>NC_092817.1:81166740-81884240 GCF_023375885.2 Dermacentor andersoni
GGGGAAATTATTTTTAATTTTAATTTGGAGTGCAGAAATAATAAGCTAGAGGGAAACAAAAGTGGACGGAAGAACAACTTGCCGCCGCTGGGAGCCGAATTCACAACCTCCGCATTACGCGTGCATTGCACTAGCAATTCCGCTGCGGCGGCTTCATGTCCACATTGTAGGGTATTTATGTACGGGCAATCCGGGAAGCTTTAGCCACCGCCACTCATGCTATGGCGGCGGAAATGGGACATCCTTTTGGCCGATGGCGTCACGTAGTACGTGAACTTTTTCGGGGTCAGGCAATCGGTGATTTAGGCACGGGTCGTCCGACTACGAAAGCACGTCACTGCCTCTGCACACGTTCCTGGTAACGTTCTTGCTGTGTTGTATCATTCCGAAGGATTTCCGAAATTCTTGAATTATTCATGGGGGATGTGGTGTTCGACAAATCAATCAATCAATCAATCAATCAATCAATCAATCAATCAATCAATCAATCAATCAATCAATCAATCAATCAATCAATCAATCAATCAAGCAATCAATCAATCAATCAATCAATCTTCAACATTGTTGTGATAAAAAAATTGGTTTAAGGGGATAAAGATGGAAATGTGGTGGATCAACAAAATAAGAGAGTACGAGATTTAGGAGCTGGACAAACCGGATTTTTGTTCATCGTCAAAAAAAAAAAAAAAAAAGAAGCGCGAACAACTGGACAACAAACAAACAAGCAGCACATATGTTTTGTTTGTATATATTATCTCCCGTCCTCGGCGCTGTTTGCAGCGTTCAAGGGTGACAGGCCTCCATAGCTGGTTCTGGCGAAACGATGCATCACACCAGCGGAAACTTCAGGCTGACACGGAAAGAGAGAAGGACAACACGTGCTAGGCTAGGGTGCTTGTCGTTCTTCTTTCTTCTCCCGCCATCGTTTGCGATAGCGAAATTGGGCAAAGTTCCTGAGTCAGTTCATGTCAAACGCGAGGGGCTCCAATAGATTTCGTAACGTTTTGTGCAGGCTGCAGTCTCTTCACTCCAAGCGCATGACAAGGGCCCTGGTTCGCGAGTAGTGAAAATATTTTCTGTGTGCGTCGTTTGGTTTTCAATGTATTTGGTTGAAAACTTAATTCGTTGAAGACGCTGTTTATGCCACTACTTCAGTTCGAGCATAAGAGCTAAGAAAGAGCAGGATGCAGTGTATTCCCACAGTGAGTTTGAAATGGCGAACATATATGCGATTTTTCAGTGCACTAGCGCCGTGATTGTGGTGTGAGCAAACATTACCTGCCGTGGTTGCTTAGTGCGATGGAGATAGGCTGCTAAGCGCGAGGTCACGGGATCGAATGCCGGCCACGGCGGCCACATTTCGATGGGGGTGAAATGCGAAAACACCGGTGTACTTAGATTTAGGTGCGCGTTAAAGAACCCCAGGTGGTCGAGATTTCCGGAGTCCCCCACTACGGCGTGCCTCATAATCAGAAATTGGTTTTGGCATGTAAAAGCCCATAATTTGTGAGCAAGCAACTTTGCGGCTTTCGGCGATGCAACACCTCGAAGTCGCAGTGAGGAAAGGCACAATCATAACTTACACGTGCACATACCACTTAACCGCCACGAACAGTGCGATGTATTTATGATTTACAAACATCAAGGTTTTTGTTCCGCACCAGCTAAGGCTTCGAAATACGCGAGTCAAATGTCGCAAAAGGCAGCCTCTGCTGGCCGCCGCATCACTGAAGAGAAGCGTTTTGGCAGTCTGGCGAGATATATTTTGCATACGTGGCATAGGGCGGTGGCAATAATTTTCTTTGGGTTGACGAGATAGTAGTTGAAATGCCTTTTAATTCTCTAGTTCTCTTGAGAAAGAAAGCAGCACAGAATTCTTGTAATCGCGTATTCTTGTGGAGCAAACATTTCCATTAGCTGAAAAAATAGGCTTCAGCGCAGCATTGAAATGATGTGAGCCAACCAGGAACATTGCAAGCGGAAAGCTAGCAAAAAAGCTAGCACAAGCCCGGTATGTGCAATGGGTCAAAAGTATGGCGGAAATGGCAAAGTGAGAAAGAAATTGTAATACCGATGAATAACACCATACGTTAAACCAACGACTGGACAGCAGAGTAGTAACCTTACAAGCCTTACTTGCGAAGCGGGCGTACAACCCAGAGGACGAACAATTTTGTCCCGGTCACGATGAGTAGATTTGAAGCAACGATCATTTGCGAGTGAATCCAATAGCTGAAATAAAATAATAATGCTGACGGCGATCAGCTCAGAGGCTACGATAAACAATTCGTTCGAAGGACCTTGACGCCAACGTGAGGGAGGTCTGCCTCTGCATAATATCCTTTCATACGAGCTGCTTATCTTGTCTCATAATTTTAATACTCGTGCAGTAATATTTCGCCTTACCCGCCATGGTTGCTCAGTGGCTATGGTGTTAGGCTGCTGAGCACGAGGTCACAGGATCAAATCCCGGCCACGGGGGCCGCATTTCCATGGGGGCTAAATGCGAAAGCACCCGAGTACTTAGATTTAGGTGCACGTTAAAGAACCTCGAGTAGTCAAAATTTCCGGAGTCCTCCACTACGGCGTGCCTCATAATCAGAAAGTGGTTTTGGCACGTAAAACCCCTGAATTCTTTTTAAATATTTCGCCTTCTTGTTGCATCCTATTCGTTTGACAAGTGGATGCACTTCCCTGGGCAGTGAAATTGCATTGCTGTGTATCTTTGTTTGTTGCTCTAAATCAAGAGCAAAAAAAAAAAAGAAATCTTTTGCCATCCCTGCACATGGTTCCGTATACCTACAGAACAAATTTTACCTAAAGATCTTCGCATCTTACAAAGAAAGTGACAATATGTTTCCATAAGTAAGTCGGCCTCAATATCCAACCATCATTCTCTTCGTTTCTGCGGCCTTCAAGTCGTTGTGCAAGTTGTAGAGACAAGTAACATGATCTTGAATTGTAGCGCGAAGTGACACAGACAGTGACTAGAAGCAGACAGGACGAGCGCTAGTCCTGTCCGCTTCTAGTCTCTGTCTGTGTTACTTGGTGCTACAATTCAAGATCATGTTACCGTACGAACTCGACCAACTTTGTATCCTTTTGTAGAGACAAGCTTAGACGCAATGCAGGGTCCCCTCCTCGAGATCGTCTTATTCATCAGCTTTGTTCCAGTCCCTAAGATTGTATTTGATCACGCCTTTCCAAAGTTAAGCGTCAATAATGCTAAACAATCGCCTACCAATACATGTATGACATTGTAAAAGACCCATTTGCACACCTTGAAATAAATACCGCAATAGCGACTGGTGTTTCTGTCTGTGAAGAGAAGGCATGTATTAGCATTATATTATAATCTCCAATTTGGACATTTCTCGTGCGCCTGTCTGACTTGGTGTATACTTTCAGGCTGAATTATGGGTAACTGTTTCAGCTTTACTTAAGTTACTTTCGTCATCAGCCGTGATTTTAACCAATTGTCTGTCTGTCTGTTCACTAACCACACCTAACTTGTCATTTGCCTTAAGAGTGCTCTATTCTATCGTGCCAAAACATTCGCTCCAGATTACGAAAAAAAAAACAACGCTAAACAGGAATGATGGCAATCTTCCACCAGCGTACGCTATAGGTGCATCGGTCACGTGCTAAAACCGACATAAGCTCACTTCATCGAGCCACTTTTTGTGAACAAGGCATCCGCTCGGAAGCCGAAACGTCCTGAAATTTTTTTAACCTTTTCATTTTTGGTCGGCCTGTCTCTGTTTTACCTTTTCATTATGCCTCCTCCCGACTAGACGAATTATTGTCGGACCATCAATTTCATTCACACCCAGTTCGTTTTGGTGTGGGTGGCAGTCCCCCCCGAAGGTTTAATCTTAAATAAATTTGCCGATGTGCTTATACTTGCATCCCCTGATGGGCCTGATAGGCGTATAATCACTACACATGATCCGCACCCCCAATTACAACAGCCTGAAAAAAAAAAAAAAAGAAATCACCGTCCCTTTCAGTCCGTGAAGATGGTCGAAAAGCGAAGCTGTGTTAGTTACAGCGAGTGTTACACCATGCAAGTCAAACTTCGCAAGCAGTGTATATTATTTCACCTCATTTTCGCGTCGTGAGCATGCTTTAGGAGCGCTGCCGTTTAAACTCGGCAACTCTGGCCCGCAGCTCGGAGTCGTCCCTACGACAAAGAGCCCATTCACGAGCCAACTCTCGCTGACGCTCGTGGTAGACAGCTTCTTCCTCAGGACATAGCACTACATGTGGTCTTCCCATAGTTGTAGATGGGAAGGAATGTGCGGAACCACTAATCCAAAGCTCCTTACATTGGGCTGAAGGCCCGCCACTGGAGATGCAGGCGCTGCAATCGCTTTGACGACTGGTTGGATTGCTTTGATGATTGACGTGGCTGCCGGCACTTATTGCTAGCGCAAGAAGTGCCGGCAACCACGCGCTCCTAGTATTGCGTTTCAATCGCTGGACGCTGTTTGTTGGCCGCAAACCAAGAGCTTAACATTTGTTTCTTTCACGGTAGGGTAGAATCAATTGTCGATAAATTCGATGCTAATCTGGCTCAATCGCCGAAAATGCACCGTGTGACAACCGTATAAGATTCGCGTATAACATAGCATTCTCGCTGGGAGAAAGGGTCACTCCAACGCCTTTCCCCCTGTTTAGCTCTTATTTTATTCTCTTGCCAGGTCACGTAGCCCTTTTTTAGCGACTTCCGACAATGCCGGCACTGGGTCCCCACAAACAGCTGCGCTGCAAGAAATATCCCCGCGTATAGCCCGTGGAACTAACTTTATACAAAACTGCGCAAATCTTTGCAAAAACAGTCTCCATTCCCGGATGCACGACTCGTCTACGTCGTATCTTCGGCCAGCGGCTCTGTTCCCTCTTTCCTCGGTCATGCTGACAAAGCTGGACTCGCACGCCGGACGTTATCGAGGATGAATCAGTCACACGATATCTGACGTGAATCGGATCCCTTCGCAGCTACACGGCTAGCACTCGCACGACAGCGGATGACAGCGCGGACGGAGAAGCCCTCGCATCGGCAATGACGAAGGAGCGAACGCGACCGAGCCGAAAATGCCAACGGTGATTTGACTCACCGCTGCATCGCGAAGCACTTCGCGCAGACTGAGGGAGCGCCGCGGGAACGGGTGACGTATGAGTTTGCCGACGCCGCGTGCGATATTCGTTAACTGCTAAACGCAAAATGGCGACCCGTGCAGCGGAGGAGAATGGGTGACCGTGAAAATGGAGAGAAGGGAGCTTCCACACACAGGGGTGGGGAGGAGGTGGAGTTCCCTAGGAGATAACGAAACTTACAATGATGGCAAAGAACCTTGCCTTGAGATGTGGCTTCACGGCAGTGTTTGTGACCATACGGTGAAGCCACACTTCATGGCGAAATTCGCATGTAATTCGCACCCCAACATTACTGTTGATATTTTTTTTTTTTTGAAGTTCTGGTGGGGGTTATTGCGAAAAAATACGATAATTCCACATTTACCAATGTCTGCGTTCGTCACTGCAGCTGGAATGAAAAGAAAGAAGAAATACTTCATGTAACTTTGCCCTATCCTCATTGTTGTCGGATTTTCCTCATATTATTTTCTTTGAAACAATAGGTGGTGTCCTATTGAAACATTTGCAGTCTCGCTTACGAGATTGCGTTGCGCTGTCCTCCCACTCAATCTTTACCTAAACAGGTTTGTTCTTGCCTGATTATCTGTATCTCACATCAGAAATGGGAGTGGTTAGTCATTAGAAAACTTCTTTTTATCATGCCACCGTTGTACTATTCAAATGAAAATATTTTTTGGGAAGAACCCTTCCGGAAGCCTGGCTTGAACTTTACTCTTCCGCTGGTACGTTCTTTCTTTGGTGATGCTACCCAACTAGGCTGTAGCCACCAAAATGTTTGCTGTGCCTTCTGCAATTTCCTGTGCAGAGGCAAGTTCCATGCTGCGTATGATATGTTTTCGTATTCTCATCTTTCTTTACTGTATTATTCAGTTATTATTCATGTCATATCGCTATTAGTTATCTTTTATTTTACAAGTTTCATTTATTAATTCCATTACAGTTTAGTTTCCTCAATTCGTTTTACTTTCTTGATCCATCGTAGCGCCCGATATATAGCCGGTGCCCCAGTGAAGGTTGTGCTATTTGACCGACGAAACAACCGACCAACTGCAAGCGTATGTCAGAACATCCTCATGCAGACAAGAAAGGAGACGAAAAAGATCCGCTGCGATAGATCAGTTGCTATGGCATTGCGCTGTTGAGTTTAAGGTGACGGATTCAACCCCTGCCACGGTCGCCGCATTTCAATGGAGGCAGAAGGCAAAAACGTTAGTGTTACGTGCATTGGGCGCACGTTAAAGAACCCCAAGCGGCCACACTTGCTATGGGGTCCCACCTTGTGGCATGTTTCATAATCATATTGTAGTTCTGGCACGTAAAACCCCCCGGAACTTAATATAGGGGGAGTGAGAACAGTCTAATAGATATTTCTGTTGTTTTTAAGTACATGATATTTATTACTATTGTATTCGCTCCCGTTTAACAATTTATTGAATCATACTGTTCTAATAATAAACGATCCTCTCTCTTTACGCCTTTTCAAATTTGACTACTTCAAGCGTCAACGGCATTCGTTCGTTCTCTTACATCAAAACCTGGTCGATCGTATCATGCGTTTACGTTTCATAGCCGAAGAACTGTAACAATGCTGTTTGCACTGACGCTGAGGCTATTGCCTAAGGTGGTCACCTGAGTGCTTGCATCTTTTGGAGCTTCCATGTATTCTACATGAAGAAAGCGCTTGACACTCATGTGTCACCTCTTGAAGTTCTTCGTTGGAAAGACCTGAGGAATCTCCACAAACTAGGTGCGGTACTTTACCTCGGCTTTCTGCGGTACAGCTTGCCAGCCTTAACCAATGCAAGTAAAACAAACCTACGCACTATACAAGTGTGTGTTCAGGCCCAGGAGCTACGGATTTGTCTAGGTCTTGCTGGAAATGCGTCGATGGCGGAAACTATGTAAATCGTTAGATACCACCTCGTCGAGACCCACGTCGCAGTTGAAGCCATACGGGCGCGTGTATAAGGCACCCGAGGCCATAAGGCCAACATATAGCCTCTTTACCTGCGGAGAGACCATGTGCCTGGTTGTGGCGAACAGTATCAGAACATCGCGAGGCCATAAAACATCTTTGCATCTTCCGCATGCTTTTGTTCTTTTTCTATTTTTTTCTCTCTCTCTTTGCACTCTTTCCAACTCCTATTTCTCCCACCCTAGTGCTGGTTACATTTCACGTTCGATTATCGGCATTTAAGGACTTAAGCGCTCTGCTCAAGTTTGAAGGGCTTGTGAATTGCGCAACCGTCTTTGAATGTTGTAGCGTGTAGCATCGCGTTATTGAGTGAATTTTTCTCATTTTTTCTTTCACCTTTTATTCCCTTTACTCCTTTCCCCAGCACAGGGTAGCCAGCCAGTACTTACACTGGCTAACCTCCCTGTCTTTCCTACCCTCTTTTTTTCCCTTTCTCTTCTCGGCCTTTACTCTCTCTCTCTGGGCACTTGAGTTGCTCACACGCCTTGGTCATGCGGCCAACATGCGGTCATGCGGTCATGCCAACACGTAAAGGCTGCAAAACGGATACAGCAGCGTCACAGCCACAGCACCGCTGTCTTGCGCTAAAAGCGTAAGCTGCATAAATTATTAAAAGATCAAGAGCACCCTACACATTCCGTTTGTGCAGCTGATCTGATACAGCGAGGTCAGCTACTTCCAACACGGGTTAAGCGCCATTTTCCTTCTTTTTTTTTTTGCCTAGTCTTGCTTGCCTTGTGTTCAAGTAGCGTGGCAGGGTTGTCCATTTCGGCAGACGCTTCTTAGACCTTTCCTTTGCGCGTTTTATGATGTTTATCATAATTATAATGTAGACCGTAACAACTCGTCGCAGCGCAGCTGTTATCGCAGTTACGTTTAGCTCACATGCGGGCTTGCTGTACAGGCTTCAACAACAAACTTTAATCCTTCTATTGCTTCGTCATATTCTCAATGCCTGATATATGCGCTGATCATTTCCTGTCTGGTTAGAATACACAAATAAGGGGCTCAGGACTTGTACGCCGTATGTATTCTCAATTTTTTTTGTTTTTCTTTGCCGGTTCCGCTTTTCTTGTTTAACAATGGCCGGCTGTTGCTACCCGCCTCCAATAAAGATGAGCCGAATAAGTCCTTTCACGAAGAAACAAGACGGACAAGAATTCATACAACGTAAAGATAACGTAAAGAAAAAGTAAAGGAATAGCAAAGCTCACGAAAAAGTTTGCCGGACTAATGAGGTTTTACCGTGCCGAAATGGCAGCACTGTCAAGTAGGTGCAACGAAGGCAACCTGAAGCTTGTATACGATACGACACTGCAAATAAATTAGAATGTGAAAGCCATAAATAAAAAAAAAACGATGCTCATGAGCCGCAAGGAGACTTCCAAACAACGTCGAAACGAAACTTCGAAGAACGCTTGCCGTGCTGACATCTGGATTTCGCGTCTTTAGCAAAAAGAAAAAAAGAAATCTAAACCTGTATAGTCGAGTATCCAATAGCAAGAAAACGGTGACTGCAACTTCGTTGTCTGCGACGATATGCAAGCCGTCTTCGTGCAGATGCGCAATAAGGTCGATGGAGGTCGCAGGAGTGCACGCAAACAAAGGCAACAAGAACCATGAAAGCTGTCTCAGCACTTGCTGATTTGCTTGACTTCTACGCTGCTGGCCCTTCAATTTGCTCGCGAAGCTTTCTTCGTCAGCTCGCAAACGCAGTTACAGTTAGCCGTGAGAGGTGGCGGCGTCAGCAGCAAATTGTTCTCAGAAATTTACTTTGTTTTCTCGGCACTCGAGTTCGTGAGCTTTTTATGCATAGCGTAGATCTGCATGCTCAGGGATAGAGAAGGAGTCTCAACTATTGTTGATGACAATTTGCGTCGTAGCTAATCTAAGAACGTTTTCTAGCCTTTCTGCCAGAAAACTGGCACTGGGAAACATTTTTTTTTTTCTTTTTTACATAACACAAACGCGAATGCCTCTTCTTGAAGAAACACGTACCCTTAAGGACCTGCTAAGAAGGGTGTTTTCAACTTCTATATTCTTGGTTCAGTGGATGCTTTTCCCAAGGAGGAATAAGAGCTTATATACATATATCAATGAATCATTTCCGTTCGTTTGTCTTCCAGTCTTAAGCCAGGAGGACGTAAAGAAAAGTACGATTCAGGCAAACACAGAGAAGTAAGTTAGAAGAATGGTGCTCCGAATTTATATTCCTCGATGCAGGAAGGAAAATATCTTCGCGCAGTGGAATAAATGGTTTCAGAAGGACGAAGAATTCGGCGAGTTATACTCGCGGACACTTCTCGGTGGCAATGAGGAGAAAACCACGGGGTGGAGATTTCGCACATGCGTTGCCGCGCCAAGTAGTGCGGCAGCCTTTTTCAGTGCTTTCCGTTTCTCGGAAGAGACGCTGAATCGACCCAGCTTCCACGCGCGATAGTTTCGCGTTTGCCCAGACGCGGAAGAAAGAAGTCGCAAGATAAGTCAACTTCAACACTCAGTGGTGTGTTTTGTCTTATTTAGCTGTCGTAAATAAGGCATTCATGTTACCTCTTCCACAGCTTAAAATAACGCCGATGAAAATCTGGGACTTTTTTTTTCGAAGTGCCCTCCGCTGTGTGCGCTTTGCCCCCGCACCTTTTCCTTCATTGCCACAGAAAGCTGTCCGCTATATGGTATGTGTTCAGGGCTACGACAGTGCGTCTAAAGACTTCAAAGGAGGGGGAACCACCGAGCGCTGTCGGGAATGAATGCTTTAGCACAACTGAAAGGAGCGTCATAGTGCTAGCCAGGTGTTTAATGATCTTCTTTCTTTTTTCCTCTATGTCTGGAAGTATATGGTCAACGCATGTTGTGATAAATGTATGCTTCCAGGTCTGAATTGATCACAGTCGCACGAATCGGTTGCTTATCTGTGAGCACACACAAAAAAAAGTTCCTATATGGGGTCGCACATAGTAATTAGGAGGTCGAACGGCGATTTGCCTCTTTCTGCATCGATTCTATATTTAGCTGATCGGATGGCTTGTCTACTACAGGCAAACAATGTGTCACATCATGTGAGAAACATTTGCCGGTAATTTGGTGAGTCTCGCCTCCCCCCAAGTGTCATCGTATTGTGTTCTCAAGAAAAAAGAAAAGAAACAAAATGAAAAGAAGCCCTTCATTTTCAATGTAGTACGCTCTGTCGCCAAAGCGTGCAGCCGGCCAACCGCGTTCCTCGCTCGCGCACGCGAGATTGAACCGCGTCCGCCGGCTCACCCTCACACGCTTTCACTCATATGAAACCTCATGGCGACGGCAGAAATGTGCCTGGAGTGTCCATGTGATTGCTATCGCAATAGAAAGAGAAAACAAGCTGGAGAGTTTACGGTTTTGCAAGAAATGGTCGAACCGATGTATGACCGGGCAAGTGGAATAATAAACTTACTACGTCCATTCTTCTGCTGATAAGGGTCGAGGCAATGCAGCAACCGCAATCTTTACACCTCCGTGCACTGCATTCTTTTTTGCTTTATAGAGCGTTATACTGTTATTCGTACTTAATCCACGAACCGTCTCTCGAGCACTCAACCACTAAAGCAGCTCTTAGCGTCGCATGGAACTGCGCGACGGAGGATGACTAAAAGCACCGCAGCCGCACATTTATGGGAGCTCAAGAGAACAATGGCGCCGAAGAACGCAGATAGCGCTCCAGCGCCAGCGCAAAGGCCCACTTTCGTCGCAGAGACGGTAGTTACGTCAGCGGTGCTTTACAAAGCAAAACGACCGCTGCTACACCATCGCGCCACGCTTCGCTATAACGGCGCCTCGACGCCTCCGCCCCCGGATGCCGCGAAAGTGGCGCGTTGCGTCCGGCCAGCCAACGGACGATCTTACCACGAAGCGTCTCGCTGCCTCCGCGCAAGGCATTCGGGAACAGAGGGACCCATTTTCCTGTTCCTTTGTCCAGCTGTAGTCGCCTGAGAAGGCTCGGTGGCCCAGTTTATTCGGTCAGAGTGTTATCCGGCGGGAAGAAGAAGAAAGAAAAGCGCTCATATTAAGGAAGCCCCGCGAGTTCATTGTTACTTCAAGAAAAATGTGTGCGCAATTGAAGAGTATTCATACGAGAATGGCGGATCTTGTCCATTCATTGCGAGATATTAGTCGGCTTGTGTTTGCGCATGTAGGTAACCCTGTCACTGTGTTTTCAGTTTCCGGAGGCAAATTTGTACAGAAATAAAAAGTAAACATAGAAGAACAGCACTCTTTTAATTTATTTATCTCGCTTTTGTCCTCGTGCCTACTAGAAATTGATTTACGGATTCAACGTCTCCTATAGCTTACCAAGTGTGCGGTGTTGACGAAATACTTTTTAAAATATAAGCTTTTGGTAAAAGATAAAAGGCAACGGCACAACGGCATTTACAAAACTGCACGCTAGATGAAATTATGGCACTTCCCTTGCTGGCGGCTTTCTCTAGCAGACTAAGTCATCGTGAGACAATCATGATTTAATGGATGACCTTCAACTACCTCCTTGGCTATACGCTTTTCTTCAGCTCATAGTTCCTTTTTGCCTTATCATAGGGGATCTAACTAGATCTCTGTACTTGGGTTCAGCTGCTTCATATCTCCCAAATGCTTTTGAAGTAAGTAGTTCTCACTGTTCTCTACCAGTTTTCTATAGAACCGTTCATCTCTTGCAAAGTTTGTTCGCAAAGCTTTTGGTTGACTGCTTGTTAAACAACTCACTCACTCACTCACTCACTCACTCACTCACTCACTCACTCACTCACTCACTCACTCACTCACTCACTCACTCACTCACTCACTCACTCACTCACTCACTCACTCACTCACTCACTCACTCACTCACTCACTCACTCACTCACTCACTCACTCACTCACTCACTCACTCACTCACTCACTCACTCACTCACTCTCAACATAATCGATGCTCTACGTGAAGTTGACAAAACGCGTATGGCGTCACCAGAGCATATGGCGACGCCAAAGGGTATGAATACCGAGGGACAGGACCCAGTTCCTTCCTGCCCCTACTGACACATCTGCCGCATTGTCAGGCGAGCCTTGGAGTTCGCGCGAGCAGTTCATATCGGTGACACACTTCGATAGCGCAGGTGACAGCACCTGGAAGACGGTGTGTATTGATCCTTCTTCAGTCTCTCGTGAAGGAAGGAATGATGAGGTGCTAGGAAAGCGGAATAAACAATGCTGGCCGCAAATGTAGGTGCAGAACTAAACGGCTGGTTGCTGGGCTAGTTACCAGATGATAACAGAAGGTAACCAGATGGTAACAGAAGGAACACACACATATCACCCGTCCACTATACGCATGTGTTCCTTTTCTGGTCGTCTGGCTCGCGTAATATATTCTACTTATGTAAGTCGGCCCAAATTACACATGGTCGCATCCTTGCGCTTGATACAATTTAATACCGTGCACTCCCTTTGTCTAATACGTACCTCGTAAATAGTTTGTGACAGGCATGACCAATGATGTTGGGGAGCGACGGACAGAACTAGCCTTTAGTGCTCCATGATCGCGCAGAGAGAGAGAGAGAGAGAGAGAAAATGATAAATGAAAGGTAGGGAGGTTAACCAGGACTGAGCCCGGTTGGCTACCCTACACTGGGGAAAGGGAAAGGGGGACGGAAAGATTAAAAGGAGAAAGTCCACTGGAGATATCAGTCGGTCACTCAGTCCGGGTCACAGACGCTGACTCAATCCGGTCGCTTTCAAATATCGCAGCATCGCTTTTGTGGCCTTTTGTAGCTGTGATATGCGAGGCCATGATCCCAAGATCTTGTTCACGGTGAACGGCTTTCCATCTAGCTGATTGAGAGCTGTGCAGAGGTCTTGCCTTTCATTTTCATAAGATGGGCAGTAGCACAGTAGGTGTTCTATGGTTTCCTCGACACCGCAGGCATAGCACTCGGCGCTATCAGCCATTCCAATCAGAAATGCATAAGCATTTGTGAATGCGACGCCCAAACGTAAGCGGCACAGCACTGTTTCCTCATTTCGCGGAAGACCTGGTAACAGCCAGGTCTTCCGCAGATCGCGCAGTGTGAATCACACTTGTTTAGAGCTGCCAATCGGCCCGATTCTGCCGCAATCGTTAGCGACATATAAAAGGAATGAACAGGCCGACGCTTCAAAAAGATCACGAAGTGGTCTTGCCGCATGCTGTCAGTTCACATGCTATATAAAACAAAACGATCTGGTATCGAGCAGCTATACCGCTAGGTAGCTATTGCGAGTGGTCGGGCAGTCCGCTGAAGGCCATCCACTCGACCGCTCTAAACAGGTGTGATTCACTGTGCAGTGTGCCTTTTATTCACGTTCGAATTATTCACTTAGCATAAGCTGTAGATTTTTTCATCATGTGAAAATAATTAGACATGTCGAAAACCTCACTGAAGTTCCGTATGTGCGCGCCTGCGGAGAGAGCCCTGATTTCTGTTTTTCGTTCTATGCTTTTGTTCATGCTTGACTTGTTTAATTTGTGGCTTTTCAAACTAGGAGTGCGCTTTAGCACAAGAAGTCATGCTGCCGAGGTGTCTTACTAAAGAAGTATTGCCCGTGACACAATAAGCTAAACATGCCGCTCACACCACTAGCTAGCCGTTCCACATACAAAAATACCCAATATTAACATCCTGCCGCAAGTTCACGATGTCTCTTTATGTGTCAGTGTCGCTGGTCAGGTAGCTTACAACGTTCAAGCCATTTATTCGAGT
Source organism: Dermacentor andersoni (assembly GCF_023375885.2). Classification (NCBI taxonomy): domain Eukaryota; kingdom Metazoa; phylum Arthropoda; class Arachnida; order Ixodida; family Ixodidae; genus Dermacentor; species Dermacentor andersoni. Next base: position 81,180,622 of record NC_092817.1, read on the forward strand.
GACTTGCAAGTAGGAAGGATGACAGCGCTCAGCGGGTGTATATATACTCATAACGAAAGAAACACATATCTTACCCCTGTAAAGGAACAATCTTCGAAGAAGCGCAATACGACCACCAAACACTGCAACGTATTCTTGACCTTATTTTGTAACGATTTCTTTTATTGGGCTTTCTTTTTGGCTCTTCGTCATTGAATGGCACTTATAGTCACGCCCAGTCGCTATTCACTGGGACATACCACTCAGTTAGGACGGCTGATAAGAAATGAATAAAGTGCAACTAAATATCAAAACAAGATACGTCCCCGGATTTGCAATTTTCCCGCACTGAAACTGAGAAAAGCTCAAGAAAGACGGGCGTCGAAAAAAAAAAATTGCCCTTCAGGTTCGGGTTCAACGGGCTCCGATTCGGTTCGGTTCCGTTCTGCTTCTGATAAATAAAAATTTATAACGGTTCTCGAACCGGTTCGCATCGCTGAATTTGTTAGCAAACCAGTTCGGCGCCATCCATGTTATCCTGCCCCATGGCGATATGCTGCATAGTACCATCTAGCTTCCTGCATGGCGCATGCGCAAGTTTCGTCAAGAAGAAGCAGAAATTTGCGAATGAATTACATTGATACGGGGGAATCAGCGTAATTCTCCCGTATGAGTGTAATTATTTACACTAGTACGGGAGAAGTGCGCGCTTCTCTGGTGAGGCGGCCGTATATACTTAGCCATCATCTCTTTTCCCATACAACGCAACTCGTGTGTCGTAGCAGCCTAGTAGTATAGGTGCGATGATTGAAGAAACAGTTATTCGAGCAATGGTGCAAACTGTTGAGCACCTGCTGTCACCTCATATGCTTGAGCCGTTTCATGCCGAACTGTTCCTTTTTATTTCGGTTCAGGTTTGGTTTGGGTTCAGGCACGTTGCAAAAAATATCGGTTCGGGCATAGGGTACGGTTTTCGGTTCGGGTTCGGTTGGATACCCTGAGTAAGCACCTCCCCTCCCCCCCCCCCCCCCCTTTAGAAAACAAAGTGCTGTTAATTGGGATCCTTTGCTGTAATCGTCTATATTTCTCTCTATTGCCTGGTTATCTTTCTGCCTTCCTCCCCCGCCCCACAGTGTAGGGTAGCAAATGGAGTTTCTCTCCTGGTTAATATCCCTGCCTTTTACTTTTTGTTCCCCCTCTCGCTTCCTGTATCGCAGAAAACCTTTGGATAATCCGCCGCGTATATATTTTTGTTGTTAATAGTGTCAACTTACGTTTTCACTCCGACTGTACCAGCCCCTTCACTGTCTCCTGACAATACCTAAGGCGGTGATGCCAAACAAAATTTGAAAGTCTAAGTATCTTCGTTCTGGATTCGGTTTGTACCGCGTACACGGCGAAGCCTTCTCTCGGATTCCTGGTCGTACGCTCGTTCGAAAGGACACGCTAGTGGTCCTGGCTGTCAACGAACGGGGCTCCTTTCCAGCGCTGTGAAAAATGCGACCGGAGCCGGTCGACCAGCTCCGAAATTTTCCCCGGAGGACATCGCCCGTGGGACTGGCGCCAAGCGCTCTTTTTCCATGACCCGGTTTTTTTTTTACTACTGGAACGTTGCCGATATCAAGGACCCGGATCACCATAGCTTGCTCTTTCGAGCAGTGAGAGAGCTTTCCTGGAAGAAACCAGAACAAGTGTTTCCTGCTGAAGTTAGAGAAATCCTCGCTCACCGTCCTGCCGCATCGTTTTGAGTACCCTTACTGTGCAGTCGTGCGAAATATATGTATTGTACATATAGAAACAATGCCAGAAAAGAAATTATACCGAAAAGGAGCGAGTCCTGAACAAGTGGTTCATTTATCAGACTAAGATTTTTTTGCTTAATTAGAAAAGAAATGGTGGAGTTTTGCGTGCCAAAACCACGATCTGATTATGAGGCACGCTGTAGTGGGGGACTCCACATTAATTTTGACGGTCTGGGGTTCTTTGACATGCACCTAAATCCAAGTGCATTGGCGTTTTTCCATTTCGCCCCATCGAAATGCGGCTGCCTGGGCCATGATTGGATCCTACGACCTCGGGATTAGCAGCGATACACCAAAACAACTAAGCAACCGTGGCGGGTATGTTTTCTTCCTTCTTTAATATTTTTTGTTTTGCTGCTGCTGGCATACTAGAAACGCATGGCGCCACTATGTAGCTATACGTTTTAAGTAACAACTAAACACAACAGTTGCAGATTAATTTCCTTACCAATCAACTCGCTAACTGTGCACGTCCCCATGAGGTGGGACCAAATACACCGCAGCCAGATGAAATGTGCAGGCTTTCCCCCAGTTTCCTTGAACGATGGCTGCCCGCACTTCTTGCAGGTTGACTAAAATCGACAATTATAACGTCGCTTGGAAAGAAAAAAATAATTTCTTTTTTAATCCTGGCTTCGTAACTTTCTATCTTTTCGCAACTAGTTCACGGTCGTCAATAATTTTACTTCTTCTTTTTCTGATGTCACATCCGGTGTTCCGTAGGGCAGCGCGCTAGGCCGTTTGCTTTTTTAAATTTATATTAGTGACCTACCTTCTAACATTTGCTCTTGCATGGGTCTATTTGCTAACGACTGCATCGTATACTGCACTATTGTTAGTCATGATGACCATTTGATCGTCCAAAGGGACCTTAACCTCGTTTATGCCTGGTGTGATAACTGGATTATGACGTTGAACTCGAAAACTGCAAAACATTTTCCTTTACTCGTAAACAGTCACTTTCTAACTTCACGTATTCTATAGACAACGTTTCACTGCCCCGTGCGGTGTCATATAAGTACTTAGGCTTGCATCTTACATCCGACCTTTCATGGAAATTTCATATCACCAAGATATGTGCTAAAGCGTCATGTACTTACGTTTAACTTACGTTATGTACTTACGTCGAAATTTGCGTCATTGTTCAGCTCATACACGCAAATTGGCATATTTAACCTTCGTCCGCCCACAGCTAGAATTTGCTTCGTCCATCTGATCGCCTGATCAAGAGTATTTAATCTCAATGCTGGAAGCTGTACAATATAGAGCCGCTCGATTCATTTCATGTGACTATAACCGCCATTCCAGTATAACAAAAATTAAGCTAGGCATTCCACTCCAGATGTTAAGTATTCGTCGTTCTGTTGCTCTTTTATGCTTAATACACAAATATATTCGCAGCGTAACGCCATCCCCACTGCCGCTTGAAAAACCATTACGTCCATCCAGGCGCCTTCCTAATCACCTCAGCATCAAACTCATATTTGGTAAAACTAAAGCTTTCAATTCCTCGGCTTTGCCACAAGGCATCGAACTTTGGAACGATCTTCCAGCTACCATGGTTTCAATCACTAACCGCGCACATCTCTGTGAGCGCTTATATGCATATTTTACGAACTGAGACTGTGTAATGATGCATTCTTTTGTTCTGCTTACTGTTACTTTTGTTTGTTCTTGTTCATGCTCCATCACCTATTTTATTGTATAATCCCCCATCACGCAATGCTCCGAGCCTGTGATGTACCTTTAAATAAATAAATAAATTAGCCATTCAAGAATTAGCTACTTTTATTGCGACAGCAATTATGCGGACGCTCGAGACGTGTTCGCGTCGTCGCTCTTGACAACGCCGTCGGTGCCGCCGTCGGTGTTTTCGTGCTGCCCCGCTATCGACGGCGCATGCACTGCTCACGCCCTGAGGATTAAAAGTGTATCTGGAGACGCGGAGCGCATTTGGCTGCAGCGAAAACGAGGATTGGAAGCAGACTCGCCTTCGATGCTCCGCTGATTCGGCTCGGTAGGCGGTGTCAATTTGCGTTCTGGCTTTCCGCTGCTGGCCCGAGCATTGTGCGAACCCGTGCTGCAAGCTCCAGTGGCGTTCCCACGGAGCTGCTGCTTGTTAGCACTAGTGCCTAAGGGACAGTAGAATGTCACGCTAACGTTATTTAATATTTCGCTGGGAGCTGCCTGACGCCTGACGGGGAAACCATTGGTCTCATCTCCTCCACCCAGCGAAAAGCGACGCGTTCCACCACCTCCTGCGAGGCTCCTCATCGAGCCAGCTTTGGGAGATGCCCGGTATAGCTGCCCGTGCGCTGTTCCTTCCGCACAGCAGCACTTTACTTTCATGCTGCGTCGCGACAAGTCACACCCGCGTATAGTTAGAGCACCGTCCGAACAGTTCGTGAGTACACTAAAGCTTGCTTCTCTGTCAATGCTTCGCCCTTCGAACTAAACTGTCATATTTTTTTACAGTAGCGCATGACATACCCTGTGTGTACATCATATGCATTGTACCTACAAGGGCTAAACGTTTATATTTTGGGTATTTACGCTCCTTTTATCTAGTTCTTAGTCTGTATTAAAGAGAATGACATAGTGATATGGCTTGCCACTTTAGTTGTGATCGATTCAGAGGAGATTTCCTACGCTTCGTTCATTAAAGATAGGGAAAAGTGTGCGAAAACGCGTGCTTGATTCAGACTATGGACATAATGGTCTCCGAACTTCAGTCAGTCGTGGAAGTATTCTTCAAACTCTGCTAGCTTGCTATCTTTCTTTCGGCTTATACTGCGCAGATAATAACACAAAAGACTGAAACTGTAAGTTAACTTGTCAATAATACAGTCACCGTAATTCTGCAGAGTTTGATGCCGGGTACTACGGATAGCTTACTCTATGGAACGAAGGTCGCGGGAAGGCGGCACCGAAGAATCGTTTTTTGAGCCTCTGTTAGTCTCCACAAGGTCTCGTACACCTGTATTCGCTGGCAAATTGAGTGTTTCCTTTCTTTCTTTCTTTCTTTCTTTCTTTCTTTCTTGCTTTCTTTCTATCTTTCTTTCTTTCTTTCTTTCTTTCTTTTTTTCTTTCTTTCTTTCCTTCTTTCTTTCTTTCTTTCTTTCTTTCTTTTTGGGTGACCTACAAGGAAAAGCGTACGGAAGTCCTGCAGCGTCGCTTTATTAAATTTCAAAGCCACCTTGCGACCGAACGCTGAGGCTGCTCCAACTCCCTTTGAGAGTCACCGCGCACAGATTAGGAAACATCGCGGCTTTTGAGGGATGACATGACCAACCTTTAAATACCAGTATAGATCAAATTTTAGGTATAAGAGTTTCATGTTCCTACTTTGAAGGAAACCGGGATGACTTTGCTAGTTGGCAGGATGATGACGAAGATGAAGGAAGTGTTGGTGGAGTAATCAACGTATTCAAGTTAAAAGTACTATAGTTATTGCAACCTTTTAGGCATTGCACTGGTAACTACGGCCACCATGTTGGCTTTATGCGGAGTTATAGCTTTAAAATAAAATATTAATTGATAAGTTATTATAAAATCATTTTAAACGTGTATGCTTCGATGCATATCCTCCGCAGTGGGTCAGTATCGTAGCTTGGAATCAAGAGAACAAATACAATGGTGAAGCCGTCACACACATCTATTTATATTGACCTCGACTTTATTACGAGACCACGTAATCGCTAAAGCACCGACATTACACACACCTAGTGCATTGTTCAGCTTGAAAGACACGAAAACAAGGTACCCAGAATGTGCCCGAGTCTACGTCTTCTCATCAGCCATAATACGTGCCCGAATTTTAAGCATCCGTGAATACAAAATCCAGCATATTCGTTTTGAGTGTGGGAGCCACTCTTCAGAATTTTTCTGTGCTATCCGCCTCAAGTAACTGTGTTAGGAAAGATTGCTTCTAATCAAACGCTGCTTTTTTTTTTCTGTCGGCAACCGATAGCCCCACTGTCCTACACTATGTTACCAAAACAACTTTAAAGTGACTGACAAGCCACGCTCGGCCCCTCGGTGAACACAGAAGCGCGAATAGCACAGCGTGAAATTGTTAATTAAACATGGGCGCTGATATGCAATGGCAGAGCAACGCATATCAGTGGCCAGGCCAATTGAAAACGCATCTGGCGGGAAATTGCATCGAAACAGTGTAAGATGATATACACGGCAGGAGCTCACTTCTGAGAGCACCGTTTTCTACTCTCCAGAGAAGCATGACGATTGCTGGAAAAAATACCAGCAGGCTTCAGCAATTCCTACAGTGAATTAGCTCACTAACTACGAGAGCAACAGGCTCTCGGAGCAGAAACAGTTATCAGAAATAGCACCTTCGTTGCGATACGCCACACAATACGCCACACCAGCTATATTACCGACCGTTGTGGCCCCCCAAATAAATGCGGAGTCTGTGGGGGTGCCAAAACTTACTGAGATAACCACAGAGGAGGAGAAGGACAACGAGGAGGAGAATCTTGCAGGCTGCGCGCAGATCTAGCCTTGCAGGGGTTGGTGCAGATAAGTACGCCCTGGTGTTGCACAATAATGCAGTGGTTGGCGCGTCCTGTACCCTATAGTGCGCGCTGTCGCTGGGACGATATACAACCTTATAATGCAACCGTATTACTCAAGTCCGTCAGCGCTAATTTGGTTACCCTCTGAGAGTTGTGCATGTATGCGTGTAACGCCGAAATCAGTAAAACCTAATTTATCGCAACATCTTATGGGCGCCCTTGTAAAGAAATCATTGGATAGTACGCACGCTTCAATTAGCAGGTCTGCGTGCTCCATAGGGATACCGTCAAACTGACTATATGCGGCTCGTAAAAGTGAGTATGAGCAGGTGATCCGATGACGATGGCTCTGGCGAGCACGACGACGACCTTCGCATAAGAGAAGGAATGAATGGAAAGACCACCCTTGCAAAAATCATGTCCGACATTTTGTTACATCTTACCAGGAAGCGTATAAAAGTAAACAGAAAAGTCTATCGATACACAATAAAATTTCTGCATTGCCTATTGTGCGGGAAGAACATACCCACTTTCGACCTTTTAGCTGCTGTCGCCGTAAAAGAAATTGCGGCTGGCGCCATTTCGAGTTCATATCCGCACTACGTCCCCGCTCCCTTCTCCTCCTTACAAATTTGTTTCGGCGAGTCTCAGTGTAAAAGTGGTGTAACTATTCACTTGCTGTATCACGAATGCAAAAACTGGCGACTCTGGACTATTTGAGCAAGCCCTGCTCGCCCCATTTGGAACTTCAAATGAGGTTACATGGACGGCCTAGGCAGGCTTGCAAGAAGGCCCACTCTAAATTCGTCCCTGTGCGCATTTGCCATGCTAGCTTCTTACTACGCGTGCGCTGTCCTTCCCGCCGTTTCTCGTGTCGCTTGCATCTGCCACCGCGTGACGTAGTTCTCAGCCACTCTGACCTTTGGAACGGCAAAGCCTCAAGCAAGGAAAGGAACGAACGAAAACCGAAGGCACGCGCAAAGTGATTTCGCGGGATCACGCTGCAACGCGCGTGCCTTTCTAATTTCGAGCTCGGCATTTCGGGAGCCAAATGGCTTCCGCGGCCGAGAGTTTCAGCGCGTCAGAAGATGCGTCTTCAATTTTTTTTCTTCTTCGTCTTTCTTTCGCAATATTTAGCCGCTCGCTAAGGAAATTAGCGCATGCTCTGCCCGCCACGACTTTCCCCGCTTCAGAGATTGCGCCCTCATAAATAAACCAGAAGGAAGATACAAGCACGCGCTGTCGGACACCTGCACGGACATGCCTGTCTTGCGCTGCAGCATAGCCAAAAAGAGGGAGCCATCACGAAGAAGAGGTGGTTGAAAGGGTGTCACAGGAGAGGCGCCTGGTAATTAACAGTTCAGGGTATTCTTGTTCATTGGGTTGTTTGAGTAAAAATGTTACCAAGCTGCAAAAAAAAAAATGTAAGAAGAGCCTAGTATGTTATCTTTTGTGCCTGTTAACTTACGGAGGGAGAGAGAAACTTTGTTTTATCGACTTAGGCTAGGTGCGGCCTTTAATCAACTACTTTCTTTTAGAAATATAACAGAGCGGTATGAATCTTCATGTCTTTGTAATGAGTCGGATGAAAGCATCTTACATGTGCTGTTAGATTGTTCCGTTTTATGCCCTACACAAGTGACAACCGCTCGTCAAGTATAGAGCAATGGGGAATCATGCTTAATGTTTAGAGATTATTCTCGGACCGCGACCTTCTACAAACTTTGCAAGCAGGCCATATGTGCTTTGCGGAGTTTCTTTGTTTCCTGTGACTTAGCCTCAAAGTACTGCATATATATATATATATATATATATATATATATGCGTGTGTGTGTGTGTGTGTGTGTGTGTGTGATTCAACTTCATGCTTAAGTGCGAAATCGTGTTTGGCGCTGTTCGTTTCCTTTTCCTTCTTTTGCCATGTCCATCAGCATTTCTAAAAATGAATTTTTCGTCAGTCACATTGCTTTAGCTCGTAAAGAAGTGGTTTAGTGCAGCAGAAAGCAAATGCTTCCAAGCTCTCCACCCAAATTTCCAAACCTAGGCTAACCTCATAAGCACTGACTGCGATAGCAAGGTTTAGCGTTGCGCTTGAACTTCTACGACGGTGTTCTAACTATACGTCGGTCCGACTACCGAAGTCCTGTAATGACATTGCACAGGCACCGCTACGCTGCCCGTAAAGAGCCGCGCCAGTTAAATTGCGTGACATTCAGGTTTGAGCTTTGACACTGTTTCGCACTTTTAATATTTAATAGTCGGAGAATATTTAAGATAAAAGGCATGCGCTGTGAATATTATGATGCATGACATTTGTTTGCGGGCTGCGATTCTCAAAATTCTGAGGAATAATTTAGTCGAGAACGTATAAGACCTGGTATGGGCACCTTTACTGGTAGAACAGTGGGGCAGTATAACCCGCATATACAGCATTAATAAGCATATAGCATACCCATACTTAAATCTATGTAAAGCCTCACGGCAACAGCCACGGTGATGGTGAAAACTCGTTTTGACTGACCATACAGACCGTTTTATCTCGAGCTCCGGCAATGAGGATGATGATTTATTGGCATCCCTTTTGAAACTGGGTGGTGACAACTAGTCACTTAGCTTGCGTTATTTAATCAGGTATACTGTAAATGTTTTCTTCCTATAGCAATTTCGTATACACCTCCTTAATGTATTTTTTTTCCTTCAAAACAAATCTACCTTGTACCTATGTCGGTGCGCATGATGCAGTCGTATCAATCTCTTTCCTGCTTTTTTTCCAATACTCTAAACGTCTCTTGCTTATCTCGACTGCTGACCGGTTGATGGTTTCGTCCAGTTTAAATCCAAGCGCCCCTGGAAGTTGTACGTTGAGTACTAGTCTCGCTAGGTGAATTCCTTCGCATTCCATTAGAATGTGCTCAGTGGTCTCTGGACTTTTTTTTTTTTTTTTTGTGCAGCATACACATGCCGCATCTAATTCCGAATATTTGCTGCGCTATGTTTTACAGCGAAGCAGTATATGGCTAAGGTTACGTGCATTTTTGTTCTCCGTGAACAAAAATTATCATCATCAATGGCTCCTACCCCCGTAAGCATTCATACTGCCGTAAGCAAGCGAACAGTGCAATGACTCATAGTCCCGTAAGGTTCATGGATACACACTTTGCGTGAATTAGCTGCGATGGCACTACCTCTGTTGTCAATGTTGGTGACTTCAATGTGGATGTGTCGGTACCGAAAATGGAGTGGTTTACGCGTTCCGTATTGCAAACATATCCCTCGCGATGCCACACCGATCCCGCCCAACCGACCACCCAGCGGCGTACGTGCATCGATTTGACATTACCAAAGAATGTGATTGCAGTAGCGAGTGAAATAATGACCACCGATCAAGACAATGCACCGATCAAGACAAGGCATACTCATTTATTGTCTTGATCATCATGATGATGATGATGATCGAGACAATAAATGAGTATGTGCGCCTTGCGTCACGACGACCACCCATCATGACAATAAATGAGTCCGTACCTTTGTTCAAAATTACGTGTCACCTCCGTGTCGTGTGCTAAGCAGCTTTGCTGGTCAACCACCTTCACCTAGTGGAATGGCTCATAATTTTTTCGTCCTTAGGCAACCAGTTCTAGCCTCAAATAGCAAGGCCTTTGTGTTATTGTACAAATTTTTCTTGCTAATTTCTTTTTTCTCTTTCTTGTAAATCACCATGGTCTCTTTCGTTTCCGTTCTTTGCATCCAATTCTCTGTCTGTTTTTCTCACTTTCTTTCTGATTCCTCCTGGTTGTCTATTCACACTTTGAATTACCCTCTACTTGGTTGCCAACTTTTTTGACCTCTTTCTCCATTCTGTTTCCACACTTTCTAGGTACACATATTTGTGCAGTTTAGCCACCCATTTTTTTATCTATGTTACTGAATCTTTCTTCAAAGCTAATTGTGATCTGCGCTTCTCTGACTTTAAACGAAGCCCAACACATGTCTCCGCCATTTTGCAATCATAGCGCTGTCTATAGTGTGGCGCCATGCTGGTATGTGAAAGCACTCTGGAGAGTGTATAGAGAACATGCTGTTGATGACGAGTGGCAAGTTTTCACGTGTTCCTCAGAGGCCTCAACAAGTTTTTGCGATCGTGAATGTTCTTAGCGTGTCGTTACTAAGCTTTGTGCGTCGATATATTCGCAATATCGAACGACGACGGGGCTAGAGGCGCTGCCACAGCTCCGCCCGCGATTGAAATAGGAGACGAGTCATGTCGTAACACTGTCAATACGTAACGTAGTACGTGCGACGTGTTATTATTGTATGTCTAGCCTTGAACGCTATTAAGGTACACTCAGTTGTCAACAATCAGAGGTGCCTACGTGTGCCGTGCGCTCTGTAGCACCAGCCTACATCCAAATCCAGGTAACTGGAGAGACTCCGACGAAACACGTTTTGCTAGCTCTTGTGTTCCTAAAATTTTGGCTGCACGATTTTCAAAGCATGGTTTACCTGACACACGGCCATCCTTTTTTACAAAATAAGGAGCCGTAAGGTAACTCGACCGGAAGGGCCGTTGACATGGAGTACTCGATAAAACGAACTGGTGACAGTGGCCGCGAATACGCCACGATCAACCAAGCGCACGCGACGCGTTGAAAGTGGTACCTGTGCAAGGGCACCTTGCCGACTCGAGACAGCTGAAAAACGAACAACTACTTTCTGCAACAGCAACTCTATTTTCTGAAGTAATAACAGCGCGTGACCAGCGGCGTCGGCCAGACAGCTTGCCGGAGAGATTTGGAAGCACGGCCCTTGTCAACTATAGTGGTGGCCGGTACACGTGAGGCGCGGCTTTGGTTACAGAACGAAAAAGAACAAACCTTCATTTTCTTCGTCGGCAAGTACTGTTTTCGAAATCAGCCCACACTGAACTTCCACTAGAACGTTGGTTGTCAAGCATGATAATCTTAAACACATTTGAACCGAATAAATTTAATGCGCGTGCATGAAGAAATAGTTGACTTCATCCTTTCGCACTATAGTTAGCAACTCGAATGCGCACCTTTCGTTCATATCCCAGTTTGATCATGGGTGCCAAGTACGTCGCCATGCGCTCACTGGAAACTATAGATCTTCTGAACACACACGTGAAGAAGCTAATAGCGTCAAGTGCTTTCTGTTTATGCTGGCAGTCGGAAACTGACGCTTGTGTACAACCACAGATGCGGAGCCCACGGCGTCGCCGCGATTGAAAATGCACTTCACGTTCGCTTCCGAAGGTTATTGTTGCAACAGAACACAGCACAGTGGTAGCTCGTTGACAATTGAGTCATCTGCCACCGCAGCAATTACAGACACAACACATTAGAATCTCACTAATGCGCAATGACACCTCTACCGTTCCAAGCTGCTGCTGGGAGAAAGGGCGATCCGCACATACCAGTGCGAGGAGGAGAGATGCACGGCGCTGGTGCTAAGCGGCGCTCCTCCTCGCCGATAAAACGGTCTACAATTGATATCGCTATGAAAAGGCGGCTACATCTATTAAATTCCCCTATGTTATCATTCACGCTTGGAAGGAGAAGAGAGAGACAAATGGGGTGGGAAAGGCAGAGAGGTTAACCGGAACAGCTTCTGGTTTACTACCCTTCACTGGCGAAAGGGTAAAAGAAACTGAGACACAAATAACGGAGAGATAAGGCAAAGACCCAAAACAAAGAAATAAAATAGAGCGGGTTCGTGACGTCGGTGAGAACTACAACCTTTGTGAAAAGGCACTCGAACGCAGAAACTTCACGAGTCCATTGGATGACTCGTGGTGTGACGAATGTACCGGCCGGCGTTCCGAGGCAGTCTGGTCAGAAAGCGGCCAGTCGTCAGGACTTTGAATCAAGCCATCATAGCGCATAATGGCGCTCAATGCTCAAGATAACACTGTTTGTGCCGCCTGCATAATGCCGGCGCAGCAAACTTGGGCCACTGAACTCATTCTTTAGCCCGCGCGGTGCCGCTTCACGGACCAGTAACTTCGTCTAAGAGTTAATCGACTAACGCAAATCATCAAAAGATAAAATACCGCAGGAAGAGTGCGGAACTCACTATTGGAGGACAATGTAGGCAAGCCTCAGCATACGTGCGATGCCGATCAGATACTCGAACTTGAAAATTTGACTTAAATGCGGGTAACATATCACACAATGACACAATCCCGTCCATTATCGTAGTGAGGCGATGTTACGAAATCTGCCTGACCGTAAATTTAATCAGTTACCATGATAATGCTACTGAAAATGGCGAGAAACTTATCCATATAAACTCGCCATACATCAAAGAAGAAAGCAAGAAAAAGGAAACTCGAAAATTGAAATGTTGCACACGCAGTGTCTTAGTTTTTAGGACACTGCGGGCTAGTCCAATTACCACTACTCGGATGTTTTTTGACAGATATACAAGCTCAAAAGGGCAACAACATGATTTATAAAGTTCTAATAGTAATTGTAATCCCTAATATTTGCACCAAGCAGCACATGCACTTTAGTTTGCGCATAACTGAGCAAAGGAAATGTGATAATCACACTACTCGCTGCCCAATTAACTTGAGTCAGGGGAATAAAAAATTAATGCGGCCAGATCTGAGGCACACCACAGTAGCTAATAACGCTTTCGCTTTCATTGGTCCTGTTTGCATCTGCCGCAAGTCAAAGCAGGAAAAAAAAAAAGAACAGCCTTCAAAGCAGCAATTACCGATCAATACATCTAGCGTTGGGTTCCCTTTGTTTCGTGAATAATCGCGGGCAGCAAGCCCGCAACGTAATTAAGGTCAATTTATCAAACAGCTCGTGCTCACTTGCATCGATATAAATGTCGTGGACTGCAGTGAAAGCCGTTTTTACTCTTCGCTCAAAGAAAAACTGCCTTTTACTGACCGGCTATAAACCGTTTATAAAAAAAAGAGGAAATGGGAAAGGGAAAAGAAAACGTTCCTTTTTTTTCCCTTTTGTTCTTCTAATATTTGCGTGCAGTGGGCACGCACATGTTATTGATGATAGTTAATGAGGAATATGTCGACGTTTATGACAAACAAAAGAGTATATAAGTCAAACAACTTCAAATCGTGCAAAAGAAGATGACGGCGTATTTCAATATGATGTTGTGGTTTATAACCTACAATAATGTAAGTATGGTTAAACAATAGCGCAGTATCATAAAACTGCCGTATAGCAGAAGCACTAAAACAGATGAAGTGCAGTAAAGAAAGAAATGGAAAGAAATGGCTGGGAAGTACGGGTTCAGAGATAACTCCAAAGAGCAAACATAAGCGTATAAGACAGGAAAAGGTAACGATCACAAAACTTGAGCAAGACGTAGAGAACGCTTCACTAATTTTAACGGACTTTGTACTCCGAGCCATAGTATATACGCCATTCACTCAAGGGACTGCAGGCAATGCATATATTCGCATGTTTGGAAATGAGTTGAGGTCAACTATTTTTATAAATAGTGTAGCTTACTTCAATACACTGTTCACAGATTATCATGTGTGTTTTTCCTCTGTCCAGCGACAACATTACCGCTACTTTCCCACGTGAACAAATGTTTTTTACAAGAAGTTTCGAAAGCATAAAAAATAATTTATGCCTATCTTATGCTTGTTTCTGCACAGAAAAGTCACTTTCCGAGCGTGTACAATAATAATAATAATATATAAATGCGAATTAGAGGAAATTAAGGTAGGTACATTCGTCTAGAAAACATCCAACAGACGGGATTGAGTCAAGCATATACGCCTGTGCGACCGGCACTCAGGAGTTGAAAAAGAAGCCATTTGCAATGCCTTTATGAAACGTTTTTCTTTTTCTAAGCCTCAGACGCATAGCCCTCGTCGTCAGCCCTTCACGCGTTCAAATATTTTATTATCTTATTTCAGCCAGCACTTCGCAAATGTGTAGGTATACATTCCATATCGCTTCTCGGCCTTTTGGCTAAGAACAAAGTGTAGTATACATTCCGCTCAACGTGAGCACGTTTCAAGAATCATACGTAGTCGGTAAAATAAAGTGTAAAGACCAATGTTCGGTTTTTTATACACAGGAAGTTACTCTACAAACACGTGCCAATAAACGTAATGATAGGAATAAAAATAACGCTTGAATTTTTGTGGTTGTCACCTTTCATTGGACCAGTTAACTACTTGAGCAAACAATCCTCCAAGTATAGCTTTGCTGAATCTTCCTGTAGTTTTTAGTTTTGCTTGAGTTACAATAACCAGAAAGGTCACTGCAAAGCAACTTATGAAAGAGAGAGAGAGAGAGAGAGAGAGAGTTCGTGGGCACATACAAGAGATAGTTTCTACTACCCTTTAGGGATCATGCCTATTACGTGAGCCCTAGGGAATACGCGTCTCTACAACAGTCCTTCAAGCCGCCTTCTGCGAGCGCAAATACAGCTACTCAAATGCAGGATGCGTCGAATCTCCAAACTGCATGTCTAATTGAGGTAGTTTAAAGTGGTTCCTCGCAAAAGCAATTATTATTGCCACAGCTAGTACCCGGCTCGGCTCCACGAAAAAAAAAAAAAGGACGCAAAAAACATCACCGACCTCACCAAACATTTTCCCTGTTTCACATTTATTCAACATAAATTTCCCCCTTTTCCATCAGTCTTCTGATTTTTCCCACTATACGAGGAATTATCCATGGTTTGGCAACACTGCTTCGTTGTAGGATGATAATGATGGATGATTTGCATAAGGAAGTCAGTATGATCTGAGAAAGGAAGAACCACCGAACTATAAAAGGTGAGCAGGCCATGTTAAATAGCGGCTTTCGTGTGCTTCAGCGCTTCGCAATTCTTTCCCGTGGTGCTTGGGTGCCACGGTATAACGTCATCAACGCCACTTGTGGACTTCTGGCAACAAATGACAAGAGTTCGCTCTCCGGCTTATCAGCGAAAACGAGCAATAAAGACGTGTTTTGATTGCGCGTAGCTTGGTTGAGCATTGCAAGCGTCGAAAGAGCTGCACCGGCCTTCATCCAACTAACTAACAAAAGCTAAAGAAGAGGACAGAGAGGGAGAGAAACAGAGGAAGGGAAGAAAACAGACATCTTGATCGGCAAGAGCTGCTGTAGAACCCCATCGAGAGAATCTCAAATTTCCCGGTATCAAAGAAAGTTCATTCATGGCCATACTGAAGGAAAAAAAAATAAGAGAGGGTGGGGGGGGCTGCATTCACGCTGGAGTTGTTATCGCAAAACGCGGAAGCACTTACGGAGTTCGAATTCTTGTCTTTTCTTCCAGAATTTCTGCCGTCTTCCTTATTTTCTTCTTCCCTGCGGCACCTGCAGGGGAAGAAACGAGAACGCCATGAAACCATCAGTGAGAAATTCAGTCACGTGGGCTGGCTTGATGACTGGCGCTTTACATTCGCGCGTGTCTGGATTTGTGGGGCACGCACACTGGCGCAGCTGAGAATAGTGTAGATAAGGGACTCCCAAACGCGCGATAACAGTCCAAAAAGCCAACTTCTTCATTCCCGTTTCTACGTCGTAAAAATGGATTTACTGATAGACATTTGCTACACAATTACGTATTCAGTGTGCCATATAACTGAACTGTGCTTTTCACCAA
This sequence comes from Dermacentor andersoni, assembly GCF_023375885.2. NCBI lineage: Eukaryota > Metazoa > Arthropoda > Arachnida > Ixodida > Ixodidae > Dermacentor > Dermacentor andersoni. The sequence goes on from NC_092817.1 coordinate 81,196,559, forward strand.
ATGTGACGCGTCAAAAAAAAAGGAAAAAGAGAAAGGAAGAAGAAGAAGAAGAAGAAGAAGAAGAAGGAGGAGGAGGAGGAGGAGGAGGAGGAAAGAAACGGAGCGAGCATTCATCTGTGTCGTGTTTTCCGGCTATGCATCCTTTCTCCAATAAAAAAAATGATATCGCGCAAGACGCCGCAGTGAGCACACAAAGTTAGTATGAAATCTTGTTTACTAACCGTGAGAAAACTTCAAACTTCCAAGCTATTTCCGACAGCAGTTAGTAAAACCGTGCAGCAGCGCGTTGTTTTGATTTACCATGGAGTAGGCAGGCGTTGTGCTCCTTCCGGTGCCAGTTGCCAGCCTGCTCCTCGCTTTCCCTTTCATGTTAATTGTAGACATGTGTTCAAAACTAACAAATAGAGCTTCCTACCGTAGTCATTGTACGAAACTTTACGGCATTTACTGGCTGCAAAGATGAATACCAGGTGCGGAAGTTCTAAGCCATCCCTCAGATTCTGCTGTCTGTAAATGTTTGGCGCCGACTGAGCACTCTGTGTGCTTGACATAATGAGTCAGGCTTAAGCACGTCAACGCACCAATTTGATGTCGTCAATGGTGTCAGGCTAATATAATTTATGATACACTCAAAGAGCTCATAAAGGAAAGCCAAGCGCCGCAAGAAATAGTATTTCAGCGGATACCGAAACAATGTGACGCTTCAGGCAACACAGCACCTGACGCAGCAGCATGACCAGCCCAATGCAGCGATGACGTGACATTCCTTCCCACTATCAGGTAGTGAATTGCTCTGTATTCTAAAACGCAACATTATTCAAAATATGTAGGAAGGCGTGGGTTGACCAATTGCAAGAGCTTCGATCTATTTTCTTTTGATCCCGCTGATTGAATGCAACGTTTCCTTAACGTTACATCGAAACAGAAAAATAGTTACGGGTGGGCATTGCCTGCACAAAACACTGTTTACGCACAGTAGGCCATGCTGAAACGGCTTTTGTTGACGAAGATGCATATCACTTTCTTCAAGAATGCCCGCATCAGGACACACCAGCGCGCTTATTTAAATCGTCTTCAATAATATTAAACTCTAAGCCACTCAGTCAATAAATTATTGCGCCTGTGGCCAAAGTCAAGCAAAAGTGCACTTTACTAGCATTACTTTTTTTTTATGACAGCGGCATTGTTGGGCGTTATAACGCATGTAAAAGAAAAAGAAATGCTTTGCTCGTATCAGAGCGTTCTTTATTTGTACTATCGGTGTGTATTGATACGTGACAATATGAGGTTTTGCATTGTTCCTTGAGGGTTTCTTTCTAATGTCGCTGTGTTATGTGATATTGCTCACATTATTACTTTCATATTTTCTCTGTAGTGTCGTGGTGTTACCTTGACTTGTATACAATAATGTCGTTGTATGTGTGTTATCGTTGTTTTTTTGCGCTTTCTCGTGCAAAAGAAAAAGATACCCGAAGCTATACATCAAACTGTAGCCCCTATTACAATACAGCCGTGCTGTATTTGTTCGCCAGCGTCCCCTATTATGTAAAGGAAAGAAAAAGAAAATAAAAAGCTACTCCATCGAAACCATCCCTGTTGTATAGTATTACAGAGTGCGTGACGCTTGCAGTTTGAAAAGATCCCAAACACATGGTAGTGAACTGGAACCGACTCTGTTTTAATCTTTCAGCCTTTTCTCGATTTTATTCCTGCCTGTATTGCGCTCCGCCTTCACCAACTAGACAGCGACGTGAAGTTTCAGATTGCCTCATGTATTATTCCCAACTTTACTTTATTGTGTACCCCCCCCTTCTCCTCACCTCATTCCAGAAAAGTAGCAAACAAGAAAAAAATTACAGTAGAACGTTTATAATTTCAAAGGTTTTAACGTCCCTTTGTAACGCTGCCATTGACATTTCTGTTACAGTTTGACAACAAAGAGAACAAATAAAGTGTGCGTCTTCTATTTGCTGTATCCCATTGTATCCCAAGGAAGTTTAACAGATTGAATAGCGTAAAGCTGTTTGAATCCATGCTAAGGTTTCGCATCTTAGACAACATCCTAAAAGAAGGAAGGGTAGTTGCAATTGTTCTTATTCCTTTATTTTATTGTAGAGGTAAGACTACGAAGCACTCCGCCGATGTTGCATCTGCCTCGTTTGCTTTCCAGTAGTTGGACGGCATTCAGCGCAGTGCCATATATGACGTAACCACCAACGAGCATCCTTTATTAGCATTACGAAGCCCACGGTGCCTCGCGCCTACGCCTTCGCCGAACTAAGCACTGCTTACTGCTTGACTTTGGAAGAGACTCCAGCGAGTAAATTTTCCCCTGCTTATTCGCCATATGCTGTATGGATACCCCCGAACGACCAATTCGCAAGACGCGTTCTCCGGCTCGAAATGCCGCGGCGAGAATTTTGAAGCGATTTGCCGAGACAGTCTTTCATCACGAAGCAAGATTTTTGGACGGGGAGCTGTTATGCGGGAGCTGTTAGATGCGGATTTAATGCTCCCGTGCCTCGTTTTGATAGTTTGCAAAATTGGTTTATTCTAATATGTCTAGTATATACGAGACGTGCGGACGTCACAACTCTGCCACCTTTGTTATGGCTAATCTGCATGTACGTTAACGGCATGCTCGCTCAGTCGAAACGAGCGTTATTCGTCTGACGAGCTATCTTTGCATTAATGGCAATGCTCCTTGGTTATGTCATCAATAGTTATGACGTCGAGCACCCGACTTTTGTGGAGCTGCAAAAGTAAGCATGAAAGATAGTAGTCAGCGTGCCTTGCTCGGTCTGCTCTTGAACATGTTTCCGGGTTTAATTTTAAATACAAAAGGAGGGACGTCATATTTTCTCATGCTACTTCTAGCGCGACCCACCAAAACTGTTTCGTTAACCAGGAAAGTAAGCTTACAAAACAAGTTTTTCTTAGGGGTTAATGCCAATGACTTAACGACTGTAAGGTCCTTGGTTCAAACCCTGAAAAATGTCCGAATGCCTTTTTTATTTAGTGGCATTTTTTGTTATTTTGTTGGGGCGTTGCTACTACTACTGGCACTACTGGTACACTTCTTGTATCCTGTATCATTTAACTTTCTTTAGTGAACAATTCTAACCTATTTTTTTTCACGCATCAAAGACGGACGTTTTGAGAAGTCTACTTAAAATATCTTAAGTTCTAGAAAACACTAAACCTAGTAAACGTAGTCCTGCGCAAACAGCACAAATACGTTAAAGAAACGAGACTTAAAGCACACGAAAACCGCTAGTGGATTCGTCGTTGGGAAAGAAGCAAGGACACATCACTGTAACAGATACTTCCATCTCTGAAATGCGCATTTATTAAAAAAGAAAAAAAAAAGGAAGCGTTCTATACTTCCCTCTTGAGATCCCACATATTACGTGCCCTGATAAGGAACGAATGCATGTCATTGAAAACCGAATGAATATATTAGCAAATCTCGCCTGTTTAATGTGTTTCGCGCTTCCCGGTTCAGAGTGAAAAAAAAAGAAAAAAAAGAAACACAGGAAAGAAAAAAACACCACTTCCTGCTGGACGTTGCAGCAACTTGCTGTTTACCGGGTATGATTTAGCACTTTCGTGAGAGGAATGGCGTCAAACGTTACGCTGTTTTAGGAGAGACTACGAGGGAAAAAAAAAATTGTTTTTATACCACAGCAGACTGTAAACAGACTTCGCCGCTGAAAATAGTTAGCCAGAAAGCTTAAAAAAATGAAGAACAGGAAAGAAATAGAACAAAAATATGAAGACATGCGGAAAGAGAAAGGCGAAAGTCAGCGCCGTCAGTTTTACGAGTTTGTGTTAGCTTTAAAGAAGAACGGCTGAAATGAGCGGCAAACGACGAAACACTTAGATTGGCGTCATATATACGCTGCGTTTCTTTTTATCGCTTGGTGTGACGGATAAAAGCGCCATATGCGGCAAGCGGTACGGCAAGCCACGCACGCACGCACGCACGCAGTGGCGTAATGCTCTCGTGATTTTCTCCACGAGAGAGGTGGACGGCCATATGGTCCAAGGATATTCGTTTGATGCTGTCCGGAGAGGTTCATGCTCAATGTCGTGCCGGGGGAACAAAGGCACAAAAGGTGTTCAGTAGAGTCTTCTCTTCTGCAAGAGTCACACATAGATGTAACATTCGTTAGAATGCGGAAAAAAGTAAGCCGCTACTCAGGATTTAACCCAACGAATAAGGCTTCACACTTATACGTTGGCTCACTTCACACAGAGCAAAAAAAAAAAAAAAAATCGGTATCGCATCGAAATTAGCCCAAAGGCGATGGAATAATCAGTGGCAAAAGCTTTTCTGAACCCAAGATTTTTGTTGCTTTCGTCGGTAATAGTCGGGGCTTAGAATTCTGTACTGCGCAACAGACGCGACGTGAGCCACATTTGCCCACTTTAGGTGTTCACTCTAGCTGATCTAGCACTCTGATCTAGCACTCTGATCTAGCACTCGAGCACTCTGAGCCCGAAGAGCCAACTAGTACGTATTCTCAAGGTATGGTACCGAGCTAGTTGGTGATCTAGGATGCTTAATTCACAGCACGGATACAATCAAGGACCCGTACTCACAAAAAAAAAAACATGTTTTATTAGAATTTTCCCTAAGAACTGTTGTCAGCCACATCGTGATGATGGATATATCATTAGCGAAGCAGCGAGCGAATAACGAACAGCACTTACGAACGAAAAGCTTTGGAAATTCCACGAAAGAACAGGAAGAAAGAGAACTGAGACAAACACTCGCTTTCACTCCTGTTTTCCTCCTGTTCTTGCCTGTTTCCGCACTATTAATTCAGCGCCTTTTCTCAACCGGATAGGCCGTTTAAGCAAACTTCGCAAAAAAGCAGGCGACGACGTACCAAAGCTGATTTCGGCTTTATCTGCCACTGGTGACGCTTCAGTCATCAAACCACCGTAGATTATCAAGGCCCCAGATGAGAAGCAATATTTGTAGTCTCTTATGAGTTAGCAACGTTTTAGAAAGTTGATGGTTACACACGTGCAGGGAACAAGCAGGGTTCGAGCCCAATTATGGTACAACAAATTATACGCGTGTACGTATTTCTTGTTGCACAAATGCGTCCGACGGGCAGTAGAGAGCGGTGCCGAAAAAAATTAGTTATTAACAGACCATCGGGTCTTGAAGATCGCAGCGTCTGAGAGGAGCACGTAAAATTGTTTTCTAATATTTCGGATAGAACCTACGCAACTGGAGGGGTGGTATATACGGCCAGAGCCTCACAAGAGGAGTGCCAAGTTGCGTTGAAGACGAGTAGTAATAGAATAGAAAACAAGGAGGCTAGAATAGAAAAGAGGGAGGCTCTCTGGGGCTGCAACAATAGGCGAGACCTGGACTTCGACCGGCTGTTTTGTGTAGTTCGGGCTGTCGTAAAGTGTGCGCAGCTTTAAAGAAGTGAGACAGGAGAGCAGGGCAGAAGCTGGCCTCTCAAATATATTGTCATCCGGTCTCGGTGATCCCTTGAGGGATAGCGATATTATTCATGACGCAGACAGACCTAGGAACTTTCGACAAAAGGATTTTCAAAGTTAAGCTCCTGTGCTGAGACACAACCACAAGTGTGCCTAAGGTCCGGTTGAAATAAGACGGAAAGGATATTTCGAATGCTAAAAAACTCCCACGTCGGGACGTTTATAAAAGCTATAGCTGCAAGAAAGAAGTAAAAAGAAACGACGTGATGTGGAATAATCTGTATGTTGTGGTAGGAAACGCAGCTGGACCGGCGGTCGCATTTTTGAAGAAAATTTTGGGGACCCTTCGTGAGAGATTTCGTCCGCCGGGCTGCCAGAGACGTGACCGGCCATTCAAGCAGAGCCGACCTTGTTCCGCATGCAGTGCCTGTGTCCTGCGGGTCGATCTGCTGCTATTTTATCTATTTCCTTTTAGTACATTTTACTGCAAATTTGCATTACATTTCTTGGTGTCTGAAAACCTCGAAAGAGGTGAGGAAAAAAGGACACGCATCAAAGAACGCGCTGTTAAAGAATGCAACACTTACTATTATTAAAAAAACATCCTCAGCGCGGAAAGGTAATTCAGCGTCATACAGTTTGCTTAAACCTTCAAGACATTCTTTCTTTTTTTTTTTTTCAGGTAAACCCACGCGGACGCCTGCATTAAAGGTGCTCTCAAACTTTGCATCTATTGATGCAACTTCAAATAACTTTGCTTGAGGAAGCTAGACGGGGCGAGTAGAAAAAGTGTCTTGCTTGGCAGTGGAGCGCGCCTGCTGAAATCAAGGGTTTGCGGCACTAAAATATTTCTATCTCGGCTATTAATGAGCCGATTTGAAGAATGTTTGCGGCAGAACGCTCCCTAGAAGACACGTAACAACTTCCAGCCTATAATCAAAATTTGCTGTGGTACCTGGTGAGCGGCCATTTAAGGGTCTAACCCGGCCTACACTCTAAAAACAGTTTGCACCCTTTGGGGTGTATATTTGTCCCACAACAATAATCGTCATCTGCCTTGCTTGCGTTTCCTTTCTTGAAAACTCGGCGCTCGCTACTTTCCTGTCGAGAATTCTGCGTCACACTGATAACGCGCATGCCGTTCGTGACTGGGAAGTACCGGGCTCGCAGCGTTAAAGAAAGGAAACGCGGGCAAGACAGATGACGATTATCGTTGTGGGACAAATACACACCCCAAAGGGTGCAACTGTTTTTAGAGTGTATAAATGACATTACGCCAGTAAAGGGTATAATGGTGGAAGTTACAGACAGAAAGCACCCTTAAGGGTGCAAATCGGTTTGCAGTATACGGCTTGACAGGAATAGAGTGACCCTCTCCTTCCCACCTCTTCTTTTTTCTGTCACTCAATCTCCCACTCGCTCGCCTGCTCCACGGAAGACAAGGCAGCTAAAGGCGTAAAGGCCATTGCAGGAGTCAAAAGCATGCCGCGAATTTTCGAGTTACAATCATTGGTGACAGATGCCCGCTGAAATAAGCTATCCGGAGTTTTCGAGACAGAGGTGAGATAAAGGAGTAAAAAAAAAAAAGATTCCGGCCATATTATACACAGCGATACACCCGAAACATATAGAAGACGAGTCCTGGATAGGGGCGAATATGAAAAAGAATGCCATTCTTTTTCCGTTCCGCGAAGCTAGTATTACTTTATTGCTTCATTCCAACCGGATGGAAAGAAAGGTTCGAATTTGGTAGCCGATGAAACTTGCAGAATTATTAAGTAATAGGAAATTTAGAGGAAAACTTAGCCGGTGGACCACTTAACGGTGATATACATATTGTGTCGGAGGCGAGACGTAGGCGAAGGATATATTTACAAAACATTTACAAAGAAATCTAGGTTTGGTTTGGTGCCCATGGATATGGCTCAACCCACTACGGGAGATCGGCCATGAATTGGGGGGCAGTATAGCGTAAGAGAAGATGTCTGATCCGGGCCACGTGCAAGAAACCTCATCCTCGTCTTCATCGCTCCGCGAAACCTCGCGTTCATCCAAATATCGATCGTTCCGTAAAAATATCTTTTTATGAATGATTTTTCAGTAGGCCTTCGAACAGATTTAGGGTGGTATTATCAACTGTCAGCTAGCAATGACGTGTTCCAAGGAAACTGTATGCACTTCTGGTATGCAGTATAATAATCTCTTCGTAGATGGGGGCAAAATGCGAAAACACCCGTGTACTTAGATTTAGGTGCACGTTAAAGAACCCCAGGTGGTCCAAATTTCCGGAGTCCCGCACTACGGCGTGTCTCATGATCACAAAGTGGTTCTGACACGTAAACCTCATAATATAATTTAATTTACTTTAACCTCTTTGTACCACTCCGCCCCCCCCCCCCCCTCCTCCCACCTCTTGCCCAGGCTCCGAAGACAAAAAACATAGAGAGAGAGAGAACGCAGAAGAGCACTCGCAACACAACTGGAAGTGCCTGATGTGGCAAAACTTGTAAAGAATACTTGGCCACACGAGGTCTGATATCTCCTTTGGAAGCCGCACAAAATGTTTATTCGGCTGCTTTGGTGCGCACTAAGAAAGTACCAGATGACTGTGACCAACCATTATGACTAAGTCAGGTGTGGGGGTGTGTCTTTCTGCTGTGATTGTATAGGTAATGAAAACCAGCCACCGACGTGTGCTCAACACTAGTCCCAAGAGTTGCAGTGGTGGCGCCTAATGGATCGATGGAAATCAGCCAGCTGCGTCGCTATGGCGTGCAAGATATAGACAAGCTACGCTAGCAATGCGGGAAAAAAAAAAAATAGCTAGTCCATTGCGATGCATATTGGCCCCTTTTCTACTTTTGTACAACGTGCCACTGCGACCTATGCCACAGCTCTGCTTCGCAGAACTTTTCCGCGGTTGTAGCTACGTGGAAAAAAACATATATTTTGTACATTGTCACTGCTCACACCATGCCTCGTAGGTACTCTCGCGGTCTCAGCCTGCTAAAAAAAAAATAAAGGCCATTGTAGGTACTACAGCTTTAAATTGCGAACTGATTGTCACGTGTCTCACTAACATGTTAACAGAGAGTATGGGCTTCGCGTAGTACGGGAGATATAGGTTACCGTGATGCGTGATTGGACCACTGTACATACACGTCTTATACCGCTGGCTACCACGTTGGTTACCGCAATAGCATAAAAGCATGACAGCAGCCAGACCGCCCTCCTCTGTCGGAATTGACCCTTGCTGCTTGTTCTCCGTGGTTACAGTAACATATAAATGGTAAAATCAGCCATTGCATGTTCCAATCCCGATCGGGACAAATTATTAGTGGTGTTCTGATGTTATTCTTTAAATTGTAATGAAATTAAAGGTTGACGCCTTCATTGGCACCGGCTACTGTTCTTTTTATTATTTGGCACTTAGGAGAGGTTGTCGCCTTTAGCTGGCGCCGGCTACTCGATTTCAGATAGATTTAAAGATAAATGTAACTTAAACACATTAAAACTAAAAGACCACACCAAATCATAATAACACAAAGTCCAGTCACATAAGTACGTGTACTAATGCCACACTAAAACTGAAAGTCAGCTCAGAAACAAAGCAACACAGTCCAGTCACATAGGTGCACTAAAGTAAACACAAAGTCCGGTCACATAACTACACTAAAATCAGGGCACATAAGAAAGCACGGATTAGAATCAAATGAAGGTACATGAATCCAGACATAATTGGGTAAAAAAAAAACATTGATTGAGCTTATCACATTTAACACTCTACTCAATAGTTTCCGAAAATATTAGTCGGTTCCAGAAATTTTTTAAGGGCCAGTAACACTCGTCTTTGCAATGAGCATGTTGGCCAAGGACCTGACATCTTCCTGAGGCTGAAATGCCTGCGGTATAATGTTACTAAATGACGTCCTAAGCGTTGGCTGTGTTTGTCGTATCGCGGACATTCTACCAGAAGATGCTGTACATCCTCATCCGTGTGGCCACAAGTTCATTCGCGACTATCAGCCCTTGAAATTAAATGTAAAAGTGTTTTGTGTATGTGGTAGCGAGCCGCAGACGGTGAATGACGTTTAAAAGGCTCTGGTTGTACTTAATGTGGACGGGATTTTAAACTGAAGCGATGGGCGAATGTCAAATAAACCTGGAGACAGAACCTGGAGACCGATTTCGAGTTCTGATCAAACCATGCCGCCTTGCAACTACGGGCCGAGATCTCAGTAGGTGCCGCAATTCGCCTTGCTTTAACTAACATGCGCTTGTCCAGCTTCCTTGTCTGCTCCAACATTTCCAGGGATATTGCAGTGGCCAGGCATCCATTGGAACATTATTGTGCGATTCCCTTGACTTGCTTTTGTGAGTTCCTTTACCGTCTTGTAGACTAAGGCGATGTTTTGCGAACTGCTTATGTCGCCATGAAGTGAAGACAAAGCTGCCTGCGAGTCACGCGCGAATTTGTATACCGGAAGAAAGACAATGTTGTAGAAAGCTCTGCTGTTGTTGATGATGTCGTGTGAAATAGTTTAAACACCTGTATTCGGTTGCATTCTGGAGTGACCAAGGCAGCTGTAGAATAATTTGACAAGAACCGTGTGCATACACTTGAATATAGCCAGCGTATATTCGGCTACTCTACTTTGTAGGGAAAGCAAAACTGAAAGCGCAAGAAAGAGTGAGAACACTGAGGACAACCGAACATCACAAAAATTTGCGAAACTTTACGCACGAGTAAAGGAAAGAACAGAAGAGAGTACAAGCGCGACGCTAAGGGGGAACACACACAGTACCCCAAGTGTACAAGCGTGATAGCGTACAAAGGGGTCCGAAAACACGCATAGAACTTGAGTTTCGGAGACGAGACGGCCGACGTATCTGCGCATGTACCTGACATGACACATAACAACATCAACAGATCAGTCGTGAGTTATTCATACGCGATCTGCAGTGTTTAAAAAGAATAATGGAGCTCAAGCACAAGAGTTCAGTATTAACCTAATAGTTACGTATGTTCTAAAGTTCTTGTCATTGAGAAGTGCTGTTTGTTTTGATGCTGTTAGGCTAGTAGACTGACGGAACCAAGCCGGGAAAGTTTTTTTTATTTTCAACTTGCAATCAACGCCGCAGCATTGGCGTTTATGATGCGTGGGCAATGCGAAACACCCCTAAGTCTTAATTCGTCACTGCGCCATTAATTTGATTCCACCCTCTAGCAAGCACATTACGCGACGACTGTGTTGAAACATTGACCTATCGGCATGCCTACTGCGTTGCCGAGGAGCGGCGGCGCATGTGCAGAGGGCCTGACCGAGCTCGTATCACGGTTCACCATCACGTGCAGCGCAAAGTCAAAGCTTTCTAATTACTTCAGTTGGTAATAGCAGCGTTGGTCAAATTTACTTATTAACAAAGGCAGTGTCGATGGGGCTGAGAAGATAACTGCAAAACATGCCAACTGTTGCAACTATACATTACGAGGTCAGCAGTTTGGTGGAGCCAATTGAATTCATAAATGCCGCTGCTATGTCCATAATTAAGTCGTTTCTATCGTAAAAACATAGCGCAAACAAAGAAAAAGAAAAGAGCCACATCACTGCCATTCATTCCCTCATATTGATTGCACCATCATTTAGTAGTCTGCAGTTGTCATACCAAGAACACTAAATTGTGAATGACTGATTGCAAACAAAGAAAGCAATAATGAAGCATATTTATGTACTGACAAAAAATCCAACCAACGTGCTCTACTATACACATCTCCACTGTTATACGCCATGCTCGTTGTTGTAGTTCACAAAGTCAATTCCCGCACCAGATAGCCTCGACCACGGTGTTGCCTTGACTGTCCAACTTGTCTCGCGGCTGCGTTCTCTGTGCTGCTGACGACAAACTCAAATAGAGCTTACCAAACGACGCGCCGAAGGACATCGTTTGCTTCGAAATGCGTAAAAGAGCCAACGTACGCCACGTCTTGTGGCCCGAGCCAGTGTTTACGCGTGATCAGACGCGATGAAAGAAACGCCCGCTACGTATGTAGGCTTCGATTTACAAGCAGCAGTCGAGCTGCGCTTCGGTTTCTAGACGCCTCACTTGTCACGATGGCGTTCCTTTAGCGCTGATAAAAGCCTCAAATAAATTTGTGGCTTTTCCTTTGACAAAATACTTTTCCCTTGACTACGGTCAGCCTCGACTATACATTAAGGCGCGAGTTAAATGGGGTCTAACTGGAGAGGTTGGGAGCAGTAAGCCTACATCTACTCCCCTTCGATAGCGTGGAAAAAAACATTTTTTAATAAAAAAAACAATAAAGTAAAAATAATAATGCAAAATAAAATGAAAAGTGCATTTTCGCACGCCCATATATGCTACCCCATACAAGAGAGAAAATACTACACATCAACAATGAAGGAGTGTGAGTGCCTGTAATGTTTCCTATAGTGTTTCGAACGCATGTCCGTACTTATAAAATATATTTCACCACCCCTAAAGTTGTCTCTTCGAGGCCACTATCTGGCCACGGTCCAAGTATCGTTCGACGTGAGAATGGATGATTGCTCAGATCCGTAGGTTTCTAGCATAGCCTTTGCGTTTCTGGCCTTAGCTGTGTATAAACACGCACGCGACGCGGAAGTTGCAGGATAAACTTCAAAGAGAATGTGCCTACAGTGTAGGCCACACAAAGGCGAAAGAAAGGCAAGCATTTCTTTCACGGCCCGTACCAGAACGTACACCTGGCAATAAAATGAAGGCACGTGCTTGGGAATGCGTCGAAAAAGTTTCTGGCTTCTCAAGCTCGTTTCCATTACGCGGTGTCTACTCAACCTTCTCGCGTGCTTGCGACAATCCATCTTCGTTGATGGCGGGCCGTCCAGTGGTATCAGTTCATTTTATCGCTTTCGAGGCAAAGTGAGGAACCCTTTCCGTGGTGACTGAATGCGCTGCTTACGCCAGGACTGGACACCGCACAATTTACGTCACGCAGCAGGATGGAATGCCAACGCCCGGAGACATTAATCCACATTCCAGAGAGGTTGCTGATGTTTTTGCCCGACACAACTTTCTTCGCACGTTTGCTACGTGCTTCTTTGATATTATGCTTTTACTTTATGTTATTGCGGCCCTTGCCTGCGTCACTGGACGAAACAGAGAACAAGAGATGTTTGTGAGTGAATGAAGAAGAGGTAGAGAGACCTTGAATGTCGGTAGTGTTCTAGCCACTCAATCCGTGATGTAGTGCTATCGATCGCGATAGCATTGTAAATGGTGAGTCAACCTCTTTGTGGTTACATCAATCTGAGGCGGAATATATCAGAAATGCTCGGAATATATCCGAGTCTCTCGTGATCCATCTCGAGCACGGAAGCCTGCAGGATACATACAGTTAAAACGGTTGCGAAAGCGAATGCCATGCTATTACGAAATGGTAGACTACAATGACGTCATACACGCACCGGACTAGCTGGGCATGATAGCAGTGAAAGCAAATTTGGGATAAGCCAGATGATCTGAAGAAAATATTATTTAACTAAATGAATGCGAACGCTGTCGACCCCTGTTCACTTTTATATCAGCCTTATGAACTCCGCGTTCCTTTTTACAGCGGAGCTGTTAAGAGCTAGTTCCCCCAGGATCGTGTCCGTGTGTCGACGCAGAACTCGAGCATTCTCCTCCGGCGTCCGCGTCATACGCCATCTGCGTTCGCGTCGTCGAATACGCGTCGTGATTGACGCGGCGCTATTTTGAATAAAACGTCATTGAATCACACGTGGGCCGATCCCGAAGATAGTGCAATGCCGGGCCCACCCGCTGCCGAGATGCAGTTGACCATTACACAGTTTGCGGATGCCCACATACACTGCTTCGCTGGTCATCCTTCTTCCCGGAGTGGAAGGGCCCTGAGTTTTTGTTGAAGGAACAATCCTCCAGATAGGGTTAACCAAATATCATGTCACTATCGGTAAAAACATAGTTATATGAATGTAATTATATAAATAAGTTAATGATGGTCTCGTATTTGGTTTGACCATCGAGTTTCGCCGCCCTAAACACGCATTCACCTTGCTGGCAATAGACTATACGCTGGAGTGGCTAGCGTAAATGTTGGGCTGGTTCCCTTCAGTGCGTAGATTTAGCTAGGGGCACAGCTGGGGTGGTTCGAAGCGCGTGCCTCCTGTTATTCTATTTAACTTACCGATGGCCTAATTCGCTTTGAGTAGTAAAAATTACTGCAAAGAGAAATGTTTAACACAAAAAAAGGAAAATGAAAAAGAACTAAACGCTTGAGCATGAGGTTGTTCCCTTCGATAGATAGCGCGTGAACGTTGTAACACACATTATAGATACTACTTCTGAGTACTTGCGCTGCTTTAGAAACTTTAAAACATTGAAATATTTTGGATTTTGAAAACACATGAAACAGTCAATGGAAAAGGAGCCACTCCTTTTATGCGTGCGCCTAAAGTTGTTAGAGGAAGCTTGCGGACAAGAAAGTTTCGAGTGGCTCCATCGTAAGGAATGCGATAGATCCTGGTTGCGCACTGATTTGGCATTCCGCGGCTCCCCGAATTTTTCAGTCTTGCCTCTGCGAGCAGCGCAATTAAGGGAAACGCGATCGGCGCTATCGACATTGCAAGGCGATGGATGGTGGTGCGGTCATGCTGAACAATGAAGAAGCATGCAAGCTAGTTGTCTTTCCAAAAATAAAAGGAAGAAAGACAGGCTGCATAAAACTTGCGGCGCTGTAGACAAGGAATCAGCTAGCAACGGGTGACCAGCCGCAGTAGTCGGGGCTCTGGCGCCAAAGGAAATTACTTCAGAACGCCTTCGCGGCAACAGGGACCTCAGCTGATCAATACTGCAAAGCTCGCGCAAGGGAAGCGAACTAGGCTGCGCATGTCGATCGTGCTCCGGCCGCTGTCGCTGATTCGCGCAGTCGCCAACGATCGAGAGATCTTCGTACCGCTTGGACCAAGGGGATCTGTTCTAAATTTGTATGAAGCTTACCATTCATGGGGACAGCTGAATCTCCCTTTACGAAAGGTCCTGGCCACACTTAGCGAGAACCAATTGACCCATGGACGCTGTATTGCGTGAAACCAGGGGCATTTCCAAAAAAAGAGAGACAGAGAAGCAAGGAAAGACTGGGAGGTTAACCAGACGCACATCCTGTTTGCTACCCTGCACTGAGTGGAGAGAATAAAGACGTGAAAAGAGAGAAAGAAGGGAAGGGACATAAAAAGAGATAGAACTAGTTTCGTGCACACTTGAAGGTGCACACCAAGTCTATAAACGGTAGCAGAGACCTGTCGACTTCGAGCATCGTAATAACATCGTCGTTGCTTTCTGCGCCAGGGACGTACACGACCTTGGTCCAAGGATCTTGGCTTCTGAAAACGGTTTTCAGTCTAATTGGTTTAATACTCTCCGGAGAGGGAGCCGCTGGTTGTCTTAGGGGGAACAAGGAAGCACAGGACGCGTTCAGTAGTTTCTACAGTGACGCAGGAGTCGCACGTAGGCGTGCTAGCCGTTACAATGCGAAATGAGTGAGCTTTCGCGAATGACTCCCTGATCCACAGGCTGCTTTCAATGCTGCTTTGGAGCAGGGGATTCGTGATGGCAGTTTCGGCTTTAACAAAGCCTCAAGCTTATGTAGGCCACTAGGAGACGACAAATAACCGTGTAAACAATCATAGTGCAAGCAATCCTGAGAATATAAAACAAATGTTAAGCAGCAGACAGGCATTGCTAACCGTGTAAACAATCATAACCGTGTAAACAATCATAGTGCAAGCAATCCTGAGAATATAAAACAAATGTTAAGCAGCAGACAGGCATTGGTAACCGTGTAAACAATCATAGTGCAAGCAATCCTGAGAATATAAAACAAATGTTAAGCAGCAGACAGGCATTGGGTCAGCTTAAGTCGATACAAAACATCTAATGTGTACGCCTGACTTCCCCGAGGAATAACCGCAGTGTTGTGATTTCATCCTTGAGCAGGCACGTTAAATTCTCGAGTGCAATCCTGTTGAACGCGACAACTCCTGCGACCGCCGCCGATACCCAGATGTTCGTTTCATGACACTGAAGTCACACATTTGTCGCATTAGAGTTCTGTATAGAATCCCGTTGCATAATTGATAACCCGGCCACCAGTGAATAGCGGATAAAATTAACGAATATTCTCGGCAGAATGCAGAAGGTATCGGACAAGCTAATGGGAAAAGGCCGGAGGAATTACCGGACCAAGTCTAGCGAGAACTCTCTGTCTTATCTCAACCTCATTCCGCTCTTTACAACTCAAGAACGAGATGTTGGCTTCACCGCTAACGCCCAACTCTGCGCGAAGGAGATTCGATTCGCTCGTCGGCCCGGCGCTTCAAATAGTGATGAGCGCGCTCCCCTTCGAGAAAAGCTTCACGCGCCTCGGCTTGCGACCGGAAGTCTCTCTGCGCGCCAGCACGTGAGATTATAGCAAAGCCCCCCGCTTTCACCGACATCCACAGCCGCTTCACCCAGCGATGCAGGCGCGCTGTACGTGGACGGGCAGGGGCGAGGGCGAACAGGTGAGGCGAACAATGGCATCTCGCGTGGATGGCGAGCGCTTGTCTGAGGAATCCGGTCTTGGAGGCGTTATTCTTCCCTACGCCTTGTCTGCTTGTATGAGTTTACACTAGAGGGCGTCCAAAACCGCGCGCGCTCAATGAAACGCGCGAGCGAGCCTGGGCGTGCACCGAGGAAAGTAGAGTATACTTATGCAAACGAGGGAGTTGCCGATAGCCTGCTCGTGGTTCAAACGATACTGAGCACCAGTGCACAGACATTGCGAAAGAACGAAAAAACGGAATTACATGAATACTTGCCATCAGCCGCAAAGGAATACACAACGCTGTTGTGAGTGCTGAAATGGGACGAGGTGGATGGACAGATACTACATAAATAAAACGCAGAAGACATGAAAGAGGTCAAACGTTCGTAAAAGGGACAGCTTTCCGTCTTCCTTTTTGTCAGCTAGTCATGACCAAGTGCGCGCAATGCCTCATATAGTCGGATGAAGAATATGATCACAGCGATAACAATTTATCGCACGAGTTGCGGAACAAAAACGGGGACAAGTATAGGCCGAAGACTGGCAGGAACTGCTCAAGCGCGTAAACTACAACCGCGTTCCGACACCGTATATGTTTCTTCGAGCGTCAATAGTTGAGCGCTGGTAAATGATATGCATGCGTCTGTATAGCTTCCGTGATTACAAACGTTCCGCAACGATTTCGGCCCATATTATGGCATCATGAGGACGGTTGTGAATTCCGTGCATCGACGTTGCTCTTGCTTCTCTTTTTTTTCATTTAGCTCTGCAGTCTTTTACTCTGACCCGCTTTAGGCTATGCGGGCCAACAGCGCTTTAACACTGGTGATAGCATATAAAACATTTATACGACCCATTCTAGAGTACGCTGCGATTGTCTGGAATCCACGCACAGAAACCAACATCACTAAAATTGAGAAAGTCCAAAGAAAATCAGCGAGCTTTATTTTCGTAAAGCAGGCGCACGTCCCCGTCATCTCTTCAAGAAGCTGCAGAACTGGAAAACCTTGCAACAAGGCGTTATTGCGACAGAATGATCTTTTCTACTTGCTGTAAAGCAGTCAATTGGGAATAGATAAAAGATTATATATTCTACCGCCGAACCACCACTGCAAGCGCTCTTATCACAATGGAAAGGCTAGAGATTTTTCCTGCAGGACCAACGCATTTAAAATTCATTTTTCCCGCGCAGGGTTTGCGAATGGAACGCATTACCCGCCACAATTGTTGACTGCCGAATAGCTTTATCATTTCTTTCTGCACTTGTGCAAATCATAGCACTCATCCCCTGTCTCTGCCCGTCAAATCATGATGCTGAAACGATTTTTGTTGTGCTGTTCATTATGCACTTCATTGTTCAGTGTTTGCTGTCTTGTTTGACATTTCTGTTCTGTTCCAAATGCCCACTCCAGCCTAAGGCCTGGTACAAGGCTGGTAGTACTTATAAAATAAATAAATAGGTAGGGTTGGCGTTATTCACAGTCCAGTATGTGCAATTATCTTTCGCGGTTTTCATTGCTAGGAGAACAACCTTGAACGTGACAGAAAGCTGCAGTCAGGATGGTCCGTAAGTTTATGCGCATGGCGCACTGCGTATTGCGCCACTTACTGCATCGAAAAAGTGCGCAGGACGCTGTCACGACAACGAGCGGTATTTAATGCTGGATGGCCACAATATTCTCAGGTCTATTGCTGTTTATTTAAAACGCAAGGTGTGTTTTATACATGCGCCTCGCGTGCTAATGCAGAAGAAATTGACCGATGGAAAAAGTTGACTACAAGATTTTGCAGGCTGTAGCCTTGTGAACATACGGGAAAAGTACGTGTATACTCCGACAATGAGACACAGCGCAGACGTCAGTAAGGTTTACCATCGACAATACCATCGACAAGCCGTGGCGGGCGACCTTGATGTGAAATAGTGGCCTTCCTATGCGGGCAACCTTACATGCATTAAAAAAAAAATTCATTGGACAATGGCGACGAAGTTCTTGCGTTCGGTTGGTGGTTTCTTTTTAATGCTGAAGTTTTTTCTAATTTTGTGCTTCATCATGCATCAGCAACACCCCGTGCTGTTTGTACTGGCCCTCAAGATTCCTGCTTTGCTGGGACACTCTCCCCGCAAAGCCTGCGATGGAGGACTTGGTGGTGGACACGTCTTGCGGCAGGAACAGGCCTCCCTCTACAAGGAGGCGCCTCAGCTCTTCAGTGGCATCAGAAGCTGGCGATTATGACTCTGACGCAAGGTCGGATGGCTCGAATATCTTTATAGCTGTTAAGCATCGGCGTTCAAGACGGAAGTACTCGACGTCGTCCTCAAGTGAAACGACCATGATATACAACAGCATCGTGACTACGACAGTAGCCTTCATGCCTGTCGACGTCGTGGTAAGCTTGGATAACATCTCCAGACAGAAACTTCATGACGTTTTCTTCAAATTGACCCCTGGTCTTATTCAAGAGGTTCGAGTGAAACCATGGAAAAATATCCTTGCCGTAGACACAACAGATGAGACGACAGTGCAAACTCTACTTGGCCTGTCTCAACTCTGTGGTGTTAACACGTGGGCTTGTATACCACAGGGCGGGAATGTAACAGCCGGAGTCATATCTGATGTTGAACTAGGACTTCAAGACGACGTTTTAAAAAGCATGATCGTTTGCACGCCACGATGAAAAATTGTCAGCGCTCGAAGGCTCAGCTCGTCAAAATGTGTGAAGATACTCTTTGACTGTGAAAAGCTATCTCGCCATATAAAGGCTGGACTTGTGCGATACCCAGTTTGACCTTTTGTACCAAGGCCTTTACAGTGCCGTAAATGTCTAAAGATTGGTCATGTACAGGGTTACTGCAAAAGTGTTGTGGTCTGTGCCGAATGTAGCAAAAGTCACGACGTAAATTCTTGCGGCAGTCCCACATCTCGCTGCCCTAAGTGTAAAGGTGAACACTTGGCAACAGACAAAGACTGTCCCGCACTGAAGGAAAAGCTAAAGGGTCTGAAAAAGAAAGCTAAAATGAAGTTATCAGGAGAGAAGACACGTAGCCATAGCGCCCGTCTAGCAGCTGCAAATGCCACAACTGAGTATGTACCTGCACGTTCGAAGAATAGCGCAGACATCGTGCATCGGAGGGAAGAAGGGAGGCGGAACTTCTGCCCGTAAGCGACATCGTGGCCGGCGCTTCCATCGAAAACATCAGACCCTGTCTCTACCGAGATCACGCCTCCGAAAGCGTCCAAACCAGCTTCTGCCAAGGAGCCGTCTACAGGAGAAAACACTGTAAATAGGGTGCCCAAAATGGTCTCAATCAACGACGATGCCAAGCTTATCAACCTTCTTGGGTTGCTTGTCAACATCATTAGGTCGCTGATTGCCGGTTGTCAGACAACAGCAGCATTAGCCGCAGAGAAACTTTTCGAGGCTCTCGTTCCAGTTCTCGACGGCCTTCACTAGAAACAATATGAACACTTGTCGAAAGCCTCGTCCATTTGTGCTGCAATGGATGTCAGGTCCCTACGGCCGCGGCATGCTGATCTGGTCCTTGGGCTCCTCGCAATGAGCAGCTCGCCAGATGCTATAGCGCTTCAAGAAACCAGTCTTAGAAAAGAAGAATTCAGACTTCCAGGCTTCGTAGGCGTCCACAGCAACATTCCATGCACATTGCCAGTATGCACATTGCCACATTGCCACGATGCAGATTGCCACATTGCCGTGCACCGGACGTCATTGCCGTGACATCCGGTGCACGAACGTAACACATTCACGAAATGCTTCAAAAGCATCGTCATACGTACGAGCTGACCTACATTTCAGACTTATTGACACAGGTGACATCCGCGACGCAAATTTTGAATGTGCGGCTGTTGCTGTAAGTCTCAGAGATACAACGATGACTGCGGCAAGCATATGTTATCGACCGACGCGGTCTTCAGACACCACATTACTTTACAATTTTTCGTTGTTCCTACTTTCTTTTCTGCGTCTCGCTGTCATTTGTTTGTTTCCTATTTTCTTTCCTATTTCTTTCTTTCCTATCGTCTTCTCCTCTCTCCTCTTTTCATTCCATCCTCCCGAAAGACTAGGCGGGCATTGTGCCTCTCTCGGTGGCAGTTGTCATCTTGTATGTTTCCGTCTCTAATAATAATAATAATAATAATAATAATAATAATAATAATAATAATAATAATAATAATAATAATGACAAATTTTTTTATGTGTCCATCAGGGCGGCCACCTTTAACGGCACGTTTAATAAGCTCGCATTGTAAAGGCTATTTGGTAGCAATATTTGGTAAAAATCACGTGTAACGTCACTCATCTTGCGTCGTGATAATTTCACGGCAGAATATACACACTGCAAACCACGTCGGATGTATACATTAAAGAATATGTGCCAAGCACCTGCGGCCAAGAAGTCGCTGATTAGAAGTCCGCTGACTGCGCAGACAATCTTTCTTTTTTCTTTTCCAGTGCTTATTTTTCTGAGACGGCACTATTGTGTATGAATCCGTCGGTTGTGTGTCGGCATTTGGAACTTAGTCGTGAAAGTAAAACAATGTACACGGCGTACACTGCCGGGCACATCGGCTTCTTCCAATATTCGAGCACAGTTCTGCTGCGTTTGCAACACCCTTGAATCTCGATTTGCCGCATACAGTGTACATTTTGTATAAAAGTTGTTGACTACCCCATCGTCGACGTTCGCATCAGAACATACTGCTCATGAAAAATGCTTCTAGATGCAGACCATCATCGAAAACAAGAAGAAAGAACTGTAGACCAGAACTTAGCACCACTTACTTTCTAAGTATGCGATCGCATACTTAGGTTGGGACAACTCGACAGATGCCCGCACGTGCCCGACGGACTACCTGCAGCACACCCTCATTTATCAGACACACGTTTATATTCCTCTTATCTCTTACGAACTAGCGATCTGGGGTGCTATGCAGGATGCGCCGAGTTTGGCGAAACTCGGGATCTTCACGAGCTCTGGCGACACCCCAAGATGAAAGCACAAATGGCACCGAGACACAGTTTATCTTTCCACAAGCCTCCAGTTTTATTGGTTTATCTAGATTCACTCTGGGTGGCTATCATTCCTTGGGCGTTGCCTTCTGGGCGGTCGACAAACAGGGGCTCACGTGATCATACCGTCGGTGCATGGTCGTGCCTTCTTTCACTTGTTTGTCGTTCCACTGAGTGCATTACACGTACAAGCCAGTTATAAAACAAATGCATTTAGTACAATATTATTAGTTAGTTTAACGTGGTTTAAAAGCATTTTAAAGCTTACAAGATGTAGACTGAATGTGTATTCGACTAATTTGTTATTTAGTACGCTTCGCATTATACCACGAGGGAACGCTGTGGTGGCGTCATCACATACATTCATCGGGCGAGCATGGCGGCTAAACATTGAAGCCCAGTGTAAACAAACTCGTACAACGAGCTTGCAGTGCGCGTCGTAGTGATCAGGCTCGACGATGACCACTGTTTCTTGGATAGTTCTGTTCCTCCGTGAGCAATATTTCCGTGCACCCCGAAAGACTGCCAATAGCTTAGGCGATTTTACAGGTCGCAACGCGCACCTACTGTTCACGGCCTGAACAAACAACTTGCTGCTTGGTGCTGCTTCTGTGAGTGCGCTGAGTTCCTCCCCTCTGCGTGACTGCGAGCGTCACGAATATTGCATAGCGTGTGCTAAAGGAAGACAGCCGATATAGCTAAGATGCGACAAGGAGGTGGTGCCGATGATGGATCTCGCAACCAACACAGTGAAGGAGACATCGACAAACTGCAGATAAGTATATTTCTACTGTTTCATATTTAGCATAATAATAGCGCACGCATTAAGTCACTATCGTAGTAACGAACTGAATGTCCAGCAGTTTAAAAAAGGCATTGAGAACCAATGAGTGTTCGTGCTTTTACATGTACGTGGGCCCGCGAAAATATGGAAAAGATAAAGGTAACCTTCACTAACTTGGTGAGATACCAGAAATTCATCAGTGACATTCAGCCCGCAGAATCTATGGAAGAGTATCTTTATCCAGGTGAAATATCAATAGCAGGTACTGATGTAAAGCAGGAAACTTATACAAAAATTTCATGGTTTGAACAGCACATAGGAGGCATTCCCGAATCGTGATCGCCACATTACCGATATCCTTCAAAATGTTTAGAATCATTGCATTCTACCCGTAATGCAATATGGCACATAAACCTGGAGGTTAACAAAGAAACTTGAGAAGTCGAGGACTGTGCAGAAAGCGAAGTAACAAAAATTGTTGGAGATAGCATTAAGGCAGGAAGACAGTGGCGTAGTAAACCGTGGCAACTGATATGCCAGTTGAGATTAAGAAAAAAAAATGGAATCGGCGGGCAGGCCATGCACGTCTTCAATCACTCGTTGCCAATTTATAACAGGTGATTACATAAGCGTGACAGAATGGATGTCAAGAACTGCAGCCGAGGATGGTAGAAAATTGGGTAATGGGACAAAAATATGATGTTTGTAGGCATAGGATGCAATCAGCTCGCATAAGACGGGATTGTAGGGAGCGGCATTGGTTTTGCAGTGAACAAAAATAGGTTTGTGGTGCTGACAGTAGAGACTCGTGAGGGTGCGAGGACACCTCAGCTGTTGGCACACTAGTAAACATTACAATTGGCTCTGAAAAAAACAACCCGTTATGAAAAATAAAGCAATGTTGTCCCGACAAATTGTTTTATTATGCATACACTAAAGGCTTCCACAGTTAAGGGCATTTAGTACCAATAGTGCAATGAGCATTTTTATTTGTAAATAATGGTTTATATGCGGTTCATTCATTCCAACAATCCACTTTTTTTGCAGCAAAACATTCTGCTGCTGGAGGCACTCAACCACCTGGTGGCAGTAGGCGAGCGCCAGGCACGTGCTCTTGAGAGTGTGGCAAGGTCCAGAGGGCTGCCCTGCAACAGTAGGATCAGTGCCCTCACTGCTCTCCAGTCGAGCCCCCAAAACACACCTTATAAAGGAGCTTTCAGTTTATTATTTTGTTTATTATTCAAGAGCATGAATAAAATTATTGCAGTAAACATTGTGCTGTGCATATTGGGACACTTGTAACATGCACTTGGTGTCTCTTCAAAATGGGCAAAAACGTAAGACAACCTGTGCCACTCTTGGACCATGTAAATGAAAAAGACACTAATGCAGCATATACGTCATTGTGCTGTTTGTTCTTTCTATGTGCAAGAATAGAGTGGGTGTTGATTAGCCACAAGATGAATGGTGTGTGTATTTCACAATGAAAAGACAGGAAACGGCATGAGCTTAATAATGCTATCACCTATAGACTGTGCATATGAATGCAACACTCCCCGATTTAAACGTGCCATTACATGCATGTTCGATACCACATATTCTTTAACAATGTCATATATTTGCATGTACTAATTTTCACACAGCTTAAGCCCATGCATAGCTCACTTGTGATGTATCCATTTCATAGGCCAAATAATTGTACACTTTGTCCTTTTGTGTTGTATGAAAAGAGGCATCCTCTAGTCGGATACAACTTCACAAGACAGGAGAGGCCCCGCCCAGATGACCAAAGTGCAGCTGCCCATTGCCTCCACGTCTAAAGAAATAGTCCCTCTCCAATGAGCGGGTATGAGTGTGTCCAGCGGCACAACATCAGTGTAGAGTGTGTGCCCATTGGTGCAGGCTTGTGTTCACCTGCCACTGAAGTGCAGATTCTGCGACCTCCTAAGGTTGTATCCAACTATAGAATCACGTAATGCCTTGCACTGGTTGCATAGGCTTTAGCAACTTGATAGCACACAATGATCAGGAACAGAAATCTATAAAGGTACCCAAGCAAAGCTGGCTGGCCACACTTCCATTATGAGGGGCTGTAGAAAGGTATCGCCAAATATTCCCATGACATCCTTGAAAAAGAGGTGGTGTTTGGCACTTCTTTAGAATCAAAAACAGATTACAGTGAATGTTGTGAACCACGTTAAAACAAACTGAGCTTGGTTGTCTGCACAGCATGTAATGGAAGCTTGTGCTTCACATAGGAAACAAACTGCTCTGTCCAGTACAATTGTCGAGTTCGGTGTGGCACCTATTATGTCATTAGTGTCAACATCCAAATTTTCAAAGGCCATTCATTTCACCATTATTTTTGTATGACGATTCTTTCAATCAGTGCTTGTATTACATGAGCAGGTGGATGTGAAAGCAAAGCTTTGTTTGCAAACCTTCAGACTTCCATAATTGTGTGGCAAGGCACTGGCATGGTGTTGAATAGCTCACACTTCCTCGGTCCTGCACCAAAGAACAAAGAAGCCCAATGCTCTATTTGAAGTTGAATCGCGCAACAATTCGACGGCACACAAATAAGAGTAACACAAACAGCACAGCGTTCTGCTGTGTGTATTTCTCTTCTTTGTGTCCCATCAAATTGTGCAATTCAACTTCAAGCTTTTATACCAATCAAACCAGTCTTCAACCTCATCAATGCTCTAGTTATTAGGCCACAATGGCGCACATCTTTGAAATGTCCCAACACGAATTAGCTCTCCAACAAATCACCACAAGCGTAAAATTTTGCTGCACGGGTGTATGCACGTGCCATATTCTGTACCACTAAACTCGCAGGAATCGAAGGGGCAAGCATTAACCAGCCTTACTGCTGCCGTTAGCATCATCATCATGACAACAATAGAAAGACAGTGCTGCGTTTCAGTAAAGGAAGTGCCGGAGGGAAAGCCGTGACAGCGAGGCTTACAATAAAAATAGCAGTTACAAGACACGTTCAATGCCAAAATACGCTACATATCGTTCATCCTACTTTGGCATTGCGGCAAGCTTTTACACGTTTGAGCATGTCACAGTTTGTGTAATCATTGCTCTAAAGCTGTACAAAAGGTCTATTCCCTCTGCAATCTTTATTTTTATCATGGCGGGTTAAAGACCCACTTTTCATTGGCATCTGCACCACATTTCTCCAGATATGTAATTTTGCCTTGGTGGTTCACGACATCTTCACGCACACCGAGTTCTGCAGAGCATTGGATCTGCATTGTTCTACTGCTGAAGAATTAGAGCCCCATTATGAGACGAAAATATATGATTTGTCCATACATAATAACGCTGCCCCCCCCCCCCAAAAGAAAGAAAATACACTGAACCACTGGCAGGTGCACAAACAGTGAACACAGCAAACACGCTTAAGTATTTTCTTCATGCAAGCCAGCACACTAAGGTTCTCAATGCATTTTCATTTCGCCATAAATGCATAGGCACAACCGGCTTGGTGCGACATCCACATCTCGCACTGCAACGAATTGTGCAATGCCTTGCTGTTTCATAGTGCGGCTGATATATGACGCATGACCATAATTCAGCGTTATGCATACTAACTTGTACTAAGTACTAAGTAATCTCATAAGAAAAACCAAGTTCTTTATGAGATTAGCATTCACAGGGTACTTCACACAATTTGTGATATCCATTTATCTATTCATACTTCATTAACCTCTTTCCCCAAAAAGTGAGCCATTTGGAAGGCACCCTGATAGATAAGTAGAACAATCTGTAAAAATTCAGCAACCAGCGAAAAAGTCATTATCATAGGCTGTCGCATGTGTGATGTCGGTAACACAAAATTTAAGTCGGCTACACAGAAGTGACAAATTTGGCAATATGGTGCGTCTAGACATTGCTTCAATGCTAATCACAGTAACGCTGACATTGAAGGCGCCTTAATTCCTACGTACGTTCCGTCGACATACCCGACTACGTTCGTAATGTTTCCGCGAAGTAAGTAGCGTTCTTTTATAAATGCCCGCTCAGCCGCAGTCTTCGGGAAAGCCAGCCACCGCTTCCGCACTGCCGCATCAATAAGCGCATCAGACATCTCTGACACAGAGGCTCACAGTAGTCTGATGACGTTCAATGTAACGCTCGGCGCCGACACTTCCCTGAAAACTCCCAGTCCCGTAGAAACTGAGGGCGCAGAGGACTTGCTCTTCGACGGTGAGCGAATGAAGCCCGCCACGCTGTCTCCATATACGAGAGTCTTCGCCTAGCTCGTCACACAGCCAGCGCACCGATGTCTTCGACAGGCGAAAATGACGCTGAAACTCCACGGCGGTCATGCACGTGAACGGGTACAAACGGTCATACTGACGCTTGCTGCCGCTGGATGAAATAACACAGGCTGCTGCTGCCGCCGCCATGTTCCCGAGTTCAACTCGGAAGGGGTTTCGCGATGCACGAGTTTAGCACGAGTTCGCCTGTCAATCAAAGCCATAGGTCACGCCCCGCGCGAGGCATGTAACTCTTGTGCGCGCACCCACCACGGTTGGGCCACGCCCAACTTATCTTTCGGCAGCAGCGACGCGGTGCCGAGCTGACAGGCATCAACAATATTCACCACCGACATAAAACACGCACAACGCACTGTCATCGGTGATGTACTGCGCACTACTATCAAAAACAAAGCGTTGACTGTCGCTGGCTTATGCATATATCTTCTCGGGCTGAGATGGCCCCACAGCACGGTTTCATTGCCTGCACTGTGGCGACGTAGCGCACAGTAAATAATTATCGGCACGTCACTGTAGCTGCTTGCAAGGCGTCGATGCACCGAGGGTGACGACGATGCTGAGGAGTGCGTATCGCCGCAGTCGTTTGAGATGGCTGCACTGTCATCGGTGATGTATCGGAGCCACAACGTCGTAAACACGATCAGCGTCCGAGAATCGCTCGCTCTTCTAGAACCAGTGCAATGGCCTTTCTTCATCACAAGCACTGCGCACTCAACAGTTCCAACACCTTCCTGAGTTCGAAGTCTCATTTCATAACCGCACACAAGAGCCCTCACCCGCCAAAATGCAATTGCTGCGGTGTCGTTACGGTATCCTTCTGCGATCGCTGCTGGCTCCAGCATAAGTAATCCGCAAGCACCTTGGTGCGCACAAAACACTCAAATACTGCGTACATGAGCTCAGAGGCACTTTCACTGGGCAAGCGATGACAAGCGATGAATTGTGTCGCTGGGAAGCACGCACTTCTTCGCAATGCATCGCCGAGGCTTCGCGCACAAAGATAAACTGGTACATTTTCACTAAACTGCGTCACTACGGGCACTACGGACCACCATTTTGCAGCGACAGCCGTTGCTCCCGTGACTAGTGTGTCGTTTTTAGTTCGTAAAGCGGAGGCCCTAAGGCGCCTGTGATGAACAGCCGTACCACGGCGCTGCGTTTCTATTCTTCTAATAGAGAAAGAGTGGTGATCACTGACATTATTGAGAATAGTACTGTAGCGCCCCTAGGTGACTTCTCACCGTATGAACTGTCTCGGGCGCGCGACCCGCTTCAATGTATCCGCTTCTAAGCTTTCGCCTCACTGTCGCCACTCGCGGCAAGAAGTGCAAAATTTAATAATTTGCTCGATCTCCGCTTGTCATCAGAAATTTCTAGCATTCAAAACGAAAAACAGACACTTAAAGAAATAAAAATGTTAGTTATTTTATTTGTTGTATTTTAACGTATTCGTTTGAGCGAAAGCGTAAGTGCAATAATGCGCCGCATGTACCCTGTTCGCATTCGATGGAGGATAGAAAGATAGTCCCCGAACGAGGAGGCACGCCCTTGACGCGCCTGCGAAAGGCGTGGCAAGCGGCTCACGGCAAGTGTGCGGACAGACAGCGGGACAGTCACGGTATTGCTAAGTTGCGATAATCCGTTGATAACGATACGCGGCGCTGGCGCGTTTCGTTGTGCAGCCGTCTGCGCTTGAAACGTGAAAGTAGCGTCTCGCGCAGGGTGCGCTCATGTTGTCATACGCGGCTTTTTGTCTACGTATTTTTTTGCCTGCAGCCTTTGCGCGTCTCGCGCTATCTCCGTTCACTGACTGCCGTCGAGCAAACTCGGGAAAAACTCGGGTGAACGAGAAACTCGGCGCATCCTGCATAGCACCCCTGGTTCATACTGATGCACTCGCGTGCACTCGGTACACTTAGAGTTTTCTGGTAGATACCTCCAAAGGCGAGTGAAGCCTGCCTATATAGCTATGAAGAAATGTGTGATCGATGGTGAGATATTGAACCTGTCTCTCAGAACACAACAGACTAGTATCCTAGCCACTGGGCCACGATCACACACATCCTTCGCTCATGCCAAATTCGCTGTTTGAAACCTCTGGTGCGTGCGTTAAGTGCACGTCACGTGCCAGTTCCTGGCATTTTTACTTCCCTCGAGACAGCTAGCGCTTCGAGACACTGTGTTGGACTCCACTGTTTTCGTGGATCGGCCAATGTTTTTTGTTAGACACCGCCAAAGTGAGGGAACGCTGCCTACAGTACCGTCGCAAGGACCAGTGACAACTGCGCCAAGTGCTCGAGGAGCAGATCCTGACTAAATCTGGGGGGCTCCAACCGAGTGAGCCGTAACTTAACCGGCTTATGAACGTCGGTGAAAGTTACTGCCAGAGCGAAAGGATTAATGCATTCGTGACTAAGCCGCGCGGCGTGCAGTAATCGCATGGAAAGAAGGCCTTCTGACGCAATAATTTTTGCCGCATCTCTTAGCGCGTTTTAGTTAACACTACCCTATATCTTTCAATCTTATCTTCTTACCGAGCACCCACATCTGTAGTGCTCGGTTTGTACGGCAGCCATTCTCCCCCGAAGTTGAGCGTCGCTCGTTGGTGTCATTCTAGCCTGTGGTTAGCGCTAATGGCTCACGTTATCGCGGCATGAAGGACGAGTTTGGACTGTCTGGATGACAGCCTTAGATGCGCCGCATGGGCTGCCCTTGGGGCCGCGTTAGACTTAGTAATATTACTATATTTCCCGTGCTAATGGGTGCCATTAGACAACGCGTGTCCCTGATTCCATCCCCAGGATACTGTACCGCGTTTTAGTACACAGCACTTAGGAGTTGTGGAAAAAAAAAAGGCAACTGCTGCGTATACGGCGTCACAACAGTCGCCTGCTACTTAGTGAGGAACAATGAAAAAAATATTGTCAGAGGAATAACCAAGCTCGCCTCCCTTCTCCCACTGTCTCTTCTGCTCGTGCAAACTTGCGGGCTCAAACTTGGACGATAACAACAGCAGGGGTTCCCGGTTTGGTGCAGGTGCCATCTGTCATGCAAACTTATGCGAAACACAGCATACCATATGTGAACGTGCTTATAGACAACTTTCAGAGGCACTCGAAAAATTATGGGTACTCTAAAGTTACTATTCTTTGCGACAATAGAACCAAAACCGAGGCACGTCGGTATGCACTCATCTTCAAAAGAAAACGCCAGCGTATCTGTTTTACTACTATACTTCGTTTGTCTGTTGGCGCTTTGTTTAGGAGATGAATAGACTTTGCGAGAAAAGCTGAGGACTGAAGCTTACAACAGGTGGGGCGCAAGTAGACACACTATCTTTCGTTACACGCTGTATGCATTCTCAAGCGGTATTCAGAACATTAAAATGAGAAGGACTAAACGTAATGATTAACAGGAAATATCTCGGCAACATGAGCACTGAAGACGGCATTGTCCTGTTCGTAAACGCTTGACGTGACAGATAAAAAGCTTATTCAGGGCTGGAGGAGGCAAGATTCGAGGGTCGGTGGGATTATTATTGCGTAAGAAAGTAAAGGAATGATCAAGTCTTTGATGAAGGAAGCAAGATATTCAGATTTGTAGTTAGTCTCTTGAATAAGTAATGAAGTAGGTTTATATATATTGTGCAGTCGATGAGTATCTGGAATACGGGAAGGCGAATTGCAAAATGAATTGGATTTGAAAAACGTTGGTTGACGCATATATATTTGCGATGAAGAATGGTTTAGCTTCAGCTATATATGAAACAAAAAGTGCACAATGCCAGTTTTCGGCGGCTTTTTGCCAATGGGACTGAGAAAGCTAGGTAAAAAAAAAAAGGAAAACACAGGAAGCGGAACAAATTATACAAATGGAAAATAACTAGGGTAATCTTAAGAATTATAAGTCTTCCAGTAGTGATTAGATATCAAACACAGACCGATTACAGTTTCGCTGAGATTAAGAACAAGAAATAGAGATGGACAAATCATGCAACGAGCAGTAGAGATAAGGGGCTGCACGTTTGGCTTAACAAATAGGTGATAAGAGAAAGAAAATGCATTTGACGACGGCGGAGGATTACTACGAAGAGTTATGGGATTACGAATCTGTGAGCATAGGTTGATCTTCTCTGGCAGGGTACAAGGGCAAGCCATAAATCTCTAAGAAAGGCATTAGCTTCGCGTCTTAAAAAGTCAGTGTCACTTGCTTCTACTGGCAGCGAATGGCGATGACAGGTGTTGCAGGTCGGTAGCGCCGAAAAAAAGGAAACGTTAAAATAGCCCCCAAATTGCCGTTCAGAGACATTCAGAGAGACAAAGCTATTCATATTGAGTTGCCACAGCGAGTACAGGCAGACAGATTTCTTGATTTGATTATCTAGGTATCGGCCCTATACGTCGAATCCATTCGACGAAATTAAGCTATTCATTTCCTCGTAGCCATTACCAGCTCCCATTTATGTTGGCGCTGCGTTTCACGACCATTCTGCGCGCACCAGCCATAAAATGTTCCCAGAACGTTGGTTCAAGAGACGATAAAATCTCACTGCAAACCGCGCCCGCATAATGTCTTGGGAGCCCCTTACTTTGCGCATGGAGAACTTTACGAGAACCAGTACGCTCAGCGCCTATACGAAACGAGAGACGACGTATGTACATGACGGCGGAACACAAAGGACCATCGAAGCAGTCACCTCTTCGAAATGAGAGTCCTTAGATCGCATTACAACTGGAGGAGTCCCATTCATCTCACAACTATCGAACCTACAATATATCTGGTCCATTCTGCAGTCGAAGGCGAGAAAACAGGCATATGTACAACGATGCGTTTCACGGCACCTGAATTTAGTAAAAGAACACTCACTGACTTTACAAATGCCACCATAGCACGCGCGCAAGAGACATGGCCAGTTAACTTCCTTCGGGTTAACGTTTATGACAACATTGCTTAACTTAGCAAGCTGTCTGAAATGCCGCGAGACAAAGCGGGCGAACTTAGTTGGGGCTGCAACTTTCGGTGCACTGGGTTAGCAAATGTCTGACAATTTGTTGTCGGAAAGATATCTATTAAAGAAACTTTAAGTCTATTCAAGACTGCTATCGAGAAATGCAGCGGGAATTCATCTCCCCTGCTGTGCAATGGTTACAAAGAGATGACTGCTGCTTCGTAAGTGACGCTCAGTGCTTGGTGGTGATGTTCTTTTTTTCCGTCAGCTTCGAACACTAAAGAAGAGTAATCTGCTCGTGGTACCTAATATTTTAATACAACGTTGTGATAAATCAATAACTAATGTAGAAACAACGATACACGACACGAAAGACAATGGTAAATATGGGACAAGCGCTACTGTTAAAGTATGCCACAACGTCATCGCGAAATATATATATATATATATATATATATATATATATATATATATATATATATATATATATATATATATATATATATATATATATATATATATATATATATATATATATATATAATGGTACACTCATGCACTAATGTTGATGTGTCAATGAAAAAAAGAAAGAGAGAAATTTGACTATCTGATACATGCCTCCAGGAATATGATTTATATCGTGTACAAAGACATAGAAGGCTCGCTAACGCAGCCCTCAGCCCTTCTTGTCTACGTGAAATCTTTGCTGCAAGAGGCGGGCTCGCCCGCTGCAGCTTTTACCAAGAGTCTTTGCGTCTCGAAACAATGCGTCACAACCGCAAGATTTTACATGCTCCACCAAATGCGTGCGTGCGTTCAGTTTTTTTTTTTTTTTTTGCTATGTTCAAGGCGTACTCTCGAAATTGGTCATTAACTGTCCTTCCGGTTTGACTGATGTAACTTTTCCCACAGGACCGTGGTATGTCGCATACTACTCCAAAAGTGCATTTGACATAGGGCGAAATGTGGTTCTTTCTTTTTCTTTTTATCACATGCTGTGGTCGTACGAGGGCAGAGACAGGCGAGCTTGTTGGGGGCAGAAAGTACCGCGGCAACACGTCGTGCCTACTAGCCTCCTTGTTGAGGTTATGGGAGACCTTGTGCATATAAGGCACGATTGGCAGCCGACGCTTCTGTCTCGTGGTATCGTCACCGTTCTTGCTGTGCCCTTGCTTAAACTTCCGCAGAAGAGTTACAGCAATCCCTGCCCTCCCCTTCCGCCCCGAACATCACTGCAGGTTGAAAGCCACCTGCCAACAGCTTCGAAACCTGCACAACAAAGCTCTGTTGCATCTTGTGGTGGCACGATTCCTTCAGTGCGGACTCGAGGCAAAAATACGCATGTACTTTTGGTTTCTGTTTTTGAACCAGACGAATAAAAAATAAAATCCCATTTTTCTGTCTTAGGTCTATAGGATCAGCATACGCGCTCCCTAGAAAAAATAACATTAAAAATGTGAAGGACGCTTAAGCTTCGCCTTTAAGAGTGGAACGCGAAAGCATTCGAAGATCCCTGACTGCTTCTCACGCTTCCCGGCAACTTACGCTTATGTAACCATAATGGTTACTGGGAGACGCCGACGGCGAGCGCTATGCATGAGGACGAGCTTTCTGGTAGAAACGCGACCTCTTGCGTGAGCCGTTCTCGGAGATAGTAAACAACCGCGTAAAAAAAAAAAAAAAGCATTTTTAGGTTTCTGTTATTGTTTCGCACCTTGAATATTTCAGTCTTAGAAGATTTAACATTAAAGGCATGCGCTGTCGCTCTTCTGCTTCACGACATTTGTTCATGGGCTGTCACTCTCAAAATACCGAGGAATAACTTTGCCAAGACTGTAAGGCATGGTATGAGCAACTTCAGCGATAGAATGGTGCGGTAATGTAACCCGCACATACCGCGTGTCATATAGCAAGACGTCGCATACATCTAAATATAGGCGGACGTTTTCGCTCATGGGGACGCCGACACCTGATTTTCTGCGACACGGAGCCCTTAACGCTATCGCGTTAAAGTCTTAACACTACATTATCCGCGTTTACAGGAATGCGACAACTGGCTCATCGCATCGCAGCAGATCAACTTTCTGGCGCATCGCGTCCATGTGAAGGGGGCTAGTGTGCTAGGAAAGCGGGTCAAATTAGTGCGCCAGGCAGGAGATATGGATTTAGACGAGTAAGTCGACTTTCGCAGAGCATGTAAACCCGATCGCATCGCATTAGGAATTCTGGTAAATGAAATTTGCTGTGGATCCACTGCACTCACCGAGCTGTGGCGTGTCGCGACACCGGACGCGTCTGATCCGCTGCTTTGCCTTCGATGTGCGACACCGTGTGCCGCCACCATCGCACCTAGGGTGGTGCTGCGCTACATGTGAACGCTTGCGCATCGCATTATTCTCGATGCGCTAGAAAATGCGATGCGCTACTGTCGCTTTCTGTCGCATTCATGTAAACGCGGCTGTCGAATCCTGCATGTGAAGTTCATGTGTAAATGATAGTCCCTTCCCATGCAGGCTTAAAGAAGCTTAAAATCGCATTCACTGTCTACGTAAAAGCCCCCTCCCTGTAGCTTTACCAGTATTAAAATTAATAAAAATATCTTAAAATATGTAAAACGTTTCCATTCTCTTTAAAGGCATGGTCCATTATGCGGTTAACCTGAGACGAAAAGAAAGTATCCCATTAAAGGCGCTACACAACAGCCATTGTAAATCCTCTCCGTCTAAAAAAAATTAAAAGTAACTTTTCAAATAGGTACATTTTCTCGCTACGTAATCTCGGTAGATGATCGCTAGATAAAGGAGTGGATGGAGGGGGAAGGCTGCGTTAGTGAGTTGCCGTTTTTTGTCGATGAAAAAAAATCAGACTCCTTGAGGCACATAGCATGATATATATATATATATATATATATATATATATATATATATATATATGCACAGACAGTTGACAGAAGCACGTGTACAGTGTCTATCATTTTCTTTCGTGCCTGCCTATATTCTTTTCGCTCCCAAATCATGTCATGTATGCACCAACTAGGGCCTCTGAGGGTCCTTTTAAGTCATATAATGTGAACAATGAGCAAAAATATTCTACGACAGCTACAAAATACAGCGAATGCAGAGAAAGTTGATGCGCCATATTGGGACCTCAGCGCGATAGCTTTGAATAGATGGGCTACTGCTGCTAATACACTACTAGTGATGTATCGTATATTAATTCACGATGGCTGGAAGACAGCAAACAGCAGCCTAATTGCCGAGTTTGGCATGTCCGCCTTTGTGGCAACGGCTTGCGAACGAATGGAAATGAAAGCGCCCTGAAGTTTCCTCATTTCTCCCTTTCTCTACTATGGGACGTTATTTGTAGCCTTAGACTCGGAGAATGTTGCTTTTCGCCGTGCAATTTATTGGTTTCAGAAATAAATAAAACACTTGCGGCAGGGAGTTCAAAGAAGTCCTTAACCGCATTTTTCGCTTCCACCTAGACTTTGGATGCGAAGGTGAAGCGAAAAGCCCAGATGGTGCAGCCGGTTGTTTTGAAAACCTGAGGCGCTCCGGAAAACGAACGAGATGTTTCGGTGCAAGCACTCGAAGTTTTCTATCTATGTGCCGACTTGAGATCACCCTAGATGCTTTTTGTTTCCCCCTTGGTGCTTTCGGTCACAAGTTCAACTGACAGTGCTAGGAATTCAAACGAGAGACGCAACTATCATCACCTGCTCTCAAGCAACTTTCGCTGTTCTTGCTGTGCAAAAAATACAGCAGTCATACCCATCTATACACTCATGGTTCAACCACCGTGGACGATTCTACAGGATCAGTGACTTTTACTGCGAAAGTCGCCACCTTTGCAGTTCAATGCATCGTGCCAGACGAAATCGACAGCCGCGGAGCTTGCTGTTCTTCGCAGTGCACTTCGCATAATTCGAGAGGAACCACCTCAAAAATGTAGCATTTTCAATGATTCCAAGACATCTGTACATTGCTTGCTTTCTGTCTTACGCCGCGGCCCCTATACAAACAACTAGTTCTAGAAATCCGTGAGCTCCTTCACTGCCCCGTCGAGAAAAAACGCGACGTCATATTTCACTGGCTCCCTAGCCACTGTGACCTTAGAGGCAACGAACATGTCCATGAATCTGCTCGATCAGCTCATGAAGACGGCGTGCAGGAACCAGTACCGCTACCAAGAACACATGCAGCAGCGAAACTTAGAGTGCTTGCAAACGACGTCATACGATCGTTGTGGAATACACCTAGTTTCCAGCACACACTTCTTCACCGACCGAACCCTTATCTTCAGCTTCGTCTTCCACCTGAAATATACCGACCGGATACAACGGTTCTTTACAGACTGTGGATTGGGGTCACTTTTACAAAATCCTTTGCTTTCCGCATCAAAAGGGAAGATAGTGCTGCGTGTGGCCACTGGGCTGGATAGATGTCCTGTAGTCTCCTCGACACCGCAATCATTGCACTCTGTGCAATCAGCCATTCCAATCAAACACGTATATGCATTGGTGAATGCGACGCCCAAGCGTAAGCGGCACAGCATTGTTTCCCCACATCGCGGAAGCCGAGGTAACAGCCGCCGTTTTGGTGGTTTTGTCCTACGCACTATGTGAACTACCGAACTCAGTTTCTTAATTTCAACTGAACTATCAAATACCCACTTTAGAACTCAGTGCCGGGCGCCTGTAGCTTTCTACGCTTTCAGGTTCCAAGTTATGAGCACAAGTGGCAGCGTGCGGTAATAATTACTTTCATTGTCGCGAAATCGGTGAGCCGTCGTTCATTAGATAGAAGTCTTCTATAACTGCGCTTCAACCAACTTTTGTTGACAGCTGACACAACTAAGTGCGATATCGCATTTGTGCGGCGCGCTGCTCTGTGCCCGAGATCTCGGATGTACGGGCTTGCGTCCGCCAGTAGCTCAGCCCTCGCTGGGTGTCACCGAGATTATACACGTCATGAGAAGTCTACGTTGCAAACAAGACTTTCACGAAGGCTCCCTGACCCATACGACGGCTGAGCAGAAACGCACTCAACGTGCTTTGCAGCTTTGAGAAAAATCGGAGTACTCATGAGGTTCAAAAGATTTTTGCTACGGAAAAAATGCATTCGCTGCCTAAGAAGTGCGGTTTGCTGAAATTTCGCACAGATGTGGGAGAACGTTTCTCTGAGAAAGAAAACTTCTTTTTGTTCATCCGATGATATTTTTTATTTGCTCATTTTCGCCAAACGTACATGAGAATTCTATCTTCTCTTCCAATTGAGTATATTAATAGTTTTAGAAAATACTTCTTGTTTGTACATAATAATAGATGTTCGATGTGTTCGACTTGGTATTTGTCTTTAGCTCGTATCGTTTTCATTAATGCAGTCGTAATAATAGTAGTGTGCGTGCTTGTACTTTAGACATTTCGCCTTGTTTACTACAACTTGTCTCCAGACTCCTACGTATAATTTTTGCAGAAGCTCCCATTAGTCTCTCGCTTCGGGATCTGCTCCTGTATATCCTGATTATGATTGCAAAATGACGTGTTCCTCCTGCTCTTTTGTAATTGTCAATTCATTAAAGATACCGGCGACGAACATATTGCAACGCAGAAGTTTATCCTCATCTAACGCCACTTTATTTTGTATTTATTTTTCCATTTCTCTCTCCTTCCTCAGCCTTTAATACCCGTACCCTCGCACCCTCCACCATGACCGAAGAGTTAGCCTCTCTGTCGGGAAAAAGAATTCCTTTCTTTCGTACGTTTTTATCCTCCGTCGCCTCTTTTCGACACATGCTGCCATCAACCGCCATGGCTCAACAGAATAGAAGGCACACAGGATTAGACGACGACAAAAGTGAGCGTCCAGCAAGCTGCCAGCTAGAGCTGCCCAAATAAGTGCGCGGAGAAAGCGAGACAGTGAAGCTGGCGCAGGGAACGAGTGGCTTCTTCCGTCAGGCGGGAGTTGCCGCGCCATCAAGTATTGATGAGGCGCCGCCGACTGTGGAGGCTGCGGTGGACAGTGTGGGGCCGGCTATTGTCCACAAAATACGTTGGCTGCTCGAAAAAAAAAAAAAAAAAAAGGAAGTCCGTCTCTTCTGTCTCGAACAGCACCGCCACCGACACACGACACTCCGTGTAGTCTCATTTAAGTGCGGACACATCTGATGCGTTTGTTTCTTTCGTATGACTTTTTCGCTTCAAAGTTTGGTACGCGTGAGGCAGCCGTATAGCTATGGGTGCGGTCCTCTTTGAAAGGCGATCGATTGCGAACGTGCTCGGTACCTAGGCTTAGTGAACAACCACTGCGAACATCCAGAATTTTAGTTCAGAATTTTATTTCATTTTACTCTTCATGGTGCGCAAGGGTTGCGTTTTGTTTTGTTTTGCTTTGCTTCGTTTTGTATGCGTGACTGCTTGGTAATGCTCGCCGCGGCTAAGCCTAGGCACGTCGCCGATACAGCGCGCTTTGGCTACACATATTCTATGGAAGTCAATGCAGAGAGTTATGCAATGCTCCATTCCTCCGGCATTTCTTCACAGGTGTTCTTTTCCTTTCTTTTTCTTTTACTGCATTCTTTCGTCGTTGGGCTAATTTTTGATGATTGGGTTTACCGGCTTTTCAGTGGCCTATATTCTCGCGGTTCATATGAGCACACAAGAAAGATGATAACTGGTTAGGCATATCCATTCTAATGGGAATGACTTTCGGTTTTCATTCATTCTTTTACTCGCTCACATGTGACTAAAGAAAATTGCAAAAAAAAAATCTTGAAGCGAACCCGCTGGAGCAAGGTTTTGTGGAATGTGGGACCTTGCGGTAGAATTTCGCAAGCAGTATGATTAAAGAGAAGTCGGCTTTTGGAGGCACGAAGCTACCTTACAGTGGTAATGCAAGAGGCGTTGCTCTATTTTCTTGCTCGGCCGTTGCAGCTTTATTCACCGCGTGAATGTAGGGGGCGAAATGCGCCGGAATCGCGGGAAAGTGTTACGCAAACATTTTTCATTTCGTACGGTCTCGCGAGCGCGTGGTTAGGCAAACCAAATGTGCTTTTACTGGCGGAAGAATCATCCGCGAGGATTCTTGTGTTCGCTTCGTAAGTCGAATGCGTGCCTTTCTGAAACGAACACAGAGTCACGTACAACTCTAAAGAAGACTGACTGCTGTTTACGATAACAGGATAGAGAAGGAAAATTGATTGCCGCGGAAATATTTGTGGCATGTGGTATTGAATCGCCAGCATAGGGAAGAATGAAAGCGCTTTGCGTTCTTTCGGCAAACCGCCTTAAGGCAACGACGTGGCAGTGTATCCAATTCAGCGCATGATTTATTTGAATCCTCCGAAACGCGTTCTTACAATATGTACGATTGTGTGGTACTGGTGGTACAGCGCGAAGCAGGGACAAGGGACGCAAGAAAAACGAGGACAAGCGCTTTTCTTGCGTCACTTGTCCCTGCTTCGCGCTCTACCGCACAATCTAATATGGAAAACCAACTAGCCCAAAGCATCACCCTTTTAAATATATACGAGTTGAGATTCCTCTACAGTTCACATATTTGTAATGCTAAAGCTGAGCTGTCGTCTTGCCAGTATTTAGTTTGAAAGGGTCGCATAGCATTGGTGGTACCTATTTTTTTTTTTTTTTTTGTGTTGCTAGTGTGAGATACGGAATCTCCTAAAATAGTCGTTGACCATTTGGGACTTGGTATCACTTCATGAAGCGCTTTCTTTTAGAATTTGCCATGATTTAAAAGAAAGCAAATTTGGGGTTTTACTTGCCAAAACCGCAATCTGAGTATGAGAAACGCCATACTGGGGGCGAATACGGATTAACCTTGACCTCCCAGTGTTCTTCTTTAATGTGCACCAAATGCGTGGCACACAAGCGCTTTTGCATGTCTTTTTCATTGAAATGCCCCCGCCGAGACCTGCAATCGAGCCCTCAACGTCGTGCTTAGCAGCGCAACACCAAGCAGTATCACGGCGGGTATTCGCTGTGACAAATAATCCGTGATGTCCTTGTAGACATACGGTTGACGTTCTTCCAGCTATTACACCGGAAGATCCGCAGAACGATTCTGAATTTCATCATTTGATGAGTAATATAACAGTAAAGTCTACCTATGTGTTTTGTTTAAAACATAAAACAAAACACCTTATGTGTTTTGTTTTTTGCTGCATTTGCCTTTACGCGTTTTCCTTCGCGACATGGTTAGCAAAATTCAACAGCCATAATAACTTACGTGGGGCTGGATAACACCACCTGAGTTGCATCTTGCACGTATACATAAATACGGAAGAATATGTACGGGGGAACAGCCACCGCCGAAGCTCAATTGGTAGAAAAACGCACGCGTAGTGCGCAGGTTGTGGGTTCGGCTCCCTCGGCAATCAGGTTGCTCTTGAGCCTACTTTCATTTCCATTTGTCTTATTCTTTCTACCCTCCCATCAAATAATTTTTTTCTATGCTTTCTTTGGTTTCATTATCTGTTCTCTTCATGTCGTTGTGACTAACAAACATCGGGCCCCTCGGTTCTCCTTCTTCTCGTTCATTACATATGAACGCAACTTCTTTTTTCATTGCTATCTACTCATTCTGCCCCAAAAAGGTGCTGCCGGCGCCACTTACTGATGCCAACATACTAAAAGAAATATGTATGAAAAAAAGATGCCCAGTGAAGAAGTTTTACGCCATGTGCCATGAGCCACAATCGCAGTGAATTCAACCAAGAAAGAGCAGGAATCAAAGTTTTCCAACACAAATGCTCTAAACGCAACCCTTACGTCGAATTCCTGTTATTATATTGCGGAAGCTTAATGACGACAAATG
Source organism: Dermacentor andersoni (assembly GCF_023375885.2). Lineage (NCBI taxonomy): Eukaryota > Metazoa > Arthropoda > Arachnida > Ixodida > Ixodidae > Dermacentor > Dermacentor andersoni. Next base: position 81,236,514 of record NC_092817.1, read on the forward strand.
TTCCACTAGAATGCGAAAATGGCAAAGCAGCTGTCGATAACTCCTACATTTGTGCTCGACGCGAGGTGTTTCTTCTCCCTTATGTGCCCTTGAAAAAGCAAGGTGGTAGCAGTGTCATCTTCAGCCGTGCAGATAGGAAGATGTTTTTGCATCCTGGGTTCTAGCGATTATTTGCATGATTCTATAAACGAGGGGGGCTTTTGTTTCCACTATTGCAGAGAGCCGAGGTCGAACTGTCAGTATGACGAATGCACCGAGAATACTACGCTGAATTTTCGAAAAACATTTGGCGTATATTGGAAAACTAAAAAAAAGAAAAGGTCAATGTTGTGTTGATCTACACCGTGACTCTTACAAATGCAAGATAGTATGAAAAACGAAACCGCGTTTTCTTAGCTTATTGAGGCTACCTCTATGTTCTTGTTAAGTATTTCAGTGCCGACACCAATTTCTGAGAACACGTTAGCTTCCTGAGCATGTGATCGAAGTTACCTGCGCTTCAGTTTAACATACATTGCATTCCATGTTCGCAAGCTATGAACACATTTCAAATATTCTCGATAGCACAGAAGTATGCTTCCATAAAGACGCTGGCAGCAGCTTGCGTAATAATAAAATGCTTGACAGAAGAATGAAGAAACTAAATGTAGAAAGCGAGCTAAGCATCTTAGTCGCAGACACTTATATGACCAGTGAGTCTTGCACCGTGCTGTGTAAATAGGAAGAAATAATAAAACATTTGCTCTCGAGGACTTCAGAAAGATCAGGCCTCGACGTGCAAAGTATGAACGCTAAGTACTCAATAACGATTGAGGTTGAACAGGAGTGGCGACGCGTAGGCGTTAGGGGGCTACTGCCACTGCACTTTAAACGATATAGGAGAGCCCAAACACTACGGGGGACAAGAGATCACATGACTGCAATCTAATTTTCGCAGTACGCGGGAATCGAGGCCACACCAAGAGTCTTTCGGGCGACAGAAAACAAACTCTGTCACTTCCTTTTATTTTGTTTCCCTTCCACAGTGGGTTCTTTCTCGCGAAGCAGGAAATAGAGAGCACAAGACCGGTCATACAAACATATTGCCGTGCTTAGTCTGCAAAGATGGCGTTATCCGCAAAAAGAACACATAAAGTGGCCCAGAACAAATAGATCAGCGTCGAGAAAAAACAAAGAAAGAAATAAAGAAAGAAATGAAAGAAAAGAAGATGGAATGCTTCGCAGCCAATCGGGTGGCGCCTAATCATCCACATCCGGTTGCTTGGGGGCTTCTCCGACCACGGACCATTGGGCCTGATCCAGGAGCCGGGTTCCCTGTTATTCCAGATGTGATTCCGCTGATGAATAACGGGCAGAAAGCCGGGGCAGGCAATACGGCACGCCAATCTTGGAGTAATCCCGATGGGACGAAATATGACCCCGTTATTAATATTCCCTTTCCTTTAGCCGTTCCTCCTAGCTTCCACGACTAGCGATGGCTTCTTCTTACCGTTCCCTCAGCATTAGGGAAGTGGAGGTTCGCGTGGTGCTATCCTACACGTAGTGTTGTTTCTATTGCTATTTCTATTTGGTAGTTACGCGCTAGTCTTCATTGCTCGGCTGGGCACGACGTTTCTGCTTGGCTCGCTGTCGTATAACTCTGACCTTTAGTTGCAAGCCCATCATCCTGAATAAATTAGTGTAACTAATGCGGCAATGTCTCAGGCAAGTGGTAGGCACAAATATGCCGTGACCCACCGTGGTTGCCCAGTGGCTATGGTGTTGGGCTGCTAAGCACGACACCGCAAGCTAAGCTAAGCACGTTAGGCTGCTAAGCACGGGCCGATCCCGAAGACAGTGCAGTGCGGGGCCGACGCGCGGCGAAGGTGAAGCAGTTAATGGCAGTTCGCCATTAAGGGGCCCACATGCACAGCTTCGCTGGCCATCGTTTGCTGGTCATCAGTGGATGGTCACTGAATTTTTGGGGGCATTTTTAAAGCAGTTCTTTATGGCATACAACTGAAATGAAGTTGCCGGAGGCATACCGCTTCCAACTTCTCCAGTAAAACCCCATTTCAGTCTATCTACCTAAATCTCGACATCATCTCCGAGTGAAACATTTTGTCCAGTAAGCCTAGAGCAGTGCGAAGAGAAATTGTTTTAGCGGAAAATATTAGACACTCCTAAACAAACTTGTTCATGGGCGCAAAGCGATATAAATTTCTTTAAAGGCGCAAGCCTTTCTAGGCTCATGGTGAAGTTTGTGTCAGCAGACCCGACCGCCGGAGTGTCCGCCGAAGCGTCATCACGCCATATGAAGATAGATTAAAGGCCGAATAAAGAATGAAAAATTATTGATAGTGACAGTTAGTGAATGATAACATTGTTATAGAGGTTGGTAGAGTTCAATAATGGCTAGTAATGATTAATAATGACCGCTAATGACTTGTAATGACTACTAGTGACTCCGAAATGACCAATATGTCTAACGACGGCTTATAATGACCACAATTGATTCGAAATGACTAGAAATGTCTAGCAATGAGTAGTAATGACTAAAATGACTACTAATGACTTCGAAATGACCAATATGTCTAACGACGGATTGTGACGACTACGATTCATGACTAAATATGCTTAGTAATGACCAGTAATGACTAATAATGGCTGAAATGACCTGTAGTGACTACTGATGACTATGATATGACCAGCATGTCTAACGACGCCTTGTAATGACCACAATCGATTTCAAATGACTAAGATGCTTAGTAGTGAGCAGTAATGACTAAAAGAAAGAAGAGAAAGAAAAGCGGCAAGGAGAAGGAGGCGAATGATAAGCGGAGGAAGAGTAGGCTTTCGCCGTTCACTTCTTAAGAAAGATCTTAAGAGACCCTGTAATTTTTTCGATCGATCAGGAAGCCGGTTGCTGACAGTCGTGCTCCCGCATGCGAACATCGCTAAATTCGGTCTTCGACACGCGCTCGCACATCTTCGGCGGTGCACAGATTCGGCGAGCCAGGACACCACTTCTCTAGTTACAGTCAGAAGAAATTGACCCCATCGCGAGAATTTCTAATACTCAAAAAATCAAAAGTAAAATAAAAAAAAACCGCATGATTACGTCATTTGTGAAGAGTTCCTTGTGTAAGCTTTCTTTTCTTGTTTGCATAGCTAAAATAAGTGACGATATATGTGTCGTCTACGATGCCGTGGTACCTAAAGTCACCAAGTTGGCGAGAATTGCGTTCTCATGAGCAATACGCCTGGCATCGCGCGACAAAAAAAAAGTGAAGAAAGAAAATCAATAGAAAGACAGGAAACTTAGCTGAAATATGAACGAAGTACTAATAGATTTATTTATGCTTTGAGTACGATACAACTTTCTGTAATCTAAGACTGAGTCGTATACCGCTTACTTAGAGAGCGTACCTCACTTATTCTTCAACTGCAGTTTGAATGAAAAACTTTGACCTGAGGTAGTGCTTGCTTGACGCAATAGCGGTTCAATACAGCCATGGTATTTCTGCATATTAAAACAGTATAACAAACATTGACAAAGTTTTATCAACCAAACGCCTCTAAACGAAGATCTTCACCCCCCACCCAGTCCCTTTCCTCCCTCTCTCCATTCCGCCCCCCCCCCCTTTCTCCTCTGTGAAAAAAAAAAAAAATCACCGCAAAGCAACAACTCCAGCCTCTGGTCTTTATAAACTGACTCTCTCGAGTGAGAGCTCTGTCAAAGTTTAGGAGAAGAAGAACACGAAAGAGGAGGAAATGGCACAAGAGGATTTAAAGGATCTCTAGATTGGATGCATTACAACTGCCTCACACATCTCTCCGAAGCTCTCCGAAAACCTGACGCCGGGGCAGCACTTTGCCTGGGCGTCACGCGGCCAAGTGCCGCCAAGGCTTAAGGCGCCGATGTCCGAGGGCGAAGAGATTAACCGAGCAACGCCCGGTCGCCCCCACCCACTGCGTCTCCGTTACCCAATCTGGCGTAGGGCCGCGTGGCGCGGAACGGATATCGGGCACACGATCAGCGTAAGCCCTGTCCTAAGCACTCAGAGCTGCGAAAACTCGGAGCATCGATCCCAGCGGAATTTCCCTGCGCGAACCGATCGGCATCGGCAGCAGCGGAGGAAGCGGAGGCAATACTCGCTGGTCCTGTTGCAGTCCTCAGCGCTCTTTCATCGGGTAGCGTGCAATGGCCACGTGACTTCACGAGCGGCTCCTTAGCCTTTGAGTGTTGGCGTGCGCTGGTCATCGGCTCGATGGCGGCGCTAGAGAGTCGTCAAGATCTGAATTCTAGATCAGTCGGCATCAGCGCCTTCAATGGCGGTAGCGTGAAGCGACCTGCAGCGGTATTTCTCATTCACGGCGATCGTTCCTCTGGGACCCAACGTTTGCGTTGCCATTTTCGACTCACTCGAGAACAACGTCATGCGGAAACTAGGCATTTAGAGCGATGTATGCGTATTAGTTTTGCCACACTGCCAAAATAACGTGAACGCAAACTCTGGTATGTTTGCGTGCCTTGTTTCTTGCTTCGTTCCTTTTTAATTCCACCCACCACGCTATAAATTTACAACATACGGTCCTACTAAGCTAAATTCGAGCCTTTTTGGACGTGAAGTGAAACAGCTGGGTTTGCGCAGATGTCTTCTAATGTTCTTGAAATAGAAAAGAAACAGCTTTCATGTATATATCTTTATTTATTTTACCCTCAGGGCTGACACGTTACACTGGGGAACAGTGCTTTACAATAGGGCCATAGCATTGAGTCTAAGTAAAATTTGGAGGACGCTTAAGCTTCGCCTTTACTAGTGGAACGCGATAGCATTTAGAGATCCCTGACTACTTGTCAAGCTTCCTGGCAACCGGCGCTTTCTTGCACATGCGCGAAAACGAGCGCCATCTGGGCGGTGTTGTTGCAAGGATCCGAGTGGGCCGCGCCGCTCTATGAATGGTAGAAACGCTGAAAAAGGGGGTTGTGTTTGAGCTTCCGCCTAACAGAATTATGTTTTCTCGTATATTCAAATTACAATCCGACGCTATCATGTCTGTAGGTTGTGTTTAGGTCGTACATTACAATTTTTTTGACGCATTATACCTTGAGAAATTCAATTAGTTCAGTAACAACTCTGCACCACGCGGAGGCCCTGCGTGGTTGTGCTCCAGAATGATTTTTGGCGAAACGACGTCCAACGGCGGATATTTAGCGACACGGGGCTCATAACGCTTTCGAGTTAATTGTTACCAGAGTAGTACAGAAAAAATAGTAGAAACAAGTCAAACTATATAAAAGATCATAAAGCATAACAGTGCATGAGCAAGAGCTAGAAAAATCAAGGTAAAAAATACAATTGAAGTGCCGAAGTGCACAGGTGAGAAGTAGCAAGAACAAAATAAAAATTTCCAATCTTTTTTTACATGCACATCCGTGGAGCCCAAGAATTTTTTTAACGCAATTTCATTGAAAACACGGACATATGGTTTTAGCAGCAACGGTACTGTTCACTTGCGCTTTATTGGTATGATAGTGGAGCAACAGTAGTACATGGATGCCAGATTAAAACTCAGTATAGCAATAACAACGGTGTCCTCCTACAGCGATACTTCATTGAATTTGCTTCTGTGTGTTTTGTGTTGTTTAACAACTACCATTTAAAACAACAGTTCAGTAGTGAGAGGCAAGGCATATAAACATTCAACCCATATGCAAGCGTAGAGCAATGCTCGGGAAACTAAAACAAATTGAAAAAAAAATATGTTATCATGAAGTGTAACATCCCGAAATCACGCTGAGGGTTTTGAAGCATGCTGCATAGTTGAGACCTCCGAAATAATTTTCGAATTCGAATCGAATCAAAGGCAAAGCACTCAAGCGTTTTAACGCGAAAGCGTTAAGGGCCCCGTGTCACAGAAAGTTCGGTGTACGTTGCCCGTAAATTCGGCAATGGCGTTGCCCGCAAAAAATAAAGAAGAAAAGTTATTCTGAACCAGAACCACACAGGCGCTTTGCGTGGCGCAGAGGCCTTACTGGAATAACTGAATTTATAAAAGTAAAATGCGTCAGTAAATTCGCAAAGTCCAACTTACACACAACCTACAGACATGATAGCGTTGAATTGTAATTTGAATATACCAGGAAATGATTTGAATATATGGGAAAACATAATTCTGTTACGTGGAAACTCAGACACCAACACCTTTTTCCTTGTTTGGAGGGATATGAGCCATTAATGCGTCACTTGCTTGTAGCCTTTGCCTTGCGGAGCTACGAGTCATTTCTCTGCCCTGCACTACTGCCGGGATCGACCGACCATTGTTTTCTACCGGGCACTGTGCCGAAGAATACCCGGTTTCCGTGTCGGTGTCAACGGGGCCCCATAACGCTATCGTGTTCCGCTCTTAAAGGCGAAACTTAAGCGTCCTCCGAGTTTTTTGCACACCACCCCCATCGGGATGAAGCCGCCATGTCCGGGATGCGACCCCTCGTCCTCGTTCTCAGCATTCACCGAGTTATTGCAACGGGCGAAAGTAAACTAATGCTCGCCCTTTTGTATCTCGACATTAAAAAAAAAAGAAGTTCTAGACGCTGCTAACTGCGGCATACAAAGGCGAAACAAAAAACTGTGAGTGGTGACGACTCTCATTATGAACGGTAATGATTTGCGGAGATTTCAAGATAAATCTATTTTGCTCCAACAGCATGTTAACGAACATCACTCCGTTTTCTCAGTAATGCTGGGCAAGATAAAATTAAAAAAATCATGAGCCAGCCCACTCTGTGAAGGTGGATGACCAGCGAAGCTGTTTAGCACACGACAAAGATGTGGCACAGAATTTTGAACAAAGGTACGAACACATTTATTTTTATACATTCTCGTTCATCTGTGTTATACGTTCGTTATATACATTCATGTTTTCATTTCGCGATATATTGAGACAAAGAACTGGAGACCGAAATCAGCCCACCGACTGGCAGTGGGCCCGTGCGGTCAGAGCCTTCGCAAGTGGAGGGGCAGTATGGGAACAGAACGCTTGCATGATGAGCGGCAACGGAGCCAGCTGCGGAAGAGGAAGACGACGCCGAACGCGTAAGCAGTGGTGAGAGCGCGTTTGCGAGGCTACGCCGAGGGGCGCCAACAAGCCAATTGCAGTAGAAGACGACGACGAACGCGCGAGCAGTGTCACGAGCCATGGCTGATAATCTTATAATAGACTTTGCTTTCACAGATTCGTTGACGGAGACAAAAAATATGCACGGTACCCTAGCCATAAACAGCGACGCCGGAAAAAAGGAAAAGAGAAAAAAAGAAGCAGAAGAAGAAAGACAGAAAAGAAAAAGGAGAAAAGAGAAAAGGAAACTGGTGAAATACAAACGGATGATAGAAACCATTGCTCCACTACACCTTCGACCAATTACTAGGCCATCTCGTCTTGTTGCAACTCAAGTAAGTCTGAAGATTTGAAAAAGTGGCACTTACATTTCACTGCTTTCCCTGCTTTCGATGTTTTATTTGTGGGGTAAGCTGTTAAAATAAGATTCTAGAGAGTATTGGTGTTTCCTGTTTTCTTCTTATTACTATAGTATATTTTTGTCCGGAAATATGACTCCCAATTTCACATTGCTGCACGGAAGAAGCACGCGGCGCCTTACCTAAGCCACATTCATTAAATTCCGAGTGCATCAAAATATGAAATTGTTTCTCCTGCTGTTCAGCGGAGCATACGCCGCGATGCACCCCTTCAGGCGATCCCATATATACGTTCGCAACATGAACCCAGATAGTGCGAATGGCACTTCGGCACTTTCCTTCGGAGTAGCATTTTCGCCGGGGGGCATGATATATGACAAATTCTCAGCGCCTTTACATTGTGATACTCCGCCGCCCTAACGAGACACGCATAGGTGTCGGCGGAATGTTTCAGTTGTCGAGTTTCGTGGAAAAGAAAAAGGCCTTTTCGCCTTTTTTCAAGCGAGAACCCAGAGCCAGTAACGGTGTTCCATGGCCGATTTATCCGACGGCGCACTTCAGCTATTCCTCTTCTCACGCTTCCGTTTCCACAAAACCAGCTCTGCAGCCATCTCCCTACAAAAAAAAAAAAAAAAAAGCGTTGAAGCGAATGATTCTTTAAAAAGACGAGTGTGTCTTGCAAGCAGGGATTAGCTTGGCTCATGTCGTACTTCAGTAGTAGTAATGATATCACACATAGGGGCCGCCGAGAGCGCCGACTAGCATCACTGGGCTCACGCTGTGTGTACTGTGTCAGCATTGTCCCGCTGTCTGCCGGATATAATGTGATATTTGCAACTCCTCGTTCGATCATTTTGGGATAGAATGTAATTGTAAGACATCCAAGCACTTCAGCCTAAGTATCTGCAATTTTATTGTAACAATGAGAGCACTGATGACTATCCCGCACACGTGGCCCGCTTCGTTGAATCTCGGTTGCAGAGTAGCAAACAAGAGAAGTCAACCTCAGGCCGACCTCTCTGCCATTTCTCAAACTTCTCTTTCCATGTCTCTCTCTCCCTCTCTCTCTCTCTCACTCACTCTCTCTCTTTCTCGTTTTCTTCCTTATCCTCTCACTGGCTGTAGTATTATTTGTTTAATTTGCGGAAGAAGCTTGTTCCGGCGACATACTGCGACAACCAATGGGTTTTACAGATAGTGCGTAGCAGCATGCTTTCTTGCTTCAGATTCGTCTGTGTCATATTTTTCTTTCTGATACAAAACTGTACAAATAGGCTCCGATCGCAGATTTTTTTTTTTCAGTTATGAAGAGTTGTCGGCAGATACTTGTGGGTGGCCAGCCAGGGTCGGCTTATTATTATTCTTTCTTTCGGCCTTCAATATCGACCATGTGGCGGCACCGCTGACGCTTCTAGATAGAAACCGTCTACGCGCTTATAAGGTTGAAACACCGTGAAAAATAAAACGGACGGACATGTTTCAAGGAAAACGACATCGAGAACAAAACCAAGTTTACGTCAAGACTAAGCTGCGCAAAGCCGGGGGCGTCGTAGTAGAACCAGATTGAAGGAGAAAAAAATCAGACGGCGACAAGTCAAGGAATCTTACGTCGAATGTTCCGGCTAGATCAACAAGGATCTCCGTTCATGCCACTCAAAGCTGGCACTGGCAGTTTAATCGCATTTCTCGACTGGGCAACGCCTTTCAATTTTCTATTACGAGCCTCTGCTGTGTTTTTAAGCAATGGTTTTTCATTCCGGTTCAGAAGAAATGCGTTGTTGAAGACGAGTGTACTACGTTGAGCACATTAGCCTTCAGCTGGGAGAAGTAAGCCCATTTTGCTTTCGTTCTGCTATTCGTAAATTATATGCAAGAAAAAAGTAAATACCACCAGTTGGAGTCTGATAATGTGCGCGTCCTTGAAGACTATTATTGTTTCCAAGGTTTACTTCCTCTTGTCAATCGATTCAATAAAGAATGAGTGAATGTGCTACCCGAAATTGAGGACTTGAGTCCGCCAGGAAAGCGATAGCCTCTATTACCAGTGTATAAGTTTTCGAACACTATATCGCTGCTCATGGCGTGATCATCAGATTTCTACACGTTGAGGAGTTTCCCGGATAATAATGCAAGGAATATTATGGCCACCTCCAGGTTAAACTACAGTTGCATGCATCATCGCGCATTTTACGATAGTAACCTTTCATTAGACTATATATAAACATCGCCTCTGTGCAATTGTAGCGAGGAAAATGTATAACCTCGTTAAAAAAAAAAGACTTCTTTCTTGATAGCAAATTTAATCATCAATTGTCTTTCTTCGTTGCATGTGCCATTATTTGCGTGAGTCTCAAACCTTGGTAGTTGGTATATGTGTAGGTACATGTGACATCCACACAACAAGTTCATTCAGGCACATGCAATGTACAAACATTATTATTATTATTATTATTATTATTATTCTTCTTCTTCTTCTTCTTATTATTATTATTATTCTCGTTTCCCATTTCATGATTTTTTTTATGCATTTGTATTTGAATTATTTATCATTTTATTTTTTTAACGTTGCTCCACCGGACGAACCTTTGAGCTGCTCCTGGGCACATTAAATAAGCAATTGATTGTTTGATTATTTGATCATTGTTGTTACCTTGAAGAAATCAATCTTTAATGCATTTTTCTCTTCTCGCACTTATAGTGCTTGCTTTTTCTCCCCTAAACGTTGCTAAGTCAAGCAATGAAGGGGGCTAGTTGGTGAACGTTCATGGTTATATTGCGCTCAGTTTTACACAGACGATATAATGAAAGGACGGGACGTGGACGGACGTAGCGCAAACTACCAACTTGGTAGTTGGTAGTTTGCGCTACGTCCGTCCACGTCCCGTCCTTCACATATATCGTCTGTGTAAAACTGAGCGCAGTATAACCAAAAAGGTTGCTTACTTTCACGTCGAGCCATGCGAGGGAAAGAGACCTACACAGGAGGCAAATTGTATTCGGTTGCGCGCGAGGGAGAAATTGTTTTTGGAGCTTAATGATTAACGCGGAAGGCCGCATGTAGTGAGCTCACAAGAAAAGTGAGTGTTGCCTACTTGAGACTTGAATTTGCCATAACTTTGCTTCATATAAACTGTAAATAATTTGAACCAACGGCCACAGCATCCTTCAGGGTATGGACAGCGCTGGTCTTTAGCTCGAATTTCATTGTCGTCTTGCACAAACACCTTATGGAACATAAACAGTACGATCTATCTTGTTATCTCATTGGCTGCTCTTGTTATAAAGAGATGAATCCGTGGATGGCAGCAGAAAAAAACATAAAGTGAGGATTTTATTGAAAGAAAATCCCCGATACTAAATATAGAAGAATCAAAAAGTATTAGATAAAATATCTTCTCGGTGCCGACATGCAACATGAATTGTGTAACTACATGACACTATATGCAGTAGATACAAATTCAAAATGATGGTATTATTGATCTGGATGCGGCTTACAGAGATCATCAGTTTGATTTGTCTTCCCATGCTTGAAAGATCAGGCATCCAGTTGGTGAACATGATGTGATCAAACAAGATAAGAAGTATACAGTTGTGGCTTAAATATGATAACTTGTACGAAAATTTGATTATGGCTATGGCGCTAGCCGTTGACCTAAGTACATTGACATCCACGCATCTCCAAGATTTGTTCCCAGAACTGTTCTTTGAGTAGAATCAACAACCAACCACGCTTGTAATAAATAAAAGCAATAAATTGAGCTGCGCGCTTTTTTCTGAGTCCACCTCAACCAGAGTGCCGTGCAAGAACTACGTCTCTGGACCCCTTGCGTTACGTCATTAAATATACATGAATAAATTTCGGGATTTAACGCGCCAAAACCCTGGTATGATTATGAGACACCCCATAGTGAAGGACTCTGGATTAATTCTGACCACTTGTGGTTGCACCAATATCTGAGTACGTGCACTAAAGTCTAAGTACTTGAGCCTTTTTGTGTTTCACCCCCATTGAACTGCGTTCGTCGCAGTTGGGATCGAACCAGCGACCTCGAGCTCAGCAGCGCAACGTCACATCCACGCAGCTACCGCGGGGAGTGGCGTTACAACATGGATAACAATGCGTGCTTTCCATAATTTGGCACTGTTGTGCGCCACCAATAGCAGTTCCGGTCATTAACCGGTAGAAGTAATGGCTAACGATATCTAATGTGTTAGCGCAATACATACGGGCAATTCATGTCGTGTTTAAGTCATCGCGCTTTCTCAGTAGAAACACAAAAATAGAATACTTAGTAGGAGAACAGCCTCTAATCTAGCTCGTATTAGGGCGGAACGAAAAATCGCAATGCGCCGTGTCCTCTGCGGCACAGCCTGGCTTGCTTGTTTAGTACTCAGGGCTGCCTGCTCAAGTTAGCGGCAATAATAACTAGATCCAGCCTCGAAAGTGCACGTTGAACTTTTTATACCTCGTAAAGTCCTTCTTTTATGATCAGACGCATGTCGTATGGTCCCACTTACATGACAAATAACCAAGAAAGAGAAAGACGTTAACAGTCAACTACTGCAGACGACGCTGAAGTTGGGAAAAAAGTCAATACCTTTGGAGGGATCAGCGCAAACGACGCGTGAAGTGAGTGGCAAACACAGAGAGTAAGGAGGAGCTTGCTAGCAGCAGGCGAACCTAGTTGCAAAAGCTGGCGGCGACTGTTTTATCTGAGCGCCACTTGGTCTGGGCGACAAAGACTTAGGCCCATCGCAACATATACAGGGAAAGCCAAAGGCGAGGACGGAGTTCAACCGTGGTGCAACAGACTGTTTCACAATCCATCCCACTTCACCCCGCTAGCCCGTCCACACAATTCACCCATGAGACTCCAGTTCTGTATCACGGAGGAATATGAGGAGGAGCCAGAATATCTATTTCTTAATTACAATGTGCCCTCGCGGGACCAAAATGTCACTTGTGCTTGTCTGCGGAGCCATTCTGTGCTCGAGTCCATCTAGTAACACTGCTTTTTATATCGAATTCAGGATCACTCTATCAATTAATGGTCAATGCCACCGAGAGCCCGACAGTACAGACACGACAATGAAGCTCCAAGTGGCAAACACGCATAGATCGCTGTGTGTGTGAGCTCGCCATTTCCTTATCCCGTTTTCTTTTTCTTGACTCCGTTTCCTTCAAAGATGCTGCCTTGCCATTTAGCTCGGATTCAGACCATGGTGAAAAATCCTTTACAATGTAGTATTCTTGTTTTTTCGTTGCAGAGCGTATGATTGACGTTAGAACCCTAATTATTATTGGCAGTAGTATTATTTGATACGAAAACACACGCACACAATAGTGAAAGAGGGAAATAGGGAGGGAGCAGGCTGGCAACGGCTGCCATGGGGGGCGCAGCGCCTGCCTACTCTTCAGGAAGGAGATAATCGACAAAAGTTGAATACAGGAAGGAAGATAGGTAAACAGAAAAGAAAGAACAAGATGGCAGGTCACAAAGCCTAAAGTAAAGCAACGACAAAGAATAGGGTGCGCCAGTAGGAACAAAACGGACACGCAGGAACAGACACGGAGACAATGGTAATTAAACAAGGTGTAACATATATATATATATATATATATATATATATATATATATATATATATATATATATATATATATATATATATATTGAACAGAAAAGGTTTTCTCCCCCAGAACAACATGGGACGCTATAACGTAAAGCTATTCCAAACTTTTCTATTCCAGTTCTGCAATCAGCTCTCAAAATTTTCGGACCGCTCCCACTTCGCCTGTCTGTCACGCGTTGTCACGAAAACGGCGAAAATGCCCCGTTTGCTGTTGCATGTGCACACTGATTATGCGTGATTATACGAAACGAAAGAAACATAGTTATTTCTGATTCGACGCATTTTTCACCATTAGCCCTGTGCTATTGATGAAGCGTTCTTGGGCTGCGCTCACGTCGCCTGTCTGCCACGCGACGTCATAAAACCACCAATACTGATCGTGTCAAAGTGCCGTGTACGTGCTAAAGGCGCACTAACATGCCAAACAAAACTGACTTGTTTTAATGAATAGCCGGGCATAGCCCAGTTCCAAAAGGAATAGAATATGGCGGCCCACCGATCGCTCAGGCACTCGCTACTCGCACCTGCCGGTGAACATGGATTTATTTGCGTATAATAATCATTCTTGCGGGGCACTAAAACGCTATCGACCCGTTTCGGCACGTACACGACATCGCTATGCCAACTCTTCCTTGTTTAGGATGCGTTTAAGTGGCATTTTTAACGGTCCGTTGCACGTCGCCACGATTTTCGGCCAGCCACCCCAAGCTAACTAAGGAAAGGACCAATCGCAGACGCCGGCAGCACCTTTCTCATCCGGTTATCTGCTTTCACTCGGATTGTCTGGCCCCATCGAAACCCTCTCCACGTGAGCATGCTCCTCGCCTCGTGTCAGCCAGTTAGATAAAAAATCTGCTCAATTTGCTTTAAAAGTAAAATAAGTGTCCTCCTATTAACGAGGACCTCATTTGATTGGGCTTTTCAAACAACGCTGCCGGTTGATACTTGCGTCGGTGGTTACGTAAATTTGACGTCAGGAGATTGGAATAAAAACATATTGGAGTAGTTTTACGTTATAGGGTCCATGCTCAGCGAACGGGAAGCTAAGTCAGTTTCTTGTAGGAAAGTAAGCAGGGCGCAATGGAGCTTGGTCGAGTCGAGGAGCACTGCCACTATTGATACAGGCAATCATCCAGGGTTGTGCGCCGCAGGTGAAGTAGACAATAGCCCCCTTAGTAGCGACGTGCGTTGCGCAAGAAAAAGAAGACAGTTTAATATACGGTGCTCAGGTGTCTCACAAAAACCACAAGACGCACACGAACGGACTGTCCACACGTACTTGTCGGCGTAAACGTTCACGCAACAAGACAGAACGGATCCTTAACTTGAGTTATAGTGCTCCAGCACGATCAGGCAAGTCTCGACCAGAAACACTGGGCAGAAATGATCCATTCGTAACATGCTGCTTTGGGTGCGTCTAGAAGAGAGAGCGACGAATCAACGTACGAGCGTCATCAAGCCAACACAAAGTTACCGGGCAGTCGCATCCATTCTCAGTACAGGTGGAAACGACTTGATCAGCATCTTCATTTCTGGCAGTTCCCACGAGCAAAAGCATCCATTGGCCAACTAGGGATACGCCACGAGATGTAGTTTTGCAGGCAGACTCAACGATGCTATGCACAACTGCGCGACCTGCGTTACTTCTGTAGTCTGGTAAGGGTGTAGCGAGCGAGTCTGTAAGGATGAGAGCCTAAAAGGTACTTAACTCCTCTGGCACGTAGTGCGGAGCAACATCAATCGCTGCTATAGCTCCGCAGTTGTTGATGAAGCTGGATGTGGTATGCGAAATATCCGTCGGATTCGTGACAAAGGGCAGACGAAAGCTTCAGAGGCGCCTTGGCTGTCGCTCTGCATACAGATGGGTCCGTAAATACAAAAAATGGTCTTCAAAGCTTTCGATATAATTGTGACTGGACCAATTGAAATAGCACCAAAACAGGCAGTTCAGACGGTTCGTGTATTTCAGGAGTTGAAAGATAAACAGGGAATAAGTATTTGTTGGTTTCTTTTGGAAGCAGGCGTAACTGAAGTAGCACCTTCAACACTGCCAGCAATTGTTATGAACGATGCCATAATTTGCTCCGTTTTCCCGTTAAGCTCATACTGCCTGCATTCATTTTGGGGAGATTCCTCTCCCTTTTATTTCGTTTTGTACATCCGACCTGGTGATTGCGTATATCGAACAAAAATGGCCAACTAGCGTCATGAAGCAGGCGCCTGTAAACACGTCACGGAGTTACATGGATAACTTTGAATCGTTATCGCAAGTACAGGTCATTCGCATAAGCAAGCCCGGCATCTTGCCGAGAGTGCCAATACATGCGCTGTACAGCGCCGCAAACAAATCCACAATCCTGAATTTTTCACGGCGCCTTCATTCAACACACCACGTGGGAGGCAGAACGAAACAAACAGTGCCGTAGAAAGGCAGCGGGGTGAAAGTGTAGCGAAATAATAATGCATAAAAGAAAAAAGGAACGCAGTAGCAGGAGGGAAAAAAATATCGTTACTGAATCAGAAGAAGCAACCCGATACACGAGAAGTTCCATCGCGCACAGCTGCCGCTTTCTCCTTTCTCAAACATAGGCGGGAAAACTCGACTGCTGTGCAGCCTGCTCAAATATCACTAAAGCCAAGTAAAGCGTTGGGAAAAAGACCAGACGAGGAGAAGACATATGAGAATACATTGCTCAAAAGGGCAGGAGAACGCAAAAAGACGCCGTGCTTGAGAGGACGGAAGAAGACCCCCCAGATATAGAGGGCGGCCGAGTAACTTTCGAAGAAAAACCACTGGGGCGGCCTTTCGCTTTGCGCGCAAGCCGACGCAGAAGAGGTGGATTCCACGGCCGTGCTAGGGCAGAGCACGTGAACTTGTGGCGGTTGAAGTGCTCGCAGAAACCAGGGAAATCACAGGCTTCGAAGAAAGGTCACGCAGTTCCTGTTGCCTTTATTTATATTTATTTGGCTTCGGCTTGAGTGTGCAAAATAACTCTCTTTTTACTCCAAATCACCTCCTTTTTTGATATAGAAGAAGAAGAACAAGGAACCTGGCGTTATAACATCAGGGCCGGCTTCGTTTAATAAGAGAGTTTTAGCCTGAAGAATGATTCCGACTTATTCCACTAAGGCGTGCAGAACGCGTTTACTGCAATGAACTGCTCTGTTACGACTATGCGTATCGGCAGGCCTGAAGCTTCATTCGGGAATGTTTTACAAGGACTTCGCACGAAGAACGGATGAATTGAACAACAGTTAAAAAGGGCACACTTCCGGAGATTGTCTATCATTAGCCGCCACGAAGTGACGTGCGGCATGACAACGCCTATAACGCGTTAGCTTTGAACACACTGTTAGAAGGCGTCGCGACTGGAGCCGGTGTTCCAGGTTTCGTCATTGTAGTAGGTGTAAATAGCTAAGACGGCTCAGTATTACGCTTAAGTCAGTCTGAGGATAAGCGTTTTGGTATTCGTTACATGCTAGGAGCTGGTCTTAAGATACTCTTTTTGCAACCTCACGGGATGGCATGTCACCCCCCCCCCCCCCCCGTTCCTTTCACTGGCGTAAGCTTATTTGCGCCCTGAGGGCTGGCGACCTCTTTTGCACGTAATAGTGACGGACAAGTGCTAGTCAAGTGAGCTGTAACATCGGGTAGGCTACAGACTACCACCACAGTCGAAAAACCATTTCCATTATCATTGCGAACACGCGCATAAATATATAAGCATCCAGGTAGGTTCCCTTACGCATAGCGCTACGTTGATGCTATGTGTAGTGACCTCGAACATATGCACGAACAGTTTATGCACCAATAAACCTGTCGAGCTGTTAGGAAACTGCAACAGCCATGCTTTGCAAGCTCTGGAAATTAACCACGTACAGCTGAATGCAAAAAATGTGTAGAAAGAACTGAACGCAGAAACTCTACCGAAACAGTTTTTAATGGTGGAATATCTGTTCTGTATACAGTGTGCATCGCGATCAGAAAACATTAATTCCCGATACATAGAGGCAATGTAAAAATCATAAAAACAAAGGGACATTATCCCTGAGAAATCACGTGGTTCGACAAAGTCTGTGAATGTTGTTTCGTATTGATGCCGTCTCGGTGCCAATAGCTTAGGGTGACGGCAGTTACTGCACTTTGCAGTTAACGTCACATAAGTTAGTGCATTGGTGAATGCTTCGTCTGTGTATTATTCTGACAGCTTTGCTTGAAATAAAATGTCATACTGCTGTTAATAGCAACTTAAATGTGATATGGCAGGCCTCTGTTCGCGTTCACAATGCAGTCGTAGTGCAGTCATACAGCTGCAGATCATTTGCAGGCTTGAGTTTAAATAGCCATAAGAAATGTGTCATCAACAGCCGCAAACTCCAACAATAATTTCGAAACAGGTCACACATTCTCGCGTTATCACCTTCGGCCCTCATTTCATGAAATCACTCCGTTAGTTTGCATTAAGCAACTAATTTTATTTTTTTGCGTCGGATAATATATGTTAGCCTTAAGCGCCTGCTGAAACCGGTAGTTCACGACAAGAAAAGAAAAGCGTGAAACAAGCAAGCAAACAAATAAGAACGTTCCTAAAAGAAACTTTGAATTTGCTCATTTAAATGACTGGCTGCGAAGCACATTAGCACACGAAGAAACTAACAACTGCGGCCGCGTAAAGCCTGCAAAGAACAAGTGGCAGCAATATGACCATGCTTACTGTAGCGACTGCCATTGCAAAGATGCAGTTGATCTCTCTTCCTTTCTTTATTTTTTCTTTCTTTTGTATGTGGCCCCGGCTAGAGCAATGATGACTCCCTTGACGGTAATCTAGGAAAGCACTACGCTTCGCTTCTCCCAATGTGTTACAATAAAATGGAAGGACAAAGGAGAAAACAACGACAGCATGCGTTCGGGCTTTTCAATGGCTTCCTTTTTTTTCACTTACAATTGCCTTTGGTTATGCAGCGGACCAAAGTCCTGTGTGAAGGGTGGTAAGACAACAGACCGAAAAAATGATGCGCTCGCAAATGGCTTCGTAACATTGTTGTGCTGTGTAAAAGTGAAGCGGCGAACTCGGCTTTATACTTGGTTAAATATACTTAACGGGCAACACTGCTGAAGGCACGCAAGTAATGCCTTCGTAGAAGTGTTAATCCGTGCGCTTGCTATCTATCTATCTATAACCTTCTTAGGGTTGCAATATGTATAAATAAATAAAAAAATCCATCCATCCATCCATCCATCCATCCATCCATCCCTCCATCCATCCATACATACATACATACATACATACATACATACATACATACATACATACATACGTACGTACGTACGTACTTCCGTCCGTCCGTCCGTCCGTCCGTCCGTCTGTCTGTCTGTCTGTCTGATCTGTCTGTCTGTGTGTCTGATCTATCTATCTATCTATCTATCTATCTATCTATCTATCTATCTATCTATCTATCTATCTATCTATCTATCTATCTATCTATCTATCTATCTATCTATCTATCTGTCCGTCCGTCCGTCCGTCCGTCCGTCCGTCCGTCCGTCCGTCCGTCCGTCCGTCCGTCCGTCCATCTATCTATCTATCTATCTATCTATCTATCTATCTATCTATCTATCTATCTATCTATCTATCTATCTATCTATCTATCTATCTATCTATCTATCTATCTATCTATCTATCTATCTATCTATCTATCTATCTATCTATCTATCTATCTATCTATCTATCTATCTATCTATCTATCTATCTATCTATCTATCTATCTATCTATCTATCTATCTATCTATCTATCTATCTATCTATCTATCTATCTATCTATCTATCTATCTATCTATCTATCTATCTATCTATCTATCTATCTATCTATCTATCTATCTATCTATCTATCTATCTATCTATCTATCTATCTATCTATCTATCTATCTATCTATCTATCTATCTATCTATCTATCTATCTATCTATCTATCTATCTATCTATCTATCTATCTATCTATCTATCTATCTATCTATCTATCTATCTATCTATCTATCTATCTATCTATCTATCTATCTATCACACGTACACACACACAAATACACTCCCGCACGCAAGCACGCACACACGCACTCACGGTATTTGTAGATAAAGGTGTCTATCTTCTCAAGTTGTCGACTGACGAATCACTTTTGAAGACCTGTTTCCGTCGTGAGAATGTGTGTTCTATTTATTTATGATTTTATTTTTACATTCTGCAGCCCCTTAGCAGGGTCAGTAGTTTGTACACAGTACAATATACATTGTCACACCAAAGCACATGTAAGAAAGCACTGCAGTTTAAAGTGCCAATAAAGAAAAGAACACCCTAAGGGGACGTAAACAATTTTTTGCCCGAGTAATGACCGCCTATTTCAAGGTTTTTCACTGACCAGATCAATGATCCGGCGAAAAAGAAAGCTGTACGCATTTTATTTCGACTGAGGATGAGAGGCAGATGTGTTTATTTTGCGGTTGTGTCTGGTGCATCATTATTTAGCATGTGTTACTTAGTTCACCGGGAAGGAGTACTGGAGTGAGTCCAAGTGAGAGTTGAGAAGTTTAAGGGAACGAATGTTGTGTTGTTTAGAAAGCGGAGTGAGACCAAGGGGCGTTAGATGAGAGGTCTGAAAAAAGGTTACCATTATAGCGTCGGCAGGTGTAGTTAATATCCTTTCTCGGGGCCAATTCTGCTCTGTATATGTCAGGGACTGTTATTATTCGGTTTGAAAATGTGTACGATTGACAGAGGAAAACCAAGTAAGAAACAGGCCGGCAAGTACCATCAGAAGGGCCACACACCTGCCTAATTTTCATCAGGAAGGAAGATACAGAAGGACAGAATGGAAGACAGGAAGAAGAAAAGAATTAAAGGAAGAACGAGATTATAAATCTCGAGGACTACAATAAAACAATGACCAAGAATAGAGAATGGCGGTAGGAATGGGAAACATTACTACAGTTCGCGCTGCTAAAGGAACGTGAAAAAATAAAAGAAGGAAGAATGCCCCAGACAGCGTCAGTCGCAAAAAAAAAAGAAAGAAAAAGTCCGCTAAGCAACGTAATACGGATTCCAGACAGCGCTGCCATGCTCAAAAATGGTCTTACGAGGGATTTTGTATGTTTCGTTTGGAGATACATATGTTGAGCGGCTTATAGATCTAAAGTCTCAGTAGCGTCCGTAGTGGAGATGACGCAGCAAGGATTGTACGGAAATGCATGCCTCTATTTCTGCTTTATTGCGGCCCTTTTGTAGGTAGTGGGAGCTAGTCAAGCTGCTTTTGTGAAGCTTTTACTCCCGCCACCCCCCCCCCCCCCCTCCCCTTCATGTACAACACATGATAATAAAGGTTCAATTCAATTTTCTAGTGAGGAGAAGAGGAAGGAGACCCATGTTTACACTTCTAAAAAAATAAATAAAATAATAAAGTGGAACCAGAACTGCCCTTATATTGTGGTTTCAAAGCAATCTATCTTTTGCGTTTTTTTTTTCTGTCACCGGTGGATGCCGATGACTAGAGCATGCCACGTTTTGTCGCCTGTGCGTGAACACCAGTGCGGTACGTCCAGAGTGTGTGCCGGTACGACCGACGTTTGTGCCAGCTTTAGGTATAACAAAAGACGACCAGCCATTTTCTGCCCTATGACGTAGCAAAGAACTAGCGATTGCATAGAAAAGCTTCGATTTTTGAGACGTGAACTATTCCTCATAAGCCAAAATTTGCTTTAGTGGAACATTATGAAATGTGCTTTACGGGTAAATATTATTTATTCTATGGCGCAATTTTATTAAACAACAAAAAAATGTACTGATGCAATACCATCTTAAAACAAAAGGATTCCATAACAGACCGAATCTGTACATTTGCTGACATTTTATGACGCATACTCCTGCTTTCTCCTCTCCTTAAACAACCAACACAAGTAGGAGTAAATAGTTTTTACGCTTTCTTGCCTACTGCCTTTGAAATAACATTGAAAGGGTATCGGAGTTCTTGTGCGAGAACAGCTGTTAAATATTGATAATTTATTTTGCAGTGAATCTGCATTAACGTATATTTCCTCGTTTTAAGCGTCTTGTCATACGTCGTCGCTTCAGGACTTTCTATAACGCCGTATTTTGCTCCGCATGTGGCAAACTCAGGTGCACGTAATAGAAATCTCAGGTTGCATTCAAATTCAGCCGCGTTCTTCAATAAACAATCAGGGAGTCCAGAATCACACCGCAATCGTTTATGGACACAATGGGACCTGAAACCGCATCCTCTGCATTGAAATTTATTGCACCGCACTTGTGTTTGCCTGAGTTTGCATACCAGAGTTTATTGCGTCATATTACGTAAGCTTCGCCGCAGGTGCTTTTAGAAATGGGATAACGAAAAGAGAAACACAGAAAGAACCAAAAGGAGACGCTCAAAGAAAGAAAGGTGAGTTCGGAATTCTACTGCAGCAAGCAAGAAACATTCCTCGCGCACCTCGTGAATAACTGAGGGCGCAGCCACTGTATAGGGCGTTCTCGTCGAGGGCACGAGTTCCTGTCAACTGCATAATGCATTAAATGGGCGCTGCCGCATTACGTTGTAATAGATACATCTGTGTAGGAACCCCGACGATGTCAGGATATTTACGCACTTCATTTTGCCACAGAACTCTACTCGGTGTGGCTCTGTGGTAATGTCTCGTGTAACGAACCAGCACGTAAGCTTATTTCCTGGTGTTACTTTTATTGCTGAATGACCAAGACAATTTCACGGAGCATTTCCGCCGCGGCACACAGGGATAACTAAAGAAAGAAAGGTAGTAACGCCAGTGTCTCGTGGCAACTCTTTGTTTGTCCTTGAACAAAAGAGGCCCGAAATCTGGAAGCATACGCTTTCTTTGTTTAAAGAGAGAGAAATACAGGATTCTTTTTGTATTGGGAGTTGCAATTGATCTGCAACGACCGCAATGCTAGAAACAAGTATAGTATACACTCGGAGACAATCTGGAAAATAACAAGAACGTGAGCCAGAAGAACAAGCGGTCACGCACACTTTCTTTCTTTCTTTCTTTCTTTCTTTCTTTCTTTCTTTCTTTGATCATGCAGAGAGTCGTAGTTTGCTTTGTCACATTGGCCTCAGTTTCTAGGTTTCCATGAAATGCAGTAGTGAACACATGGAATTTTCTTGCTTCCGTTGTCTTTCGGGGGTTTTTTTTAGAGGGAGGTGGGGACGAGAGTTTGGGGGAAGGGAGTAAAGGAACTGGAAAAATCTATGGTTCTATTTCCTTTTGCTTGCCTAAAAAATGTTAGAGAGAAAACAAATGTGAAGAGAAACCCTTTTCACAAGCCGGTCGTTTCAAAACCGGCAGTGCTGACAGTCGCAACTTCTGGCTTTAATAACAACTATTTCTCACATCGAGAGTTGGCGCGTTTAATCGGCCGAAGTATAATGTTGCCGTGGTAACAGCCACACTGGTCGAAGTGCTATATCTAAACTGATATTGCTGACTAGCCGGCCTGGTGTGGCACGAGGAAATACGTTACACATTGTTTCCCGATGTTATTCACGCTGAAAATAAAGGCCCCCTTCAGGATCAGGGTCTATAATTGCGCAATACCAGTTTACGTCTGAATATCGAGCATATAAAAGAACAGACGCGTACTGCACACATTTTCAGACATTTTCTGACGGGAACTGCATGCGCTGCAAATTCGTTGGTTAAAAGAGAAAGCACTCGAAGATGCTTGGAAGATCGACGACTCGGTGAACCTATATCACGTCACGCATTACGTCTACCACGTAGCTTCTTATACCATTTCCGTAGGCGCCTTCTTGGAGCACTGCCTATGAGTTGGTCGACTTCGTTCCTGAACCTATTAAGTTGGATTCAAAATCCTGATTCCCACTTTAGTATCCTTCTGGGATTTCTAGCGGGAGAGGTAGTCCAATCCCAATCAGGGCAACCACAGAGAAGCCAGACTCCTACATCACCCTCCTACCACTTAAGAGGTGCTCTAACCTAACACCGCGCTTCCGATTCCCTTCCAGCGGAGGATGAATGGTCCGAAGCGAAAGTATACTGTACTGTAAAAGGAGCTGCACTTGAAATATTTTCGTGGTTGAAAGATTGCAGCTTCATTTGTGAACTGAATGAAACTCATTAAAAGAACTCTGAGCTTTCTATAAAGATGTCTGCAGTTTTCAAAACTATCGATTATCCATCAAATATTTTCTAACTACCTCTCAATATACTTATAAAGCTTACGCCCCGTGGCCGGTACGATGTTGTACATTACGCCAATGCACGCATTTCACTCCTTTTCCCACATGGCTGTTTTTCGGCAGACTTTGTTCTTCTTGCTGGAGACCTATCTGCCACTTTCGTTCCCAATAACAGAAGTTCCCGTAGGTTCAGCTTATTCCTTTGACAGACGGTCTTAACTGGTTCTTCAGAGAAAAAAAAACAATGTATTCTTTTTTTCAATGTCAAACGCTTGGTTGCACGATTTTCATAGAGAGAGAGAGAGAGAGAGAGAGAAATAGGATGGGAAAGGCAGGGAGGTTCCTCTTACCATGCCCTGGACGAAGGGTAAGAGGAAAAGAAAGGCGGAAAGAATAGCGGTCCTAAATTGCTTGTGAGTCAAGGTGATGGTGGTGGTGGTGGTTACGATGATTTTGTTACAGGCTGGCTTAATCTAGAAGGCTTGACCAGCAATTGGCTTCGCCCCAACGTTTCTATTCGTATATTGAATATCTGTTGCGATAAGTCAATCAGTTCAGCCTCTCGCAGAAATGTAAATAGAACGGATGACACTTTCTTGCACACTTTCCGCGGCCCTTACGGGAAAACTGAATGCTCTGCACGTTCGTAAGAAAACCCTCTTCTTTTGATGCTGTTCAAGAGCCCCCTCCTTTCAGAAGAAAAGTTCTTGCAGGGCCAGATTCTCCATATCACCCACTTCGTTGCATTCAGTGAGAGATGAATGCCTCTTTTTTGAACATTAAGTGCTGGTTACGTTGAAGGAAAGATATTTTGACAAAATGACCCTTGTGATATATAGTAGCTAAATGGCATTTTTCGCGTCTATTCGTGGCACACTTGCAAATTGTTTTTAATCCGTAGCAAACAAATGAGAGTACAGGAACACCTGCTAGTGATCGGCACACGAACCCAATTGTGCTGTGAACACCTTTCCCGCCTACTGTTATTTACTGAAGACTTCTAGAAAAAAACTGGATCTTGTATTCACAAGAAAGCTATGATGCTGGACATATGGTTACTAAAGGCTGCTGGACAATGCCAAGCAGCATTTATGAAGGAAAAGCTTGGTGAATTCGGCTGATTAAATTCAGCATGGGGAATTCTGTGAATTGTTGGTTCGGCATGCCGTAAGTGGAAGTGTTATGCGTATTTAGGTAACCGTATAACACCAACCATAAAAAAAAGAAAACTGAAATAAGCTTTTTTTTCTATTCAGTTTATCTTTATTGCTTCCATATAATCCGCGCAGTCATTTCCTCTACCTCGAAGCAGCTACATTACGGCGCATAAATAAGGTGCGGTGAGCTATTTCAACCTGGCTTTCTTGTTCTGCAGTTCTTTACAAACTTCTTAAAAAGCATAAAACATAAAGCACAGATGGCAACTGACTAGTGTTTAAAGTCCGCGCATAATGTTCAAGAAACGACTGGAGCCTATCGCTCGGCGTTGAGGCTAAAAAACGCTCAGATTGAGAATTTCACAAGCCCGAAACAATGTCATTAAAGATTGCAAAAGTCCCATTGTGTTTTTATGCGGTAGGAGCTTTGGCGAGTGTAGTAAAAAAATAACGCAGTGACAGTTCACATTAAACTTCTGCAGCACAAGGATTTCGACACTTTCCGGAGATTTGTGGCAGGCTGACTTTTTTTCAACGTCACGTTTTGTTAAACGTACTCGTCAAGAGTAGAAGGATACATTTATTCTGAACAGTGCATAGCTACGGCGCTGCTCAGAGTTGCGTTTTCGCAACATAAACTTTGAAAGTGGAAGTGGTTCGCTTTTGATGTTTCTCAATCTAAACGAGAAAAGAACGTTCTTGAAGCTTTCATTTTAGTTACGCCATCGTTCGTTCTCAAAGCAAGGAGAGAGAGAGAGAGAGAGAAAGAGAGCAATAAAAGAAAGGAGCAATACAGGAAGTTGAACCAGAACAGAACATCTCGTTTGATTCCCTACGGGGTGGATATTTCTATTTTCTTATTATTTCTTTTCTATGACTTCATATTTCTGTGACCTCGCATTGTGGTAAGGCGAAATTTTTCTGCAGCCAGATGAAGGAGTCTCGACGTAGCTTATAAATGTCACTCGCGGTCTTTTCAAAATCAGGAAATACGCAGGGGTCTACAGTTCAGTTTTCGCAAGGAAGAACAACGCTGAAAGAACTTTACACTACGTTTATTAGAATTCAGATGAAAAAACTTGCCACCTCGCTGCTATGGTGACAAGGAAACAGCGATAATGGTAGAACAGTCGACAAACAGTAGGCGTAGTATTGAAGTTAAACTTAGGTAAGCTGTCGCTGAGTAGAGGAACAAAACAGAAGGATAGTATTAGGCTTAAATGAATAAAAATTCATGCGCTGCCTGAAAATAGAATAACAGCCCTGTCAGCGGAAACAACACTAGGAGCAGCAGGTGTAATTTCACAGGGCCCCTTAATATGTGACTCACATCACTGCAATTAACTCCACACATTTTGCCATGCGAAAAATTGCTAAATTGTGTCGAATATAAACCACTTGGTTTCGCAGTATTTCTTTCCTTAGTCTCTTTCGTATTCCTACGTACAGCTAGCGCACATACGTCCAAATGTGGGTCAGTCGGCGTAGCCCAGCTAAAAAAAAAAAAGAACATCTCAATTGTGTTCTGGCCAATGTGCCGCTTGAGAGCCCGTCTCACGAATGCAGATGCAGTGCAAGAAAAAGAAAGAATGGCAGTAGCATTTGTGGAAATATTGGCTTGTTCGTTTTTGCGTAACAAAGACACACCTAAGCGAGAGGGATATGCTAATTGCACTATTTTGCCCAGGAGTAGGTGGAAGCAGTGACAAAGCTATATTCAAGAGTAGGGAGGAGGGAGGAGGCTCTCATTTGACCGGGGGCGGGGTGCAGGCGGTGTTGTCGCATGCCGCTTTTTTGCCGGGTACCCTCGTAAACAGAAACTTCAGGGGAGGCGGGAGAAGATAGGGGAGCGGGGTGTGCTGCCCTCCGGCAACGCCCCTGGGGGGAACTCACAGCACTACATGCAGAGTGCTGGTGTCACCACTGTTCGCAAAGAGCACTCGACGAAGGATGAAGGGCGCACTAGTACAGTGAAAGGAATAGCTTCGATCGGATGGTGTTCCTGGTGCACTGAAATTTGAGCAACAAGGTGTATTTCGATTCCACCTCATCCGAAATAGGGGCCACAGGGCCGTAAATTTAACCTCTTGGTAAGCCACTGAGGGCACTTCATAATTAACTTTGTAGATACATAACTACATATACAAGCATAAATTGCAGAAAATTCAAAAACTTCGCACAGAACTAATCTGCGATGACTATGCAAGTATGCGAATATCATTCTTTTCTGACGAAAATGAATTCGGAAAATTTTAAAGGACTTTTTTATATGAAAGTGCGCCGTGTGCGAGGTTAGGGACAAATTTTTAAACTGCGCTAACTTCGGCACTGGTCTGTGTTTTTAGACTGCGCGTTCCTCGAGATCGACCGACCAAAACGGTTAGATAGACAACTAGGAACAAGACTGCTCTGACGATGCCAAGAATGCTATTCGCATTGTGAACGTGCACGGACGGGATGTAAGGGGAAAACAAAACAAAACAAATGGTAGCGTTGTCAAGTGCAACGAACAACACACGTTTAATTTGTTCTAAATGCGAGAGAAAGTGAATTGGCTGTAGTTGAAAGCTAAGGGTCCGATCGTGGTTCAGGTCTTGTGCTTCTCAGCTTTCCTCAATAATATTACATTGAGAAAGGCTAAGAAGCACAAGAACTGAACGTAAGAACGTGGCTGAATTTTAAAAGCAAAGCATGACTTGTAACGCTTTTGTACGGAACGCAGTGCATAGTACGTTCACGTAAATGAAAAAGCACGAATATTTAGCTGTCGTACTTTTCTTTGTTACTCTTAACAAAAAAACCAACATAGGGCAGAAGGAGGTTCTTGAAAAGAAATGAAAAAATTTGGCTGAGACACTTGAGACTGATCACGTGTTCGAATGCGAAATCTATAGTCGCTTTGGTGAAAATGTTTCGTCGACTGATGTTTTCGATATGCATCAAAGTTATTTCTGTTAATTCGGTGTGTGTGTGTGTCTTTGTGTACGTTGGCCACTGACTGGAAACATTCTGACCATTGTGCTGCAGAGTGTTGAATTTTATTTCTAGCTATGCGATCCTCTGTGTCTAATGGTAGGTCTGTCGTGATTACGTCATCTTCTGTTGCAACGATGTCTTTTTCATCAAAGGTACATTTGTCTGGCGTGTAATGTTCGCGTCGTAACGGTTTTATACGCTCCTTACGTGGCGTTGAGAGTCCATCGCAGTGGACACAACACCGATGAAATCCGAAGAGCAAGTGACGCGCGGGAGGCAGCGCGCTCATTTTATACGCTCGTGACGTGGCGCCACCTCCTCCCGATTGGCTGCGCCGTCACGTGACCAATGACGCGTGCACTAGGCCACACCTTTAGTCAGCCAGAACCGTGGAGCCACCAAGACACCGGGGAGGCGTGCTCATCGCGCACCCCGGAGGTCCAGGTTCGCTTTCGACCCAGGCCGAAATGTGCCAAACTTTCTCTCTAAAGCCCTTAATCTACTTTGTTTACAGGAACCTCCGTGAGGAATTGGACGTCCATATTAGAATTTTTGACGTTTTTTTTCCTTTTTGCCAAGTCAGCCACTTTTAGTACCATCGCTCGGTTACGCCGCCGACGACTACGTAGGATTTTCGCGTAATGAGGCGCATAATGCTGTCGCATTATAAAAAAAAACGCGCGGGCACATTTGATTGACAGCTGCGTTGTTTGGCGCTTCTCCCTCCTTTCGAAAGATCAATAGGGTGCATACGGATGCCCTTGCGTGTACGCTGATCGAGAGCGCGAGTGAACGACATTGCCAAATACGTTTCTTTTTCTCATCTTCGCAAAGTGTTTAACGAGTTTTACTTCTTTATGTAGCCTAATCGGCAAACCCTATAAAGTAGCGAACAAATGTATGTTCTTTTGTTTAACCCCTGCCTTTTCTTTCGTCCGTCAGCACGTCCATCTCTCTGTCTGTTACTTGAAGTCACACGAGGGAGATGAGGTGTTGCGGTCCCACAAACATCGCCGAATATCCGAAAATGCGTTCCGTTTTGAGTAGTGCAACACATCATGGTGATACTCGGAGAAAACTTTCGTACGGGCTCGCGTATCCTACAACAGTACTTTCGCTTCGTTTTTACTGTACCGTGCCTTAACACAATGGGATATACTATGCAGCATTCATAAGGAGCAGCCGCGATAAATAATGATCATCATCACGTAGGCTGCTCTCAAGGGTACATATCACTGAAGTTTGCGTCCTTGTGTGTCGTTAAAGCAGTATTAAACATGCATCCACGTAGGGAATTCTAGAACACTGCAATGAGAAACTGGACAATATTGCACTATCAGAACAAAACGTGCTCCCTAAGTGCCAGCGCTCCCTAAGGAAATCTGCGTAGAAGGCTACATCTGGCGCTGCTGGTGTTTCTGAAGTCCGCAGGCCTACATTATGAACTGAGAACGCTGCCTGCTACCGTTGGCACCGCGGTGCAGTGTAGACAGTTTACTTTATTCGTGCTCCTCTCGTTTTTCTCTTTCTGTACCCTTACACACTCTTTTTCCTTTTAACCACGCACGCGCTTCCCTCCGTGCAGGTTAGCCAGCCAGCACTACCTCTGGTAGACAGGGTTGACCTCCCAGCATTTCATTAGCGTTTATCTCTTTCTATATATGGGGTTAACCTCCTTGTATTTCAACACATTATTTCTTTATTTCATGCTTAGCACGACTTTTCGATCAGGTTAGTCAGAAGTACTCACCGCTAAGTCAAATAAGCTTCCAGTGAAAAATGGTCAATGTGTCCACGTTAAAAATACAATGTTTTCATTGAACACATGTCACTCACAAATTCCATGCTTTAATTTCGGTTTTGCCAAGCATGACGAAGCAGGTTTTCGTTAAGTATCACTGCAAGCATATGTATTTTTTTCTTTTGTGTAATCATGCTGTAGAATGTAGAAACAATATGAGAGGGAAATATGAGAGGATAGTGCATTAAACAGAGTAAATGTACTTGGGAAAGATGAAAAGGCAGAAAAGAAATCTTAAGAAAGAGAAAATGAAAATGCAAATTTCAAGCTTTACCCAGAGGCGAATGACATCCCGATACCCGTTCTTTGTAAGGTATTAAAAGCGCCAGGGCTTACACGGTCGCCGAGTCTCACCCACGATTGCGCTGTTCGCCGCCGTCTTTGTGCGATGGGAGCAAAACAACAGGGAACGGCACATCGACCTCGCAGGCATCTATTGAAAGAAAACATTTCCCTTTTATCGGTCCCTTTGTTTTGATCGGTGAATTAAGAATGCAATAAATAATGAATTACGAATCAAGTAAAACTAAATAAACAACCAAGAGGTCCAACGGATGTCCTTTGTCTATGTGCGTCTGCATTGGGGGAAATGAAAAGCTATCTGAAGCGGAATAAGCGGATTGTCACTGGTATCGCGTCATCGGCACACGTTTGGCTCCGGTTTCACAGCGCAATGTTAATGCCCGTATAATGCGGATCGTGACGGGTTCATGGCTTCATAAGCTCAATTTATACTGAAGGCTCAATGCGCGTATTCTCCAGTAAACTTTTAAAAAAGGATCGAACTTGCAAAAATGCGCGCTTTGTCAATTTGCAGACATCATCAAAGTATTAAAAGATGTTTCTGTTCTTTCATTTGAGTTGAGAGCTTGGCATTGCAATCAGTCGTGTTAAGAAACCACAACTGGCCAAAACGAGACACACGCCATCATTTTGTTCACCGAGTAACTTATTGTCATTCTACTCACTACAACCTTATATAAGTCTCAACATAGGCTTCATATATTTGCTGAAGGAATATCATTACCTTGCGCATTTTGTTTATTGAAGAAAGGGGGGCGGGCAAACTGTCGATCACTGATATTTTGAGGCTATATTCGGTACCCATACACTGCAATTTTCCTTAAAAAACAAACATTCCTCGTCATTTGCCGACGAACCGCTCCTAGTGCCACATAATTCTTGGCCCAATCGAAACTCCCAGCATTCAAATGCGAAAGCCTCTGGCAAAGAAATACAGTTAATTATCCTACCTGGATAAGAAGCGGTAGTAAGGAAACGCTCGCGCACGCACACACATGAACGCGCGCACACGGACACACCCACGCCTCCAGGCACGGACGCGAACGCGCATGCACACGCACGCACGCACACCCCCTGGAACGCACGCGCACACCCACGCACCCAGGCTTGCACGCATGCATGCGCACGCGCACACACCCACACGCGCACATGCACACACGCACCCGGGCACGCGAGCACGCCAACGCGCACGCGCACGCACACACCCACGCAGGTACGCGAGCACGTGAACGCGAACGCACATGCATATGTGCAGACACACGTACGCACACACCCACCCACGCAACCAGGCATGCGCATGCCCACACACCCGCACACGCATGCACATGCACCTGCGCGCACGGACACACACACGCACCCAGGCACACAAGCACGTGCACGCGGACACGCACGCACACGCGCAGATACGCACGCACGCACACGCACACACGCACGCACACACACACACACACACACATACGCACCCGGACACGCACGCACACACACACACACATACGCACCCAGACACACACGCACGCGAACGAACGAACGCACGCACCCAGGGACACACGCACAAGCAAAAATTTATATTACTCTAGCTAAATAAAACTAAAATGCTGAGCGACCTGCTTTCCTAACGTTACTCTAGACTGATTAATGCTTGCCTGTTTGAAAATATGGCCGAAAAGAAAAATTACGTGGATGTTGGCCCAGCTGCAAGAGCAGCGCAACCAACAAAGCGCAACTGCTGGGGAGTGCAATATGCAGTTAGGCTCTTTAGCAATTTAATCAGTCATTTATTTTGTAGAAAGTATAGTTCAGGTAGAGCCCCACTGCAGCGTTGAGTAAAGCTAAAACCTTTTTTATTTACATGAAAGGGTTCTCGTGAAAGACTCAAGGACAAAGGTACTTGACGTCTTAAAGAATATATGATGCATACAAAACTTTAACGGCGGGTAACATAATCAAGCCATTGTGCAGAGAATAATAGATGCGTAGACATCTGAAATAAACGTATTAATAAACGTGAAATACACGTGAAAAACAACTTCTTTCGCTGAAGCTGACTTTACCCGAAGCAGGCAGCCAAACCGCATTCCGGTCGCCCAGCTTCAAAGGGCGACAACCATTCAACGAAGAAACTTTTTCGCGTTCCGGTGTTGGCACATTGCGGATACTGCATGCTTTTTTTTGTTTTTTTTGTTTTTTGTCGACGAAGGCATTGTATGATTGGAATGGGATGAAAGCAGGAAGTCGAAATAAGGAGCGCATGGAGCAGACAGGCGCTCAATCAGGGCAATGTTGGAAGACGCCACAGAGCTATTTATTACGGCTCAGAGTAATTGAGAATTGCCATGACCTCGCGCAGATCTCTGGCACACGGGCTGTGACGTTGCACGCACTACCTTTATAACAATCAGTAACGCGCACTCTCGGATCCTTACAAAGCTTTGTGTATTGTAGTTTAGAAAGTGTGCTCAGGGCTGCTTGTGACGCAGGCCTTGTGTCACGTTTGAAATAATAGGTCGCTCTCTCTCTCTCTCTCTTTGGAGATGTCAATAAACGTCTCACAAAAACTTTCTGTTATAAGCTCACCAGAGAAATAAATAATTTTAGAAAGATTACTTTAATAATTAAATAATATTGGGCCATCGCTTAAACAATACTTTGGCAGTCAATTCTTTAGAATCCACAAGCAGTATACTGCTCAAAGGTAGAACGTACCCGTTTCCTAGTCACGCCCGTTCCCAACCACTGCTAAATAAAGTGGCTATAGGAACACCTACGCTCCTCCTATAATATGAAATCTTTGAGTAAACTGACCCTTACTTTCGCGAATCCTTATGTAAGTTGCCCTCGGCACCGCACGATACGTCCATGCCGTTTGCGCACGAGCCAACACAACGGAACCGCGTTTATTTTGACCTTTGCTCCCAAACGACGGCAACTTGAGCCACGCCACGTAAAGTGTAGCCCAGAAACGATGCATCATGATGAGTGATGGCGGTAGGAGGCGATCTAAACTGGAGCCATTAATCCTCGATATGAAGACGCAGACAGGCGTGAACCGCGTAATTTGAAGAATGGTACAGACGTTTCGCTAAAATGTTAAGACCGAGCTCGTAGCTGCGTTTTTCACGCATGGGTGCATTGCTGCCATTCATCTTCAGCGTGGCGATCGACTCACGCACCCGCGCACAGCGAATCCCGTCGTATCTGTGTTTGAAACACAAGCGAAAAGCTGGTAACAATGGTGCAAGTGGAGCTCTGGCTAACTGCGGAGAAACTACGCGGTCAAGGTTTCTAGATGTCCCACGATATGGCACTGTACGAGGGTATGCTATAAAAGGCGAGCGGCAACTTAACGAGCAGATAATCGAGGCAAACCCAAAATATTCCCAAGTGCGCTAACGAAAAAAAAAAAAGAATCTAAACGAAATAAACCTAAATAGCATGACAGCGGCTCAAAGCAAACAAGGCGGTTGCAAGGCATCGTGTAGGTTCGAAAAGCAGGGGCAGCAACTGTACGGTAGCAACGCTCAACAGAAACTGTCTGAACTACCACGAAATTCGCACTATAGAATCACGCGGCTGTATCTCCTGACACCCAAGTTAATTTTGTCTTCCGCGCTTTTCTTGCCGTTTGTAAACGTCACGCGCATATTGTTCGTTATTCCGTTTCTTTGGAGAAAGTGAGGCCGTGTCATAGGGGGGTAGAACATGAATCGATCGAACCGGAAAGCAAAGAAGGCAATCGAAAGAGACGGAAGAAAGTAAATGACGATACAGAAAAAGGGGGAGGGGGGCCGCTAAGGCCCCTCGAAACAGCGCGGCGTTCAGGCGCACGACGCCATGCGCCTGGCTTGCACCGAATACAGCGGGCGGGCCTCGGGAAGGCGTGCTTCCTGTGCGACGACCGTACTGTCGCGCTGCAATGCGCTGCTCCTGATACGGGTCGAGGCACCGGCGTCTTCTATTGCCAACGCGCCTTCGCCCTCCCGGACCGCGCAGCGTTTCCCGTTGGCTGGCTGCGGCCACGTTCGTCGCAATTGCTTCTCGCCGGTACTTTTTCGGAGAGGGCAGCCTGCGGTACGCACTACAGCATCAGCTCGTAGCCGCCTTTTGCTTGCGGCAATTCCTGCATTGACCACGGCGATTGTTCACTGCGTACGGCTTTCTGCTGCTGGCGATAATCACGAGGTGGCGCTTTCGATAGCCACCCGCAGTTCGACCGGCGATTAGTTGTGGAAGTAGCAGAGCTTGCAACAAAGAAGATGCTAATAGCGCATACGTTTAGGTTGAATCCACATGGCGAGAATCCAGGCAGAATGGTAAGCGCGTGAGTTCCATGATTGACCAATAAAAATGTGCCTGATGTTGAGCTACTTATATTCAAGATACGGTAATGAGTTGGCGTCAGTTGTATTCTTACCGCCTACAAAGACGAAATGTCTGCTCGGCAAATAACGTCGGTGGGTCTGTTCAAGTAATCAAGTTATTAGCTTGTTGAGGAGCAGGAGGACTCGGAAGACAAGGCTTTAATCGTCGTTTTTTAAATAGCTGACGCAGAAATTTCTGGTTGCCCTTGCTGCCCTTGCTGTTTCTGGTAGCCCACTACGCCAAAATTCCCTCTAAGAGCCGATCCTTGATCTATCGCTCTAAAGGGACGCAACCACGCTTAAGTCACTGTCCGAACACTACCTAAATTTTGAGCCATAAAAACGCTATATTAATGTAATTTGCCGATTTGGCGAAAGATCCGAGAAAAATTCTAGTAGCTGCAAACGTGAGGGAAAAATCGTTGTGAGAGCGAGCGAGCGAGAGAGAGAGAGAGAGAGAGAGAGACGGAGGAAAAGGGATCGACAGAGAAGTCAACGAAAGCAGAAAGTGCGGTTTGCGATAGTATACACTTGCAAAGTAAGAACAGCTAAAAAGCTGAGAAAGAAAATGAAAACACGGACAATGGCACATACTCTAGCGTGACACCGTTGACGCTGACATCGGTCTCTGCGAAAAGCGTGTACACATGTTTGTCACCATTAAGTAATGTATTGCGCCTTCGTTGTCCTACACTGCGAGTGCCACTGAGTTCGGTGTTCCAAAATGGCGTCCTCCAAAACGGCCGGTGACGGTGGTACACCATGACATCGACGGAAATCGAAAACAGCGGCGTTAGACTGCAGACCTTTCAGTTTACTGGGTCCGTCGCAAACTATCATAACGTGAAAGTGCCTCTCGCACAATATCTTTAAAAATATTTTTAGATGACAGTGGCATTGCCGCGTGCTATTAGTGGACTAGCATACACTATACCATCCTCAGCTAAAACGCTTTGCCCATATAGAAATGTTTTCCTATCAGTACTGTCACTTTCCATGTCATGTGCAAGTTCAGTTACATGCCCCATCAATGTTTATGTTCGCGCTGTTAGTTTGAGAGTTACTTTGCAACATATATTTTTTTTTAATTTTACGCTGCAGTTCTGTTTTGTGTGTACTCACTGAAACAAGCTCGTGTTTGTACGCAAGTTGTCGGCTTAGGAGTATACATGTATAGTACCTGCTGTTCGTACAGAATCTAGACTTCTGTTCGTGATACAAGGCGTAGCTGGTGCCGTATTCGAGCCAACGCCTTCTATTTATTATATTATTATAATAAAAAACTGCTAGTTAGCACAGCGGTAAGTGCTCATTTCAGAGCAGCAAGAATTGCAAATAAGAGATGCAGCTTATTTTACTATCAAAAAAGTAAAAGAAGGAGAAACAAAAACAAATATAAAAGAGATACCGGAGAAAAAGAAAGGGGGGGGGGCAATATTTTCATTCATTTCATTTCATTTTCATTTTATTGCTACTCATAGAAGCATCCATATACTGTTCAGAATTTCCTTGGTATTTGGAAAAAAGAAAAATTTGGGCTCCTGCAGATTCTCTTTTAGAGGTATCGGCAAGAAACTCTTTGCTTGAATCTGGCTGAGGCGGCCTGACTGAGTAAGCGAGAACAAGCAGCAAAATCTCGGGCCTAGGTCTGCATGCACCAGCTTGCCTGATCCAGCAACGCGACAGCCGAATTTTGGAGCGGATGGCATCGTCTTTGAAGAGCACATTTGTGGCGAGGCAGCAGGATAGTGCCTAAGCTCCTCGTGCGTGCAGTAATAATAAAAAAAAATATATGACAATCGACATGTCAAGAAACTGTTCCCAGTCGTAATCTCGATGCCGTCACAAGTTGAACAAGACTGTGACAAACGTGAGGTGGATGTACCTCGTATGAAGTTGTGGCATGGAAACTAACGACAAACAGCGCGTGACCGAAGGGTTTAAAGAATGGCGAAGAAAAGCACAGTAGAACCACTGTGCTGAGCGATAAGAAAGACTGCCGTGGGCAACTTTTCTTTAACTATGTGCCCTGTATTATACGGTGTTGCGGACTGTTTTCATCACTTCGTGCTCGTGAGCCTCCGTGCGATGAATGTTGCTCACACTGATTTAACCCGACACTAGTGTCGGGTTACATCAGCTACAATGGCAGTGGCTCCGGAGGCTCTTGCGTCGAAGTGGGCCGCCGCTCTGCGCAGCTCCAACCTCAAGACACAAGAGTGGGCTGTCCAGCAAGCCCGAGAGGCGGCGACGAGGCAAGGCCTCGAAGTCCCCTCATGAGAGACCTGAGCCCTGGTCGTCAAATTTGCCGGATTCAAAATAAAGTTGTTTCCATCCATCCACACTGATTTATTATGGTAATGGCAATGTTGGCAACCAATATGTCTCAGGCTTCTCGAGTCAACTTTAAGTTGCCGTATGAGTGAAAAAGATGGCACGAGGTGAAAACAACTCACTCACTCACTCACTCACTCACTCACTCACTCACTCACTCACTCACTCACTCACTCACTCACTCACTCACTCACTCACTCACTCACTCACTCACTCACTCACTCACTCACTCACTCACTCACTCACTCACTCACTCACTCACTCACTCACTCACTCACTCTCATGCTATTTCAGAGCGATATGAGAGAGGAAAAGGCCCATTGCCCTGCCTCCCTGTATAGGTGAAGTTACTGCGAATGAAACGAAGCGCTCTCCGATGCTGCAGCTACGCGGCGACGCACGTTCAGCGAGGCGGTGACAGGACCCAGAAGGCCAAGCGTATTGATCCTTTCCACCCCTTGCCCGCGACAGAGCTTGGGAAGGTACACGGTGCGAAGGGAAAGCGACACATACAATACATCGCGTAAATCTGGCACGGAACGCTACGAGGCGTCCGTGCGTGTCGCGCACCGTTTCTTCTCTCCCACCCGGTTCGACCGGTTCGTCTGATATTTCGCACATTGCTCGGCGTGGCGCCATAACCTTCATACGCGCAAGACAGTAAAAAAAAAAAAAAAGGGGGATGGCACAAACCAGCATTGCAAACTTTCCCTGTCTATATATACAGAGGCCGTGGCGTCTGCTTTGTGTTCTCTTGTCCGTACTTTGTCTTCATTGTATTTTCTTACGCTGTTTACGAAATATGTCCAACTAACCAAACCATCAAGTGATGCTGAGCACGTCTCCGCGAGTCGTGCCCCCAATGAAGGGACCTTTAATTTAGCTTGTCGCGTCTGTGGGTGTGGGTGAGATGCAATCGCCTCAGCGCGCGCTTGAATTGTTTGGCTGTAGAGAGAGAGAGACGTTGAAGAGTAAGGAAAAAAAAAAGGCTGGTTAGTGCGGCCTTATTGTACGGTGAGCTGATGACATTAAAGTCAGAAAACTGATATTCCCGCTTGCTTAAGAGCACCGGGCAGAAAGAATATTCCGGAGCTGCCCAAGTGATAGACGTTCCTGCATTAAGTAAATGACTAATTAATTTGGCGCGCTATTTTTTTCTTTATTGACATTAGGAAAGCAAACAATGACACCGGAGTATGGCTCTGGGTATTACTTTTGAGATCAGAAAATAAAACTATACCGCATTCGTCGTCAGGGTACCTGCATTTTCCTACGCGAACTGCATGGAGAGAGTCTTGGGGTCTGTACGAGCCCTTTTCTAAATATACTTTGTTAATGTGCACGGCTTCTTTTCTTGCTGACGCTGATAATATCATGTTAAATACACATGGGGTGTATAGACAATTTATGTGTTACAGCAGTGAAGATGATGACAGCGTAAAGAACACAATCAGTGCTCCTAAATGCAAGGGCAGCGAAATGACAGCGTGCCTTATGTACACAGCGCACTGCCAGACGTTATTTGCGCAAGAATGCATAATTTGGCTTGTTCCTTTCAGGATGACTGGGCTGCGAAACTACAATTCTGATAAACCAAACTGTATGGAATATGTTAGTAAGACTTAAAGCGCACATCTTTGTTGTTCTTGTTGTTATAAGAGTTCACGACAAGTACTCAGACTGGTTAATGCGATATAAAGAGACGTTACTTCACGTGCATTTGCGATACATCTGGCACAGCTCAAAACAATGCAACTGCATGAAGAATTGTGGTGGAAATAAGAAAGGAAATTGGAAAATGCTATTAACGGAAGTAAAATGGCGTGAAAAAAATATATGCTAGATGCCTACTTTGTAGCGAACATTTCCTTTTGGCTGAGCCCAAGAAAGGAAGTTTCAGGATGAGGAACAACAATTGAACATCAACCCAGACAAAATGTGAGATGTTAAACTTCAAATATTATTTTTTTTTTCATTGCGGAGAGATTACAACAGGATAAAAGGAAATTATGCCTCGTGGCATCATGTCGCTGCATGTGGGACTGCCACTCTGTGACAAGTTAGTCTTTCTTTCCCGAAAAGTGAAATGGAATAGGCATTATCGTATGACTTCCGACCATCTCCATCTGTTACCCTCAATTTACCGTGCTGCAGAATCAATACTGCGGAATAGACGTCTGGCGCATCATGGTCATTATCGCCTCTATCTTTGCTTCTCTTTCACAGCACCCGGTTTTCTTTATTTGCGCGTTTCTGCATGTCATGCCTGTATATTCATAAAACAACCCAATCTGTAAAATCGGGCGACGACAGTTTCTAACGTTTCCAGTAAAATCAAATAAATCAGTCAAATTGCTCAATGCGTGCAGGAGGACTGGGGGCATACTCGAGTACGGCCAACTTTTCTCAATTCATCTCTCGAACACATGAGCGCACGTAGCGAGATGACGTGGGGACGTGACGTTGGCTGCTCCAAGCTTTCATGCGACGTTCATGGGCCTGAAGACATGGAGGGCGCGCACGCACGCACGCACGCACGCACGCACGCACGCACGCACGCACGCACGCACGCACGCACGCACGCACGCATACAAAGGACAGAACAGGAAGAACCGAGAAAGAAACATACGTCTTGTCATTTTTACTATGTTCTTCTACAGTTTATTTTCTTGTAGCGTTGGAAATTGCTTAGATGTCGAAGTGCCAACCAGATCGACTTTCTGCATTGCATACAGCTTTTTTCGATGGATTGATGCCGACTGTGTGTGTGGGTACACACACAAAGTTGTAGGGGGTCGAAGATGCCCGCTTTGCCGCTGCGTAAGTGGGCACCAATCCATCGAAAGAAGCAGTATGCAATGCAGAAAGTTGATCTGGTTGGCACTTCGACATATAAGCGATTTCCAACGCTACAAGAAAATAGACTGTACAAGAACATAGTAAACATGACAGGACGTGCGTTTCTTTCTCGGTCCTTCCTGTCCTGTCCTTATTTTGTTTCGTCGAGGAAAGGCCTTGCTGAAGGATGGACAAGAAGACAGAACGGAAACGTCAATGGCATCAACCTGTTGAGAGGTCAAGGGGTCAGGCACGACTTGACCAGAAACGCCAGTTTGATTTTTCCTCCTTGATTCTCCGCTTTTGTTAGGGAAGTGTTTTATGCATGGATAGCACACGCAGCTTCAACCCCCTACCCTCCCCCCCCCCTCCCACACACAGACACGCAAAGGGGGTTCAGTGACTGTGACCGGCAAGTGTTGAATCTAAGACAGTGGGTTCAAATCTGGCCTCTAGTGCCCGCATGCGGACGTGAACAGAAAATGACACCAGTAATGTGTGATTACTGTAAACTTCTAAACTTCACAGGGCACCAGGAGGTCAAATTTTACCTGTCTTACTCCGACACGGCGTGGCTTATACTCGCGGTGAAGGATTGGTATGCAAGATTGTCATCACCCAAAAGCCCGTCGTAATGCCCCAGCCACCAAGATACAAACTGCCTCGAAGCAACACACGTTGAAAGTACGCGAAACGGGGAAACGGTCCGCCTTCCTCCTTGCTTCCTTCATGTTCTTTATTAGCCGCCCGTTGCTGTTGTTTACTACCTGCACAGTATCAGAAGTCCAGAATCTCCATAACAGAAAACATAAAGAGAAAAAAAAAAGAAGAACGAAGAAAGAAAAGCAAGAAATACACATGTGAAAAAATGAGATGTTTAGACTAGTACTGTTAAAGGTCAATAGAGAAAACAAAGAAAATTATTTTGTTTTGTTTCTTTGTTTCTCTATAACAGGCTGGCAAACATCTCCGGGTGGAGCACTCGCCTGCCCGTAAGGAAAGGTGGGCACACAATTCGCTTCCACTGACTTAGAGATAGAGAGAGACCAAAAAAATAATTTGCATGGAAGTATATACGAGCTGCAGGTTTTTTTCCTGACTTTATAGCAACTCGCCTCAAAACCTCCCGATAGCGTTAGAAAATGTTCTCAGAAGTGTCTGGCTACATTCGCTATAGAATTAAAAACGACATTGATTTGCTAGGAAGGAAGGAAGCAGCTGACGTAGGATGCACGTGCGCTTAGTGCATGCTCGTCAACGTGAGTATGTGTCTGTATTTTCGTAATTGTTAATTTTCTCGTGTCACTTCTATATAACCATTAGACAACCAAACGCTGTGTATATGCCGGCGCCGATAGCTGCCAACATTTCCACTACCATCAAATAAATCAATCAGTAGATCACATGCGGAACTAGGTTACGTCTTGTTGATCCTGAGCGCTGACTAATAACGTATGGCCCGTGAATCGAATTACTCCGCGCCCTTTCTGGCTAATGTCTTCGATGCTCGCGTGTGTTTCCTCCGCTAAACGCGCTCCTCCCAGGAGGCCTGTGCGGAGACAGGGGCGATAAAATAGATAAATTCGAAGCAACGAGGACCGTAGCTGCCTGCTAAGTCGATACGACGGAACAACGCATCACAACGACCGGCGGGCTATGTGAAAGTGCCGATATTCGGCGAGCTCCTTGCTAAGCTCTCCAAATGAAGCGGCGGCCTTCTGCTAACAAGCTTTATGCAAATTAGCGAATCAGGAGTGCAAGTGAATGCCAAGTAGCTGCTGGTTGCAGCGGTCTGGGAGTCAGACTAACATTCCGTTGGACAATTCTTCGTGTGTGTGCATTGTGCTTCGTGCTGACCTCGGATGCGTGGCAGGGCTTTCTTTGAGGACTGCGGGAAAGGCGCAGCCATGTCACTTCCAGTTGTGACCTTGGTCAGCTAGGAAATTAGTGCCCTTCCAGCTAGCTGAGTCCGCGTCATTGTTTATACCCGCGGTTTGAAATCAACACTGCTCGGCGATCGAATGACCATCACGTTAACTGTATTAAGGTACTACGAATAGTGTTTTGAAGACCGAAATGCCTCCAGACTGACATTAAGGTAGCAGAGCAGCCGTGAGTCAAGTTTACCTCCTTCCTTTTGCTTTCTTTGATCTCTATTCACCATCTCGCACACAAGGGTCAGCTATAG
The DNA here is from genome assembly GCF_023375885.2 of Dermacentor andersoni. Classification (NCBI taxonomy): domain Eukaryota; kingdom Metazoa; phylum Arthropoda; class Arachnida; order Ixodida; family Ixodidae; genus Dermacentor; species Dermacentor andersoni. Next base: position 81,277,782 of record NC_092817.1, read on the forward strand.
AGTAGCGCAAAACGTTGAAAATTGAAGTTTTCAGAGTGTATACGCGGCGAGCAGACGCGGTTCATCCGAGGACTAAGGGCTTTTACGAGTATAAGTTTAATGTTCAGGTTTTCGCATTTGTTCTCCCTCGAAGACTGAGCTCAAGTTGTACGTTGAAACAGTTTTCCTTTTTCCCTCTTCTTGAATCCATGCTGGCCATGCATTGCAGGCGACTCTGAAAGCAGCCGCTAGATGGAAGCGACGTGCTCGGACTGACAGCGAACTGTTCTTCCTGCAAGCGCTGTGAAAAATGTTGGCCTCGTTGGAAAGCGCGCAACGGCACCGAAGCTTTCGCAGGGTAACAATCCGTGGGGACCGACGCCCCGTGTTCTTTTTCCGGGCTCGCTTTTTCATGCGGGCTCACTGCCCAGACCCAGGATAGCGAGCATCCACGCTTCCCTTGCAACGGGAAAAAGCGTTTTTGTGTACAGTAGAGAACGAGGACGGCTCGACAGTCTCGCGTGGTTGAGAGTATGGGACGTCTTTCGCCCGGAAGCGAAGCAGTCTCTCGTTAGCCCTATCGTGGCATAGCTTTGGGAAGATGTTAAGCAGTTGCGCCACGGGGCGCCCGATTAAGAATGGAATGTTGGAACATGAACGGAATCTTGAAGTTACGATGAATTATGAACACTTACCGTACGCGGTTGCTCAGTGGCTATGGTGTTAGGCTGCTGAGCACGAGGTCGCGGGATCGAATCCCGGCCACGGCGGCCGCATTTCGATGGGGGCAAAATGCGAAAACATCCGTGTACTTAGATTTAGGTGCACGTTAAAGAGCCCCAGGTGGTCGAAATTTCCGGAGTCCTCCACTACGGTGTGCCTCATAATCAGAAAGGGGTTTTGGCACGTAAAGCCCCATAATTTTCCTAATTATGAACACTTCGTGTCCTGTATTCCAGACCTGCAGGCAGCCAAATGTTGGTATAGTAGGACTTAAGCTGGGAAAACAGCCGTATTTTATAGTTTGTACTGAATTAATATATCAGAGATAACTGTTATACATGTTTTCAGAAAATAGACAATATATGGTTTGTGCACATTCAAGTTTGTTAGAGCTAGTTGCGTGCTGTTGGGGGGAGGGGGGGGGGGGGGCTTTAGCCAACTTTCTCATAATAATGTGCTTCTTCTATTCCTCTTTATATTGGTGTTTCTTAGTGGGTGCTCGGTTTTCTATGTTTGTATGTCTGTGTCAGTGAGTGGGCGGCGCCAGCCCTGGGCACCTGCATCTCCTTAGGAAAAAAAAAAAAAACGGAATTGGAGGTTACTTTATACCCGCCACCCTGCGGTCTCTCTTATGGGCACATTCTATTGTTATTGATACTCGAACAATGCAAATTCTTAGCTTCAACGATATTTTAGTTATTAAAATATAAGAGCCGATACAACTGTGAAAATTTTGGATGCAGAAACGTAGGCCAGCTTATAGATACGAGAATTGAGGTTCGAGCGCTCAAGCAGCAAACTGCCAGCACTGGGTGATGTCTCAAAAATATGTTTGAGGAGCGGTTAGAAAGACACCACAGGAACCCGGTCTCAGGACAACCACGAGCAGGTCCCCACCGCTCGCAACCTCCCAAAGACACGTGACCCACCGAAAAGCGAGTGCAGAGAAAAAACAATAATTTCTACTGAACTAATTTGTCCATAGTTCCGAAATGGGGACGTTTCAACCACGCCGAAGGGAACTAATCGTTTGTTGTGTAATACAGTCATGCGAGCTACTTCTCCTATAGGAGAAAGTACACTGCTTGATTTGTCTTGGTGTTTCTCACTGTCGGTTTACAGACAAGAAAATATTTATCCGAGAGGAGATTGAGAGAAGACAGAACCTTAGAAAAACGCTTGGAGAGGTTTGCCTGACGGCATACCTAGCACACAACTCCAGGTGAATGCTATGCTAGATGGAATGATACACACCTGATATAATGCACTTAGCACCCACGTAATGCACACACCAACACAATATACAATAACAAAGTATCGCGTTGAGACCGGTGGATCGGAGAAAAAGTAAAAGCGCCTTCGTAGCGTGGGGGCACAGGTGGGACTGGTCTGTGGTCCAAGTACATGTTGCAGCTCAAGGTGCGGGTTTTGAGATATATTTAGTGCTGTCTATATAGCGAACCTTTGCAGTGCAGAGAGGTTGAAATTGCGGATTGAGAAACATTCATTGCATCATAGCAATACCTTTGCTCTAAGCAGGTATCTAGGTCAGAAGGTGGGTATATCACTGCCTCGCCTCAATTTGGACCTCTTAAAAAAAAGTATGCGTCCGATGGTGGGACTCGGCCTCACTTTCCCAGCGCAAGAGCCCGATGTTCTAACCGTGAGGCCGCAATCACACTTTTATTTTTTATTTTCCTTAAACATGAAAAAAAAAAAAAAACAATCGTAAGCCAGCAAAGCAATATATGGACAAGAAACTAATATTCTGGAAGGCAAATACGAACGCGAATGTGGAAAATACAAATTCGACGAAAAGAAGACGTGGAAATGCACACATGTTGCGATGTATTCGTTCAGTTTAATTACGAATGGATGCGGCAACATTGCATAGCTGCCCTGAAACAGCTACACAGTAGCGTGCGAATAGAGTCGCGCGACTGTGAGTAAATAAGAAATTAAATAAAGAATCCGCCTTTCCGCCCTACTGCTTCGCTTTTTTGATCTAATCGAATGATGGGGGCAATGCGCGGTATAGTCGTGAATTGGTAAGGCAGACAGGCGCAAGTATAAATGATTTACGGGCCTGAAATATAGGTTTTCCGTGTCGAAATTACCTTGGTATTCACAACCTTGGATTCAGAATGGCAGGCGGATGTGTCTCAATGTACCGCTGGGACCATTTGAGAAAAATGAATAAAGGCTGTACAGTTCGGCACCAATGGCGCGATACAATCTTTCGCAAATGAGCACTGATTTCTCCTTGCATCAGACTAGTGGCCATAAGAGATCCCGACGCCGCACACGTAGGAGAACAAAGAATGCGTAGTACGGAAAAAAAAAAAGATGACATCGTCTGATGGAACTGAAACCCAATTTCGCCACGCACCCTGTCGTTACTGTGTAAGAAGTTACTGCAAGCAACACGTGTGCCTCACGCTCGCTCCAGCTCTTTTTATACGTTTCTTTTGAATAGCAGGAATAGCAGGAGTTTGCGCCTGTATATATCCGCATCGTGTACATAAGGGACCTAACTAGCTGCTCCGCTCATGAATGCAACGGGGAGACGATGTCGCAAAATTCTTGCCAGATTTCCACTCCACCTTCACGTTCTTCTATGCAGAGCTACTGCGCGCGAATGCGGCCGGTGGCAAGAAATTACTGCTTGGCATGCACCTTATATACGTGCGCCCAAATCGTCCACCGTCCCAGCACCCTTTCAGTGGCGCCTTCCTATAGCGCACACCTGCCGCCGTCTCACACGGCTCTGACCTTTGGAACCGTGGGGCGTGAAACCAACGAGCGAAATAAAATCACCGCGACTAGAGCACACGATCTAGCCGGTCCACCACGTAACGACTGCATCCGCTCATTGCTTTTCTTATTCCGGGCTGGTCCCCCCTGAAGCGAAATGGCTGAGTGCGCGGACATGGTGCTTGGAAAGTGACCTTTCTTCCTTTTCTTTCTTCTTCTTTCGGTTTCTAATCTTATGGTTGTACTTCGCTATATGCCTGGAAATCAGCGCGCGTTCTTTGTATTGCATAACTGGATGGGCTATGCAAATGCGGTCTGCGGAGGAGAGCGAATTATGGGTTCGTTCTTCAAGTTGACTTTATGTTTTTCGCTTGTGTGCTACCCGCAAGGTAATGCAAGACTTTCGTGTGACGAGCGAATATTTCAGTGCTGCTCTCTACGTTCTGCTTTTCGTGATACGAACAGGGACATCAGACGGGTCGCGAATGAAAGCCGACGAGCGAAAAGGACTCCAGCAGCACCGACATTTTGTCGTATACCACTTCCGCGACTTATCTTCGCTTCCTTTTACAAGTATTGCGTCAAGTGGCCCGAGCTAAAACCATAATAAGCATATGTCAGCCGTTTTCCTCTTTCGCGACGCTCAAAACACCAGTGTTGCTAACCAATACAGCAAATTCAAGATGTGTGTCTCCACCGCGATAGTACACTATAAACAACAACCAATTCTTTAGCAAGCGAACAGCTTAGTGAATATTAACTTGAAATTAAACAGTTGTCTTTAACTTCCCGAGAGCGAACAAAATGAACTTTAATGGCCGAACTGTGGATTGGCTGGCCTGCGTCAAGTGCCTCTGGCCTGCTACTCTCCGCTAGAAAAGGAGTTTCGGTAGCGACAGGGATAGGATGTGAATATGTGGGAGGGTTGGCATGACGGAGCTGTACAGTCGGCTATCAGGGACAGGAAGTGGAAGCATCCGAATTTTTGTTCGACAAACTGAGGTACATCAGGCCTGCACGCCTCCACAACATAGTACATGGGAGCAGTTAAATTCAATCCTGATCGGAATGTGGTGGGCAGTTGAACCTGCGATCTCTTGCTCAGCAGCGCAGCGCCATAGCCACCAAGCCACCGTGGCGTATTTAGCGAATCTTGTCGCAGCCCGATGGAAGCTGTAAATCGGCAACGCAGAAAAGGAAATGCACGCGAGAATCACGAACATAGCGATGACAAAGTGTGTACGGAGTCCTGTGCGAAAAACTACTTTTGTCCGTGGGCACGGGACAGTCAGCGCTGCCCCTGCCTGTCTCGCCTGCCTTTGTCCCCTCTTTTGCGCTTCACCAATAGTCTATTAAAGGTCGCTTTCTGATCTGGGTCTGAGTCTGCTGGTTCCCCAATCTTCTATTCCGACGGGTTAAGCGTTCATTGGATTCTTGAATCCACGCCGATATTATGAACGGAGCACACAGCGTGCGTAGGATGAATAACATGATATCGATGACCGAGAAGAAAGTAGGAGACCAAGGAGAAATCCCTGCTCCATAGCCACCTCACAGTTGATACTAAGGAATCCAATAGAGGGAATCCCAGCGCCTTTGATGTGTCGTTTCTTCTGTCCACGTCTTTTACGCTATGCATTCGTGTTGATATCGAATCAGCAACTCGTGCAAGCTTGAACATTACCACCCAGATAGGGAACATGGACGTTACATTAGCACATTTTGAAAGTTTGGTTAGCATTATATATATATATATATATATATACATAGGCAAAGGCCGTGGTGACACCTTCGCCATGGGCGCGCGCAGAAGATTGGCTGTTTTAGCAAAATCGAATGCGCGCTCAACCAGCCAATCAGGAGGGTTCCAATGTGGGCTTGTTGGTAATGCATCTTCAAGGGGAGTATGGTAGAGCGATTCAAAGACGGGACAAGAGAAGACACAAAGGGACACACACAGCGCCAATCAGCGCGCACCACACACACACCACAGCCAATCAGCGCGCGTTTGACGGCGATAGTATCGCTGAAGTCGATTTTTTTCAGAATACGTCTCTACCTACGTTGGTCATCCACCTCCACAGAGTGAAATGGGTCATATTGAGCTACCGCGGCGCAGTTTCCCCGTCCACTTTCTTGGGTATTTATGTTTCCTAGTAGAAGCCAGGGAATGCTAGCTAGCGCTACCACTCGGAGACCTTGGCGGTGGATGTGGCACATCCTTTCTGCCGCAGGCGTCACGAGAACGTGACGCCTGTGAAGTTGGTTTTTCATCCACTTTCATTCATTTTCATCAACGCGAAGTTGTTTTTTCATCCACTTTCATTTCCATGAATTTATCGTTTCTTTATTTCGTTTATTAAGCACAAGTGATTTCCCCTATGTTGTCCTTGGGGTCAGTGTTTGTTGGCTTCTCATGTTATGACTAATAAAAATCGGGCCCCTCGGTTAACCCCTTTTCTGCTCGTTTATATATATATTTGTTTATTTATTTACTTATTTATTTATTTATTTACAGAGTACCTACATCGCCATAAAGGCATTACGTATATATATATATATATATATATATATATATATATAAGCAACTGTTAGACAAGGCGGCTAGCCAGATATTACTTCCTGTTGTGTATACCCTCAACTGGGTCAGACAAAAGGGGTACGAAAGACGCGAGGAAAACAAGAGAAGAGCGAAAAATATCGAACAGTCTGTACGGGCACTGTCATTCAGTCTGTGAATGCACCGCATAGTCGTGCCCAGTATCAACATCCCACTGTGACATACAAAGGCACAAATTGTATACAGTCGCAATTTCTTGCACAATCCGTTATCTCTCAGGTAACGCGGCCATGCCTTCATAACGCCGCGCGCTGGTGAAGGCTAGTAAACTCGACCGAAATGCACGAAATGCCCAGTATCGGCACGGGGCGTCATTAAACTCGCTTTTCTGCGCAAATGAATACCCGCAAGTAATCATTGGTGCAATAAATAAAGCGAGTTCATGCGCAGTGCCCGTATTGTGCATTTCGGGTTTGTGCTACGTCTTTGTCATCCCTCTACGTTTCATAAAACCAGAGGGACGCCATGTTTGTTCAATCTATACTTGGCTGGGCTAGCCACCAAAGCTACCCAAATTTTAATTAGGCGCTATCAACGGGGGACACGCGTGCGATGTACTTCCGACGTGGAGTCCTCGCGTCCTTATCAGCTGCGCGATACTTACGCGGTTACAATGGCCGAGGCTTCAACGAATGGGTATACTCATTCATCGATAAATTCATATCGCAGCGCAATATAGACGTCCCATGTCGGAAATATGTACCGCGTGGTCACGGCTTCGCTTTGAATAACAGCCGCGAAATCATCTGTGATTATGTTTAACGGGTGCTAAACGCTATAGCGTACTTTAAACGTTTCGCAAGGCTGGTGTTTGGTTCCCTAACCCAATCACTTCTGGAAGAGTTTTGCCCAAGTATGGTTGAATCTCGAATTTAAAACATTGCGTCGACGTAGGCTATATACGATACGCAGTGCTTATGTTTGAGTAACGTTAAGTATAGTTTTATATCTCTGTCCTTTCAACAAGATTTAGTACAAAGTTCTCAGTGCTTTCACGTCAGTGCATGAATAGAGTATTACGGGCGCCATGTGTACCTGCGCACTCACCTGCGTGCTTCCCATTCTATAGACATTTTCGAGTTAAAGAGAGACACGCTTAAAAGAAGTAACCTGAGCCAAAAACTGAAAAGGACAGTTTATCCAAATTTGAGCGGTCACTTCAAGCTTCAACAGTGGAGTGGCGTGATAAGATTAAAAAAACAAAAAGCTAATTTCTTAGGGAAGCGGAGAGGGCGATGCCCGTGCGATTCTCAAGAGACGATCAATAGCGAAACGAGGAAGCATTTGTCGAATTCAAAGGCCGGATAAGCTTTAAAATTATGCAGATATATATATATATTTTTTTGTTCTGCCGCTGGGAAATGTCTCTAGAAAGAAGGAAGAGTGCAGGCTTTATTCATGCAGGTCCGAAATATCCAGCTCCTGGTGGAGTGACTATAGCCTCACCATTGGTAAAAGAATGGGGCCCTCTTTGTGGGCCTATTCCAAGTATGCATTCCTTCTGACTGTGCTGCCTCGCCTGTAATTTATTTTATCACCGTATATATTCAACAACACTGAATAAGACATCGCTATATAAGACATCGGTCAGGAGTATACAGGTAATCGATAATTGTTGCTTTTTTGTGGTAGTGCTTTATAACCCTTCGAAATTTTCTGGTAGCGCATTAAAATGATTCGGATAGCACGCACATGCTGAGAGCACAGAAAAAAAAATCAGCTGAGACACTTAAGACTGCTTGCGTCTTAATGCGAAAGCATTATAGTCGCTTTGGTGAATTTTTTTTTTTCTGCGCGTTCCTCGTCCGCGCAAGCTCTCGCGTGCGTTTTAACTGCACCTCGGTAAGGCCAAATGAAAACGCGCCAAGCGACTCAGCGCACTCGCTTGAGCGCAAGCAGTTCATAACTCGAAGAACCACTCAGGGGCTTTGAACTAGACATTAATGATTTTTAAGGCGAAGGCCTTAAATGGTTCGTTGCAATGGCTCATACTCGAAAAAAGAGGCGTCTAGTTCAGCGATTCAAAAGATATCATCATCAGGAATGGCCCGTACCCGCGTAAGCGAGCAAAGATGCAATGGCTGAATATGAAAGAAAGAAAGAAAAAGAAAAGGAACGAAAGAAGGAACGAAAGAAAGAAAGCGAACGATAGAACAAAGCAACAAACAACAAAGAAAGAAAGAACGAAAGAGAGAGAGAACGAAAGGAAGAACGAAATAATCTTTAGGTAGTGTATTAGGTGCTTGCATGTGTCGTTGAGGAGGTCAACCTACAGCGTCGTACGTTTACTTCCCACGGCGACTTGCTATGTCTTGCAGGAAGACTGGCCCCTCTGATCGTGTAACCTAATGTATTACCACGCGTGCAGGAGGCCTTCACGTGCTGCAGGAGTGTAACATGCTGCCGAACGTTTACTCTATGTGCTCATCTTGTACACTCATGATGTGGCGCCATCTCCTTCCCATTGGCTGCGCCGTCACGGGCCAAACGACGCACGCACTAGCCCACACGTTTAGTCAACCGGAACTGTGGAGCCACCGTGGCGTCAGTGAAGCGTGCTCGTCTTTCACGCAAGAGGCCCGGGTTCGATTCCCACCCAGACAAAAATTTACGGAACGTTCTGTTCAAATGCATCATTTAATTTCTTCACAGGTACGTTCCTAAGTAACGCGACGTTGATCCAAGCATTTTTTACGTGTTTTTACTCTTTGCGCCGTCGGCCATTTTTGGTACCATCATTCTGTCACGCCGCCGACTACAACGCCGGATTTTCGCGTAAGGGGGCATAGAATACTTTCGCGTTAAAGATTATGTTTACAAACGCTAGCTTTGGTGCATAAATTCACAGCCGTTATTGTTTATGTAATTTGTAAGAACTTATATAGATGAAAGTCGTAACTTTTCTGTCGCTGGCAACATATAATAGTTCAGTTATCAAAGGGTGATATATAACATATGGGGATATGCAATAGGACTGATGTGAATGCCCCTGCTGTGCATTTATGCTACTCGCCTTGCATAGCATCAGCCTGTACAGCTCAACGTAGGACAAAGGTCACTTCCCCACCCGTGTCCTAAATAAAATTTTAAATATAACCCTATCTCAACACATGCTTCGTGCCAAGCGTTCTTTCCTTTATAACTTATTTTGTTATTCAAACAGAATAAACAACTGCAATTTACATTGACATACGTTTATTCTTCTTATGCACAATACACATTGATGTAAATAAATACAATAAATATTTTACTTTAAGTAGTTAACGTTCTAGCGCCTTATGTCTTTCAGTCACACTTAATTTGCAGCTCCTTAAAGCAAAAACGCATACAGAAGTTGATGTTCTTTGCTTGCTATGTTGCAATGTTAACAACGAGAATATGGAATTCGTTTTTGCATGTTCATACTTATGTAACCAGACCAATTTCTTGGTCTTTATTCTTTCTTCTGGTTTTTTTTTTCGTGCTGCTAAAATAATTTGGTGCACTTTAACAATTTTGTTGGGTTTCAGAAACGGTCTAAAGTCTGTATTTACTGCTTAACGAAGCCTGCAATAATCTTCACACTTCCAATTATGGAGCCATTCAGAGCTGTGTGTCGCTAGCCAGTGGTCAAACCTGCCCGCGGTTGGGGGTGGCGGAGGGGGGTAGAGGGCACAACAGCCTTTGACACATTCCCTGCGTTCACAGTTTCGATGGCGCCAGCACACACTGAGTAGCGAAGGACTGCGCATGGCGGGCGACACCTCAGTACCCGCAATACGATGAAGAAAAAGTGCGAAGAAGTCGAGTAACTCACATCGCTAAAATGTGCGTGCTACATGTAAAGAAAGCGTGGTTCTGGGAGCACCGTTACCAGCCGTGTCGTCGTGTTGTAAAGACGCACGAAGAAGCGACACCTAGAAAACGGGCAGCACTTATCGCTGGTGTTCTTCTACCCTGGCTGCTTGAAGCATCGACGCAAAATGCGAAAATGCTTCTGCACGGTTTAACGCGCACGTTAAGAAAATCATGTGGTCAAAATCAATCTGGACCCCCCCCCCCCCCTCCCCCCCCACTTTACGGCGTGCTTAACAATCATATCGTGGTTTTGGTAAGTAAAACCACAAAATTAATTGTTAATTCAATTTCTAAATAAAGCTCCACAAACATGAACACGTGGCTTTCTCTCACAATCACGGTTCACTTGGCGCCTAGAATGGTGTACCTTGGCACGACTCTGCTGCATTTAAGAGCGTACGTATGGACTATGTGAGGAAAATAACGCTTCGCATTTCCAAGTCAGCGCAGGCTCCTTGCATTAATACATGCTACACAGTTAAACGCGAACATCAGCAACGAGTTTCTCGAGGTCTACTTAACTGTTCAAGCAAAGTATTATAGTTTTAGTCAATTTGCCCATTAACATGAAACACTGTGACAAAGCTAACAGTCGTGCAAGTTCTACACAGAACGCCGCTTTATATTATCAGTCACTAGGAAGCCCCATAGGTCTAGGCATAGCGAGGAATTTCGCCTACATTTATTAAATAACAAACGAAAAAACATAGTTCATCAAAGGGAGTGTCACTAACTATACCCACATAGGCACAGAAAAACGAGAAGTTGCATAGCATTTCTCTACGTAGGTGGTTACACTCCTCCCCACCAACGTTACGCGGTGCACATCAACCAACAGCGACAAGAACCAGAAGCAGCCATCCTGCATTGTTCGCCGCTAATCCGCCATTGTGGGACAGTGGCTGAATGGAAGAATTTACGCAGGGATTAGCGGTGGACAAAGGTAAGCACTCCCCTTTGTTCTGAGACGTGCGGCCCGTTCCCGGTCCTGACGGGTTGGCACAACTTATATCTTGGGCTACAGTGCTGTGTGTTCATGCCCTGAAAAATATCTTTATAAGCACGGTATAAGCCATAAGGAGTCAATGGTAGTCCATTCCGCTGGTAAGAATTAAGCCGCTTTTCATCAACGTCCATGTGGCGCTTTCTTTTTTTTCGCTTTTGCGAATCGTATATCACCGTGACCCGTATTGTATAAACAGCTGAACGCTGAAGCCGGTGCTACGGCCACGCAAAATTTCCTCTTTCAAAGAAATTTCGAATGCCACCGAGAACGGAGTTATCAGTGGCCTGTCGCGCTTTTTTGTTGTCCTAACCTTTCTTTCCTCAAAGCGTCAGTCCAGTGGACAACGATTCTGACGTGTCAAAAAGCCGGAAGAAGAATATATTTAGCTAACGCTATTGCAATAGACATTTCTTTTTTTTTTGTTCTTGTTTTTTTGTTTTCTGCAGAATGGCGCTGGGAAAAGAGAGGCCATATATAGGCAATGAGATGTAGGGTCGTACGCACCGTTACCTCTACGGGCTTCAATAGAACTTTAAAGAATGTCGCTTGTTCGAGCGGAGCGTGAAGAGCCCCATTGGCCGTGTAGGTGTAGTTGTGCTTGCTGCCATGTGCATTGAGCCATTATATTGAAATTGCATAAGAGGGCGGGGCCGGATAGGAGCGCCAAAAACGCGCGTGTAGGTGCAATATTCACACGCCTGCGCTTTGAAATTTTGAATATTTTGAAATCGTTTGCGTCTTCTTATTCTGTTCTTATAAGTATATTTTCGTGCTCACTATAATGGACGTACAACGCATGCAGGATTTCCAGGCTTTCGACGGCCATTTCTCTACGTTCAACATTGCACAACGCGTGGCCGCGGAAGATAAATTGAGCGCTGCTTCGGTCGGGGTGTTATGCCACTAGGAAAAACTTGACAGGCAGTATCATAAAAGAGCGCTTCCTTTTACCTTAGAAGCAGATCGGGAATTCTTTCCTCTAGTTCCCTTCTAGAACAGATTCTGGCAACAAGCCTCTCCCGGAAACAGTTCATTGCGGCAGAACTGTGTGGGAGTGATAGTACACGTTTTTCTTTATTGCACAGCGACGGTTACGTGATCGGAAAAATGCGCTCGCATTTGGCGTTAAACAAAGGACGCCGACAATCGTTCAAAGAGAAAGATAGCACGGGGAATTTCTTTTAAAAGCGATAGCGAAATTTTATGCCTTATATGCTCCTTTGCTCTTTGCTCTGGCGGGTATGATCATGATTCTTTTGAGCTAGAGCTTGCTTCACGAAGGAGTGCAGCAGTAAGTTTCACGCTCACGTAACATTTGAAACTATTCTATATTGAACGCGTCCAGCGAACATTCCCAGAATTTCTCATAGGGGAGTGCAGCGAGTGACTTGAGTGTTACGCAGCACGACCGCCTTATTACTCCGTTCGTCTGTGTCGCCTCTTGCGCATCGTTTTTTGTTTTTTTTTTTTGGTCTGACGCCAGCGCTCGCGATTTTTTCTGAGCACAATCGCAATCAGAGACTGGGTGACATTTGCGTTGCTTTCTCAGAGTTTCACTGGCTGCGTAGATGAAGCAACACAAGTTACAAGTTTGCCACAGACGTTGCATCACGCGGGACATTTCCGATTGAGCAGCTGCGCCGTGAATTGAAAATTCCCATTAAATTTTGGCTCTTCGTTCCCGCTTTGGTCTTGGCTACAATGGTTCTTTACTGTCCTACCAAGCGTTGTTAGCCAATCGATACCAGTACGAACTATAACGAACATTTTCTCGGAGCTTGGGGACTGATTTTACGTAGGTGAGTCCTGAAACGGTTTCGGTGACTCTTTCCCATGCATGAATTCCTAGAAATCTGATGTCTGCTCTGCTGCGTCGAGATTTATATATACGCTGTGTTAGTAAATGCAAATGGTAAAATTGGAAACAGAGAAAAAGAAAGAAAAGGAAGGAAGGAAGGAAGGAAGGAAGGAAGGAAGGAAGGAAGGAAGGAAGGAAGGAAGGAAGGAAGCGGTAGGGAGGCCAACAACACGAGCGACTGATTTGCTACCTCCTACACTGAGGGTAAGGGAAGTGAGGAATAGAAAGATGAAAATAGAGAGAGAGAGTTCTTTCTTGCAGAATGGGCGCGTCCACGAAAACCGACCTAGAAAATGCGAATAGGGGTTATGCGGGAATGGTTGAGCACTTCACACGCTGCATTCGCTGCCATTGGCCAGTCAGTGAACCGTCAGTCGCAATACGTAGCGCAGAAATCTTTGCGTCTACCAAAAGTTAGCAGAATATGCAGCTTGCCGTGCATAGTTATATTTGGTAGGCTGCAGTGCACGAAGAGTACATGTGACCTACTTGATGATGATGAGCACCCATATAGATGAGCACCATAGCCATTGTTATCGTACGCTTATGCCGCGAAGTTCAGGCAACTAGCACCCGACAGCAGTAACGCCAGCACCGCAACATGCGGACGCTGGGTGCTTAGGAAGTAAGCTTGCACAACCATAAAAATGAAAAGTGGCATGCGACACCAGTTTCAAGGCTTTGTGAAACACTGTGTACGACAGGTGTACCTCCAGGCACAGCTACTGCACAAACATGGACAGCTGGGGTTTCACCTAATTTGCCGTCTCAAGTCAAGGATTTACATTGACAATATCAGTGGGGCCGTCTACCTACAAGAGAAAGGTTTTTAACGCTGGTAAATGGAACGAATGATAAATGCATACACTGCCCACAAAGAGAGACCACCACGCATGCAGTAAAGGAATGCGTTGTAGCACGCACCTTCTGGAAGCTGGTTGCAAGAACGTTTGGAATCACGCGGCCACCACAGCGGCTAAATCGGTTTGCAAGTCTCGTCTGCTACCGCACCAGATACGTGTTATGGCGCTTCCTCAATATTGCAGAACGATCTCGGCAATCGAATGAAGCAGGGTCCCCACACGGTACAAACTACGGGTGACAGCATGGGGCCATTTAGAAGAACAGCTGTTCAAGCTCGGCGAAGTCGAGTTTCTTCGCCACTGGTCTACGCGGTACCTGGTCGTCTCTCTAGGCAAATTTTCTCTCCCGCCAAAATGATGCCCAAATTCTGTTCGCCTGAGTAGAGACTTTGTACTTGCTTGGTGTCCCGGATGTTATTCATGAATTCGAGGCTGACAATAATGTTTTCACATGTACAATGAAATAGTGCTCTTGATGAGGAAGTGGCAAAGGCAGTGTCAAGCAGATATCATTTTCTGTTTTGTTTATATCAAGTACGATACTTTGCATGCCCTGCACTTTATATTGTACTCAATGTATGCACCTAAATTGATACATACCACAGTCGTACGCGTGTCTACGTGAATAAAATTTTTTGTGAACTGCGATACAACTCATACATACATGATTCTCAATCTTTCCGATGGAAAACCGAGTTTCAGATCATGTAAAAAGTTGCCGGTGTACTTCCAGATCATGTTATTATTTACGTGTCGAAATCTCCAAATAAACTTCACGTGTTCGCCTCATGTAACCTGCAATTGTAGTGTAGATTAGGCCGGAGTCAGCTGTTTGTCTATCATTTATATCGTGAAAGGCTAGGCTCCAGCAGAGAGAAATTTCTCTCTCTCTCTCTCTCTCTGAATCTCTGTATAAACATCACTACTGCTCCCGGTGACCACGACAAATCGCATCATTCGCAATAAATAGATCATGCATTACACATCGCCTCCCACACCTTTGTACAAGCCCCAGATTTCAGTAGAAAGTTAATCAGTACTCGACTAGCAATAAAGCTAAGATTTTATCATAGTGCTTCCCTGGTTGCCCCGTAATCATATAATAAAGTATACATTGAGATAAAGCTTTCTCTATTTTTTCTTACGTGGTAAGCAGAACTGTGGCACCTTTACGGAAGCGCGCATATACCTGAAGAATCACGATGCATCGTGTGAAGCAAATGTTAAGATATTCCTACCACAATTTACTATTCTTTAGCTAAGTTACAAATGTTACTTAGAGAGAGCCTGCCTCAGATATCAATCAATCAATCAATCAATCAATCAATCAATCAATCAATCAATCAATCAATCAATCAATCAATCAATCAATCAATCAATCAATCAATCAATCAATCAATCAATCAATCAATCAATCAATCAATCAATGTTTATTACAAATGCAACAACCGCGATAGAAGAGATAATATGCTTACCTAAGGTTACACACGACAGGCGGGACCTTCTGTATTAACACAATAACAAAATTTATGTAGAATAAACTCCGGCTGCTATCCAAGGATGCGTTTACTATGCTATGCGAAGGGATTTCTTGTGTTGCAC
This sequence comes from Dermacentor andersoni, assembly GCF_023375885.2. Taxonomy (NCBI): domain Eukaryota; kingdom Metazoa; phylum Arthropoda; class Arachnida; order Ixodida; family Ixodidae; genus Dermacentor; species Dermacentor andersoni. The sequence goes on from NC_092817.1 coordinate 81,293,024, forward strand.
TATGTGTCATAGCTGGCGCTTACCTTACCACCCTGCCTTACAAGGACATGGGAGCGAGCCGGTACTTCGAGCGCCCCTTCCTCAAGGACCAATTGGGAACGACGTGCAGCGTTTACGAGCAATGGCACAATGTCTCAGCGACAGCGTCTTACCACGCCAGCAGTCGCGAGGGAAGAATGCCAGAACCCTTACGTTACCACCGTGCCACCTAGTAGTATCACCATGCGGTACTGCCTGTACCACTATGCCACCTAGCGGTATTTCCTGCAGTACCACTAGTGCCACCGCTACCAACGCACCGTGCTGTTTTTACCGCTAGGTTAGACTGCACTCGGTTCGGGGTCAGCTCACGAAAACGGTTACATCCTCACAAGAAAACGTCCTTTGTTCCCAAGACAAGCTAAGCGCTTAAAAAAGTAAAATGACAACCATTCCAGTCTGTGAAGATGGAATGGCAGCGAAAGCTGACGACATTCAAAGCTGTCCAACAAAAAGCAAAGTGCTTTCGCTGCCATTCCACCTTCTCAGAGTGGAATTGTTGTCTGGGAACGCACGGGACGGTACCGTTAGCGCGCGGTCCCGATTAGTCACGTCTCGTACATTTCCGATCCTCGTCAGGTCGTTCTCGTACCAGAGACGGTCGCACACTCCGCAACTAAATACGGAATGCTTATCCGGAAAGTCTCGTCGGAACTTGGCACCGGCACCTTTGAAGTCATTTGCTCGGTCCAACCGTTACCTCTGCCGCCGTACTGCGTTGCGAATCTGGAGTCTTTGCTCATTCAGAGGTGCCCGGGATCGCGATTGTTGTTTTCGTTCAGCATCGCGGGAACGTTCTTCTTCGGTGGTCGTCTCGCGCCGGCGCCGTTGACATTCTCGTTGCTGTTTCCTCCGGCGCTCCTCGTACGCATGTTGTTATTTGGGTGTACGAGCTATACGTGTCCGCCCCATCGATAATGCAGCTTTTGAATGGCTCAGACCCCCTTAATCGATGGCTCATACCCCCGTATACGCGGTCTCCCAATTACAACGACAGAAGTGAATACTACGATGGAATGATGAGCGGCAACGGAGCCAGCTGTAGAAGACGACGACGAACGTGCGACCAGTGGCACTAGCGCGTTTGCGTGGTTGAAAAATGTCTACGAAACATTTCTTCAAAAACATCTGTTCTTACCCGTCTGCCTGGGACCTATTTGGGCACCACGTGTGACAAGAATAGTTCAAGGGCGCGTTACAGGTCTCCGAGCCCATCCACAGGGGTATGTGCATTTGAGTTTGGACCCTTTGTGCACTATCATCGGGACCGGCCCACATGATGATTTTTCCTGTTGCCGGACGCCGAAAAAACTACGGAAGCTTAGTCATATACAGCTTTCGCTGTAATGTGCTGAAAGTAGCAAGTCGCAAATACAACTGCACGGGCACGGCATATTGACGTAGGTCAATCCTTTGCATTTGCTGTCATCACGAAGAAGCACTGCGAATGTTTCGGACTGCGTCTCCTATTTGCTCCTCGACTGATTACACCCTCGGTTTAAAAAAAAAAGGAAGACATGCGCGTAGAACGCACGGCCGGTTCAAGTTCTTTTGAACCGAAAAAAGCTTGAATTCACTGTCATAGCACCGAGAACGAAGAATAATAAAAAAAAAAACACAACAAACACAATTAGAGCTGCACCATGTGCTTCAGCCGTTCTTTCGAAAATCCTTAACGCCAACACCCCGCCGTGCGGCGTTCTAAACAGAGCACTCGAGCCTGCTTAGCGTTGACTGAAATACTCAAGCCTGGGGCCGGCGTGGCCTACGCAAATATTTTAACGCCAGACAAGCGCCTTAATTTGAGGCCGCCGCACCCACGCCCTGTTGACAGAGAAGACGGCGCGCAGGAATTCGAATCCTTCCCGGGCCCGGAGCTCGAAGACTCGTTCATTCGAACCTCCGGGCACGTAGCACTGTTTCCTTTGCGACGCAGGCGTGAGAGTGTGTGCGAGCGCGTGGGGCAGTGGCCGAAGCGTTGCACCGAGGCAAACCGGGAAAGTTGGTTGCCTCGGTGCTTAAGCGTCTGGCCCGGGCGGTCCGCTTGCATGCTTGCACACGAGCCACCTCAGGGCGAGCGAGTGCCGTGATTGCTACGTAGGCGCGTTCAAACTCGCACGGCTCTCGATATACGGCACAGCGCGCCGTGTCAGCGCCAAACAAAACACTGCTAAGTGCTTTTACGTTATTTTTTTTTCTCTTCTGTGCGTCTGTGTATCTAGTAATTTTGAAGAGAGAGAGAGAGAGCTGCACGGGGCACGTGAGTGACGGCAGGGGATTTGCATAATAAGCGCTTCGCGACCGTGCGAACTGTGTAGCCGTTTAGTGACTCGCGAAGCGGCACGAGCGTTTGCGCGCAGCGCGAACTTGGTTGAAACTGTCTCGCGCGTCAGCGAGGCAAGTGCTCGTCTGACGTCTAACCGTGGCGGAATCGAGAGAGATACAGCGGGAGGCTGCGCCTGATTACGTAGCGGAAAACTTTGTGACCTCCTCGACACTGAGAACGAGTAAACAAATCAATAAGCAAACGAACGAACAGAACTGCTGCCGGAAAATAAAGAAATTGCGCGATGTCAAACAAGAGATATCGATGCTTTTTTTTTCTTCTTTTTTCTTTTTTTGTGCGAGCTTTCCTAACTATTTTACAACAATACTTTCAAGGAGTACGACGCTCGTGGAATCACAATAACTGAGCAAAATGTCTGCACGGCGACTTCTTTCAGAATAGTTTGCAGATGAGAGTCGCCTTGTGGTGCGCTTGCAACGAGAGTCTATTAAAACCAGTCGAAGTCTACTGAAACCCAATTTTTAATTCATTCGAAATTTTGATCGCTTGGAATCGCTCCGCGATTCACTAGGAAGGCTATATACGCTTAACAACGCGAATGACAGCCAGATGCATTTAAATTTGGCGTGCCATATTTGCTGGTCTCTGACATTCATTTGTTTTAACTACTCGCATTACTCGGAACAAAATAAATGAATGATCCTGTCAAATAAAAACAAATGCTAGAGTGTCAACGCTCAGAAAATGCAATATATTGAAAAGAAAAAAATTCACGTAGAACCACAAGCGCGTAAAAATAGTGTTATCGTTTGCTTTCATTTCAGCTGTCAAAGCAGTAATTAGCGGATGTGGAGCCACAATACCGGGAACGCCGAGCAGAAAACTGAGTAAAGAACTACGCGTCTTTTTTTTTTCTAATAACGTGATATTGATAGGAAAGGTTGAGGCTTTTAGATGGCACCGGCTACAAGTGTCGTCGCATGGCGAAAGATTAAGGCACAGAAAGCACCGAAAAACCCTAAACACAGTTTAAAAAAAAACCGATATCATACAAAGCTCTGCACGTAAGTTTATGAACCCACGGAAGCCAGTGCAAGAACCAGTAGAAAATGCGAATAAATATGCCTAAACGTGCACACTTTTATAAATAAGTCAATATATTCAGAACAAACGCATCTCGCAAGAAAAAGAACAGGAAAAAACGAACAGTAGAATGAAAACAGCAACATGAAATTTGATTTTCCGTGAATGCAACCGCGCCTTCAGGATCTGCGATGCATCGCCACATTTTCAGCTTCGGGTCGCATGTGGGTTTCATCAATGCTCTTTCGTCGGAATATGCGCCCTCTATACATGAGCGAGCGCATTGAGAGGTAACTGTGCGTGTTGCCAAAGCGTCTTTGGCGCGACGCGTCGAATGGTGATGTCGACTTCATACAGGGAAGTCCTTTTTTTTTTTGTCGCCATCAAAGTTTTATGGGAGCCTCTTCGCGAGCAGATGGGAAGCCAGACTAATGAGCTAGGTGCTGTGGTTGAACCTCTACCCGCGCCTTTCAAGCATGGGTGAAAGATCGTACCATTCATAGCAAGGTTCAAGCCAGCTTTGCGGTTGCTCGTGTGATATTCTTCAAGCCGGAAGCTTAGGAGGGCCTGTGCTACACGTGAATAAAGCAAACGGGTAGGAAATCATAATATAACATTCTATCACGTTAGAAACGAGGAAAGCAAAGTATTCCTTTTTATATTACAAAAGACGACGAGCTTTCATTGCGGAAAAAAAAAAGACCAACGCTTTTTGAAGAGCGATGATAGAATAGTACCAAAAAAAATTTTCAGAAAAATAAACGCGTTGGTAAATCACGTCGTTCAAAGTTATAGAGCGTAAATTGTTAAAAGCATCGTTAAGCATGGCACTGAAATGCATTAAATACATCCTACAATGGATTGAAAGCGAAAATTAGAAAAGGAAAAAGTTTAATTTGTAACGGCAACACCTCAGTAAAACATTTCGTGCTGTTGTATACTGCACTAAGGATGTTAAAGTTTCACCCAGATTTTGCCTTCTGAACCACCCACGTCTAACAAAAAGAGAAAAGAAAAAAAAGGAATAAAAAAAATGAACGCGAACGAAGTCATAACACCACGCGCTAAGCTTATACATTAGAAGAAAATCATGCAGTCAGAATATGACTCAATCCATTGCGACCCGTTCATCAAGCCAAACTCTAGATGGGAAGCCAGACTAATAATTCTTGCGATGGGGGATGCCCGTACGTGCTCACAAACTCATTAATGTTACAAGATGATAGTAATAAATATCATGCTTAGTTGCATGCAGTTGTTTTAATTCCGGGGAGGCTCTGGTCCCTTCATATCATATATGGTGAACGGAAAAGAGAGTTCTAGAATTAGACAAAAAAAGAAGTTCGTCACTAAAGATGGTGCTATCTCTGTAAAGTGCCGTAAAATTGCGCATTCAAGGAAGAACGGTTCTTCTTTTTTTTCTATAACACCATTGTGTCGTGACATACATCTTTGCTCGTGATTCTGGAAAAGAAGTTCGAAAGTTTTAGACCGGAAAAAACAAAGACGACGGGGCGGCGGTTAATGTCCACGACCATACACACGTAAAATTCGATGCTGCTTATTTTTTAAATAGTTTTTCGGTTTTACGCGCCAAAGGATGCGATTACGAGGCATGCCGTAGTGGGGGGCTGCGGAATAACATCCACCCCATGAGAGTATTTAATGTGGACCTAAACCTAAGTATAGGAGCGTTTTTCACATTTCGACCCCCTCTAAATGCGGCCGACGCGGCCGGAAAGACCCGCGACTTCAACTTCAGCAGCGCAACGCCTTAAAGGGACACTAAAGCGAAACAATAAATCAGTTCAGACTAATGAAGCATTGTTTGAGAACCCTGAGGCAGTCATTTCAAAAAAATAGTTTGATTATTAGACAAGAAAGTGAAGGTCCAAGTATCAGTATTTGAATTTCGCGCCGAAACCCCAGCGCTGATACGTCAGCGTGGCGTCAGGGATTCCAAAGTATGCTTTCGCATTTGGGCCGCGTTGGCTGAATAAAGGTTCCCGAAACTTGCCATGTTTAATATTTGGTTCCTTTAGAACACAATGTAGTCAATCTGTACCGCTATAGATAATTTGTAGGCCCTAGAAGATTCCATCAAAATCCATGACGTCACAGCCCCCAGGTGAGGGGACTTAAGTAGGCGTCGCCACCCGTATTTCGTTGTTGCGCTTTTTCTGGCTTACCAAACGTCTTATCATTGTAAGAGTGGTGTTTTTTGTGTTGTAGAACGGTAATTTACTTATGCAGAAGAAATCATTTTTCACTTTAGTGTCCCTTTAACAACTAGGCTGCACGCGACAGCTAGGTGCTAAATTGTGCTTGAAGGTTGCAGGTCATTTATTAAGGCAATCCAGCGCTTTCCAAGTCATTTGTGCCTATTATTATTATTAGGCCGGTTTTAGTGTTTCTAACATTTGTAGGCCTGTTTTGTAATTGTTGCTCGCACTTAAAGCAAGGATTCTCAGCGTACTGCTTGTTGGCAAACTGAGTAGAACGTCGTGACGGCGGGAACAAAATGTCTTCTGTGGGTTCTTTAATATTGTTGGGGGTCATTCACCTGCAATGAAGAAAGCGTTTGTGAAGACGATGCGCTTGACGATCGGAAGGTCGTTCGCTTTGTTGTTGAGCCGCTATGTAGGCTGTCGTTACACTCCGCATACATGGCGTCCCACGTAACCTGAGCCAAACATTAAAGATATGCAAGTGCCACGTAGCTGGACCAAACCAAGGTAATCTTGCTTGCCGTTGCTTGGAGATACCTTTATCTATTTTTTTTTTTCATGCCGCCTATTTATGTACGTGGTCTTAATTAGTTATTCAGCTTCTCAAATATTATAATTAGATGAAAAGTGTGAATGAGATACTTGTAGAGCAACTGAAGAACTCTCGATACAGCTGTCTGTTGGCTGATACGTGCTACGTAAAAGTGCTTGTCTGAGCGTGAAAGAAGCCCGCGGATACACGCAAAGCGCCTCGACCGGCCAGTCGTGAGGCAGTTTTGCGTGTATTTGCGGGCTTCTTTCAGGCTCGGAAAAACAATTTGATGTAGCACTATCGACCAACAAATAGCTGTATCGAGAGTTCTTAATGTTGCTCTACAAGTATCTCATTCACACTTTTTATGTAATTATAATATTTGAGAAGTTGATTAACTAATTAAGAGAGATTAGCTAATTAGGTGGAATTAAAAAAAAACAATCTGAGTATCTCCAAGCGACGGCACACAGCATTACCTTGGTTCTGTCCACCTACGTGGCACTTGCATATCTTTAATGTTTGGATCAGGTTACGTGAGACGCCCTTAATTTTGCCTTAATTTTGCCTGCCCCTTTATCCTCGTTATATATGCGTTTGTTCACGGTTGCAATTAGGCAGCGAGAAACTAATGAAATAAGCGAATGTAATCATATAAACATTTAAACTCATAAATACGATATCCGACGTGGTCCTACCATGAAGTACGTGGATCCTGGGAAAATGCCATTAGCTTGAATATCACGTCGTTGTCTTGGGAAGAAAGAAAAATGAAAAGGAAATACAAGAGTAGTTGCTATCAAAATATTCACTTCCTTCGTGCAGGTGCCGCCACGACACACTCTTCGTTTCAGCATCGCGCAGGTAAATTAATTACTCGACTCCATCCACGTAGACTTATTGTATTCTATTACCGCGTAACTATGTTTTGCGAATCAAAGCACTGAAGGAAAAGGAAGAAGCGTACGAAGACGTCGACCATAATTAGTTGACCGAGCGCGCTAAGTAAAGTTGAAAAAAAAAAAGTGTAGCACGATGAGCTGTGGCAACCCCCGTAAGAAAGGTTATAAAGACAAAGTAAAAAAAAAAACATCACCTCTTAGGGGCGCGTCGTGAGTAGGGCTCACTAATATTCACGGGCAAACCTAAATTGCACAAAACAGTGTCGCCAGACAGGATTTTCCTGATGAGCCCCCAAGGTGGATATTTATTAGTGTAATGCAATGTTTGCCGCACGGCGCGCCCAAGAAGTTGAGCACGTCCAGACTTTCAGCAGGAGCGCGAGAAATACGATACGCGCCGGTTCGAATTGTCGTCAGATAACCACTTAATTGCGTCTAAATAGGCATTACGCCACTCCAGTAAATGTATTCATAATCGTATAACTACGTTCAAACGGTGTCAGTTATATCAGCTGGCGCAACTTCAATCGATAGTGTTGCACCGGATGTGAATCGAATACTGTCGTCTTTGTACGCCAGAAGATTCAATTTGAGAAATTATACTTTTCTGAAAGCAAAGACCCGATTCTATAGCGCTATTAATATACAGAGCGCACGTATAGGCACAGGTGCGCTTGTACGGGGTTGCTGCCTACTAGCCCATCAAGATGCTGACTGGTTGCCTTACCAGGCCAGAAATACTTCGCCACGCGAGCAAGTATTTTTTTTTCTTTGTCCCAAGAAGAAAATTAGACCACTGTAATAAATTTTTTTTTTTTAGATTCAGGACATTTCTAGATTCTAGCCCACCCCAGTGATAGACGAAGTGCCACACGGGCCACTGACGAACATCGAGAAAGAAGAGACCTGGAATAGAGTCACTAGAATAGAATCAATACGCGCACTATCCTGCCTCTATTTGCTAAACGGAACACGAATGTCTCATGATGGCGTGGTAGCGCCGCGTAGACAGTGACAGAAGAGAAAAAGACACGGGACATGCGATGACTTTCAACATGCTAGGTTGACGCTCCGAAGATGGGTGTAGTTCAGAGAAAATGTGCGTACCATTTCATTTTTTTAAAGCTAGACTTCATAACTTCGGAGCAATTACTTTTACAATAGTTCGTGGGAAGTGTTGAGATCTTTCCAGTTGAGTACATTTCTTCAATTACAAGGATTAGTGATGACGAGCTTAAGAAAGGACTTTTTGAAGGCACACGCCGGGGTTTTCATCACGGAAACTTCGGCTCAAGGACCTCAGTGCGCAAAGCTTTTACTCCGGTGGAGAAAATATGATATCCACCCGGCTTAACTATACAGTAATCCTTTTGTCAGTTTCGCTACATCAGCCTGCGGCGCAATTAGACACGACTACCTAGCGAAAGCGTGCGTTGGGATCAGTACTTTTCAAAAGAGTATATCGTGTCATTGACGCACCGCATAAATTCGCAAAACTGGTGAGTTTCTCCACCATGCTTTCGTTGTACATCGATACTCTAGGGCAGTTAATTTCCTGTTATTGTGTGCATTTCTTTTTTTCCTTATAGCACTCTAACTTGTGCTGAAATTAAAAAAATAGAAGAAGTAAGTTGGTTTCATAATACGCTAAAAGGTTACACGTCCTCTTACAAAATCTCATATTTCTTACTCCCCGTCATTCTCTGCCCCGAGAAATTCGATATTTTGTCACAACTGCCGATAGCTTATCAATATTGAAAGCAATAGTTGCAGCTATGTATATAACGATGTCGTTAATAGCTTCGGCAACTGGCCGTTCGTTTGAAAGCAGTTCAACGTTCAGACACCTAGCGGGCTGGATCAGTGACTATGGCGCTTTGCTGCTGAGCACGCGGTGGCAGGTTCGACAGATATCTTCAAGACAAAAATCGGTGTTCTGTACACGCGGACAATTTTCTGTGGCAACGAAGGGAAAGCTACGGAGGCAAAGCGCGCACAAGTGAGAGCGCTTCTGAAAAGGAGTCCCGTTTCTTCATCCACGTTAGCTTAAGCTGGGGAAGAAAAAAACATAAATGCCTTATTAGCAACAGCTAAATAACATAAAACGCACCACTGAATGTAAAAGTTTGCTGATTTTGCGGCTTTTCCCTTCCGTGTCTGGGCCAACGCGAAACCGTCGCACGTGAAGCTCTGTCGATTCAGCGTCTGTTCCGAGCACCCAAAAGCACTGTGAAACGTTGGCGGACTATACTTGGCGCCGTATAACACGTGTGCAGCAGCCACGCGCCCGCGTAGCTTTCCCTTCATTGCCACAGAAAGTTGCCCGCGGGTATAGCTGCCTCATAAAAATACGAACCGATGTCTATACCAAGGGTGAAAATAGTGAGGCAAGTGCAAGCGCGCGCTGGCGCGCGTCCCGTAGGTCCAAACTACCATTACTCGCGAGGCGCGCGGCAAACGCAAGGCGCGTGGGCGCGAGCTTTCCCGATCCGGCTCGCGTACGCGTAGTTTGGTCTTAAAACCCGTGAATCATCGTCAGCGTTAAGGCAGAATGTCTTAGCCAGCTTCAACGATCATCCTGGCTCTTTCTTTTTGGTTCCTTTTTTTTCTAGCTATTTTTGTTTATCAATTATCGCTTTATTTCCGATGCTGGCCCCACGATTCCTCTGCCGGAAATTTCGAGTTTTCAACCGTAAGATGGAGAATCATGTGGCAGGACTCCATGAGAGTTTATTATTATTATTATTATTATTATTATTATTATTATTGTTATTATTATTTACAGAAGCAATCACTTCTGTAGTTGGCTTCGAGATTCGCACCCGGAATCTTCAGTGCACCATGTACTTAAATTTTCTTTTTCTTGTGGTTATAGATCACATACAAGAGGAAGCGCGCACTTGTGTCTTTTTCTCTTATTTGGCAACTAATACGTGTTGACCTGCGAATCACCCGCACAGAGGTTAACTGACCACAACGGACCAGCAGAGACAAGCGAGAGGAATATAAGGATAGCAGGGATGTTCAATAGTCCAGCTGGTTACCGCGCGATGGGGGAAGGGAGAAAGGGAAGAGAGGGAAGGGAGAGAGTGAGAGAGGGGTTATAGAGACGTGCACGGATAGTACTAGAGTCAAAGCCGCTCGTGCAAACCAGACGTTCTTAGAAAGCACAAAAGCGCCTTCACTGCCTTTTGAGCTGACGATCGGTAAGGACAGTGTTATGGTACTGTCTGTTCACTCAGATGACGATCATCTAGTTTCCTGAATGCCTGGGCAGATATTAAAGGATAGAGCTTAAATATCCAAGAACACATATCTGTGAAAAACGCGAGTTAGTCAAACAAGATGTCTTTTAGAGTCTGTGGACGGCCTAACTTTTGTTTTCATGAGGCATGATATTCCGTAGCAAAGCAACGTAGTGCCTCAAATTGTGCCTGCGTGTCTCGCGCCTCCAATTGCCTACACAGTCAGCGTGTAAATGTTCTATTACTTTAATGCTACAGCTCTGAACTGTTGTTTGAGCTGCGTTTTCTCAAGACGCGTCATGGAGAATACACAGTGATTCGAAACTTCATGAATATTAACATGATTAAAAGACTATAGACATTACTTAATTGAGTTGATAGAACACTATAACAGCTTTATTTAACTAACACTATATAACAACTAACTAACTATAACAGCTTTAGCGTTTCTTTTTTTTACCATCATGTTTCGCGGGCACACTCTAAGAAAAGTTTGCCCTATTTGACGCTTAACAACTGTTTCTAAACAATGAACGTCATCTACCTCGGGCACATTTCCTCACTTTGACCCCGAGCGCCCGGTACTTCCAGGTCACGAACGGCGTGCGCGTTATCAGCGGGGCATAGTATTCTTTACAGGAAAGTAGTGGGCGCTGAGTTTTCAAGAAAGGAAGTGCAAGCGAAACAGATGACGATTGTTGTTTGGTGACAAAGTGCGCCCAAATGGCGTAAACTTTTTTTTTTTTTTAGACTGTCAGACGAATGCTGTGTTTTCCGTTTCTTCTATGTGTCCTGGTTAACCTCCCTACCTTTCATTTATCATTTTTGCTCTCTCTCTTTTCTATATGTATAGCTTCACTTTTCATGCAACGGAAAAAAAAAGAGAGGACTCATGTGCGCACGTGTCAGTACACCCAGGGTAATATACAGCAAATACGTGTTTACGTCCGGAACATGTGCTTTCGTGCGAAATTATGCGAGCTCCTCGGAAGTCTTGCTCAAAACCTAACCAATCTTGCGCACTCATGTGTAAAGTGCTAAAAAGCGACGCGCTTCCTCACGCTGTAATATTAATTTTAAAAAAAGACCTCATTTACCCCTCTACATTTAGTACTTACAAGTAGCATAAAGCAGAATAAATCTTGCACAGAATGTCGCAGGCAGCACACACTTGTGATCTTTTTCTATACTGTGGACTCCCGCGAGGAGTGAACTGAGACGATCCCAAAGGATGCAATATTAGCTACGCAACCACAGAGAACCTAAAATTGTGTAAGGAGCTCTGAATGCCTTTTCGATGTAGAAACAAGCGTAGAAGGTTTTGGTACAAATTGCCGTTTTCTTGTCCCTCACCCAGCAGTAAAGGAAATACTTCAGTGGCAGCAAATAAAGGAACTATAGACTAATAAAGAGAAACGGAGCTTACTTATCGGCGTTGACGAGGTGCTTTGCAGTTCGTAGCTTGCACGGTCGATGAACTCGCAACAACGTGTTCTAGTCGTTAGCAACACCGATGAGTGGGTCACTAGAAAATCATCTTTTTCCGGCACAAAACAGCGCACCAACGAAGTTGATAAAAAGCAACTGAAAAACTGGAGCTCACAGGAAGGTTGATTTGACTTGGACTTCACCGGTGGTAGGCGTTTCGATTGATGAGTCGGTATCCTTAGTCTTCGCACTTGTAAATAAGAAACTTATCTGTCGGGCAACTACGAGCGTGTTTTCAGTTTCAGCGGATTTAACTTGCCGTCAGCTCTTCAGATGTGAAAATTGTTAATAAATAGTTCGAAGAAATAAGAAACGAAGAAAGGGAAGATCCTAATTCTAAAGCAAGTTCCGGGACCCGACAAATATTCGGGCCCTCTCTACTCTAAACTTCTTTATCTGTTTGTCGTCAGCACGCACAGACGCCGTGTAGGTTCTTCGCGGTGCACCGTCGCCGCTGCTCGAAGAAAGCGGGCATCACAGATCACTGCGGGCGCGAGAGGAGCAGCAGTTTCATTCTAACAGCAGTATCATCCCGAGGTCACATTTCTTTCGGAAGAACGGAGAGCCTCGCACGCGTCGCGCACGACATGTCATCACAGGAAACAAATCGACGCCGCAGGATCTCGTCGCCGCATGGCACACCAACGCGAGAAGAAGAGCGAGTGTCATAAAACACGCGAAAGAGGCGAGAGCATCGCAGTGAGACACGCAACTTCGCTGCGCAGTCCGACGCTCGAGAGAGACTAAACTGCGGGGGCCGTCGGCACGCGCGTAGCGCTGCGGGCGATCGAGAGTCCCGAGAGCAGCGTCCGGAGGCTGGAACGGCCGGGGCAGGAAAAACGACCGGCACCGGGCGGCGGGATCGGATGCTGATCCCCCTTCGCCCTTTCCCCTCGGCCAAGGGTGCGAGGGGAGAGGGAGGGCGCGGCCGCCCGGCCCGGGCATGCGCCTTGCTGCGGCATAGCGCTGCTGCTGCTGCTGCTGCCACTAGGCTAAGGGAGGCCACGCGGGAATCGACGCTCGAGACACGGGCGTGCGCGCACTCGTGGAGCAGACGACGCGCGAGCGTTCTTATCCCTTTTTTTTTTTTGCGCGGTCTGAGCATTGAGAGAAGGCTATGAATGTCATATGCGTTCGGGGCGATTCTCGGTACCAGCTCGGCTCCGCCCAATTTGGAGCTCCATATGATGTAGCCTACTTCTAAGCCCGCTTTGGAGCGCGAGCGAAATGAGATGAAAGCAGCTGTTGAGATTCGCGTTTTGCAAACGAAAAACGCTGCAAATGTGCCCCCGAATGATGGCGCTGGGCGTGCCAGCGGTTCTGTCTTACTACCACGACGCGTGTGATTACGGATCACGTGGGAGAGTGAGTGAGTGAGTGAGTGAAATAACTTTATTGGAGGTTCGGCGAGTGAGGACGACGCAACGAGCTATGGAAAGAAGAATGATGGGTGTAACGTTAAGGGATAAGAAAAGAGCAGATTGGGTGAGGGAACAAACGCGAGTTAATGACATCTTAGTTGAAATCAAGAAAAAGAACTGGCCATGGGCAGGACACGTAATGAGGAGGAAACATAACCGATGGTCATTAAGGGTTACGGACTGGATTCCAAGGGAAGGGAAGCGTAGCAGGGGGCGGCAGAAAGTTAGGTGGGCGGATGACATTAAGAAGTTTGCAGGGACAACATGGCCACAATTAGTACATGACCGGGGTAGTTGGAGAAGTATGGGAGAGGCCTTTGCCCTGCAGTGGGCGTAACCAGGCTGATGATGATGATCATGAGGGCGCGAACTCGTCGCGCACCCGGCTAGTCCCACGTCGGGACCGGCAGGTCTAGCCCACTAGGCCCGGTCGCGGGCACGCCTGATAGTCAGGATTTGTTTGTTTAGAGCGGGGCTACGCAGAAGCTAGTCACACTCCTCCTTGCTGAATTTCGGGTAGCTCGACCCGCACTCCCAGAGCATATGTGCTAGAGTGGAAGTTTGCCCGCAGGATGGGCAGGCGTCGTCGCGATATACGTCGGAGTAAACTTCGTGTAGAACTGCCAGACATGGATATGTGCCGGTCTGTAACAGTCTAAGAGAAACGGCTTGCACCCTATTCAACTTGGGGTGAGGGGGTGGAAAGACCCTTCTAGACATGTAGAAGAATTTGATAACCTCGTTGTGAGTAGTGGGAGCATCCCTGTGGCTGTAGGGGGGTGGGATTCGGCGCTCCTTACAGAGGAAACGCGGTCGGTGAGGTTGCGCGCAGCCTTGTGAGCAGACTCATTGAGGTTCAGAGGAGCACCCTCGACCAACCCTACGTGAGCGGGAAACCAGTGAATCGAATGATGCGTGAGAGCATACGAACTCGAGGCGCTAAGAAGACGAGCAGCTTGCTCTGCGACGCAACCCTTCTGAAAAGCCCTAACTGCCGTTTTGTAGTCGCTATAGATCTAGGATCCACGACCGTCTAACACAGCGAGGGCGATGGCGGCTTGCTCGGCGACTTCGGGGTCTGAAGTGTGAATCGAGGCACTATTGGGAAATCTTGCCACGTGGGAGCGCACCAACGGAGGACGCGACTTGACTAACACGCCGCCACAGATTCGTCGTTTAGTGGCCTCACGAAAAAGACGGAATTTCGCCACTGATCTCAAAGGAAGCTAAGCCAGACAGAGCCAGCTCAACATACTTAAAAACCAACCGCAACAACAAAGACACAGACACTTTCGATTGACGCCAGCATAAAATGGGCTCAGCCAACAGTTGCGATACTATCGCAACTCTTCTGGAAGCGCAGGGCACGTATATTTTGATTGTTTGGTTATGCCGCAGTTCTTTCCAGCGCTTTCAAAAAAAAAAAAAAAAACGACCGTTTATGAAGTCAGATGACCGGAAGACTGTCTTCCACCATCGAACACGCTGCAGGGCGTCGGTCACCAAATATTGCAGCCATATATGCACTACGCGAGTGTCATATGGCGCAGCGGCTGTTTGAATGTGCGCAGGTGAGCACCTTCGTGCTATTATTAATTATGTAAACAGATATGAGCACCACGTATACTGGGAAATGGACGCGGGCTAACAATCCTTTTCTGGAAGGGGCACAACACCCATCCGTTTGAAAAAGAAAGAAAGAAAAAAGAGAGAAGGGAAGGGAGAAAAATGGACATGGAAGAGGAAGGCAAACCGTAACACATCACATCACGTGAAGAGTATAAGCATTACAGGTTAGAGTGGAATCCCGCAGTTCAGAAGAACTGTAATACACCTTCGTGAGCCTAACATCGAGTGGAGACTCCACCCTTCGGAGAAAAATAAATATTTGTACACTGGTTGAGGAAGATGAGGCCACCGGAACTTACCCAGCAGTATACAGGGGCGAGAACTAAACAGGGCTAAAAAAAGTATCTTTTTATTTCATTCTGGAGTTGCATTGTTTTTCCTCTTTACGTTCTTTTAGTCTGTCAAATATTGGTGGTAATGTATTCGCACTCTCCGAACCAGAGCGGATGGGGCGACAACAAACCCAACCCGCGTGCATTTATGGATGGTTCGACTGCTGACCAGCGATAAGGTCCACACCTGATCGACCGTGGATCAGAGCCATGAGACGGGAGGCGGCGTGAAAACAAACACTCAGTTTAATAAAATAAAATCAGGCCAGAGACATGATAAAAAAAAGAATAAGAAAACTGCAATCAGACGGTGCAAAGCTTCGCGGATTGTGTGCGGGGCACACACAACACAACACTGTCCACCACGTGGAAATTTACAACACTCGCGAATTACGAAACAATTACGCGGCACAAATGAAAAATACACGCGGCAATAAACGCGGCAAACACTACACTAACAGAACTTACAAAAATTAACACGCGATCGATAATTAAATGAAAGATGAACCGCGATTAAAAAAAAAAGAGTCCGGCGGAAAGTTCCGAGAGCAGGTTGGAACATGAGGCTCATCTGTGGCGTTCTCGCGGAGATGCCGATCTAAAGAAGCGTCGGGCTGCTGGTACCTCGCTGCCAAAGGCCTTGACGGACTTGCACCGTCTATCGACCTACCGGCGAAGACCTTCGGCCTGGGTGTTTCGGCCTGCCGACCACATCTTCAGCTGTCTCTCGGTGCACGACCACGCCGCTTTGTCTTCCAAACCACTCTCCCCGCTCGACGCGGGTAGCGTCACGCTCTGGCGACTCACGTGACCAACCGGCCCGGCGAGCTCAGGAACAATAGGGAGCTTTCCTCCCTACCACCGTGTAAGCGGCGCTGCGGCTGTTGCGGCAATGGCGGCCATGTCAAGATGGACACGGGCTAGCACTTTGTGACATAGTCACATAATTTCAAATCTGAAGTTCTGAAGGTAGCCGGAGCTGACGTTTCTAGCTTTCACTTAACGCTTGTTAGCTCTCTCAAAAACGTAGCCGCACGTCAAAAGCATACGCGGCTCTCAGAAGATGACACCGAGGACGATGAAAAGGCCGCGCAATAATTTCAGCACGACAATGCCCCTTGAGGTTCGTCTCTTGCGTTTAAAAAAAGTGAATGACCTCTCAGAAGCAGCTTTGCAGCTGCCAAATGCTGGAGGATAACCACGCCGAAGAATGGCGCATTTCGTAAGACGTGTATCTCACCCTCAAAGAAGCACTGTGTCAACAGTGAAGACCGGCGACTCGGAGCGACGACAAAAACCACGCTTGGACTGGAACGGGAACCACTTAACGAGATTGGCCACCGCCGAGCCTCAATGCTTTCGATGAAGTTTATCTTGGCCAGTAGGCAAATAGACCGCAGTGCAATATCTCAGCGGTCAAAGACGTAAGTCAATTAATGGTCGAAACGCAGACGCGGTGTCTCCAGAACGCGTACGATTGGAAAGGTTGTTTTGCTCAATATATAACACAATCTTTCTTCCTCTCCTCAGTGTTTTATTGGACGCGATATATATTCTTTGCATGCATGCATGCGTGTGCGATCCGCGCAAGCTTCTCTCGCTGCAAATGTATAAACTGACTGACTAAAGTATTTTCTCTTCCTTTCTTTTTCGAAGCTACGCATTTGTCAGCTCTCATTGATTTTCTTTCCTTTCGACATTGCTTTAGCGCATAGCTCATTATTTCGAAAGAGAAGTTGAAGCATGTTAAGGCACTGGCGTAATAGTTCTGCAGAAACCCGCAAGGTGGACAGAAGTAATTAATAAAGAGAAAATTAGCCATCCATCCAATCGTAACAATTGCTACAATTGTCTCTTTCGAGGAACCTGGACGGGTTGTCTCTGTAGTAAATACTACGATTGGGTGGATGGCTAATTTTCCCTTTATTAATGTTAAGACACTATGTCTAGAAAGCGCGAGGCGCGTTCTCTGATCTGAGCTTGATGCATATCGTTAACACGCGGTATGAAACAGGCTAGACGTTACCGTGGACTTTACAAATTGTATTGTGTCTTCTCACATTCTTGGTCATCTAGTACTTCCGAAGCGGCTTTGTCTGTAAGAAGCGCGTTCTAGGCAAGTGTCATGACCTCTGCACAACGCCGGAGAAACTCCGCGAATCACATGGTAATACGTTGTACCTTTCTCAATGTTCTATCATGTACCGATACCACTCTCGGCCGATTCGAGCCCGCAAGTCGTCGAATAATGTGAGGGCCGTGAATGAAACCCGTTTTACATACCGCTATCTTGAAGTGTGCCTAAATAGGGGTGTTTTGTCAGAACATTCTGGCTAGGGTCTTCGGTGACGCAGATTTATTCGACTGAATCATGCAATGCCTAACTTGGGCTCGTGCACTCCTACCTAGCTTATTAGCTTTAAACTCAATAATCTGGTCGATAGGCGCAAAATGCGAGACACAATTCAGAGTATGAAAAAAGCGGCACAGATGACACAGTGTGCTCTCTGTGATGGGGACCGCACATTATTTCGCCGGTTTGCTTGAGACGGCCTAGTGCGTGTCTCACGATTAACTTTCCCAACCTCCATCGGCTGGACTGACGCGCACTTCTGTCGGAAAACACAAAAGTTCCTGCATTCTACATCTATGAGAGAGAGAGAGAGAGAGAGAGAGAAGTGAAGACGGAAAGGCAGGGAGGTTAACCAGACTGAGTCCAGTTTGCTACCCTACACGTGGGGAGGGGTATGGGGAGTGAAAGAGGGAGAGAGAGAACTTAGGTGTAGGATGTCTACAGTCGGGCACTCAAGTCTGTTGCCCTCAGGTAGCGAAAAAGCGCTCGAACTGCTTTCTGGGCCAATGAACTGTGAGGCCAGGCTCCCAAGATCTTCGCTTCCGTAAATGGCCTGTCATCCAGTCTATTTAAGGCACACTGGAGAGTCTCGCGTTGATTATCGAAGCGAGAACAGTGGCACAGAAGGTGACTGATGGTCTCTTCACACTTGCACTTAGCGCACATTGGTGAATCCGCCATTCCAATACGATAGCTGTAGGAGTTGGTGAATGCTACTCCTACCCACAGCCGACACAGCAGCGTTGCGTCACGTCGTGGAAGGTTCGCTGGTAATTTAAGTTTCAGTGATGGGTCGAGGCTGTATAAACGACACTTGGAGTTCTGTGGTGTATGCCAGTAACTTAACGTGATGGTACGAGCGAGACTGCGAAGCTCTCTTGCAGCGTCGACTCTCAATAAAGGTATAAGGAGTGTCGGCACGCCAGCCTGGGCACGTCGGGCAGCGTCATCGGCGAGGTGATTACCACCGACGCCACAATGTCCCGGCAGCCACTGAAATATGATATCATGTCCTCTTTCAGAAGCGCAATGGCAGGTTTCGTTGATTTGTGACACCAGCTGTTCATAATTGCCACGTCGTAAACTTCGCAAGCTCTGGAGGGCTGCTTTCGAGTCACAAAATATTGCCCATTTGTTGGGCGGTTCTTTTTCAATGTATTCGACAGCAGCGCGAAGAGCGGCCAGTTCAGAGCCTGTAGATGTCGTTACGTGTGATGTCTTAAACTTGATGACGACCGATTGAGATGGTAGAACAACGGCGCCCGTAGAATTTTCCGAAACGGAACCATCCGTGTAAACATGAATTCGGTTAGCGTATGAACAATGCAGAAGTTCCAATATGATCTACATCTGTGAAAAAGCGGTCGCATCTAGCCCCCGCAAGCTACATCTATGAAAAAGCGGTCGCATGTAGCCCCCGCAAGCTCAACCGTGACCGTTAGCCTGTGCTTATCGGTAGACTGTCACAGACATTGCACCATTGGGGCCTGTACTTCTGAGTCAAACTATTTGCCAAACGTCTTGCCAATGCGTATTCAAGCACGCACATTTCAGTTAGCCAGGGTCGAGTTTCTTCATTATTTTTTCGTGACCGCATGGTTTGTCATACCACATATTAAAGTTAGATAAGTGCGTACTTATGGTGCATAATTGACAGTTCGCAGCCCGTAGGCTGGTCAGACCGTATTCCTGCATTTATGTAGCTTTTTTTTTTCTTGTGCGCCTTTCTCCCTGGACACTGTCGCTGTAGCAGGCGAGCATCAGTTGCAAGGACCGGCTGATCGTAGGATCAACCAACCGATTCAGATTGGTTGACCCTATATCTGTGATATGGCGAAGCTCTCTGCAGGGGACACGCCATGAAAAGAGCGGTAGCGAAAACGAAGCTTGAAAAATATATATTTTGCAACATAAGGTATCCTACGAGAAGAAAGGAAACTCAGGTGCTCGGTTTTCGCAAGTATCAGCCACATGAAGCCAACAGGCAATGGCAATAAGGAAACATTGGGGGAATTACTTATTTATTTCGTTGAAATGTAGAAATTATAAATAAATTAAAATAGACGAAAAAATTGCGCGCAGTTGGGATACAAATTCATATCCTCGCATTACGCGTGCGGTGGTCTCACCAATTACGCAACCCCGCGGCGTCGTTTCCGCATCCAATATATTGGGTATTTGTGTATCTGCACTAGAGTTAACTGTTGAAGTGTTAGACAGCGCCGCCACTCATGACCTTGGCGGCAGGTGTAGAGCATCCTTTCTACCGCAAGACATCCGTCCTGCATCTCAAAATTAACTAATAAACAATCATAGCAAATTATCTTAGAGAATGTGTTGCCACATATACTTATCAAGGGCACGTCGCGTGGCATAACCGAAAGAACTGCCGACGCCCCTTAAATCAGAAGTGCTAAATGATAAGTGTTTTGCAGCCGAAAGTTTACTGCCACCCGAAAATGCAGAACAACACGAAGAGGCCGGTCTAAAGCTCAGTTGGCTCGTAGCACGGCGCCTATGAACTTGACACATATGGTGAAGCAAATAAAGACATATATGAGACATGGAGAACAAAGAGAAAAATAAATTACAAGAAATGAAGAAGAAGAAGAAGAAGAAGAAGATGATGATGATGATAATAATAATAATAATAATAATAATAATAATAATAATAATAATAATAATAATAATAATAATAATAATAATAATAATAATGATGAAGTGTTTTTATAGTGCACAGGAGCAGCTACGGAGCCTTCGTACTGGTGCACATAAAAAGCAGTACGCCAGACAAAATGTACAAGGAAGATGTATGTGGTAGACAAAACAACGCGAGAAGGAAAAGCAATTCGGTTAACAGAAAACGAGGAGGCGGCCTTAAAAGGGAGTTCATATCGTTCTCGTAAAGGACGACGCGAAGACACTTTGCCGCGGAGACCCTCTATATTGCGCACTGCCGAAAATTGAGCTCCTGTGGAGCCGCTCTTCCAGCTTACGCTGTGACTGTGCTACGTGGTGTGCTGCTCTGGCCAGTGACTTTTAAATTAAATTTTGAGTAATTCCTGGTTGATTTGAAAACCCGTTATGTCAAGGGCCCACTAAAACGCCCTCTGTCAACGGTCGCCTCTTGAGATGGGCAAGATTATCGATCAACTTATGTCGCTCTTCCATGTTTACTGAGGGCAATAACACAGCACGTGCTTTAAAGATCCACACACGTGCTTTATAGATTCATGCTCACAACGCTGTGCCTTTAGAGCGTCGTATTAAGTACACGTAACGACGTGTAATTGTCACTCCCAGCCTAAGCTTATGCAGAACATTGGCACTGGCAGTATACGTTAGTGTTCAATCTGTGAAAGAGTCTCCGGGTCCCAGTGATGGTGTGTCGTTCTTTTTTTTTTGTATGTGACTTGAGCGAAGGAACTTGGTGTACACTCTCGAAAGTACAACCGTAAGCAGCGGCTTTGATTCTTCGAGAGCCTTCCTCCCTTCGACATCTGCCAGTTCATTACCATGTAGAGACCACAGTTACCGGTAATCCATTGGAATGTAATATCGTGACCATTCCCTTCCGCTAGAGTGTGTAGCTCTGCGGTGTGAAGAGCCAACCTATTTAAGGATTTTCTTTCATTACACCTATAAATAGCTGCAGAGCCATGTTTCTCGTGTCACTGAGTATTGTCAATACCTGAGAAGGCTGTCGCGAAATAAGGAGAAATGCCTTTCTCATCGATTGCCTCTATTTATGTGCATGTTGATGTTGCCTTGTTACGTCGAGGAAACAGTCGAATGACACGACGTTCACGCACGATGAAAGACGCCGCCGTTGCGGGCGATGACACCGAACCGTCTCTACAGGTGTTCACTGAGGAGTCATAGTCTTTAGCCATATATTCAAGTGTGAGTCGCTTGTGGCTCGCGGTAGGTACCAAATTTTTTTTGAAATGCCAAAATTAGAGCACCAAACCCGTATTGTGAACATTAACCACGGATGCATATTTGGAAGATCAGCATGGTGGCGCTTGACGGATTCTCGGCGTTTAAGGCGCTCGAAAAATATGGAGTTCTAGAGTATGTTGGAAAGTATATATGAGGGGCCGTATAACGTAAAACTATTCCAATATGTTTTTATTCCAATCTCCTGGCGTCAAGTTTGCGTAACCGCCGACGCAAGCATCGGGTGGTGACCCGCAGGGTTGTTTGAACAGACCAATGAAACGCCCTCCTCGTTTATAAGAGGTTACTTTCGTTTGCTTTAAAAACAAATAACATTGCCTGCAGTGAGTGGCTTGTCTTATCTAATTGGCTGACAAGAGGCGAGGAGCATGCTCAAGTGGAGAGAGATTCGATGGGGCCGAGCCATTTCACTGTAAATCGATAACCGGTGGAAGAGGGTGGCGCCGGCGTCTGCGATTGGTCCGCTTTCCCTTACTTGGCTTGAGGTGGCTTGTCGAAAATCGCGGCGGCATGCGATGGAAGGTTAAGATTGCAGCTAAGACGGATCCTCAGCAAAGAAGAGTTGGTAGAACAAGGTCGTAAACGCGCCGAAAGTGCTTGAAAACGTTACACGTCCAAGCAAAAAGGTTTATTCTACGCAAATAAGCCCATGCTATCCGGCAGGTGCGAGTAGCCAGGGCCTGAGCCATGGGCGGCAGCCATCTTTTATTCCTTTCGGAATGGGGCAGCCTGCGGCTATCCAAAAAAAAATAATACTTTTGTTGGGTATATTAATGCATCTTTAACGCGTACACGTCACTTCGACACGGTGAGTTCTTGCGGTTTTGTGACGTTGCGTGACAGACAGGTGAAGTGGGTGCAGCCCGAAAACTTTTGGCACATAGCCGATGGTTAATGGCTAAACGACGTCTGATCAGAAATAACTATGTTTTTTTGTTCGGCCCAATGACGCATAATCAGCGTGTACCCGTCATATCAGGTGGGGAGCTATCGCTGTTTTAGTGACGTCGCGTGACAGACAGGTGAAGTGGGGGTGGTTCAAAAATGTTTTTAACCGATCGCGGAGGGCTGATTGCAGAATTGGAATAGAAAAGTTTGGAATAGCTTTACGTTATAGCGCCCAAGGGGTGGTGTCAGTGACGGGACAGCAGCCTCAGGAACACACGAATATGTTTAAATTGTAGAAAAACGGGCACAGGGTTGACGCGAGTTTTCTGCAGTGTGCTTAAGTTGAACTGCAACGTGGAACTGCAACCTAGGCATGTTCTAAGCAACTGTGCCTGCGCAATATCCAACGTGCGCCACAATAATGGGCTCATACTTCGAGTGAATGGTAGGGTGTACTGGATGTAGTTGAGGAAAGGAGCCTGGTATACAGCCGGAGTGGAGAATGTTCAGCGAGCCCCACTTCATACGGGCCAGAAAGCGAAGCATTTCAGTAACTGCAGTTTTTTTTTCTTTAGTATTGTGACCTATTTCAAACATAAATTTCCGCGGTAAATAAATGACTGCGCTTGACTACGATTGCAAATCTTTCTCTACGCGTCTAGGCTAGATAAGTAATCTGTTACTTTGAAGATCAGAGACCGAATAATGCCTTTGTAGGTTTTTTATTGCGCTAAACAGTCTTAAATGTGCACAGTCTTAAATCAAAGTCGTTATCAAATATGATTTTGGGCTTTTGTCTTTACTACAGCGGAAAAAGAGTTTTTATCTAAAGACAGACCCCCGATAAGAAGCTCACCTGCTGGTATGGTCAAAACTGCAACATGTAGAAAGTGGCAGGACATGTAAATGCTATCTCAGAGGTGCAAGCAAACGCGCCATCATGTGGTAGGATCTGAGAACATTACATACTAATAACAGGCTAGTCCTAAACAGCCCTAAATCAGAAGCGGTATGGCAGCGATCAACAGCAACAACATCCTTCTGGCTGAGAAGCGAATTTTATGCACACTGCCTGAAATTAAGAAAAAGGAGGTGAAGATGTGTGGTCGCTCTGTGCAACCTTTTCTGCTGGCTTTCCGTCACAGCATGCAAGCTTTAAAGAACGTATGTTGCAATGGCCCGAACTTGTGGCATAAACCTACGGCCCCAACTCGTCGCATGCGCAGGGCACTGCTATAAACCCCGCCATAAATTTCCTGCTCACGAATGAAGGTTAAAGAGCCTCTGCTCGCACTAAGGGGGCTTGCAATCTTAAATGTTTTAGCGTTGTGCAAGACTATAATGACTCCTTTATTACAGCGCACTGCTACATGAAGTCGTTTATCCACGTAGTAATAATGGACGCTATCTTTCAGGAGGGGAAATGTAAATCTCACAAAAGACTGCCTTCCGAACTAGAAAGCGATGGGAATAATATCCTTAATAAATCAAGGTTGACTTATATGCCGTTATGACTCTTTTTCTTTTTTTTTTTTGCATATGCACTGCATGTTTGATGATCAAACATTTTGTACTCCTGGTACAATGACGCTCGTCGATAACAAAACGAGGGGCGCCCTAACAACTTTTAAGCGTGTTTTAAGGCACCTTGCAAAAGCTTCGCTTGTTGCCAGTATTTAGTCACATTTGCGTTATCTCTTTCGTAATCTAAGAGCCTGCATCAGGCTGCACAGAATAGCAAGCAGCTAAGATAAGCTGGATTAGTGAACGGCTTTCCCAAGCAAACTCCCCAAGGCACTATGTGCGTGGGTGCCTTCCAATCATCGCGATGATCTTCTAATTTGACGTCTCGATAAGGTGCTTGCGAAAGCTCTAATTAGAGCTTCCCAGAGGCATCCAATAGAAGCGGTTCACGAGAGTCGCCAGATTACGCTTGGTAGCTCTCAAATGTTATGGCAGCACGCGAAATTTTCTACGCATGAAGATCGCACTTTACTCTCGCTTCGGTGCACATTTACTGCACCTTTTTTTAGTATTATTTCTTGTGTTACGAAATGACGGATTTTTAGAAGCTAATTTCTCTGCGCTCTAGACCCCGATATTCATTTGCCTTAATTAGAGTGCGAGAGGCGAAGCGTGTTGCGCTCTCTTAAACAGTAAAACAGCAGACATGCATGATGTCAGCCTTAGAACACTCGTTTTAAAAGTAAGCACTTGTAACGACTCGATTTACCTTAGAGCCTTTGCTACACTGAGCATTAAAATTCTTCGGTGGCAGAGCGGCTGTCCTTTTTTTTTTTCTTTGCGTCACCTGCGGCGAAGTGACATTTCGTTTCTAATCAGACAGTATTTGAATTTAGACTCTGTATAAGCATAGCGATTCCAAGTTAATTAAGTTAAGTGAACGGAACCTAGTTTCTTGTGACGAATCTAAGAGTACGGAGACTGCTGCGAAAGTAAAAGTCAAGTTCTCCAGAAGGAACGCCTGCATAAAAGAACAGCACCGGACATTCACGTTATTGGTCTCGGTTTTCGTAATTAAAATGTATCGACGTGTGGAATGAACAGAGAAAATGAAAACATGGTACCACGAATGCAAAAAAATAAGAAAGAAAAAAAAAACCTTGCTAAGCTTCGAGTCCAATATTATCCCTTTCCTGTTACTGAGACATTGGAACGGAACTAGTGAAAACTAATTTGTAAGTTACTCTCAGAAGCTTTAATAATGTCTATACTAGAGCTAACTACGCCTAATGCCAAAATATTGAAGCAGTGGTACGGTATGAGCAGCTGAGTTTGAGGAGAGTGTTCTGGCTTGAATGAAGAATCGGTGCGATGCGATACGGTTGAAGCTTGAATTCCCGGTATTCTCAGAAAACAGTTAACCTTGCTAGCCCGGCATCAACAAGCACAAAAAAAAAGGAAAAAGAGGAAGAAGCTAAACATTGGCATTAATAAATAGCAGGAAGGCTACTTGCTGCGGCCTAAGAGGTGAAAATATTCGCGCAGCAGTAAATATGACAGACCAAGCCTGACCGTGCACGGGCGCTATAACCTAAAGCTATTCCAAACTTTTCCTGTGACGATTCTGCAATCAGCCCTCCGCGATTGGTCAGAACCTTTTTGTACCGCCTCCACTTCACCTGTCTGTCACGCGACGTCACGAAATCCGCGATAGCTCCGCATCTGATATCACGTGTGCACAGTGACTATGCATGATTTGGCCCAACGACAAAAAAATATATAGTTATTTCTAATTCGACGCCTTTTCGTCATTAGTCCTTGGCTATTGGTCAAAGGTGTTCAGGCTGAACCCACTTCACCTGCCTGTCACGCTACGTCACAAAACCGCAAAAGCTCACCGCGTCAAAGTGACATGTGCGCGTTAAAAAAGCATTAATATACCGAACAAAACTGAATTTTCTTCTGAATAGCCGTAGGTTGCCCCGTTCCGAAAGCCATAAAAGATGGCTGCTGCCGATCGCTCAGGCGCTGGCTACTTGCACTTGCCGGAGGGCATGGGTTTATTTGGGTTTAACAAAACTTTTTGGGTGGCCGTGTAACATTTTCGAGCACTTTCGGCACGTTTACAACCTCGTTTTGCCAACTCTTCTTCGCTGAGGATGCGTTGATGCGTTTTAGCGGCATTCTTAAGCTCACGTTGCATGCCGCCGCGATTTTCGTTCAGCCACCGCAAGCTAAGTCAAGGAAAGCGGACCAATCGCAGACGCCGGCACCACCCTCTTCATCCAGTTATCGATTTTCAGTGCAGTGGCTCGGCCCCATGGAATCCCTCTCCACATGAGCGTGCTACTCACCTCTTGGCAGCCAATTGGATAAGACAACGCGCTCAGTGTAGGCAATGTTATTCGTTTTTCAAGATAACAAAACTGACCTCCTCTAAACTGAGAGGGCGTTTGATTGGGCTGGTGAGGTAACCCTGCGGGTGACCGCCTGATGCCTGCGTCGGCGGTCACGCAAATTTGACGTCAGGAGATTGGAATAAAAGCACATTGGAATAGTTTTACGTTATAGGGCTGCACATGATAATAAAATGTCGCTAAGCTCATGGCCCATATCCTCGCAGCAACTCGCAAAATGGCAGCGTCATGATTCGCACCTAATTAGTAATGATTCGGTCTGGATGCGCATTGAAAGAGAAAGAGTGAGTATTACAATATGATGACTATTTTTTTGTCCTGTTCTAATTCCTATTATGAAACGACACATAGAACCGGAGTATATATTCACGGTCTGCAATTTACATTTGATTTCGCACGTATCTTTCACAAAAAAGACCTAATATTAGTGTGCTCAAAGATTATGTATACTATAGCGTCGATCTGCTACAGGATGAGCATCATGCTGCACCACGAACAGTGCACAATCTCAACGTTAATAAATTAGTATTTTTAAAACGTTACAACGTTCCGGGGCATCTTCAATACCACCTGCCACGGTATAGCTTAGTGGCTATGGCGTTGCGCTGCTAAGCACAAGGTTGCGGGTTGGACTCCCACCGCGGTGGCCACATTTCAGTAGAGGCGAAAGGCAAAGACGCTTTTGAACTTACGTTTAGGCGTCCGTTAATGAACCCTAGGTGGTCCATTTAATCTCGAGTTCCTCACTACTGCGTACCTCGTGACCACGTATGTCGTGGTTGTAGCATGCAAATACCTCAGGATTTAATCAAATTTAATTATTCATCTTCAGTACTACTCAGCAGTTGCATAAAAGCACAGACGTCGCAGCACGTTATGACGTAGCGTTTCGTCGAATGGATTAGTGGGCCCGAATTCGTAAATAGTACTTGCTCTAATTGAGTCGCTTGACAAGACAAGTGTTTCTTGGCTGCCAAGGTAATATGCAGTGACCGCATTTTAGATACAGAATACTTGGGTGTCATCATCATGAGTAGTTTATGTAAGAAAGCACACTCTGCCTGATTCTATGCAGTATACCTCGGGGTATAACATTACTAAAGAAGCATGCTTCCACCTGATAACGGGGCTAAATTTACTAGAACTACCAGCGCATATGTTATTGATACTTTGGTCTTGTTTCTTCGTACCAACAGATTTTCGAGCAATCTTGTGTCGAGGTGTATGACTTATAAAATAAGGTACGAACCAGAAGGTGACATCAAGACCTGAGCGCATGTCATTGGCAAAGACTTCGCTCCTGGTGCAGGGAAGTGTGATTTAACAGCGACGGGTTATGTTAACAGAATGAAAATGCTTTTCACTTGACATAAATCGGGAAGATTTCAAGCACGCTCTTCAATATACCCAATTCTCAATCGAAGAGTATTATCTGCACGATAGATTGCGGCGCTGAAATTTTTCCTTGAGTCACATGGCTTCCTTTTCTTCTACTTCTTTGTTGTTTTGAACTCCCGTCACATTTTTTTTTTCTCGAATAAAAAAAATCAGGTTACTGCGAACACTCGATCTGATGAACTTATTCTACTTGATGACAAGGCTTGGTATAAATCATTGCCGGCTTAAGAAGTCAGTTGTTCTCAGAGATAAAAAAACGTCAAGATACATCTGAGTAAAAGCTGAGTGGGGTTCCCGGCACGTGCGCATATTAACCGCCATAAAGAGTTCTGAGAGCACGGAGTATGAATAGCGTTATCTCGTGCAGGGACAACGCTATTCTGAGCAGGCTCTGTAGAAGCGAATATGGCCAACGCAGCGTAGGTAGGAAAGCGCGAATTCTAAGGGGAGCGCCCGTCGTGCGACTCATGAAGCTAATTGGCGCCGCAACTACCTCCTTCATCCTCCGCAGAACGAACGAACGGTCGCTCTGCATGCTTTGGCGCAAACCGCCCGAGACACCGCATAATTAGCTTCCCTCTGGAATGAAGACACATCAGGGCTTGTTACGGCGTGGTTGAGCGCACCTTGGGACTACTTTGCGGCCACGAAACAACGGCGCCCCGGTATGGCTTGGAGACTCCAAAGTGCAAACGTTCTCCAGGTGGCGCGTTTGCGGTGTGTTCTCTAGATGGGCGCTCCTGCGAGGCGCTTCTTGAGCAACCGCGAAACGATTATTCGAAGCCGACAGCAGGAATCCAGATGGACATCAGGATGCGTAGGCATATTCCCATTGTTCACGGTCACTCGATTATCGTCTCAGTGTTTTGCACTAGAAATCTTTCTAGTTGGAAACGAATATAAAGTTTTCTCTTAGGCAGCGACCAGTTGAAAAAAAAAAACTACAAAATTTGAACTATAATTTTTTCTGAATGCATGGTTCATTGGTATAGCCGGGCAAGGAACTCCTGTCAAATGTAATACTTAGGTTAGTTTCTGCAACAATAAAACCAGTCGATGCTCACAGTTGACCCGTGTCGTAGTTACCCTATAGGCTGGTTTGAAGAGATGGGAGCTGGAGCTCGCAGTCACACATGATGTACTCGTATTTATTTATTTATTTATTTATTTATTTATTTATTTATCTCCTGAGAGTGCAGTGGTATAGTGCTCTCGACCTTCACGATCTTACCACCGCGTTTTCTCCCCACAAGAGTACCAACGTTCTCCGTGAGAGTCTCTTTCTATTCGACCTTTTCCTAATTTACCCCAGTGCAGAGTAGCAAACCGGATGCTTGTCCTCATGCGCTGCTTGCCCTCTCTCTCTTATCACAATGGCAGGCCATATAAGGCCCGCGACACTGCATTTGACCCGTCCTACAGTCATCGTCGTCGTTTGCGAACTCAGTAATATTTATTTACACGAAAACCGAGAAAAAAAGAAACACCGATGAAGAAAGGGGTCAGGCAAGGAGATTCCATTTCTCCAATGCTATTCACCGCATGCTTCCAAATGTGCATGTTGTTAGAGTGGCAAGGATTAGGCGTGAGGATCAATTGGAAGAGAGCAAATCAGAAAAGTTACGGTTTGTAGATGACATCGTGCTGATCAGCAACGCTGGCGAAAACTTGCAATAAATGATCGAGGACCTTAACCGACAAAGTTCAAGAGAGCGTAGGGTTAATTGGATTGGATTGGAGAAACTTTATTTATGCCTGCAGTTGGGCGCTCGCGCGCCCCGACGAGGGCCTACGTCATCCTCGAAGTTGCCGTTACTCGGCGCGGGTCTCCGCTCGCCGTTGCCGGCTCGCTTGGTCCGTGCCTTTCGAGCGCCTCGAGGACCTGCTGGACGGCCCAGAGCTGATCGTCTCGGTCGTAGCTCTTTGCGGCGGCCTCGAGCCGCGGTGGGAGTGTTCTTGATTTAGCATCTTCTGGATATTTAATGCAGTCCCACAAGATGTGCGTGTAGTCTGCGGTCTCCCTCCGGCAGACTCTGCACATATCTGTCGGATATGTCTCGGGGTACATGCGATTCATCAGTTTCGGGCTCGGTAGCGATCCGGTCTGGAGCTGTCTCAGTACTACCGCCTCCGCTCGACTCAGTCTCGGGTGCGGGGGTGGAAGAGTCCTGCGAGCCAAGCGGTAGGCCTTCGCGATTTCATTGTAATCCGTCATGCGGTCCTTAGTTCCGAACCACGTCGGACGGTCTGTCGCCGGGGCGCGGTTGGTTAGCGCTCGCGCCGCGGCGTGTGCCGTCTCATTATGGTTCACATTGCGTTCCGACGCGTCGCCCGCGTGCGCCGGGAACCACTTGAGTCGTACTTTTCGTTCGTCTAGGTTTACCGCTCGCAGTACGCGCTCAGCCTCCCTGCAGATTTGCCCTTTGGCGAAGTTTCGCACCGCCTGTCTTGAGTCACTCAGCACCGTGTGGCAGTCTGCGTCGGCGATGGCCAGGGCGATGGCTACCTCCTCCGCTTGTTTCGCTTCGGTGCTTCTCACGCTCGCTGCCGTCCTCGTGGCGCCGGTTGACGCCTCTATGACGACCGCTGCGAAGGCGTTCCGTTGGTATTCGGCCGCGTCCACGTACCGCGCGTGTTCGTCGTTGGCATGCTGGTCGATGAGAGCCTTGGCCCTCGCCGCTCTTCTTCCCTTGTTGAACTCGGGATTCATGTTCTTCGGTATGGGGTCGATTCTGGTCTGGCGTCGGACCTCTTCGGGGACGGGGAGCTTCATCTCCACCTCGTTCGAGCGTCTTATTCCCAGATCGTCCAGTATCTTCCTCCCGGCTTTGGTCATGGACAGCCGCTCCAGTTGAGAGGTCCGTTGCGCTTCGGCTATTTCTTCGAGCGTATTGTGCAGCCCGAGTTGTAACAAGCGGGTCGTGCTTGTGGACTCGAACAGGCCCAGCGCCGTCTTGTACGCTCTTCTGATGAGCACGTTGATCTTGTTTCGTTCGTGTTGCAGCCATCTGTGGTAGGCTGCAACGTACGCGACGTGGCTGATGACGAAAGATTGGACGAGCCTAATTAGGCTCTCCTCTCTCATGCCAGCCTTTCGGGAAGTGACTCGTTTGAGGAGTCGAATCGCGTTGGCTGCTTTTGCCTTGAGACGGGTGATGGTTTCGCCGTTCCTTCCGTGCTTTTCGATGACCATGCCTAGGATCCTAATTTTGCCGACCTCGGGGATCACGTTGCCGGATTTGGTCACGATTCTGATTTTTTCGCTTTCGCGTTGTCTGGTCTTGCCTCTGCTGTATTTGGTAGGTGGTAGTATGAGAAGCTCCGATTTGCTCGGCGAACATCTCAGTCCGGTGCCTTCCAGCTGGTCTTCTATTGCGTCGACGGCGGCTTGCAGCGCGCCCTCGATGTGGGCGTCGCTGCCACCGGTCACCCATATCGTGATATCGTCCGCGTAGATGGTGTGCCTGACGTCTTCGATGCGCCCGAGCTTTTCGGCCACTCCGATCATTACCAGGTTGAACAGCATCGGCGAAATGACCGATCCCTGCGGTGTTCCGGTGCTCCCGAGCTTCTTCTCTTGCGTCTGTAGCTCGCCTGCTCGTAGCTCGACGGTCCTGTCCGTGAGGAAGTCCTTGATGTAGTTGTAGGATCTTTCCCCCATGTTGAGCTTGGAGACTTGGGACAGAATCGCCGAGTGTTTCACCTTATCGAAGGCGCTCTGCAGGTCGAGCCCTAGGATGGCTTTGTTGTCGCGGGCGCTGCCACCATCATCGATGATTTGGTGTTTGAGCTGCAGCATCGCGTCCTGCGTGCTGAGATGCTGTCTGAAGCCGATCAAAGTGGCCGGGTACAGCCCTTCTCGTTCCAGGTAGTCTTGCCACCTGTTGAGCAGGACGTGCTCCAGCACCTTGCCCACGCAGGACGTGAGCGAGATGGGCCGGAGGTTATCCGTGTCCGGCGGCTTCCCCGGCTTGGGGATCAGGATGGTCTTGGCTGTCTTCCACAGCTTTGGCAGCGCGCCCGCTCTCCAGCACTTGTTGTAGTATTTTGCGAGCTTTTCAATCGAGCCGTCATCGAGGTTCTTGAGCGCCTTGTTCGTGACGAGGTCCGGGCCGGCTGCCGACCGGCTGTTGAGGTCGTGCAGGGCCGCGCGTACCTCCTCGACGTCGATGTCACGATCGAGCTTCGCGTTAGGCAGGCCGCTGTACGGCGCGTGTTGTTCGGTAGGTGTAGTCGGCAGGTATTTGTCGTTAATGCGCCTGGTGACTTCATCGACGCCGTGTGCTGAGACCGCCCGATGTATGAGCCTGGCGAGTCTGTCCCTTTGGTGCGACTTGGTCTTCGTTTCGTCGAGCAGGTGCCGCAGTAGGTTCCACGTCTTCCCGCTATGCATCTGCCCGTCTGCCGCGTTGCAGATCTCGTTCCACTGTTGCATGCAGAGAGCGCGGCAGTGATCCTCGATCGCTCGGTTAAGGTCCGCCACCTTCTTTCGCAGTCTGCGGTTAAGCCGTTGTTTCTTCCAGCGATTGAGTATCGACTGTTTGGCCTCGATGAGATGCGCAAGCCGGCTGTCTACTTTGTCGACCTCCGCGCCCGTTTCAATCTCTTTGGTCGCGTCGCGTACGCTCTTGGTGATTTCGGCCGTCCACGAGTCGATGTCTTCGATCTCGTCGTCACCGTCGCTCTTCTGGCTTCTGGCGTCTCGAAAGGCATCCCAGTCTATCCATCTGTGAGTTTTGACGCTGGTGTCGTTGTGTTCCGGTATGCCGATTTCCACGATGGTGTGGTCGCTGCCTAGGTCGATCCCCGTGTTTCTCCAGGTGATCGCGCCCCGGATGTCGTTCTTGACGAACGTGAGGTCCGGAGTGGTGTCCCGGGACACGGAGTTACCGATTCTCGTCGGATGTGTCAAGTCCGTGATGAGGGTGAAGTCAAGTTCCGTGGCGTCTTGGTACAGGTCGCGGCCCTTTGCTGTGTACTTGTTGTAGCCCCAGGCAGGGTTCATCGCGTTGAAGTCTCCGCACGCGATCAGCGTGTTGCGGCCCGCTGCGGTGCTGGCTCTGTGCAGTAATGTCTTGAATCTCTGTTTTCTCTGAGATGGGTTGCTGTAGATGTTGAGCAGAAATATGCTTCCTTTCCTCTTCTTGCCCGGGATGATTTCGGTGAGTGTGTGCTCGATCTTGTTATTGCTTTGCAACTCATGTTCGACGAACGTGAGTCCCTTCCTGACCAGGGTGCACAGGCCTCTGCCGTCGGGTGGTCCCTTGTGCACTCTGTAGCCGGGGAGGGACGGTGCGTCGGTTAGTGTTTCTTGTAGTAGTATAACGTCTGGCTTGCGCGCGGCATGTACGATGTGCTGTTGGATGACTGCCTTCTTCCTTCCGAAGCCGCGACAGTTCCACTGCCACGCGGTTACACCTGCTGCTGCTGGTGTTGCGTTGGCGGCCATGATTGCGTTGGCGTGTACGGGGCTCCCTGGTTGGGTGGATGATGCGCGAAGAGGGGCGCAAACGTCGGGTGGCCTACCATCGGCTGTAGGGTCCTTTCGATGTAGGCGAATCTGTTCGTGTTATCGGCTTGGTAGGTCTCCATTGTTTGTTTCAGTGCTGTCACTGCTGCGATGTTTGTCGTGATTAGCTGTTCGAGTTTGCTGAATGTCGCTTCGAATTTCGCTTCGAGGCTGTCGATGCGATCGCTTTCTGTTTGCGTGCGCGTGGCCTCGATGGCTCGCTTCTTCGGTGCCGGTTCCTCTATGGCTTTCTCCGGGATGTTCGTTGTCGTTTCCTCGGCCTTGCTTATGCTTGGCGTGGGTCTCTGTAGAGGCTCGTCGTTGCCTAGCAGCAACTGACGAATCTCGGCGATCTCTTTCGTGAGGTTGTTGATGGTCGCTCGCAACGCCGCGTTTTCTTGTCTTAGGAGCTCATTTGCCTCCCGGACCTTATTCATATCTTCTTTCTTCGTGGTTTCGGTGATTTTCTGCGCGTTCCTTATGTTGTTTCCTTTCGCTGCGTCGACCCAGCTCACTCGCTCACGTGATGGTGACGTTTTCCTGCTGAGGCTTCTCTTGCAACAACTGCTGTCTCTGGATTTGGGCGCGCGGTTATCCGATGGGGTCCTCGACTTTCGCGCAGCTGGCGGCTTGTCGAGTGGCGGGAAATCGCTCTCCGACAGCAGCTGGCGTTCGGCCTGTCGGCGCTCCCATTGTCGCTTGCGCACTACGTAGGGGACCTTGTATTTCGCCTTGCACGTTCGGTCTCCGGTCGGGTGTTCGCCTCCGCATAACTGACATTTTGGGGTACAGCGATGGTCTTCTGTGGGGTTCGCGAGTCCGCAGGCCAGGCACGTCTTTATTGTGGGGGTCGGGCAAACGTCCTTGCGGTGTCCCACTCGGCCGCACTGCTGGCAGACGTCGATCTGTTTCTTGTAGAGGCGGCACGGTATCAGGGTGACTCCGTATCGGACAAAGTTCGGTACCTTGGGCCCCTGGAACACCACAATCGCAGTGGTCGTGCTTCCAATCCTTTTTGAGGCCACTGCTAGCGGGTTCCTCTCGTTGACGATCTTTCTATCTAGCTCTTCGGCGCTCGCGTCGATGGGGATGCCTCTGATGACGCCCTTCACGGTGTCGTGAGGTGCCGTGCGATATGCGCTGACCTCGTAGGGTTTGCCTTGAATGGATATCTCCTGGATTTTAGCGTACCTTGCCGCGTTGTCTTCGTTCGGTGTACTTACGACCATGATGTTCTGTTGTGTGTTGGGGCAGATGGTGTCCGCGGCGCTTTCCTCGCTCGTGATCTTGGCCGCAGTGAGTATGGCCGCAGCGACGGTGGTGGTGCCGGTCTTGACGATGTCCAGTCCCCCTCTGGGTCTGACAACTATCTTGGTTTCTTCTAGTGGCATGGCTGGCATGCGTGCTGCCTTGATGGCCGAGGCTCTGGCGTTCTTGTAGAATTTTGACCTCGTGCTTGTTTGACTGCCGGCGGGTCCGTCGGCCTTGCCGCTGGCGGGGGTCCGCTGGCGCAGCCTCGACATGCGTTCCCCCGCGAGCGTCCATCCGGCGTCGCTGTGGTATTCCTCGGGTGAGATCTCTGTTCCCTGAACTTGAACGCACATGTGATTGTCCACGATCATTGTTGTTTCAGAGGGCGCCTCCATCTCGGAGCTGACGAGCGGCAGCCGCCGGGATGTACGGCAGGCCGCTGTCGGTGCGACGGTGTTGTTGGGCCGAGTGTCCGGGGAACACGCCTAAGCCTAGCAATCCTCCTCACGGCGGCAGTAGATGCAGTCACCAAATGTGGCAAAGAAAAACGCACCTCTGGGGTCAGCTGGTATCGGTCGATGCCGCTCGCCTTCACGGACACATTGGTGCAAGCAAAACTTTGGTACGAGGTAATTAGCACTGCGTAATTGGCTAGCAATCACGGAGCCGATCTCTGACTAGGGACGAGCGCTTCTTCTTCGTCGTCGTCCTCCAGCGTAGGGTTAAAGATTATAACGGAAAAGACAAAGCTAAGGTTGGATAGCCTGGCAAGAGAACGAGGGATCGTTTTTGGCAGTCAGCCTCAAAAATTTGTGCAAGAATACTACATAAGGCCACTTAGTCACAGGGGAGGAAAAGGAGGAGTGCTGCTTGCTGCAGGCAGAGCCCGCTTTGCAAAAGTTGCCGGCAGTTAAGTGGACGCTCATACAGTGCAGTGTGTGGCGCAGTCAGCGAGGCCGGTAACGTTCGGCGCGTTTTGGCGCGGCGGGCGCGGCAGTAGAACATGCCATATCTCACGCCGAAGCCGCTAAACCAGACTGCATCGCACGCTATAGCTTGGTTGGCTGGCGGCATGCTGGCCTTATACTGGCCTACTCTTCGGGTACATTGAAGCGAGCGTGGTAAGTGTGCACCTTGTGCGACGTGCACTTGTACGCTCGCGCTGCCGCGGCCCACGTTCAACGCGCAGAATTATACGGAGGGCAAATCATCGACGACTGTGGCATCACCGGCGTGACGCTACGTACTTCGCCGGCCAAACTGCCTGTCTCGCTGAAAACGCCAGGCTGTAAAGTGTGTCGCTTAGGGGTTCTCTAACGGCAACATCCCACATGAAGTGCGATACACTTGCGATCTGAATTAGGTGAATAATAAAGACGAAAAAGGAAGAGAATAGACAAATAAAATTGTAGCCACTATTTATTCATCGAATCATTGCAATAACGCTGTACGCCGACCTTGTCTTCTTTAGCGTGGACACTTGGTTGACACTTTTCTTTATTTTTTTGTTCTTGTTAACACTTTGACTTCCCTTTATACTTTACCCTACGCACCAGCTTATTCTCCTACCCCTACTCTGTTGAGAAGGCGCGAGAGTAGGCGCGGCGCACGTAGACGCTGCTAAGGAAAACGGCTGCTGCCCTGACCAAGGTAAGTTCACCAGCCGAAACGTTAGGTTGAGTGACATTCTTCGTTTGAGCCACTGTTAATGGCAACGGGATTATCAAGTGTTCATCAGAGGATATTTCGATTACCACTTGACTCTTTCTTGTTCGCACTTATGTGTCCTGCTCGCTGCTAACTGCCTTTCCGGTTGCAGTTTTAAGAGCTTAAGCTTTCAATTGAATAAATGAGAGTCTCCCTTAGTTATGTACTCAAATTAATAAGCACACGGGGTATCACCCCACCGAAATGTTGGGGCGCCCCAGCTGACCAGTCGGAATCCCGTCGCCCAGAAGGCAACGATGCCTGCCAGCAGCACACACCGCATGTGCGAAATTGGGCACCGACGAAGTCACTCTCGTTAATCACGGTCCCAGCGACGAGAACTGGCCGAAGACAAATGAGGTTGCGGCCTGTTAGAAAGGCATTCAACTTGAATGATGTAACACCGAAGAACTCCTCGCGAATACCCGGCGTTCACTTTATTCAAAGACACGCAGTGTCACCACGCCCTGGGTGGCAACTGTGACGAACGAGCTCATCTTTCATCGCACTTTTCTCCTTTTCCTTACTAGCATATTTTCTCGGTTTTAACGAATCCTGGCAAGTTCGACGATAGTACAGTCGAATACGAAACGACGAAACGAAGCGCCAGCATAAGTATAACCACGCGTGGATGAATACAAAACAAGGGGCTCCGGCAAGGGAAGAATGGAACGTAGAGTTCGACACCCGCGATAAGTTCACCACCATGGGCAATGGCCTCTAGTTCTCTGCAGCAGTGAGAAATAAACAGAGGTGGAACGGCCACGAAAAAAAAAAAAGGGTTCTGATACGCCGGCGGGTGGCGTTGTAAGGTCAGCGGACCCCGTGATAATTCAACGAAGCCGCTGCTGTTAACAGCGTCAAAGACAGCGCCGCGAACCATTCGTCAGGTGTCGGCGGGACAATGGCTTCCCGCTTTGACAATTTTATGACGGTTGTTTGCTCGGCGTTCCTGGGTGCGCCGACGCTTATGGGCGTGAAAAACGGGGCAGCGTTTGTAGTGTTGATTTGGTTCTTGTATGAGCGGCGTTTGTAAAGGCTGTTTGTTTGTCTTTGTTACCCCCTTGAAACACCTCCTATCAGTTTTCATGTAAAGTGATCTGAGGATATATTGTCTTTTTTCTTCTCTCTAACTGAACAAAAGACGTCTCACCGAAAAGGGTAAGACAATAATACAATGATATCGCATTGTAGCAGTTTTCATTTGTCACAAAAGAGGCGTGTGATGTTTTCAGCAACTCGCGTATACTTCTTACTTATGTTCCTTAAAGAAACTCCTATTTCTTTTCTTTTGTACCAAAGGACAGAATGCAATGACACTGTACTACTTCCATCAGCCGATGTGATACGCGTCATATGTGCATAACTGTTGAATAGTAAAGCGCGTCGCATTTCAACAATTCAAGAATTTGTCAACATTGCGTTGGTGCGGCAAACGTAACACTCGCTTGGCTGCAGTATATTACGGATTCCCCCATTTAGGCCCGCCATCAGGTTAATTGGTTTTGCCTCATATTTGTTTTATTGCTTCTACGAGATGTGTTGCCATTAGTAGTGTTCATATTGCACCCAATGCGTCCTTGTCCGTTACATGATTGCCTGCTGCGGCCTCAAAAATGCAGGCGCAGACAGCCCTGCCTTCAGAGTCAGCGTGACACGCAAAACTCTGTGCAAATCGCCAAGCCTAAATGTTGCACTATGCATGGCTCCGTGAACAGCGAATTCGGCGCTCGACTGTACTTCCTCTGAGCCTTCAGTTTGAAACTCAGTAGGCACAGTGGGCAAACTCTTTTTTTTTTATTGGCAGAGTGCTGAGTGCACAGCTGAGATTAAATCGTGGCATGACAACCACTACGACGGCAGTATGACTCCGACATGACACCGACGACGGAGGCATGACGATTTCATCAGGGAAAGGACAGACGAGGAACCAAAAGAGCGAACCAAGTTTCGGGCTCTTAATTGTTGTCTGATTAAAAAAAGTAAAAAAAACAAGGTGTAAGTTTTTAAAAAAATGTGAATTTGCCAAGTCAATGATGAACGAGGTATATTCGTTTTTTTTTTTTTTTTTTTTTACGGACAGAAGAGAAGCCCGTAATATATTTACAGACTGTCCCCAATATCTTTAGCGGCTGACAAGACGGCAAATAGTCAGCACCCAGTCCCTCGGTACCGTTTTCGGATATATCTTCAATGTCTTCGTCATCCCTGTAACATTTGCCTCGGTGGCTGTAACGCCTTCACGGTGCTAGGGGGCTACTTAGACACTGTCCAATGCCGTCCTATCGTCTACCCGCCATGCTGTCAGTTCTGATTAGCTAACCGGTCTGCTACGGCATTTCTGATTGGCTCAAAACGCTAGCACGGTAAAATTTGACAACATTTCGTAATTTGAGAACGTCCAGCGGTACTGCTCAGGACACTGTCAGATTCCGCCATATTGTCAAATTCAGCATTGGCAACATTTTGGGGCAATCGGATAGACCGTAGCAGCGCTCTGAGGCATCCACAACTAACAAGACGGTGAGATCGACATTATGGCGTAATTTGAATATGTCAATAATAGAAGACCAGAAATACTCGTCATTAAGAAGCGAATTGAGGCCTAGAATAGAAGACCAGATACACTCGTGATTAAGAATCAGTTTGAGGCCCGGAATAGAAGACGAGAAACATTCGTGATTAAGAAGTGGTTTGAGGCCTACACTAGAATACCAGAAACACTCATGATTAAGAAGTGGTTTGAGGCGTGCGACGAGAACTACATAGGAACCACGCTGAGCCACTGTGGAGACATCGGACGCGATTTTTCACGTGACGAAGGCCACTTGGTACAATACGCGGTAAAGTACGGAGTAATGCGAAAGCAGTTTCTCCGAGAGGCAGACGAACCGCGACGGTGACCAAAGAAGAAACGGGGCAGACTGTACTAAATGTTGCATCACGAAATGATTGGCGTTCATAAAAGTGCGAATTATTTTTTTTTGCTGCTTAGCCGTAAGTCGAATTCGGGTGATTGGCCCGCTTCTAGAGCCTTGGAAGGTGTCACGGACGTATCATACGTGCAATAGAAACTAGCAGGAAGGGGGCGCGTAGTCAAAGCGAGCTGAGACTTGCGAAACATATTGGCATATGTACCCAAGCAACTTAGCTGCAGAAAATGAAAAATAGGAAGGTAGCATGAGTAAACTCGCCACGGGACTGCCAAACCACCCTCTTTATAGGGTATTTTCGTCTTTCACTCTGCAAACAGGTTCGTGCCATTCGCAACAGTACCTTACCGCAACAGTAACACCCCCAACCCCGGGGGCCTTTAAGGTAATAAAGTGAAGTGAAGTGAAGTGAAGTGAGATGCTGCCTCTGCATGATTTGCTGCTGTGTTTTCCCTGCGTGGCGTAAAATGCACTTTAAAAGAATTATGAAAGATGACAGTGCAGTTTTGTTTGCGCCTTCAAGCTATGTTACAATATTTGGGTAACTTCGCACTATAATAAAATATTGATGCGCGAAGTTATACACTTCTTGAGCCCGTAATAACAGCAGAGACTGCAATAATGCATTTTACGGATGTCAGAGCTTCTGATCGCAGCATATTTGGCGTGCTATACTTGGCTTCAGAGAACATCAGCGCATTGTGAATTAAAGCTTTGGACCCGGACGATATTTTCATGCTAGCGAGGTGAGAAATATTTGTGAACTGTTACTTGTCATGTTGTGCGTGCCCACTTTAAACACGTTATGAAGTTACGGTTTAGAGAATTAGAATATTTATTTCTGTAGCATAATTTCAAAAATGTGGCCAATGCTGCTTTATATATTTAGGTCGGCACGTTTTATTAACTTCTGTAGCGTACATGAGCACATAAATGAAGCTTCGGTGGGTACTCAAAATCAGGTACAGTTAAATCTGGTTACAGTTCGCCTATGGCGGATGAACACAATTACTTTACGAAGCAGTTTAGGAAGTTTTGTTTCGAAGCTAATGCAGAAGCTTTACAAAGAGCCCTGTTGGGAATTGCTGGTGGAGCCAATGAAGTAAGACATCACATGTATACCTCTGCCGTTCCAGAAACAATAGTAGCGAACGGCTGTTGTGAAACTATTTTAAAATGTATCATGGGAGCTACGAAAATTTATTTGTGATGAGAAGTCCTTAAAATATTTTTCACCAGCACCAAACATTATTGCAATCGTTTGCATAAAAATAAAAGAAATAGGTTTAATGCCTAATATTTGGCGAGAGGCGGCTGGCAAAGTCGGATACGACACGCCAGCGACCCCAGGATCGGCGAAAATTTGCGCCCATTTGCGCTAGTTAGCTCACTATAAACATTTGGAGGACGCTTAAGTTTCCCCTTTAAGAGGAAGCTTCAACTCGGGACCAACTCCGACGAGGCCTATTCGAAAACCTGTAAGACGCAAAAGCGCTTTTTTGAGATAACGGCTCGACGGATTTTAATGAAATTCGCTGCATTTGACAGAGAAAGCTAAATTCTAATGACTGCTGGAAGCGGAATTTCGATATACGGCCTGCATATCGTTAAACAAGATTTCAAAGATTCTCAAGGTTGAATAAATAGATGTAGGAAGTTTACAAATTAATACCTCTTCATCAAAAACAGATGTCGCTGTTCTGTAAACGGTATCCATTAGATCATTCAACGCGGACAAATTCTATATGTCAATTTATATATTACGTGAATTTGTTACGTTGTGTACAAGGGTTCTGCAAAATCTGTATTTTCATATTACTAAATCTTTTGAGATGCACGTGTAACATATAAATTTTGTCCGCTTTAGATGTACTATTCGATGCAATTATGTTAAATGCAATTCGTTTTTCTTTGCTTAGTTACAGAGTTGTAAACTTGGCAGTACCGTTTTCTGAAAATTTTTAATTCTTGCCAACTTTTTATAAAAAATTGACGACCTAAATAAAATATTCGAAACCAACAGTCACTAGCTTTTAAGTTTTTCTTTTAAATGCAACAAACCTCGCCAAATTTGGTGTAGTGGTTGCCTAGAAAAAATTGGCAGTGGTTTAGCTCGGCCATGCCAGGATATACGTAGCGAAAGCTAAGGCATAGCATTGTTAGCCTTGGTTAATCTTGATTGCAAGTACAGGTTAATCTGGTTGTGTAGCTATGCTGCGGCGTTTAGCCAGTCGTTTGGCGCGCTGTTCGTCTGTTTCCTGGGCGATTCGTTTCCTCTTCATCTCAATCCGATGTCGAGTCCAGGCCTCTTCCTGCTTATCAGAACTGCCGCCGTCCATACTGCCGCCTCAAGTGTTCGCGGCGCACGCAAGCTCTCCTTTTCAATCATCCGACATGTTAGCAGGCATGCGACGCAACTGGTGAAGCGTGCGGAGGCGAGCGCAACGACTAGGGACGCGGTGTGACGTCATACCAAACGACGATCGCGGAAAGGCGTGGCGCTGCACAGCGGCGGAACACCTGTGGCTCGGTGCTACTAGTGGCGCATGCGCAGTAGTGACTAGGGAGCGAGAGAGAGAGAGAGCAATATCAGCGGCAAGCGCGCATTGTGACGTCATGTGCCTCCTGGGAGCACCGCCATGGCGAAATCGCAAGTTCGCAGCCAGTAAAGTTTTCGCCTTAAAAACGAATTCTCCTTTTACATGTATTTGGATAGGAGCACCCGAGCTAAACCTTCCTCTTAAGAGCGGAACGCGATAGCGTTCAAAGACCCCTTACTGCTTTTCATGCCTCTCGGCAACTGCAGCTTATGTAACCGTAACGTTTACCGGAAAACGCGGGCTGCGAACGCTATGCAGGAAGGCGAGCTTTCTGTTGGAATCGCCGCCTCTTGCCTGGGTTGATCTCCTGTTATTGTTTCGCAGTTTTAATCTTTCATTCTGAGAAGAGCTAACGTAAAGGACGTGCGCTGTCGGTGTTTTTTCCAATTACATTTATTTGTGGGCTGCCGTTCTCAAAATTCCGAGGAATAACTTTGTAAAGAATGAAAGACAAGGGATGAGCTACTTTGGTGGTAGAGAAGTGGTTGGATATGCGTGGTTCAGAATTTGGTTTGAAAAAGCGATACAAACGTATTTATCCTCTAACATACGGGTCAATAAATTTCCTTGTCATCTATTCTAATTCCTCTTAATATAACTGGTTAAATTTCCATTCAGTGTGGTTATCGGCTAATCAGCTGAGCCTAAACGTTAAAAAAAAAAACAAAGCATATTGTTTTTACTCCTATTAACAAGCCAGTTACGCTCCCATCTTCTTTCATATTTCAATCTCAACCACTTGAAAGGGTTTTCCAGTACAAGTTCTTGGGTGTACTCTTCCATGAAAATCTACGGTGGACGCATCACGTAAGTTATACCAAACGTAACATAGCACAATTAATCGGTATGCTGAATAAGTATCGGACGCTGTTACCTTTAAAACATAAGCGTCAGTTGTACTTTACTACTATTCATTCTAGATTCCACTATTGTCTACTTATCTGGGGCGTCACTTCTAAAGTTAACTTGGAAACTGTTTTCCGAATGCAGAAAAAGTGTGTTCGTATTTTTCATAACCTATCGATGTACGAACGTACCGTTGAGTACTTTCACCAGGACAGTATTTTGAGTGTCAGTAGTCTATATAAACAAAAGTTATCTGAAAAAGCATTTTTAGAATTCATAAGTAATCGTGAGAACTTTTTTTTCTATGTGCACTAATACCACAACTAATTACACCTTAAGAGCTAGGAACTTTATTAAGGTCAAAACCAGAAGAAACTACGGCAATCAGCTTTTACAGTGGCAGATTCCTAATTTACTTAATGATGAGCATGCCTTATTCGATATCATGCAAGAGTCCTCAACCATTTCAATATTCAGAAAAAAATCGAAACTGTATTTTTTCGAATTTGACACCTGTCTTTCTAATTGATTTTCTTGCTTTTCTACTGATATGCAATTTCATGCGTTGCAAGACTTTTTGCTTCCATTTGGCTTTGGCCTTTCTGTATCTTTCTGTGCCTACTTTATTTCTTCATTTGCATTATTTATGCTTATTGGCCTGCTGATTTAAGACGGAGCGAATCAATTCTCCGAACTGTACGGCATGCAACGAGACAGGAGACATTAAGCACTTTTCGTGGTCCTGATAGAAATTTCAAGATGAAAGCGATGCTCTCCTGAAGAATCTGCAAAAGAAGGACCTTCCGCATGCGCGCCTGCAACACCTTTTGTTTCCCGAGAGATCAGTTATAGCCCGCAAAGAAACTTCACGCCTCCTCATCGAATTCTTACGAGAGACTGGTTTGATGGACATATGGTGAAACCCTTCAGCGGTATTGTGCGAGACGCTCGGGCGGAGCAATTTCCGGCCTTGATCGCTAGGCTAAACCCGCCTGTTGCTACAATTCACCACCACCACCACCACCACCACCACCACCACTTATTCTACTGCATTGATTTATTGTATGTATAATTGTGTCATTCGTATATATACATATATGTATAAGTATCTATATATGTGTGCATTATGTGTATATATCTACACATATTTTTTGCGCTGTTGTCTGCTGTGCTCGTGGCGCCAGGGGCCTAGTAAGGCGTGCATAGTCTCGCCTTTTGCCCCGGCGCCATGACAAGCTTGTATTGTCAAAATCGTAATGAGCTTCAAACTTCAAACTTCAAGATTCCTTTTGCCGAAGCGACGTAT
This sequence comes from Dermacentor andersoni, assembly GCF_023375885.2. Taxonomy (NCBI): domain Eukaryota; kingdom Metazoa; phylum Arthropoda; class Arachnida; order Ixodida; family Ixodidae; genus Dermacentor; species Dermacentor andersoni. The sequence continues at coordinate 81,336,842 of NC_092817.1, forward strand.
AACGCCGACTCGGGACGCCGACGCGGTACGCCGACGCCATATTTCCTGCGACACGGGCTCCTTAATGCTATCGCGTTAAAAAAGATGGCGCGCGCACCGCGCCTAGCGTAGCCTAGATTAGTGTCCATTTGTGGCCTCAAGAGCTGGAGGTTCGATTCACAATTACGGTGGAGGCGTTCCGAGGAACACATGCCCGTGGTGCGGGACAACCCCCACGCTTTACCATATAACCTGGGAGTGTAAACGTAACTACACATTCCGCCAACACAAAACCCCGAGTGCGGAGCAGTGGGAGAGCCGGCTCACCAGCTGCGAGCTCGCCGCCCAAAGGGCAATGGTGCAGCACGCAAGCGAAGCAGCGCGGCTCAGTGGAGCCCTGGACTAGGGGCCCAACCCTGCTAAGAAGGTCAAGCGTCTGCAGCAATGAAGACGAAGACCGAACGCTAAACCCTTAATGGACCAATTAAAGTTTTCCCTCTCTCTCTCTCTCTCCGAGATCGCTGGAATGCAAGGATATACCTGAACTGAACTTTTGGTTCACATTAAAGAACACCAGATTGTCGAATTGAATCAGGAGCCCCAGCCTTACTGCGTCTTTCATAACTGACATTGCGTTCAAAGACGCTAAGCCTCACGTGTATATATGCATATTCATTTATTCTGGTAAATATGCTGCACGCGTGCGCACTTGAATAAGGCCGCTTCCTAGTTATCGTTGTACTAAAAGCTGATCAGCTCGCAACGTCTTGTGTTCGCAATGAAAAAGCATCGAAAATTGATCTACCACCTAAGAGGTTAAAAAAAGAATTAATACCTTGCTGGAGTGGAAGCTCTCGCAGCTTCTTGCACCTGCTTCACCTCTGAAAAAAGCCTTATTGAGTGGTGCCCGTTTAGAGATAAAGTGCTTTGGGGGTGGTAATATAAATACTAAGCTCAATGTAGTATAATGCCTGACGGAAGTATTTTCTTATGCTGGCTATTGATTCTTCGGGTATAGCTATTGATGACGTTATATCCAATGAAATTCACCAAGATGTTCGGGCTTCTATTTAAAGGAAGTGACACAAAGACATACGTCGACCATTATCTATTCGGCAAAATAGGTCATGTTAAACACACGGAAATTGTAAGGAAGGCATTTCTCTTCGCTATACGCTAATGGTTTATCGCGGCCCTCCCGAGATGGCGGCAGCCCGGCTTCAATATCGGTACATAATTTCCGCTGCAGCAAATGTTTTACTAAACCTCCTTGTGTACCGCTTATTAATTACGTTTCGTTAACCCTGTCTTACCTTATAGCTACGCTCCTAGCTCCAAGTTTTTCTTCATCTTTGTTTCTTTGCTGGACGACCCCAGAATAACATGTCGAACCGTCATCACACTCAAGCCAAGGTACGTTTTGATGTGCCGGAACAATTTCGCTGTTATTTTTGATCGCAGGCAATGTTCTCGGGGAAAATATTATGGGCAGATAGCGACACAAATTTACTAGACACTCACTCGCGCTTGTAAATATTGATATTCCGGTCTCCACTGACGTCCGGCCCAATTCACTGAAACTCCCTGAGAGTCACAGACACGTATTAGATATAAGCGCATTCGCTAGAGATTAAGCCGACTAATGATTTGTTTACATGTGTTACGTATGTTTACATACGTTACATATCAATCAGTTTCGACTGATAAATCATTCTTGAAGAACTTTACTTTCATTGATTTTTTAGGCAATACCATTATCATAAGAAGAAGGAGGTTGATAGTTTCAATCCTGAATTTCGTGTCAGAAGCCTAAGGCTGCTATGTCAACGTGACGTCATGGATTGCAAAGTATTGTTTACGCATTTTGGCCGTTGTGATTCAGCATAAGTTCCTGAAACGTCCTAAGGTCAGTCTGTGTCTCTTTTAGTGTACAATGCAGTTAATTGTTTCGATAAACACGAGCAGACGGCGACAAAATCTGAGACGTCGCGGCAAACCGGCGTAGGAAATTCAAGATGGCGTCACCACTGGTGACCCCCAGACTTTCGTTTTTTTCGTGTCTTTTCTGGCTTACTAGGCGTCTTCTCGCGGTAGAAATGTTCTATTTTTGTATTTTGGAAGGACAATCTATTAACACGGCTCAAACCATTCTTTTCTTCCGTGCCCTTTATAGGGGTAGAAAATAAGATTGTCAGTTTCTCCCCAGGGCGACGCATTGAAAGCAATATAGTAAGGCTTAGCGTTGCCCTAAAGGCGTCTCAGAACGCTGGCGTGACGGAGAGCGTCGTGAGCGGCGTTGCTGCAGGCTACGTACCTCCGTGGTGCATGAGACGAGACGGAAGGACAGCCGTCAGCATTTCGGTCAGCGTCCAAAGAAAAGGTTACATAACTTTAGCTTGACGGCGACCAGGGCGCGATGCCGTGCACATCCGTTCAGCAGAAACGCTAGTACGTGCGCTCACACCACTGATGCTAGCAGCGGTAGGCACAATGCTGCCCCGGAAGAGCCGATTGAGCAATGCGCGAGGGGGCGTCCGCTGAAGTTCGTCGCTTTCGGAGCCAGACGCACTTCGCGTCTTCTGAGGCTTTCTAAGCTTCCTCGCGCGTGCCACGCATAGCAGCACAGCACTACAACGGCGATGATTTAAATGCGCTTCGAGTATCGGTATTGTTGTCTGAAAGTAGTATCCGTATTGTTACCGTATTAGTATCCGTATACGTAGTAGTATTCGTATACGTATTGTTACCTCAAAATTACTTCAAGTTTGCCCCCATTCACAGCACCAACGCATTTTATGGAAACCAGGGGCCACATACACAAGCTTGTCGTGCGTAAGTCCTATTTTCCATTCGCCAATTGTCTTCGCTAATAGTATCTGCAACATAACATGTTCAGCATAAGGTTTGGCTGGAATTCCTTGTTAGAAACAATTCTAGCCTAAGTGCTTTTTTTTTTGTGTGTGTGAACATTGGCCCAGTTTCGGACTAGCCTAATGCCAGCACTTCCGGGTTTTCAGTGGAGTTTTGTAAGGAAGTCAGAGTGCGGTATGACGTAGAACTTCCTCTTAACAATCAGAAGTGACATAATGTATAATGTAGCACAAAGGAAGAAAAAAAAATGAGAGGGACATCATTTTTTATCGAAGTGCGAATGCCGAGTGAAAATTTAATCGACTGACACGGGACCATATCCACGTGTCTCAGATGAATTCTACTTAGAATACTCTGCGTTGATATTTTTCGAATTCAGCAAACAAATTGGTTCCGCGAACGCGCAGCGTTCTCTTTCCTGTTCTTTTTTTTCTTCGAACCGTTTGCTCTGTGGCATACACGTGTACTTAGCTAAAAGTGTGCAGGCCCTCCTAGTTGTTGAGTTGAGTTGAGTTGTTGTAGGCTACTGGTGGGATTAGCCTTGCAGTTGCTGCCGGCAATTGCTCCACCGTAGCGACACTTAAAAGAAGTAAATCACATAATCAGACACAGACCTCACAAAATACAAATGGTCACTCCTCAGTTCACCATGTGGAGGCCAAATCTGTGTCCTGTAGGTAATTTAAAAGAAGGCGAGAGACCTCCTTTCTACACAACCGGTTCCCGCGCGGGAAAACAATGTCTTGAAAAGCGCTGTGAGGAACTCCTGTTTTCTTGAGGGACCCGAATAACACCCTCCTTTCCGCGTTATACACAGTACAGCACATTAGGTAATGTTCTATGTCACCGCACACACCTCCTAGTGTAGCAATTGCAGTAATGGCGCATCAAACGTATCATCTTTGAACCATCGTGTATAATTATCTCTCTGTTTTATCTGTTCGAACTCGAAGCGCAGCATTCGCGGTTTCTTGCCGAGCGGTGCGGCCCATGCGTCCGACATAGCGTGATGCCCCAGAATCATGAAGTTGTCCTTACGAAGAGCGGTTCATAACAACCAGCACCAGCCAGCCGTTGTAGAGAAACTGGATGTTGGCGAACAGGCCGTCTAATTGCAAGGAGATTTCACGAATGAACGAGCTTTGCGAATCGAAGAAGAATTTTGAAGATACATACGGCGTTAAAGAAAACGGAGGCCTGGGCAAGCGAAAAACGTTCTTCGAGCAACACATTGCTGGTGCTCATCCGTCTGAAACTTCGAAAAGGAAATTTCCCTCTCTGTATGCAAAAGGAAGAAGAAAAAAAAAACAATGCGCATTTATTCGGATTGTTCCGGCGGGAGAGAGACAGCTGGACGGTGTCCCTATTTTCGTTCGTGTTTCGTTGACTTTCCTCGCACGACTTGGCCCGTCAGGATCGTGGAGACGTGAGCAGGCGACCAAGTAGAGCAGGCCCTGATCCACATTAATTCTGTGGGACGCACACTGGCGTGTGTATTCTTCCGCTGCTCCTTTAGCGGCTATGTGACGTCTGTATCCAGTGAAGTCAGCTTGACGCACGGACTCCCACTGGAAGGGAACAACTACAACGGGAAGCCATCGAAAGACGAGTCGCGGCATTTTAAATGGACCAAGGAGACTTCTAAAAAAAGAAGATAAAATAACATAGACTCAAATGTAGATATAGATTTTACAATTTTGTCTATTGGAAGCCCTACCACATTATTTAAAGACTGAAGCTGCCCAGAAATAACGTTAAAAAGGACACAGAGACGAATGTCTGGCAATAAATCTCAAACCTTGTGACGGCTCCTTATGCTGTCGTGACTGCAGAAATGGCGTTGTAGCAGTGGCAAAACATGAAGCTCACGGGGGTGGCGTAGCCTGCTGTGCGTACCCCAAAATCTGCTTTGTCGTATTAGTGGGGTGTGCGTTAGTCAGTGCGATAACGCTATGCCTGAAGAATTTCTGATGAACCTACATCAGTGCGTCGAAAATCAGGACAAGAATTTAGCCGTTGTTACCAATAGTAGCCGAGCTCCGGGATGCGGCCATCATGTCCTTTTATAGGTGACGTTTTCTTTTATTGCAGAGCATCAAAAAAAAAAAAAAAGATGGGGGCGAAATGTTTAAGTACGAGGGCGAATCGGAAAGTAATTGGCCCTATTGTTTTCGCCAAATTACGGCTGTAAATGCAAAGTCAACGTATCCATTCCCAACGTCAGACCTTTCTTGGACCGGCCCAGCCTTATCTGCCGGTAGCTCCGCGGCACGGCACTGCTGTCAGTTGTTGAGGATGGCGGTTGTGCGTCACACGTCCACGGCGTACGAGCAACGAATTGAGATTTGTTTCCTATGGAACAAGGGACGAACGCCCATCGAAATTCACAGGGAAATGCAGCCCGCGATGGAGAAAGGTTTCTCGCTTTTAGAAGTGTGAGGAGGTGGTGGTGTTGTGAGTTTGCAAAAGGCCATGAAGACTTGCATGACAATGACTTACGACAACTGACGACAGGGGCATCTCAAACTTAGTGCTGCTATGAGACAAATGTCTGAACCGATGCGGGGACTATGTGGGAATATAGCGTAAGGTGCGTAGAATAGTACGTATATCTGTAATGACCTGTATGTACCGTATTTTGGCTAAAAAGTAAAGAAGCAAAGACTTTCTCATTCGCCCTCGTACGTCGCTGTGTGCGCTAATCTCAATTCGACCCACCGTGATTTCCGGAAGGAATGTAGGCATGATCGCGATCTACTAACAAGGAATATAAAGAGAGCCGCATTCCTTTACTTGAAAACGCGGATAGCAGGGTTCTCAATTATTAAAAAATAATAACAGAAATAAACGCACACTGCCGTCACCACTTCTCAGTTCAAGCTTTTGTCAGGCTCAAAGTTTTCTTTGAAAAGGGTTTAAAATATTCTGCCGAGCTAGTGTAGCGCGCGTAAGAAAAGCTGCTGACCTGCGCGTATAAATGCACATGTTGAGGAATGTCATGAGACTGTCACGCAAGATTAAGGTCTGGAGAACACTTGATACCATGACACCACTGCAGACAAGGACAAAGCCGCAACTCTTAACGGACGCTAGAGAAAAAAAACAGCTGTCTTGCTTCGCACATTCTTGTAGCGTTTTCCGTAAGGAACGCGAAACGATCAATGACGCCTTCGCTGCCACTAACAGAGTTCTGTCCCGAGCAGGCTTTTAGAAGCTATCTACGCAAAGCACGTGGTCCCTTAGAAACAAACCGTCCATTACGGAAGGTATCGAATTATGCAAAGGGTGCTAGGGGAAACTGCGTACTTGCCGAGTTGGGTGACTCTTAAAGTGCGCTCTCTCCACTGATAATAACAGCACCAACAGTAGCAGAAGTCAACGGAATAAGAAGGCTCGAATGAGATGTACTTATTTCTTCTTATCTATTTCACCCATGAGGAACAGTACGCTATAACTGAATAAGCCCACATTCCTAGACTGAGCCAACTATCTTAGACTAATGATTTGACTGGTACGTCATGTTTGCAGGAGGATTTTTCGTGTTTCGTTTTTATGCGTGCCGCCCGAGAATGGATACGTCATCTTTGCTTTCGCAGATTAATAAACAATCAGTGAATTTTATAACCACGACATGCACTGTGTACGGAGGCGATGAAGCATAAAAGGCACTAATCATACAACTATGTTATTTTTTTCATCGCGCTAGCGCATGTGCATATATCTTCAGGAATGACAAAAAGACGAATTTGTGGGGTTGCTATTGGAGTGACCTGACATAGGCTATGTGCAAATCGCGATTGCCTGCTCACCAACCCGAAGCATAATGTACGTCTCCGTAGACAGCTGGCCTGCGTCCAAACAAGGAGTCGTTGAGAACAAGAATAAGGGAGAAAATATTTTCGGTGGGTGTGCTAATTGGGGCAACTCATACTTCAAAGAAAGCGACGCTGTATATAAGGAATTTATCACACTATTCGTAAGATATAGAGGCATAATTATATAATTATAATTATATAATTAAAATTATATAGTTATAATTGCTCTGATGCAACTATTTCGCTATTGCTGACGCATTTTCATCAGCTACGCTATGTTCCAACTTATTGCGCAGACAAAGCTGCCGGAGAGTCACGTCAGGAACAACACAGCGTTCCCATTACTCTTTCCAGGACAGACGCTGCAAGACAGCTTCGTCACCTGGCATGCAAGCTCTCAAATACTGCAACACTCCAAAGATAACGCGCACCAGGTTGCACGAACTGAACCCTTTGCTCCAACACCGACCTCCACCCGAGCTTCACTGACCTAAGGCATCGCTTCTATGCCGGCTGTGGTTGAGGGTGGTTTTCACGAATGCTTACACTCTATTGGTTGGAATGACCGTCAGTACTGCGTGCGACGTCTGCAGCGTCGAAGAGAACATGGAACATTTATTGTGCCACTGTCATCGATTTCAGTCGGAAAGACAGACACTATCTCTCGCATTGCGATGACTGGACGATCGGCCGTTGTCCGTGAAGGCGTTACTCGAATACCGTCCTCATCACTCCTCGGCCCGCAATTGGCTGCGAAGGCAGTTTTGTCTTTCTTGAGGGCGACTGACCTGTGTGAACGCCTCTGACATAGTGGGGCTCTCCATGCGCGTGTGCGAGCTCGCCGCGTATTTACTTCCCCCATCCTCTGTCTACCTCATCTTTCTATTCCCCCTTTCCCGTCCCCCCAGTGTAGGGTAGCCAACCGGACGCATTTCTGGTTAGCATCCCTACCTTCTCTCTTTATTTCCACCTCCTTCGTCGCTTCTGTGCTCTCTGTTATGTACGCATGTTTACGTATGCTACGCCCGTTGTACAATACGCTGACTCCACTTACTTTGTACGATGCGGGAATTTGTCTTCGACATTTAAACTCGCCGTCCACGTTGCAGCCGTTGCAAGAAAATCGTTGTGGAACTGTCATATGCAGTTTCCTTGCAATAGTGCACCCTCTGCACTGCTGTCGCTAGATTGAAGGAACAGACGACTAACCTTGCACTTCTTTTGTGCTATAAGTCTTCGTTTGGACGATAATCTGAAAACGGTGACAACTGATGGAAGTATTATCAGAATCCCTGTCTTGCCCGTGGACAACAGAGTCAGGTAGACATAATAGTATTCGAGATGATTTTGCGCACAGACGCATATGCCAACGTCACTCAGCAGTAATTACCGCACCGCCGAATACTCATCACATCGTGTTTTTCATTTTGTTTACAGTGGCACGATCAACTGGCCATCCTTGTTCGACGATTTCTTTCCATGGCGATTCGTTGCCACAAAGCTGCAGCTTTTGGTACGTGGTGTGGCATCGGAAACTGCACGCACCTTGTATAGTGGTTAGCTTACGTTACTCGCCGTACTGTTATTATTATTATTATTATTATTATTATTATTTCACATACTTTGAAACCCCGAAGGCGTTACGGAAATAAGTGAAGTAAAAAAAAAGGATGCGGTAAGAATACAAACAAAAATATTAACGAAAGGCATTCTGTACAGCGGTCTTGTTGTTACAGACGTCGATGAGTGCGACTGATGCGGAAAGGCGACTGCAGGCCTCGCTTGTCCTAGGGATAAATGAGCCGCTGAAACGGCTTGTGCGGCACATTGGCATCCCGACTTTAAAGCTGTGGTCAATGCGGGATGAAATATAAGACGGAGGGGCAGAAAGGGTCTCCTTTAGTAGGGTTTGAAATGAAAAAAAAATAGTTTGGGGAATAATTGGGGCGTAGCTGTTCAGACGGATGATCCAATTGCATGCGTTGGTAAGTCATTCCTCTTGTATGTATGTATGTATGTATGTATGTATGTATGTATGCATGTATGTATGTATGCATGCATGCATGCATGCATGTATGTATGTATGTATGTATGTATGTATGTATGTATGTATGTATGTATGTATGTATGTTGCCAGATTTGGAGAAAATAAGAAGAAAGCACTTGCCTCAATACTCCCGATTGTTGTAAGCTAATTTCGGTCTGGTGATTGGTTTTACTTGAACACGCTCGCACAAGCTTTGACCTGCAGACTAATGCTGTAATATGGTTTCGTTGGTTGCTGGATTCGTAATACAAATTACGAACCCAAAATCAAATGAGACACGGAGAGTGGTTTCTGTGTTTTGTCTTTGTGTCCCATTTAATTGTGCATTGTTAACATGTGTCAGGAATCCGGCCTGCAGACATTCATTTGCTTGGACAGGAGAAGAAAATTGTCTTGCGATATTCACGACAGGCAAGAAAAAACCAGCTCAAGTGCAAGGGGAGAAAAGTAAGAAAGGTTTCCTGGCCTAATCCGACTGGTGGCATGGAAGGTGACGATGGCTCAAACCCAATTCCATCATGAAGGATTATCTGTTCAGTGGCACAGGATAAGTTACTCAAGCAACACTGGGTATTTTACACTGCTGCTCAGCAAAAAGTGGGTGGGTTACTCCTACGTTCTTTCTTGCTCACTATTCTCAGCGGTTCCACCGGCCGCGCTTAAGCTCTTGCGGTACGGTAACGTCAGTCTCCAACAGGGCACTTAAACCATGCACTGTGTAGAGTGGAGCTTTCACTGAAAAGAACTCTAACTTACTCTGCCATCGAGGTCCGTTGTTAATGGTACTCTCTATATACTTGCGTAGACGAAGCCATCGACAGCGTGTGGCTTGAAGAGAAAAGAACGCCTTCCCTCCCCTGGTGGTGTCCTGAGCTATTCGGTGTTGCTTGACAAGTATACAACTGCGAGATTGGCGACCGACGAGCTGCTGCCGTTTCACGCCCAAGCCCACTTTCTCCCTTACGTGTCACCATCCATCTTAGTCGACGCCTCCTCGCGGATCGCCGAGACCGATGCACGTCTCTTGTGGCCGCGTTTCAGAAGCCGAGCGATCGACCGTGGCCACTCAAGGGTAAAGGTCGCGCACTCCGTGCGACGCTAATCGAAGTTTCGGTGACGCAGCCGACGGAACTCCGGGAGCGAACCTCCTTATCCCGACCTCTCGTGTCCCCCCCCCTTTCCCGCCGTTCCCTTTTCCATCGACGCCTTCCTTTGTTAAGCCGTGGGCCATATGACATCGCTGAGTTGTGCAAGGGCAGTCATATGGAGACAAATGCCAAAGGAAAAGGAAGAAAGGAAAAACACCACTGAAGCGCAAGAAATGCGTCTTCTACGTACACTGGTGTATGTCCTCGGATTCTCTCAAGAGCACGGGACCGCTCTCAAGGCGTTTCAGAGAATGCGGGCCTTGAAGTCTTTGTGAAACAGTGAAACAGAGTTTGAAAATTATGCGCATGAAACTTTCAAGCTTTCGGCTATTGGAGTCACTTTGCTTTGCAGCTACGCCTGCTGTAAAGTACAATAGAGCAGGAAAGGGGGAAATACACAGGAATGGGGGAATACAATAATGCGTTATCTGAGTAACAACATAACACCCGAGGCTGTAAATGAACATAAGAGCATCGCATTGCCCCTATCACTAAATGATTAGGAAATTTAATCTATCTTGCTCTTGCTTGTGGGGGTAGGCAAAGAAAGCACTACTTTAGAAAAAAGGCGAAGGATGTTTAATGTTAGAAATCGTCTTCTAATTGAACATGTACCACAGAAGCGTGGTGGAGATGAATATTGGAAGTCGAATAGAATCGATAAATTCGGTTTCTTGTAAATACCTACAATGGTAAAGTTTAAAATTCATGTTGTACATTACTACATACGTAGGGCAGATGATGTTAAAAAGGTAAGAAATATAACATCTGGGCTCATATTCACGAGAAGCTCTTGCGCTAGAATTGTTCATAAGAGAAAGCGTTAGTCAATCCTGATGCTGGACATATCATTAGCAAAGCGGGATGGCCAATGACAAAAAGCACTTAAGCGCGAGAACGTTAATTAATTCGGCCTGTGAGCAGAGTGTCTGTATTGCAAAAACCATCTGAACCATGTGCAAACCTTCACAATCCATCAGTATTATACTTAGGATTTCTTTTTCACTGGGAAGCTCCTGTGACTCGAACCACCTTCCCAAGTCTACCGTATTAATGATCCAGCGAACTTCATATATGCTATCGATGATTTTGTACTGCCTCAATCACCAAATCCGGCCTTTATTCGCGCGCAGTTCTCCGGGATGGGTATCGTGATTGTTATAGGAACAGGTAGGGACCGACAAAATAGAGCTTTGTCTGAAACCAGCCAATGAAACAGTACACACATGGTGCTTTTAAAAATATCCGCACAGGTGCGGTGACGGATCTATCGTTGGCGGTAGGATCACTTGTCCACAGTCCACAGTGACCATATGATTCATGCTCTTCTGTCTGCAGAAAAAAAATAGTATTGACTTACGGGACATGTTTAAAGCAACATTCTGGTTCAGCCTCCGTAAGCTAACTGCATTACATTTTGCATTTTTAAGTCGCCATATTACCTACTTCGTTGCGCCATACGTAATCGGTTCACTGAACCCTGCACTGAGGGTTCCCTGGCCTAGCGGTACCTTTATCCCTTAGTAAAGATTTATATACTTCATTCATTCATTTATTAATTCACTCTTCCCAGCGGTTCACAGACAAGCCGTCCACATTATTAATACAGCGCCGCTATTGTCACAATGTTTCGCCAGTTTTGTTGATATTGACGTCTTACATTTGCCTAGCCTCTGTCGTCATGACATATACTATATAAGTTTTATAATTGTTATCTTCGTATTATTATTTAGCTAGCTTTCAGTAATACGGGCTCTATGATGCTAATTCTATAACTTTTGCCACACGTCAAATTCGTTTTTTACCTATAGTATCCGGACTAAATGCGTCGAATTTTGGCAATTTATTCATGTTATCCCTATCCTATCCTTTTTTGTTTCATAATATCATTTTCAAATATTTTAAATTCGCATATCATCAGTGGCATGCTTAACTGACGTACACAACAGAACGTTAACTCAAGCTAAAAACTTGACGAGCATAAAGCATCGCTAAAACACGAATTTTTGTTAAAAAGACAGACTAGCAAGCCGAAGAGGGAAGTCTTAATTTCGAAACAGAGAATTCGGTTAGCAATATTTGTGTTGTCTCTATAGTTACCTGGCACGCGTAAAAAAAAAGAAGAAAAGGAAACCCGGTGACTGAGACTACGATTACACCTATTAATGCGGTCATTCTTCATTACTAACTTTCTTTTCTTCAAGTGGGTGCGTCCACGGCTTCACTTGGGCAGACCATGAAAGACATTTGTCTCTTGAAGTAATAACAAAGCTATATTTTTCCGCTTGCGAGTGGCATTCCAGAGGCGAGAAAAAGCGGGTTGAAGAGAGGTTACGAGTTAATACGCCGAAGCTTCCTCTAATATTGCAAGCCAGCAGTGACTTAAAGAAGGAATTCCTTCCTCCAGACCTTGAAAGTGCACTTCTCCACTGGAATACGAGAAAATAAACGTCCTTTATTGAGGCCCACAAGGGGAAAAAGAAAATCGAACACGCATGCATTCCGCCGCAGTGGAAAAGGCAGATGAGAGACGTAATGACACGCAGCCGATGGAATATGGACCTGCCAACTTCTCTCCAAAGGAAATTACCGCACGTCTAACGCGCATGGCGATGGTGCAATTGGCGCCCTGATCGTTTGGAAAAGCTTGCGCACAATAGCCAATGGATTCAGCTGCAATCGAGCATTTCTGCGTGCGCAGAAAACGCCCAGTTGACAGACTCCCGAACTAAGTTGATGAGCACCTGTTTCTTGTGCAGACGGTGCGCGTAAAAAGCTGGCTGTAGAATGGCGAAAAAAATTCAGAAGTGAAGCTGGCCAGTAGTTTCTGCGCAGCTTTCTCGCAGCCGCGAACGTGGCTAGAATTTGTGAGCACCGAGAAGCTTTGTGCTGCATTGTTGCTGAATGGTGGGTGAGAAAATTACTGAAACGAAGTCATTTGAAATGAGGAGAACAACTTCCTACTGAGAGAAAATATTGCTTTGTCGCAGTCACACTACTAAATATTTATGTGGTTTCTCATCCCAAGGCTGTGCATGACTGTGGCAGACGCGGAAATGGAAGAAAAATAAATTAAAATTTGCCGTGTCCTCCCTATTATGCATGTGGATGTAAGTATGCGTAATTTACTTTTCCTTAGTTGATCTCCATGAAAATGAATGCCACCGACATGGCAGGGGAATCCAACCTACTAATTAACCTCCTAGAGCAATCCTGCAAAGTGCCGCGGTGACACGCTTCGCAATAGTTTTGGTGTGTGTGATCCAATGCGCGAGTTTCACCAGCCACAGCCCAATTACTGAACATTCAAAACATCGTTGCCGCCTTGGTGGTCAGCTTAGCACGTAAATATCATCACCCTGTTGTCACAAGAACTTATTGCCTCGCAAAAAAATATACGATGAATCAGCCCCGGTTGCAATCTAAGAATGCACTTAGCATGCATTAAGAAGTGGTTATATGTGGCACTGTATGTTGCACAAAGCGTTATGGGTGACACTCGCCCTGCTTTGCCCGTAAGCAGGGGCCAACAGATAATTCGAGCACCACTTCGTCAAGAACAAGTTGGGATCCACGTGCAGCGTCTGCGAACGACTCTGGTTGCCGAAGCTTAGTCAGCCGTGGGGTACGGTCAAGGTCGCTACGTCAGTGAACCGTCTTCTTCAGTAGCGAACGATACCTTTTGCTGTCGCAACAGTGCACCATTATAGTTCTGCGCTCGTCAATGCTCTCACAACTGCCCGCTCTACAGCGAGAACTGTGTTTCAGGGATATATCGATGGAGATCGGAACCTCCGAGACATTTGCAACGCGAGTCGAAGCATGTCCGAATGCGCAGGCTTACTTGCACATTTACCACGGGCGAGCTACACGGCCTTTTTTTTTTATCCAGGGCAAGAAGTTTTGGAGCTATAAGCAACTTCCGAGCAACTTGCAGCTCGCGCTGCTGCCGAAGCGTTCGTTCGAGTCTAACGTTCAGTCAGCGCTCATGGCAAGCACAGAGACGGGTGCGTGCGTCTGTCGAATGACCCCGCGTGCTCACTTGGGAGGCAAGGACAGCGCGAGGTGATGGCTGCCCACCCACCGTGACAGCTCTGTGCGTATAGTGGCGCATGCACTGCAGAGCTCGAATGCACGTTTCGATGGGGGGTGGGGGCGAAGTGCAAGAACGCTCGTGTGCTTACATTTAAGTGCACATTGGAGAATCAAAGCTGATTAAACTTAATCTGGAGTTCCCCACTGTGGCGTGCGTCGTAATCACACCGTGGTTATGGCACGGGGAACGCCAGAATTGAATTTGTTTTGATTTGCAACTTTGAAACTGCTCTCTCTCTCTCTTTCTCTACTCACACGTCATGCAGCTCATCTAGGCAGGGAACCCGTCCCGCGAGCGACCTAATGAACCGCGTGTTTGTATGTCTGTTAAAGGAACAAAAATATTCGAGCAAGTCTTTCTGAAAATGGCGTACAGCTTTGTAGCTGCTCTTAAGGTATCCGTAATGGTCCTCTTGGTAGGCGGAAGACACATGAGCAATTCTGCCATGCATCTTATGTTTTCTGGAGCTGAGACACGTTTCCGTCGTTTGACTTGGACGGTTTACTCGGAGTTTCTCAGGAGCTTCCATTCCGTTGGAAAGTGACTATCGACTTAAGTATCGTGGAGAGTTAAGTAGACAAGGTCCCGTTTTGGCATGCGTCCTAAGCATTTTCGATTTTTTCAACGTCAGGGAATGTGTATCTGTGGAAATTGAAGTCTATTATACCTATACAGAACGGTCAGTTGTAAATTTAGTGGCGTTCACCCTTTTTTTTTTATTCATAGGCCAGTGCAACCTATGAATACAAGCCGACGTTATTCATACATTATTGCTGGTACCAGAATACCGCCTAAACGCAATGACTGTCATTTTTTCCGCCGAAGTCTTTATTGGGTGCCATGCAAGCACACTTTTTCTCATTTCTGGAGTAGCTTCCATTTAATGGCCAAGGGCACTTCTTGTTTAATAGCGCATGTTCTCGAGCGTGAGGCGATACACTGTAGTTGTATGCTGAAGTGATATACGCTTACTGTGGGTGCAAATTCTTCAGAAAGTGAAGAGTCCACCGTTTGTGGGAGAAGCTGTGAATTATGTGGGAAGTAAATGAGTGTTCCCGGAAATCTTTAGCGTGAACGAAGAAATCTTATATGTTTTAGTTACTAAGCGGAGCCAATTCGTTTTCCTCATTTGTTTATCAAAGTGGCTGGACTCAAGACCGTTTTCTGAGTCAAGTATAGTCGGACCGTGGCCACACCCGTCACTGTCACGAAAAGGTATTCGCGCGCTTGTACACTACTTGGAGTGCACCAGCTTAAGAGACCGTTTACAGTGTCCCTGTGCATCACCCCCAAACGCACTTAATGCTCATTCTCTCTCTCTTTTCCTCTTTTTATTGCCCTGTCGCCCACCCCTAGTGTAGGGTAGCAAATTGGGTGCTCGTCTGGTTGACCTCCCTTCCTTTCCTGTCCTTGCTCTCTCTCTCTCTAAACGCGACGTGGCTCTTACAACTGTTGGATTTAACAGAAATTAATTTCGCTCAAGTAATCAGAAACGATATTACTGATGTTTATCAGACAGTGTAAGCTGTTTACAATCGCGCAGCGGGGTATGAGTCTAAATAAACAACGCTTCCACCCGCTCGCAATACACAGTGACAGGAGCTTCAAGGTAGAATAGGAGATTGAAATTGAATCGACATTTGTTTCTGCAAGGAAGTCGACTGCGGTGATGTAATGCATTTTAATGAAAACAAACCTATGTAAACGCGCGTACAGCTTCAGTGCGCACGCTCCCACGGCCGTTGCTGAAATTTGTTGACGTGTAGAGCGCGTTCCCGAAAGAAGGCTTAGACTTTGTGCGCCACGCGCGAGTGGGCCCCCGGTTAAGCCGAGTAGAAGAGTGATACTCGTAGGTGCTCTCATATGCGAAACAAAAGGTCGCGCACGTAATTATACTATGGTTGGCGCTGGAAAAGCATGTATCGGCGTTGTGATGCTAATTAGCCTCACAGCACCGCTTTTGCCTTTAACAAAAGCCAGCTGGCGCTGTTGCTATGGCAGAGTATCAAGAGGTATAATCTCACGAAGGAAGGAAACACGAGGGCAAGCGTTCGTCAGCCAGTGCGCCGAAGATTATGTTGAAGACAGAGGAGGAGGGAGGAGGAAGAGTAAAGGAAAGGAGACAGACTTTCGGAAGAGTGGATAAAGTGCGTCACATGGAGCTTTCGGATGTTAAGCCTCAGCGTTGATGAAAAATGAACGCCAGGTGCTGCGCGCGACGTTAACACATTGCAGAGAAAAGAAAAAAAGATTGCCCTTTCAGTGCAGCACTAATGTTCTCGTGTTTTGCTGCAGCTTCCTGTAGAATCTCACCGGTCGTTTCTTGCTGTTGATGAGTGTGCCAGGTCAATAAATAATAAACACAAATGAGGCACTCTTCAGCAATATTTAACTGCAAAACGGAACTCTCAAATGAAAATTAATGAGATCCTTTCCCACTTCGAGTCCTTTTGAAACATGAGGTTTTGGAATTAAACCCAAATTGGCATTCTCAAGAAAACCTTCATTCGAACGCTTTGTTTTCGTTCAGAAAGCGCAGTGTTCTAACGAGAGTGAGCAGAGCTAAAGTGGCTTTATTGCGATCGAACGTATTCTTTTACTCTGAATCCCAACAGAGTTATTTGCTAAGGATGAAACGACAAGCCTTCTCATTTTATCTGTGTTTCGTTTATCGCAGGTTATATCCTAATTGACACAGTTGTTGGCACGAGACGCTCGGTGGAAACTGGCCCCGCCTTCGTAAGTACCCCGTCTGTTAAGCTTTGAGGCAACTTCAACCTAAAGAGAAAACGCGGTGGACGAACATTTTCTCATATTTGCACATAATGCATACAACTGCATGGTTGAGAGGTGTTTGAAAAAGCAAAAGATGAGGTGTTCGCGAGAAAGACAGTGCAGATACAGAGCGTTTTCCATCTTGTCATCTGCATACCGTGGCACTTATTCCAAATAGCGAACCCTCTAACGACGTATCCCCAAGAGCTTGCTATAGAAACCTTTCACCGCACTCCCGCGGGAGAAGCCGTGTTTGATCACGTGGTGACGCGTTCGTTGCTTGCCTCAGCTGCTTCTGCTCACATCTGCAGGGCAAGACGCCCTTGTGGCTTACAAGCCTCTGTTTCGGCATTTTTCACCTGCAATGACTACGTGAATGGAACGAAACGTTGTCCGAAGTTCAAGTGGACATGTAAATGTCGCATATGTATTCTTTCCAGTTCATCACGCCTTGTTTAAATGGCGCGAGCATCGACCTACACGGGGTGCGTGCTACAATGCAGGCCAGAAAATATTTTTTTATGGCACAGTGAGACGTACTTTCAGCCGCTGCAATAAGTCAAGATCACTGTCATTTGCTCATCGTCTCTTCTTGACAGCCAGTGGTTTCGAAGCCGCAGGTTGGCATGTTTTTAGTTCAGTAACGGTCTTTTTTTTTTCATTCGATGTCATTACCTTGTTCATTTTCTACGGAATCATCATGGATGTGTCAATTGCTGTAGAGTTACTTATGTGCGGCTCCGTGCTCAAAACATTCTCGGTGTGAAGTTTTGTAGTAGCTTGCAAAAAAACACGCAATAACTCGTTTACATTGTGGCACGTGAGAAAATGTTCAGCCTCCAACATTATTATGTAACGTAACAATAAAACAATACACTTGTCGGCATACTCTCTAACAAGTGCACGCATATCTAATACGTGGCTGTGAGTCTCATTGAGTCACAGGGAATCGGGCTGGACGTTAGCAAGAAACAAAGAATTAATATTTGCAAAATACTAAATCTGTAGTGCTATCTGGCGATCATATTTTTCTGGGAACTTGGCCCTCGAAAAGAAATATCGCAAAATAGTTTTGCCATCAGCAGAACCTTGCTTTGAGTTAGATTACGGCTCGACATTGTATTGCGGGTTTGTGCATGGCGCAAATAAACAAGGGCGGAGAAAGACAGTAGTGAAAATAAAGCAGAGCTAACAGAACGCCAATAACGAAACGCACATCTTCTTTCGATATTTTTTCTTTGTGCACGGAAGAATGCGAGATGATCGCCTTTTATTGCGAAACTCCATGTGAAAATGAAACAGTTGTCGGCTGCGGATACACTTCGAACATCTGGTGTTCTTTAATGGGCCCCTAAAGATAAGTGCAGGAGAGCTTTTCCAATTCCACCCCTGTCAGAACGCGCCCGCCGTGACCGGGAACAGAACTGCCATGGAGGCGATGAGGCAGGTCTTGAGGCAACAAATGGCCAGATGAGGCGCAAGCGTCATCTGTTTATAGTGGACGAACTAGCTAGATACAAAGGTCTATGAAGCATATGCTCAGCACTTGTAGTCTCCTTATAGAGCATCTATATTTTATCGCAAGCGTAGGCTCTTCGGTCTTAGAAGAAATGCTTGACCCAGCCGACAGTAAAGACGTAGAAAGCATCCTTCGGAACGTTTCTTATGGCGCAACTGCACGTGTAATACCTGCGAAGATAGGGCACTAGTTAACTTGACCCAAGCTCGAATGATTATGCGCTGCATCAACTAGCGGGACAAAAGGCAGGAATTCGCACGAAGACTAGATTCGGTGGAAATCTTTACGTTGGCTGTGCAAACGCCAGTCTTTCTGTCCTGAATATTTTCGAGACAACAGCGCCGTAAGCAGGCGGTTTCCGTACGCTTATTATTTATAGTGAGGTGAGCCCCCAATGCAAAACGTTCAGTTATTTCCGCTTGATAACGGGTGCAGGAACAGCGACAGCAGCACAACACGTTGAGCTAACTCTTATGAATGGCAGGGAGCTTGTCGCGGTAGATGTTTGAAGAATGTCGGAGACACTGTCACGCCCTCGTAATGGTAAGCCCGTTCAGCTGCTATGTAAATCTCTCTAAAAAAGCGGGTGTTGACACGAAAAAAAAGGAAGCATTGCCAGCTGCAATACTTGCATATGTTATTCGAACCAGTCCTATTTGCTTTTCCATTCATAAGTTAGGTTCCCATGTCATCGCTATAGGATAAGATAGGCTTTCCATTCATGACGTCGCGACTACTCTCGTGTTTCAAGCAAGATTTATAAGCGCTCGCCATCGCCGTGCGAACTAGAGCTGCGCGCCACATAGTTGTACTCTGAAAGAGAAGTTCTCAATGCGAAAAAAAAAAAGGGGGGGGGGGGGAGAAAAGGTTACTAACGTTTGCTTCAGCACCGAGGATGAAGAATGGAACTCGGTTTGAGAGCGTCCTACAGCTTTTTTTCGCCGGCTCACGGGAGCGCATGAAAGCCGTCGCTAATGTCCTCATCTGGGCGATT
The DNA here is from genome assembly GCF_023375885.2 of Dermacentor andersoni. Lineage (NCBI taxonomy): Eukaryota > Metazoa > Arthropoda > Arachnida > Ixodida > Ixodidae > Dermacentor > Dermacentor andersoni. Next base: position 81,356,086 of record NC_092817.1, read on the forward strand.
CGTCCCATTCACAGCGCGTAATGTGTTTCGAAAAGCTCCCCCAGACCGGAGAAATTAGATGTTTTGTCGCGTCGCGAAGAGCTTTCATAAGAATCTCGCTGGCACACTTTGATCCTTTTCGACTGGATGTGCCGCTAGTGAGCCTTTTCTATTTGTATTTTACGCTAGCACGTGCGGAGGTTTCTTTTTTCATTCGTTCTCAGCTTTGAGAAAGTTCCAAAGAGGGCGCCGATAAAAAAAAGATGTACACGGAATTCCCCTTCCTGTGGTTTGAAGCCCCTGGGCCCTCGAGTATCAAATGCGCATTTGTGCCAAAGCTGGAAAAGATGAGCTAACGTGAGAGCACTATCGCGTCGAGCGTCAGATAAACGGAAGCTGATTATATGTTTTCGGTGGAACAATGCACTATGTACTCGGTCATCTGCACATACTTTAGCTGAAATATCAAAAAGGCGCACGTAATACTAAATGGCGAGGGGCTATGTATTCACAAGCAGAGTGTTTAATCATTGGAGACTTTATTGTCCATTATGATCACTGTAGTATAACTGTAAAACACACTGCAGATTTTTCCGCGTTATGATTTTGGAATAACCTCCCGTTAGATATTAAGTTGTCTCTAATAATACGTACTTTTAAACAAGTTTGAGGAACCGCTTTACTCTCGCTGAGCTTGAGCTAGCTCGACAAAAAAGACGCGACGGGTGCTAATGATTGTATGTAGAGAATCGCTCACTCTTTGGCCAGTTGGTGTATCATGTGTTACGCCGCTCAACGACACAATCTGAAATCTACAGATGAGAGATATTTACGCATGCTATCTACAGATGACGAAAATGGAATATACAATCGCACACTGCACTCACGCAAGTAGTTTCCTTCCTGTGAGATAGTTAACTTGTCATGCATGGCTCATTATATTCTACTTGTTATGCTATATTCATTCTTAGGAGTGTAGCAATTATTTTATGTATCTTTAGTAGTTGCCTAATCACCGACATATTTCATATTTAGTTTGTAGTCGTTTGTTATTGTAACTTCCCTTCACTTCACTTTATTACCTTAAAGACACCCGTTGAGGGGTTGAGGGGGTATTACAGAGGGGGTGGGCTAGCAAATGAACGTTACAAATAAGTCTTTATGCGGAGCATTGTGCTGTGACATTTTGTCTAAAACTTGATGGACACGTGATTGCTGCAATGTCTCGAGGAAGGCCATTCACGTCCACTGCTGAACGAAGAAAAAATGAGGCAGCGAAGGTGGTACTGCGAGCACGTGAGCGTGCAATTTGATACGGTGGCTAGTGCTATGGGATATGCGCGTTGGTGGGGTGATGTAGGGCGCGCGATTGAGGAAGCTGTGAAAAAATTTGTGGAGCTGTGAAAATTTGTGACGCACACTTCCAATGTTATTGCCTACTCCAAGCCTCTATGTATTTCCCTGCTGCTTTTTAATATATACTACGCTTTTCTGTTACGAACAGGGAGTGCTCACACAGCTTTACGCTCTGGGACCTCCTCCTGCATATAGCATTATGAATATAGACCCCTGACGGGCCTGAATAAAGTGAATTTCAAACAGAAACTATACGTGTCCGCTAGCTGTACAAATTCCTTAACGCTTACACTACATTTGTCACCTCCTCAAGCGTGCTAACGCTAAATCGCCTGCACGATATTCCTTCTCATTTATTTTCCGAAACTAACGTCAGTTTTTTTTCTCGCTTCATTCGGCAATCAAATGTTGTAGAAAGGCTCGCGACCAACGTTGCCAACACTTGTAACCACATGAAGTAAATCAATAAATCGTCCGACACTAACACGGGATATAAGGCCATGGTTGGGATTTCACAGCGATAACTGAAAGAGAGGCACGCGGAAACGGGTTGAGGGCGAAATGATACGCCTTACCCTAAGAGTACGACAGGAATATGAACTACGCTTCAAAGCTGTAGATTGGCTGGTACCTTAATCAGATACCGTCGCAAAGCGAAAGCACCGATACATATAATCTCACTTAATGAACAGCCATAATGTCGACAGTGAACGTTCCTCAAACTGTCACCTCTTGAGCTAAGACACGTACTTGGCCCATTGACCAATGCTATTGCATCTCGAGGCAACAAAAACGCTTTCAAAGGGGTCCGGCAACACTTTCTATTGAATCCGTGCAAAACTTTTCACACGAAAGGACGCTATCTTAGAAATTACTTGGGGCGAAAAGGTGTTTCAATGTGCACAGTATAGAAGCGGAGCTAGCGGCATTCAAATATTGTCTTTCGTGCTCTCCGCGGTGCTCCCGCTCCTTCTTCAACGGCTTGCACTGCGGAGTCTGCGGTAGAGCGGTTCGGCGCCCACAACTCTCCAACCACTACTGAACGTCATGGTCTAAATGAGATACTGTGCTTGCGCGAGCTCACAGCGCCTTTCCTCCCCCTACCTCCCTCTCTTTATCTTATCTTTATTTTCCGTCTTTCTCGTCCCCCAGAGTAGGGTAGCCAACCAGGCGCATTTTTGGCTAACACTCCTGCCTTTTCTCTTTATTTCCTCCTCCTCCTCTTCCATTGAAGGACGTACTCTCAAGCTCTCTGCGATAACTTGTGTCACCGCGAATTGCGGTAATAATGTAGGCGAAAGAAGGAGAGATAAGAAAAACTAAACTTCAGTAGTTGCCCACGGTACTGGGGACAAGAAAATTGATGCGAATGTGGGGTTCAACCAATTTCCTGAAACACAGGAAGCGAGGCCAGTGTGGAATAGATAACAACAAGCCCATTTTAGGTTGCTTCCAACCGATCTACAAAGGCAACAAGCACATAGCAGAGGCAGCATCATGAAATGAAGCTCCTGTTAATCAAGAGAGGTAAGGAAATTGGTGGGTTAACACAGTCATTATCATATAACGGTCAAAAATCACAATCCGCTTCCCCTGTCGCTTGTTTCTTCCAGCAACCTCAGGTTCATGTCAGGAAATTGTTGTGCTTTATAAAGCCTGTAACCTAAAGCTAAATTATCTGTGGAAAAATTATGTAGAAACGAATTTTAGTGAATAATTTAAAGTGGGTATATGGTACTTATATCTCCGGAACAGCAGTAATGCCACTTTTATTTATGGCCCCTAAGCGTTCTTTATTCTCTTAACGAAGGGAAAATGTTGTCCTTTCCTTTCACTCGAAGTCATCACTGATTCATCTATCATCTGCCAACCAAATACCTCTAACAGAGGACCTTATTTTAGAATGCCGATATCACAAGCCATCGCAGCGGAGGGCGACGAGGGCACTGATGCAGTTTTTCAGGGCAACAGAATTGGACCAGCGGCTATAGCCTGAACAGATATTTATCGTGCTGCAATTGCTACTGTGCTGTGCTGCACTGTGCTGTGCGGTGGCGATACGCGGTGACAGTGACCGACTGTGATTGTATGTCTATGCTCCTTGCTTTCTTTACCTCTACTTTGCTATCACTTTACCTCCCCCTCCCCTCTCTCCCCAGCGTAGGGTAGCAAACCGGATCTTCCCATCTGGTTAACCTCCCTGCCTTTCTCCTTTCTTCTGTCTCTCTATCTCTCTATCTGCCAACGTGTCCCTCCACGCTGCTGGAAGGCAGGCTGGGACAACGAAGACATATAGAAAAGACTACGTACGATGACTGAGATGGCGAGTTGTGCGCGCATTGTGTAGATTATGCACGGTGCGTTTCATTGAATGAACAATCGTAAGTGTACGCTGAGTGATCGCTGACACATCACAGGAAGAGGAGTGTGGCTTGCTGTAGGTGGGCCTAGCCTTGTAAAACTTGCCGGCAATTGATTGCTCAGCTTAAGTGTCACTTGTTAATTATCGTATAGCCTGAAGCCCGTCACATTACATCTGGCAACGTAAGAAAATGCTAATGACGAGGATGGATTTGAACAGGCGCTGTGCGTCATCCATTCCACGCCTTTACAGAGCGTCATCTTTAAAAAAATATGTTTCGACCAGTATTGTGGCTGCCGCAAAGAGCTAATCAAATGTCGCAGCCTTGGTTAATTATAACATCTTGTGGGTCATCTCTCACAGTGCCTTCTAACCCTGCGGCATGCCGGCAAAATGAAGCGTCAACATTTAGTCTGCCTATTCCTGAACGCAATTTTATACAAAATAATACTGATGCTTTTCTCTTGGCAAAACATTTTCTCGCATTTTAGGAAGATCGCATTTAAAATTGTATTAACGACAGGAATTCATGCAGTTGCGCTTGCCAATATTTTTTCAGGACATGATATTTTTACAGTCCTACGATAATTATTGTCGTGCGCCTACGGTCTTGTTCTTGCAGTATCTGCTAATGGCTCTTTGCCATTCGAAGATACATAAACGTTCTTGTTGTGTCCTTCAGGTTTCTTTGTGTTTTGTAACACCTTTCAAAGGTCTTGAACGTTCCATCTTCGCCACAAGTGGTCGGGCTCGGTACAGAACGTTGTGTTGCTTTGAGACGTTTTCGGTGGCCATTTTCAAGTGTGCACCGGTGGTACCAGAAGCAGAGCTGCCTGAGCGCACGCACTGCAGCTGCAACCTTTCAGTGAGTCGAACAGAGTATGGCAATTTGATCACATTTGTAACGTGCGCTCCCTTTCAGACATGCCTTTGAAGCCGCCTCAAGTGCTCGACTATGCAGGTTCAGCAGCTAGTTTTCTACAGGTATACATTGAAGGTGACAGCACGCAGAGAGCAAGTAATTCAACTTGCCGGGGCAGACGGCGCCAACGTGGCCTAACGTCAAGCAAGAGTTCGATTTCTGTGGTCAAGTGGCAAAATTGGGCATACGTTACGGCAAATACAGCGCGCTATAGCGTTCACCATTGAGGCGCCTCAGACGGTGATGAATTTCGTATACTTGCTCATAAATGAAAGGGATGTATATGGCTACAGAATATGTTCCCTTCATGCGAAGTGGCATCTTGAATTGATACACATACGCGGATTCATTTCATCCATCATATACACATAGGCATAAATGCAAGTGCGCCGTCTTTGTATAGTTCGCGTATAATATGCCCCTGTGTTTTCTTCGCGCTTCAACCTTTCAATGAGTAGAATAGAGTGTGGCTATTTAAATCCCATTTGTTGCGTGTCCTCACTTTTTGACATGCCTTTCAAGCCGCCTAATGTGCTCAATTACAAGTTCCAGATTAGCCCTTAACACTCCTAAATCCCTCACATTCAGAAATTGGGTTTGCTTGATCCTGAAGTCGAGAATAAAGGCACCAAGTGTACTGCGAGAGTGAATCGCGGGGTTCCGTGACGTCAGAAGTTCCTTGCACAAACACTCCTCGCACACAACGTCTCGTCAACAGCCGAGATGCGGCACTCGCTGGTCGACAAGCTTTTTTGCGGTGACGCGGGCCCCTCCGATGACACGAGCGCGCCTGGGGCGACAAGATTAATCGAGGACCGCGTCAACATACCCGCAGCGGAGACCATTCTGCCGCGTCCCAAGGCACATATCATGAGCGATCGCTGGGAACCGTTTTGTGCTGACACGCGCGAGGATAGGGTAGGGCAAGGGGCTGATTTTGGCGCGCCAGGCCGTCTACAGTGTAGAGAATGAGGCGAAAGAAAAAGTAGTATGGAGAGTCACGTGGGTGACGCGGCAGGAGGTGGTGACATTGCTTTTGTCAGCTCTTCGTTCTTCCGGCACTGACGACAAATTGCGTGCGTTCCCGCCTGCTGCTCCTCCTCTCGGGCGTAGTGACGCGTTCGTGACGTGACAGAGGATGGACGCGCCGACAGCGCTTGGCGATTCCGAGTGATGCCGATGCCGCATAGGGTCGCCTAGCTCGCTGCTTGGCATGATGGTGATTTGAGAAGCTATCTGTGGATGTAACGCAGATATGTGAAATTGTTTGTCAATCGCGCTGAAGTCAGGCGTAATATACAACCCAGAAGAGGTCAAGAGAAGCAAAAGAAGCAAACCAAGAGGCTATTTGTAGGTAAAGCAGGCTGATAACGCTTGTTCCGTTGACTGGCATATGGCGTCAGATCACTTGCTGCCACCCGCGCTCTCCCGTCGTGAAACAACTTTAGTGCCTCCGTCTGTGTCGCATTCGTGAACGCTTGTTCATTCCTCGTGCGAATGACTAACCGGTGCCACATGCCACTGTTGAGGATCTGGTAAAACTACAGAGCACATTCTCGGGAACTGTGCAACCTTTAGCTTTCAATGATAATCCCGGCGCACTAGTTTCACACGCTTGGAGAACAAAGCTTCCTTGCAGGGGAACATCCTGAGAGCTTGGCCGAAGAACTCTATATGCACACGGCCACCAAAACGCTAAAGTGCTTCTTGAAGTCAACTGGACGTCAACAGCGTTTGCGACTCCACATGAGTGAAGGCGCTCATGGACGGGTGCCGCTAACTGACTCTCCTTCTTTCTTCTTATCTTTCCTTCCCCACGCGTAGAAAAGCCGACTTTACGCGACCATACTTCCTTCCTGCCTTTCCATATTTATCTCTTTTTCTCTCCCTTGATGCGCAACAGCACCAGGCACCTTTGCAGGCCGCGATCACGTCAGCCTCCAGCTATGCACTGAATTTCAATTCGCCATGTCAGATTAAAACAAAATTTGTGAATGGCTCGTTAACGCTCTCACTCAAGCATACGCCTCATATATTGTACTATACTGTTATGCTTCCGTGTGTGGTATTTAGCTTCAGGTGCTTAACGGGAGGCGGAATTTTCCAAGTAATAAAAAAACATGTTCATTTTTTTTTTTTTGTGAAGTAGTGAAAGAGTGGTGAAGGAGTAGTGGAACTTGGTAGTAAAAGAGTGGTAACAAGGCAAACTGTTGGGCACTTAGGGATGCATTCACGAACGAAGCATGCAAAGCCTTGGAATAGGCCTGGACACTTGTGAATGAAAAAAATAAAAGGAAATTGTGCTGCATTTCTTGTCGTTGCCGACACCCAACAAAGCGAGCATCACTTTAACCTTAAAAGGCGAAAGGAGGTTGCACAGCCTAATTGAGGCAAACGAAAACCACAAGATAAGATCTATAAATGTGGATGCCTTGACCCCTCAAACATATGTTCTAAAATAAACGTAAAGTGAATCAATAGTAACGGCGATGTCATATTATTATTCGGGTCATGCCTTGAAAAGAATTCCTGTGCGTGTCAAGATCAAGTAATGCGACGAACAAAGTTTTTTTTTTTCAGTTTCAGTTTCAGTTTCAGTTTATTGTTCATTCAAGATACAGTTGCTTGTTAGTAGTATGCAGGTGAGGGTCCCAAAGTCAAATGACTGTACCGGGAGGCTCCAGTTATTGACCATGCAGTAAATAGCCTTGAACTGTATCTTAGTATCTCGTGTGTAAATGACAAAAGAAAAGAAGAAAGGATGAAATACACCCTACCAAAAAGCAGACACACTGGCAATAGATAAAACAAGAAAAGTAAGTAAAGTAAGTAATTAAGTAAAGTAAAACAAGTAAGCAATTAAAGTAAAGTATAGCAAGCAAGCAAGTAAATAAGGTAAAATAAACTAAGTAAATAAACGTTCATGGGCATTCACTCGCTCAAATTTTTGACAAAACTAACAATTTTAAACATTTTTCGCTATATAACAGTACACGAATGGAATTCGTTACCGCTATCTGTTTTTTTCCTCACAAGATTTTACTGGTGCACTAGAACGTCTATTTACCTGCTAAAATTTTGTTTTATGTAGGTTATTATGTATCTTTTTTGTGTGTGTTTTGTGTCTGTGTGCTGTTAAATTTGCCCGTTTCTATTCTTTTCAGTATAACTGTATGATCTCGCTCCTGCTTGGGCCAGGCATTGGCCTGCACTATCTTGAAATAAAAATAAACAAATAAATAAAAGTAAATCAAGCAAAGCAAGTAAGCAAGCAAGACAGCGCAGAGTAAGTCAAAGACGGAGCGACACAAGAAGTGCACGAAATTAGGGCGTAGAAACCATTGCTCACTGACACGAGCACCAAATGCTCACCCAGTGGGAAAGTTCATTAGTGAGGGTTCGGCACATTCCTTTGTGTTTTCTCTACCGCTTTTTTCGTCATGATTAGCTGTCACCGGGGAAACAAGAAATTAAACCTACGCGAGTCCTTCGAGCTAAGCGCTTGTTCAATCTTTTTTCTGCACCCTGATTTCAGTGCGATCACATGCGAGTAATTAAATGGGCCAGCTTTCGCCTATCGATCGCCTGCATGCGCTCTGCGCTCAGATATTGGACTGAGCACACGTCACTGCCGTGCCTCTACTCTTCTCTGCATAACTCGGCTGGGCTAGCTGTACAATGGAGTCCACATTGGCGTTTGGGCTCCTGACACGTCGTTATAGGCATTCCAAATGACTTACTATCCGCGTTCAGTTTCAGCCTTCTTCAAATGAGAACACTTATTTCGCGATGGCGATAACCTTTCGTCTACAAAAAATTGAGAGATGGTATTGCTCATATAGCACAGAAAGAGGAAAGTTAGACTCTGGACTTAACGTCGTGAGCCAACTCATGGTCCATTGAGGTACTTCGCAGTTGGGAGCTACACCGTAGTTTCGACCACGTTATGCTCTCGAACGTATGCACGCAAAGCATGGCACGGGAGCGTTCTTGCATTCCGCCTCCTCGGAACGTGGGCGCCACATGCGTGTATCGAACCTAGGACCTCCGCCCTGAGCAGCAAAACGTCGTAATCACTGTGCCCCCGAGGCGGATCCGCAGAAGAATTGAAAGAACGTTGATGTAATCATTACATCATTTACAGGAAATATATTCAGGTAATGTTAGTACAGATTGCCTATACTATGTTCGGAACGCAATCATAGCCAGAAGGTCACATGAGTTACTAACCAAAAGCTAGTAAGTGCTTGTCAGAATGTTAACTAAGATTCTATTAAGAGCAGTTAGTAACGGTACCGATAGTTCATTTAGTACCTAAACCAAGTGATGCACAGCCGGACATGGATAGTCAGCTTACGAACCATAGGCAATGCTAGTACCGGCATTGTGGCGTTTGTTACCCAGGTAAGTTAGCGAGGTTTGTTTTGTTTAGAAGCGGAAATTGCAGCGCCGGAGAAATATCTAAATTGCGTGTGTTCTAAAGATGTATTATAAGTACGTATGCAAAACTAAAAGAAAGAAAAATGAAGACGAGATTTGGTCGTGGGTCTTTTTGTACCCCCGTCGCAAATACTGGCACGTAAAAGTCATAATTTACAGGAAGATTAAGTAATGTGTACTGCACTGTACAGAAAGGAACACGCACTGAATGCGAAAAATACATCACACAATCCAAGGATCACAATACTATACTCGACATGTTTCTAAGAACGCCCTTATAAATACATATAGCGATATACAGTTTAGGAGCACAGATTATACGGTTGGGCGCATATGTATATGGATAAATGAACGAACTTGTGACTTTATCTTATATAACGTGCTTACTGTCTACACATATGTGTGCAACAACACCGCATAAAACTATTAGTCCTACATGATGATAGAAAATATAGTTTAATTAAGCACCACTTTACGACCACCACTATAGAGCATAATAGACGATGGTTGAGGCTAGGTGCCACCTTTTAGTAGTTGGTCTATGAAACCTAAAGTGGAACTTGCTCAGTGCTTAGTAAAGGCAACACTTTGTATAGGTCGGTTGCACTTTTCCTCGATTGGAAATGCGCCTATGATAATGTAACGCATGTAGCTGTCCATGTAGGCAAGGTGATGGAACACGCCTTCTTAACACGCATCAACAGTCACCTCGAGGACAACTCTCTCTATCCCCACACCATCATTGGATTTCGCCCTCACCTTTCTACTCAAGACGCTATGTTGCAGCTCAAACATCAAGTGCTAAACGATCATTCCCGTAACATGAAAGCCATCCTCGGACTCGACCTCACTCAAGCCTTTGATAACATTTCCCATGCAGCTATCCTTGACCAGGTATCCAACCTCCACCTGGGAGAGCGAGCCTACAATTTCATTCGTGACTCATCACACAGCCACCCTCTCGGCCGGGGATTTACGATTAGACCAGCTTCCCCTTGGCAGCAAGGCACCCCGCAAGGTTCAGTTATCTCTCCCATGCTCTTTAACTTGGTCATGAATGGCCTTGCCCAGTAACTAAAACGAGTCGACAATGTCAACCATACCATCTACGGCGACGACATCACCATCTGGTCGTACCGAGGCAGTGATGGTCAAGTGGAATCAGCCCTCCAAACGGCGCTTGACACGGTTGAAGCCTATCTCCAAGGGACCGGACTGCGCTGTTCGCCGGCTAAATCGGAGCTTCTGCTATACAAGCCCATTCAGCGGGGTCGCCCTCCCAAACACCAATCTGATCACCGACCCTGTGACGCCTTCACCCTACGCCTTCAAGATGGCAGTCCTATATCCCACACGTCCCTAGTATCCGGGTTCTCGGTCTCACCATCTCTACCAACGGCTCCAACGCCTTGGCTCTCAACAAGATCTGTGCCCAATCTCGAAACACCGTACGACTTCTTAAACGTATATCTAACCGACGAGGATGACTCAAAGAAGAAAGTCTTCTCCGACTCGTCCAATCCTTTGTCATATGCCACATTACCTACGTTGCTGCGTACCTCAGCTGGTACCGGGCTGAGCAAAACAAGCTCGACACCCTCATACGAGGGGTCTACAAGCAAGCACTTGGGCTCCCGCATTGCACCAGCACTGAACTCTTCAACCAACTGGGAGTTCACAACAACCTTTCCGAACTCATTGAAGCCCAACAACGCTCTCAGCTTGAACGGCTCACCCTTACTGAAACGGGGCGCTTTATTCTGTCCACGCTTGGCTTCACCTACCATCAGCAACAGGGCCCCAAACAACCGATCCCGACCGACATCCGTAGCTGGATCTACATAGACTGAAGAAACTACCAACTTTAGCCTCATTCCTTTCGTCAACGGGCAACCCTGTGCTCCTCCGAACTCGCTCGGCAACGGGCATCCCTATCGAAATAAAGTTTAGTTGTTTTGTTCACCTCAAACGAAGCAGTCGGTTCTTTTTTGACCTACCATAATTTCCTCAATATTTGGTGCCGAAACCCGGGAAAAACGATCGATAGAGATAGAGAGAAAGGCAAAGGAAAGACAGGGAGGTTAACCAGAGATGATCTCCGGTTGGCTACCCTGTACTGGGGGAGGGGGAAGGGGATGCAATAGGTGAGAAAGAAAGAAGGATAAAAAAAGAGGAAAAAAAAACCTAAGCACACACACGCACGTACACACGAACTATTTCTGTGGGCACAGTCACGCAACCCGCAAAGGCATTCCTAGTCTTACGCAGTGTCACCGTACAGTCCTGCGCCACACAGTGTACTGTCACAATTTGTCAAAAAGTCCCGTGTCTTTCAAGTATCGCAGCAGCGCCTTCATAGCGGATCGCGCTGATGTTCGCGTAGGCCAGGTTCCAAGGATCTTGCTTTCTGTCATTGGGCGCTTGTCCAGTTTGTCTAAGGTGGCTGAGAGGACAGTTCTTTGTGGGTTAAAACGAGAGCACTGACAAAGAAGATGCTCGATCGTTTCGTTGTACCCGCAGAAGTCACACAGTGGGCTGTTGGCCATTCCGATAAGGAAAGAGTAGGCATTTGAAAATGCTACTCCAAGCCATAGACGGATAAGAAGGGTGCAGTCACGTCGTGGAAGCTCGGGCGGAATATGGAGCTGTAAATTAGGGTCCAGAGTATGGAGGCGTGTACTTGTGAAATCGGATGAATTCCACTGGGCTAATGTCAGGTCACGCGCAAGTGCGGCAAGTTTTTTCGCTGCGTCGGCTCTCGAAAGAGGAATGGCAACGCAGTTGACGCCGTCATGGGCAGATCGGGCAGCTGCGTCTGCTCGATCATTGCCATGTATGCCACAGTGACTAGGCAACCACTGATATATTATATCGTGTCCTTCGTCAACTAGTCGATGGTGGACTTCTCTGATCTCTGCGGCGAGCTGCTCATGTGATCCATGGCGCAGTGCTGAGAGTACACTCTGTAGGGCTGCCTTGGAATCACAGAAGATTGACCATGCGTGGGATGGTTCCTCCTTAATAAAATGAAGAGCCGCACGCAGGGCTACCAGTTCAGCAGCTGTCGTTGAGGATACATGTGACGTCTTTAGCTGTATCTTGACGGATCTTCTTGGTATCACCGCAGCGGCAGCTGCGCTTGCAGATGTGACTGAACCGTCGATGTAAACGTGTACGCGGCCACTGTGCACCTCATGTAAAAGTTCTAACGTGGCCTGCTTAAGGGCAAACGATGGCATGTTGGCTTTTTTCATGATTCCTGGGATGGTGAGGCGTATGTCAGGTCTGTGCAGGCACCATAAAGGTAAGGATGGTCTTGCTGCAGGCATGTAGTTCGATGGCAGTGAGGTACGATTGGCATCAATTAAACGACTGAAAGTTTTGTGTGGCCTTTCTGTGGGTAGAGCGGCAAGATGGTGAGAAGGTAATCGGGCAACGTGCCGAATATGCGCCCTGAGAGCGTCGGTTGCCAAGTACGCTGATATTGGGTGATCTCGAGCTATGACAATCGTTGCCGCTGTAGACGCACACCTCGGAAGACCGAGACACGTCCTTAGGGCTTGAGCTTGTAGTCCCTGGAGTACACGCAGGTTTGTTTTGCAGGTGTTCCCAATCACAGGGAGGCTGTATCTTGCGAAACCGAGGAACAAGGCGTTATACAGCTGCAGCATTGACCGCACCGAAGTGCCCCATGACTTTCCGCCGAGAAATTTGAGGAGATGTATTATTGTCAATAATCTCTTCTTCAGGTATGAAACATGCGGGCTCCATGATAGGTCTCGGTCAATAATTACCCCTAAAAAGCGGTGTTTCCGTGCATTTTCTACTGCTTGCCCATTGACCTTTACACTGTATCACTGCATTTCCTTCCGAGTGAATGTAACAAGGCAGCATTTCTCTGAAGACAGCTCTAAGTTCTGTTTTCGCAAGTACAGAGATGTTATCGTAGCTGCCTTTTGTAGCCGTGCTCGTACCTGCAGTCGTGTTACGGCAGACGCCCAAATGCAGATATCGTCGGCATATATTGATACCTGAACTGTGTTGGGCAAGCATCGGACTAGGCCAACGAGCACTAGGTTGAATAGCGTCGGGCTCAACACTCCGCCTTGCGGTACTCCACGGCACGTTTGGTGTTGAGTCGTGGCGCCATCCTCGGTCATCACGAAGAAATGCCTGTCGGTCAAATAACTGCACAGCCACTGAAAAGTGCGGCCACCGATTCCGGCTTCAATAAGAGCATTTATAATGGCATAATGTGCTATGTTATCATAGGCGCCTTTTATGTCTAGGAATAATGCAGCAGTGAGTCGTTTCCGGCGTTTTTGATGCTGAACAAACGTAACCAAATCGATGACATTATCTATGGATGAGCGCCCTCGCCGGAAGCCAGACAGAGCATCTGGGTACACGTTGTAATTTTCCAGGTACCATTCCAAGCGCGTCAAAATCATTCGTTCCATTATTTTCCCTATGCAGCTGGCCAGAGCGATGGGGCGGTACGATGACAAGTTTAACGGTGATTTACCAGGTTTGAGAAGTGGAACCAAGCGGCTGCATTTCCAGTCACGTGGAACCAAACCGTTGCGCCAAGACTCGTTATAATGGTTTAGTAGCATGAGTCGTGCTTTCTGCCCAAGATTGGCGAGCGCCGCATAGGTAACCCCGTCTGGGCCAGGTGACGACGAGCGCCTGCAAGTCGCCAGTGCCGCTTCAAGCTCCTCCAGCGAAAAAATTACATCCATGCGGGAATCCCGTGGCACAGGAGTAGCACATGGTGTAATTGAGCGTTGGAACTGCAAGCTGGAAAGTCTTGAGCAAAATTCTTCAGCAATGTCAATTTCGCTGCGACCTTGGTGCAAAGCGAGGGCTTTGAAAGGGACACGCTGTTGTGGTGATACGCGAAGCCCACGCACGGTTCTCCATATCTGAGATAATCGCTGACGTGGATCCAACGACTCACAGAAACGTTTCCATCTTTGAGATTGTAGTGCATCGATGCGACGTTGAATCTTCTTTTGCATCCGCCTTGCCTCTCGGAGATCATGGATGGATTTAGTTCTCCTGTATCTTCTTTCAGCCCGCCGGCGAATTGCTCGTAGTCGCTGCAGTTCTGCTTCAAATTCTGCATATTTCGGGAAAGGCTGGAAACTACGCGTAGACTCTTGCATGGCTTTTTGAATTTCGTGTTCCGGACTTGAATCGTTCCCTTGCTGACATACTCCCTCCATGTGCGACCGAAACGCCGACCAGTCAATTCGCCGGAGCGTCATGGAGGAGCATTTCGATAGTCCCTTGATCTTCAGGTACGTCGGAATATGGTCGCTTCCATGTGTTTCGATGTCTGTAAACCATTGCACGTTTCTTTCAAGAAGCCGAGAAACCAGGGTCAAGTCTAGGCAGCTGCTGTAGGTAGGCCCACGTAAATATGTCGGACTACCATCGTTGAGGCAGTAAAGGTCGTGCTGTGTGGCAAAGGATGCTATTCGCCTTCCCCTGGAGTCCATCTTCAGGCTCCCCCAAAGCGGATGGTGAGCATTAAAATCTCCTGTGAGAATCGTAGGGCCGGGTGTCGCTGATAGCACGTCGTGCAGTCGTTTAGAGTCGAAGCCACTTGAAGGAGCAATGTACACAGCGACGAGTGTGAACGTAAGCTTATTCGTTTTCACGATTAAACAAACGTACTGGTTGTCGTCGTGAGGCGGAACTGGCTGCAACACGTAAGTCAGATCACATCTAATATATACAATTACCTTGCTTACATCACCACAGGTAGAGGACATGAATGCCTCATAGCCAGAAATACGTATAACATTCTGCACGTTCGGTTCGCAAATTACGAGGATGGGAAAACGGTTTTCGAAGACAAAATGTCTAAAATCTGAAATTCTTGATTTGAGACCACGGGCATTCCACTGCAGTAAAGATGCTTTCTTGACTTCCTTGTGGAAGGGCAGCGAGGGGCGGGCCATGGTGCTATGCGATGCTTTCAAGTACTGGAGTCAGCGCGTCCAATACTTGCAGTGCGCTACGAGCAGCTGGAGTGTCCATGTTTGTCAGTAGCAGACGCATGACATTCGTGAGCGATTTGAGAATGGCAATCACTTGTGAGTCCTTGTCTTGCATTTGGTCAACTGTAGTGACATTTGACTGTAAATGGCGAGTCATTTGCTGTGGCTCTGGCGCGTGGCATGTCCTCGGCAGTGCCGGCCACGCATCACTTGATGAAGCATGGCCACTTCTTTCATTGACGTTCGTGCTCTTACTGGAGACAGATGGAACAGGAGGTGGCGTTGCCGGACGAGGCATTTCCCTTGAACCGGAAGAGGGTTTCATAGGCTTTCGTTTCCGGGAGCGATGTCGCCTTATTGCTTCAGAAGCATCTCTGTGTGACGATCCGTCTCTGGCCATTTTTCTCAAGATTTTCTGCTCTTTCTTAAGGCGTGGACAGTCTTTTGAGGACGCAGCGTGCGATCCTTGACAATTTGGGCACTTGAGCTCTGTTGCACGGCAAGTGTCGGTGTCGTGGTGTTCGGAACATCGTGGGCATATCGTTGTATTTCGGCAGACAGCACTCACATGTCCAATTCTTTGACACCTTCTGCACTGAAGTGGTTTGGGTACAAAAGGTCGTACCACATGACGAAAGTGGCCGACCTTTACATGTGATGGTAGGCAGTCACCTTTAAACACGAGCCTTACACAGGTCGACTTGCCAAGGCGCCGAGCTTGTAGTAAGGCAACACCATCTGTCGCAGGTTTGATTAAAATTGGCAGGTCGCTGTCGTTAATGGATGTGTCAATGTCATAGACAACACCGGCCGTTGTTTCGTTGTCTTGCGGAATGAGGTAGTGGACATTGATGTTGCCCAGGAGCTTTACTGCCATCAAAGCATTGATTGCGCTTCGGTTGTGGACGTCAATAGCCAGGACGTTCTTTCGAGTATTAATTCTGATATCTTTGATTTCTCCTGGGACAAGAGCCTCCAGAGAAACGGAAATCGCTTGTCGATTAAGGCGGTTGAGGTTGTCGGCAGGTGCGTCCGGCACAAAAAGAATTGTGTGCGCCGATGGCCTGCGCTGTGGAATGACGGTAGACTTACTTGACGAAGACCGTCCGCTGATGTTTCTTCTCTTGGCCTTCCGGTGTACCACTCTTTCGAAGCCTTCGTCATCTGAGGCGTCATCGCTTGAGCAGGAGTACAACACAGTGTCCTCACTGCCAGCTTGACTCGGTGGGCAATTTCTCTTCCTCGGGCCGGTACCTGACGAAGCAGTCACGTCGCGTCGGCATTCTGCCGACTCCACTTCCATTGCCGTGGCAATGAGAGCGGCGTCTCCCAGTAAAACACGGGAAAAAGCCGAAAATACTGCAGCGCGAAGGAATAGTGGTCTCTACGAGAATCACTTCGTCTTCCTTTTCCAAAACGATCGAACTTACCATTGAGGCAACGAGGTCAACAGACGTCGACACCACAACGAGCTCGGGGAAAACTAGCAACGATCCTCGGGCAGAAAACGGTCGACGAGGCGCGCCTTCAACAACAAGGCCTAACGACGCCACACCCAACTGAAACCGACACCACGACTCAAGCCCCATCGCGGTAAGCGAACTCTAAACATTGATGCCACGATGGAACGGCTCAAACTGAAAAGAAGTGCATTGAGAGCTCAAGTCACTAAACTGATTTCTGAAGCGGACTTATTCTTGGAGAGTCATGCAGACGAAGGAGCTCTTAATGTATTGTCTGCGAGGCTTAGCGCCCTCCAAATACAGCTAAACGAGGTGGACGCCGCCATCGAGCCCTTAGTACAAGACCAAGACGCAGAGCTAAATTATGTGCGGACCATAGAATACAGCGACCGTATCGTCGCACACATGGCAAAACTCCGCCAAGAAGCAGAAAAAGACCTGCTAACAAAACAAGCAGAAATGGCGGCGACGCGGGCGCAGACCGACGGCCCTCCGGCGGGGGCAAAGTGCAAAGTGAAACTGCCGAAGCTCGAGTTACAACGATTTAGCGGCGCCGCCACGGAGTGGCAGTCCTTCTGGGAGCAGTTCGAGCAAGCGGTGCACGGAAACGACGGCCTCTCCAACGCAGAGAAGTTTTTGTACTTGCGATCGGTGCTTTCGGGAAAAGCCGCAGCGGCCATTGCCGGCATTCAAGTGACTGGGGCAAATTACACCACTGTCATCGAACTTCTGAAAGAACGCTTCGGTCGACGAGACGTGCTGATTCAAGACCACCTGACTCAGTTACTCGAATTGCCACCGGTACAGAACGAAAAGGAGCACATCGGCCTACGTCGACTCTATGACCACCTGCAACGCAATATCGCTGGTCTCACGGCGCTCGGAGTCAAGACAGACAGTTACGGCGCCCTGCTCTCCTCCGCACTCCTGCGAATGCTGCCAACGGATCTTGTTGTCGGATACCATAAGGGACTTTCCGCTGCAAGCAAAGATGACGCGATCAGCATCAAGAGTTTGCAAGCTTTTCTTAAAACAGAAGTAGAGAGCCGGGAAAAGGCACTGCAACCTGGTAATCTCGCAGCCAGAGAATCAAAACATCGAGACAAAGAAAAGAGCAAACCTCAGAAAGGGTCAGCAGCTTCTCTCTTTTCTGCGGGTGCTTCGAAGCAGTCCAATCCATGTGCATTCTGTGCTGCAAAAGATCATGCGACTCAAAATTGTCAGGCGAAGATCTCATTGGATGAAAAGAAGAAAAGGCTCACTGCAGCTGGCCGGTGCTTCCGATGCTGCATAAAAGGGCACACTTCAAGAGAATGCCGCAACAAAAGAATAAAATGCAAGGAATGTGGCAGAAGACATCTGACTCAGATGTGTGACCCGACATGGAAGCCACGCGAGAATAAAGCCACAGAGTTGCACTCTTGGACAGAAAAGAAATCTGAAAAGGTGCCAACTGTGCTGCTCCAAACCGCTCAAGTATGGGCAGAGGGACGAAGAAGAGCGCTCACTCGTCTACTCTTTGACGGAGGTAGCCAACGAAGCTTTGTCACTAAAAGACTTTCACGGGAACTGCAACTAGAGGTTGTAGGTGAAGAGGACATCACAATCTACCCATTCGGAGGAGCAGGAAACATTATCAAAGAGAAGCGCAGAAGAGTAAAAATTTGGCTAAGAAGTCAATACGACCGTAAAGAGCACTCTATCGAAGCTCTGGAAATACCGGAGATCTGCTCTGATCGGCTTCACGTTCCTGAGGACATCCTAAAAGAGGTGCAAGCGGACATGGATGAACTGGCAGACGTGACTGTTGCGCCAGCCCATTTGATGGGAAGCGGGATCGACATTCTTATCGGTGCTGACTATTATTGGACTTTGGTGTGTGGTGAAGTCAAGAGGCTGCAAGGCGCACTAGTTGCGGTAAAGACCGAATTTGGATGGACTCTACAAGGAGCGATTCCCAGCAGTAGCGCAGCTGCCTACTGCTCAACCGTGGCAGTGCTTCGTGCCGGAGTGTTCGCCGACACAACCAGCTTGTCCAAGGAGCTTAAATCGTTCTGGGAACTTGAGAGCATTGGAATCATCGACTCTTGTGCTCAAACGAACGAAGAAAGCGAGGAAGTCGGTACATTTTCGGCATCGGTAGAGAAAAAAGACAAGCGCTATGAGGTAGCACTGCCCTGGAAACCCTTGAACATGCAACTCGCCGACAATAAAGCTGTTGCAAGGAAGCGCTTGACTAACCTCACGAAGAAGTTAATCAAAGATGAGGCGACACTGATTAAGTATGACGAGGCTATCCGTCAGTACCTGGAACAAGGGTTCGCAGAACGAGTTCCATCGCAAGAAAGCAACAACGATGTAAGCAGATTATACTACATGCCTCATCGTGCAGTTTTTAGACCTGACAGCCTTTCGACCAAGATTAGAGTCGTCTTTGACGCATCTTCTCACGATGCAGGTTGTATATCTCTGAACGAAGCCCTAGAACCAGGACCGAACTTGAATCCAGATTTACTTAAGGTTTTGCTGAACTTCAGAATTCATCGTATCGGATTAAGTGCAGACATTGAAAAGGCATTTCTGCAAATTTCGGTGCAACCGGCTGATCGCGATGCCCTCCGATTTCTTTGGTATGGACATCTTCCAACGAAGGAAGACCCAGAGCCTCCTATTGAGGTCTGGAGAAAGACTCGTGTCCCTTTTGGCGTGACAAGTAGTCCATTCCTCCTCGCAGCCACCGTGCGCCACCATCTGTCCACGACAGAAGATTATCCAGAAATAAGAAAAACCATCAGCGAGAGCCTTTACGTGGACGACCTCATAACAGGAGCGAACACAGTGGAGCAGGCTACAGATTTCTACCGAGGGGCACTAGATGTCATGAATCGAGCAAGCATGACACTGCGTAAGTGGAACTCAAATTCCAAGAAGCTGCAACAGCTGTTCAATGACGAAGGAACCGGATGCGCCCTTGGCTACATGGAATGTCCAACAACAGGTGTCTCACGGGTCCTCGGACTTGTATGGGATAAGGACAGAGATCACCTAGCATTTTCCATGGAGGCCATCTTAGATTTCCTAGACCGAAACAGCAACACCAAACGATTCATACTTCAAGCATCGGCTCGTATATATGACCCACTTGGTCTCATTTCTCCGGTCACAGTTACAACCAAGTTGATGTTTCAAACACTGTGGGAATTGGGTATTGAGTGGGACGCCCCTCTGCCTGAAGAAGTAAAAGCAGCTTGGACGCAGTGGCACACCCAGTTACACCATTTAACGGACATAACAGTGTCAAGACGATATGGTAGCTTACCCAACGATAGCTGGAAGGAAGTACACATCTTCACAGATGCCAGCCCCAAAGCTTACGGCGCAGTTGTATATTTGCGCATCTCCGGGGTCAAGGAAGCAAAAGTTACTCTGGTCCTCTCAAAGTCCCGAGTAGCACCAATTAAGAGAATTTCTCTTCCAAGACTGGAATTGATGGGCATGGTGATAGGTGCTCGACTGAGGGAATATTTGGAGCGGTCACTGAGCCTTCCAATAGCCAAATGGTATCTGTGGACTGATTCATCTATTGCGCTGCATTGGGTTCGAGGTCCCGCCCAACAATGGAAACCCTTTGTCGCCAACAGAGTGTTGGAAATTCAGCAGCGATCGGACCCAGACATCTGGAATCACTGTTCTGGGATCGAAAATCCCGCCGACCTTTTGACAAGGGGAGTCACACCTAAGGCACTCAAGTCGAGCTCACTTTGGTGGAATGGACCTGCTTGGCTTTCGAAGCCACCTACTTGCTGGCCAAGGCATGAAGGCGCCGCTGACATGATCATCGCAGAGGAGGAAAGAAGAACGCTTCGCGTTCACAACGTGACTGTAAAGGAATCTGTCTTGCCTCTGCAGAAATATAGCTCCCTCTCTAGACTGGTTCGAGTGACAGCCTGGGTTTTACGATTTTTCCACAACGCCAGGCACCCCGACCAAAAATACGAGGGACCTATTACGACAGAGGAAGTTCAAAAGGCACATACTTGTTTGATTCTTCAAGTACAATTCGAGGCCTTCCAAGAGGAACTCCAGTGTCTTCGCCGCTCGACACGCATGCCAAGCGATTCTCCGATACGTGATCTCAGCGTCATCCACGACGACGATGGAGTGCTAAGAGTTGGAGGAAGGCTCAGTGCAGCAGACTTGTCCTACAACGTGAAGCATCCTGTTATCCTACCGTCAAGACATCCCTTCACAGAGCTAACGATCAGCGCAACCCACCGCCGTCTCCTGCATGCAGGCGCACTGGAGACTCTTACCGAATTGAGGGAAATGTACTGGATCGTGCGGGGAAGGCAAATGGTGAAAAAGGTGCTTAAGAAATGTATGACTTGCAACCGTTTCAACAGCCGAGCTGCTACTGAGCCAGTCGCTCCTCTGCCTCGTGAGAGGGTGACACAAGCTCCACCCTTTGATGTTACCGGTGTAGATTTTGCTGGCCCACTGAACACAAAGGATCAAGGAAATAACCGGAAGTCTTACATCGTTATTTTCACATGTGCAGTGACCAGGGCAATACACCTTGAATTGGTGACCGACATGTCCACCTCAAACTTCCTGATGGCGTTTCGAAGATTTATCTCGAGAAGAGGAGTTTGTCGAGTGATCTTTTCTGACAACGCCAGGACATTCCAGCGCGCTTCTAAGGATCTAAGGCGACTATGGACTACAATAAGAGGAGAAGAAATTCACAACTTCTTCACAAGCCACCAGATCCGCTGGAAATTTATAGCTGAGAAAGCTGCTTGGTGGGGAGGATTCTGGGAAAGAATTGTTCGGTCCGTAAAAACATCGTTGAAGGAGGTATTGGGAAACAGCTACTGCAACTTCGAGGAGCTCACGACAATCCTAACTGAAATCGAAGCTGTCATCAACTCTAGACCCTTGACCTACGTCTACACGGAGGCGAACGAACCCGAACCGCTAGCACCATCGCACTTTCTAGTGGGAAAGCGACTGACCACTCTTCCTGACAGTGGCTCCACTACAGAGGTGGCTCAGCCCCCTGGTCAACTCACTCGTCGTTGGCAATACCGACAAAGGATGGTCGACCAGTTTTGGCGTCGCTGGCAAAAGGAGTACCTGACGAGTCTCCGATCAGCACATTTTGCTGTGCCAAGTTGGTCAAGCGCACTGAAGAAAGGAACTCTCGCTTTAGTCCATGAACACTATCTACCGAGGCAACTCTGGAAAACTGGACAAGTGGCAGAAGTCCTTCTCGGACGAGATGGAAGAATCAGAGCTTGCATGGTGCGCACGCCTAATGGAACCACATTGAGAAGACCGATTCAACTGTTGTACCCAATGGAATACATGGACGAATGACCTGAAGCTCATTCCGGGGGGAGTATGAAGAAACTACCAACTTTAGCCTCATTCCTTTCGTCAACGGGCAACCCTGTGCTCCTCCGAACTCGCTCGGCAACGGGCATCCCTATCGAAATAAAGTTTAGTTGTTTTGTTCACCTCAAACGAAGCAGTCGGTTCTTTTTTGACCTACCATAATTTCCTCATAGACCCTATCCCTAGAAATATGCACCCTGAATATAACAGGGCCCGGCGCCAAGCTCGGGCCGGAGCTATCATAAAAGCCCTTGCCCACATACATGGCGTCACATTTGTTGATGCAGCCCAATACTCCCATGGCACACGATTTGTGGCCGTCGCCACACGCGATGGAGTACTACACCACGCCTGCAGCGTCACTACCCCCACTGCCGAGACGGCTGAAGAAGTGGCCATCGCCCTGGCCACTTTAGATCCCACCTGTCACCCCATAGTGTGTGACTCTCGCTCAGCCGTTACTAACTTCAGCAAAGGCCGTATTTCTCCCCAAGCTGTTCACATCCTCTACCAGGCACCACACTCTAAAGACAGCATAATCTCCCTAACATGGATCCCGACCCATGCGGGCCCTGTCCACCCACACCTCCCCAATCTCAACGAGGTCACCCACTCCATTGCGCGAGGCCTAGTCAACCGCGCCGGAGTCACTGGAGATGAGTTGGACACCAGGGACAGTCTGACAACTTATAACGATCTCGTTAAGGTCTTTTACCTCAGTCGCCGAATCTTCCCCCGCCTCACCCAAAGTTCAGCCGGGTGCAGGCTACCACCCTGCGTCTACTACAAACAAACACGTACCCTTCACCCGCCCGCCTCCACCTTATATTTCCGGACGTCTACACTACCCCCAACTGCCGGTGCTGTGGAATTCACCCGGCTACGCTTCCGCATATGCTATGGGAGTGCCCAGCACAGTACACACAGACTAACGCCACGACTCTCTCGTCGAGGTTGCATGGGGCTCTGCGGAGCTCCGCCCTCGACGACCAAACCTGGGCGACCCAGCACGCCCGCGAGGCGGCGGCGAGGCAAGCCCTCGACGTCCCTTCGTGGGAGGCTTAGGCCCGGCCATCATAAAGTGCTGGTTCTACAATAAAAGTTTATTCCTCCTCCTCCTAGCTGTCCTTTATGCCCTAGAAAATTATGGAATGGGTGGAAGAATGTTTCAGTAGATTCGGAGCTATCTATTCAAAAGATCCCTTTTTGTGCAAAATGCGGATGGCTGAACCGCTGACCATTGCACTTGCCGTTGCGTCCCGCGGGGTGGAGTTCTTAGCCCCACTTTGTTCAACCTTGCAATCCTTGGACACGCCGAGATTCTACGACATACAGTCAACCTTTCCATATATGCTGACGGCATATGCATATGGGCTTCAACAGTTACACTGCCCCAGGTGCGTACCGGTTCCAAAAAACAATGTCCCTAACATCGTCGTACCTAGTTGCTCATAAACTTACAGCGCAAACACCTAAGACGAACCACAAAAGGAAGACACGACACACACTGGCGCTGACTAACAACTTCTTTATTACTTCGTCGTCGATGCATATGTACACCCTAGGCCACACAACCGCGCAGGCGCGCAGATCACATTACTGAGATCTGCCAACTTATCACATACGCAAACGTAAGAATTCAAATTCAAATGGGTGCAGGGACAAAGATGTGTGTGTCGTGTCTTCTTTTTGTGGTTCGTCTTAGGTGTTTGCACTGTAAGTTTAAGTTCAGAATTATGTACCAACTAGGCCCAATTGAGGTTTTACTGTTTGCTCAAGGCCTCAGCATTTCGACCGAGAAGTGAGCCTTAGTCGCTTTTAGCCAGAAGCCCATGACCTGGTGCCCCATTTATACAGACCACCAAACAATTTCATACGCAAAATCTCACGGGTTTCTAGGCGTTATTATCGACAGAGGCCTTTCATGGAGCCCCCATATCTCATACTTGAAGAAGAGGTTTAGCTATGTCACCCATATACTAAGGTTGCTTGCCGGTAAAACGTGGGGCACATCCGTAGCATCTATACGTCAACTACTCAGGACGATCTTCGTAGGAAACTTGCGATATGGCACACCGGTGCTGTTAAATGCTAACAAAACTAACATTCGTGTCCTACAGAGTATTCAAGACCCGACCTTTCGAACATGGCTGGGGCTACCTCGATGTGTTTCAACCGTAGCAACAATTGCGACCGCGAGAGACCACGAAATAACGAACTATACAGCTGTCGACGCACTCCGGGCGCATGTTCGCCTATATTCAGAGTCCCTGACCGCCATCTCGCTCACTTGCCTGCGAAAAGACCCAAGGCAGCGTTTTCCAGAACAGTTGCGGCTAACCAGCACATTTTATCGTTGCGATACTCGCCCGAAAACAGCGACGCCATTCCCTGGTAGTGCTTGAAAAAGCCTCCTGTGTACCTTGCTCTTCCAGGTACTGCGACGAAGGCTAGCCTGACCACCGCGGCTCTCAAGCACATCACATTGGAGCTTTTGCATTGCCCGCACGCTAATCAAATCTATGTTACACGGACGGTTTGGTCTCGGAAAGTTCGACGGAGGCCGTTGTTTGCCATCTGAACCGGTCGTCATCAAGTTTGACTTCACATGTAACGACATCTACAGGTTGCGATCGGGCCGCTCGTCGTACTGCTGTGGAATACACTGAAAAAAGAACCGCCAAGCAAATGGGCAATACTTTGTAATTCGAAAGTAGCCCTCCGATGCTTGCGAGGTTTACGACGTGGTAGTTACGAACAGCTGGTGTCCCAAATCAACGAAACCTGCCATTGCGCTTCTTAACGAGGACATGACATAATCCTTCAATGGCTTCCGGGACAATGTGGCATCGTTGGTAATCAACTCGGCGATGACGCTGCCCGAAGTGTCCAGATTAAAGCAGCGACACTCCTTATACCTTTATCGAAAGTATACCCTGCAGGAGAGCTTCGAAATCTGGCTCTTACCATGACGTTGAGTTACCGACATACACCGCAGAACTCTAAGCATTAATTATTCAACCTAGACCCATCACTGAAGCTGAAATTACTAGCAAACCTTTCACGACGTGACGCAGCACTGTTGTGTCGGCTGTGGGTAAGAGTAGCATTTACTAACTCCTACAACTATCGTACTGGAATGGCAGGCTCACCAATGTAAGCTAAGTGCAAACGTGAATAGAGCATCAGTCATCTTTTGTACCACTGTTCTCGCTTTGATAGCCAACGTCAGACTCTCCAATGTGCCTTGAATAGACTGGACGATGGGCCATTTACAGAAGCAAATGTCTTGGGAGCCTGGCCTCACAGTTCAAGTAAAACTCTTGCTAGGGCTAGTTGGTTCATGCTTGAATTAGTAAAGGCAAGGCGCAGAAGACCAGGACTCAAGAAGAACACAAGCGACAGGACCGGCGCCACTCACAACTAAGTTTATTTCCGCAACAAGCCTGCGTTATGTAGGTTAATCAAGCCGAATCGCACTCAGTTCATTAGCCCAGAAAGACATTCGAGCGCTTCTTCAGTACCGGAAGGCAGCAGACTTGAGTGCCTGACTATAGATATGCTTCAGCTAGCTTTGTGCGTGCGAAAATGGGATATAGATTAATGTACTCCCTCTCTCTCTCTTCCACTTCCCCATCCCCACGTGTAGGGTAGCAAATTGGACTACGTCTGGTTAACCTCCCTGCCTTTTCTCTCTCCCTTCTCTCTCTCTCTTGTATAGGTATGAATTAGCGAAGATAGTAAACACTTTGTAAAAGGTAATAGTGGTGGGTAAATTTAGTAACTTCCCACGCTACAACCCCTTTACTACCTTTATTTTTCTAAGAGTGTGCAGTCAGCTATCTGAATAAAATACATTCATGGACACTTCATTCTTTGTAGCCTAGCCTAGTGAATATGGCATGGTCGACATTTGGGTGAGTTGGTAAGCTTCCATGGTGAACTAGGGGAGCGCAATCGACACGGACAAAGCCGAAGAAAATGTAGATGCAGGTGAAAAGGAGCTCGTGTTCCAAGCGCTCGTGTAGTTCTTTTCTTCGATTTTGTCTGTGCCGATGGCGCTCCCCTACTTCACGACGGGTGTGGCGTCGTACTGCTGAGCTCGAAGTCGCTGGGGCGTTCCCGGCTGCGGCGGGCGCATTTCCATAGTAGCAAAATGAAAAAAAAAAGATATATTGAAGGACGCTTAAGCTGGGCCTTTACCAGTGGAACGCGATAGCATTCAAAGATCCCTGACTACTTCTCATGCTTCCCGGCAACTGCAGCTTATGTAATTGCTTATGTAATTGCAAGGTGAGCTTTCTGGTAGAAGCACGGCCAGTTGCGTTGGCCGATCCCGGAGGTTGTGCGCAGCCGCACCAAAATATTTACATAATTTTTCTGGGTTCTATTATTGTTTGGCACTTCTAATATTTCACTCTGAGAAGATTTAACTTATAAGGTATGCGCTGTTGGTGTTTTCTTTTCGCGACATTTGTTTGTGAGCTGTCACTCTCAATATTCCGAGGATTAACTTTGTGAAGAATGTAAGACATGGTGTGAGCAACTTTAGCGATAGAATGGTGTGGCACTGTAATCCGCATATACTGCACGTCATAAAGCAGGACGTGGCGTATACACACACCTGAATATAGACGGCGATTTTCGCTCACGGGACGCAGACGCTGACGCCGACGCCTGACGCTGACACCGGATTTTCTGTGACAGGAGACGCTTAACGCTGTATATTTAGATTCAGGTGCACGTTACCGAACCTCAGGTGGTCAGAATCAATCCCAAGTCTCCCACTACGACGTACCTCATAACAAGATCGGGTTTTTGGCACTCAGAAGCCCCAGAATCTCCTTTTTGTAGCTCCATGGTGGCTGTAGACCCTTTTCGCGAAACAGTTTGTTCCAGAGGAACGAGATGGCGCTGTCGACGGTGCGCAGCACGTTGCCTCAGCGGAAGTGCACGAATACGAAATCATAACTTCTGTGCTGCTTCTGTGCGATCGTCCGTCGGACACGCAACTGGGTTTCCGCTAGCACAATGTGCTCCATTCATGCTGCAAAATGTAGAGCGGTAGATGTAAGACGTGTGCTGTAATTGGCTGCAAAAATAGTTACTTGCATGTGAAGAAATGGAATGAATCTGTGTGACCACGTTCACGGACCGCAGCTACATAAGGGCTGCCTATGTTGCCGGCCCTTCGCGATGCACACTTTTCGCCGAGGATGAAAAAAAAATTTTACTCATTCGCCAGCGTTGTATCGCTGACCTCCAAAGAAACGACTTCAACCGCGGAACGTTGGCAAGAGTGAGTACCTCTGGTTACACAGTGACAAAGAAAGAAGCGCTGCTTCCTGAAATAGTAGGTTTCTCGGACCTTATCTACACGAACCTAGCCCAATTCACGTGCAAGCTTATGCCCACTCTATCGCCAACGCATAAAGAGTAATTGCACTTTTGAATCCGTGCACCGAAGCATGGGCGAGGCCACGATAGCGAAAGCCCACTAATCTTCGAAACTGAATGTTTCGTAACACTCCACGGAGAAAAGGAGTGACTATAGCAATAATACGTCGTTGCTACAGCCCATTACGACGAACAGAACATTTACGTTCCAAGTCTTGTGCGCAGCAAGAACAAATCTATCGCAACTGAGCACAACCGTGAGCGATGAGGCAGATAATAAACAATTGGATAGACGGCACCAAGGAACTCTGTTGAATCAGAAACACGACAATCCGCTGCTTTAAATTGTAAGCCAAATAACGAACAAAGATACAAAAGAACTGTTCCAGATTTAATTCATAAGCGCTAAGTTCGGACAGCTTGGAATACATTTCTCGAGACGCTTTTACTTCAAGCACCGTATACGCTGCTCGAACCGCTTGGGCAAGGTGTAGTAAGCTTAGAAAGCACTTAATTGTCCACTGTAGCTGTGGCCAATGCTTCGTGTCGTTCAACCAGTCACCGTCCACAATATCGGCCAAAAGGGAGGTTTTTCAAGCCACACCGGACGTCATGCACATCCATTTTAAGCGCGGATACAACGGAGTCAGATGAGGCAAGCAATGGATGCGTCACCCCGTGGTAAACATGGCAGGCCCACAGGATCGCCGCCTCAAGAGTCAATAACGCAAAGTTATTTCAATGTGTTTCTATTCCATATTCGTGACTAGGGCATCCGTGATTCCTCAAACATTCTCAAGCTGCGCCCACTTCGTCTGTCACTCGACGTCACTCAACCGCGAGAACTGGCCACGTCACAGTGAATTGTACGCATTGAAGATGCATTAATATGCCGAATAAAACTGATTTTTTTTAGGAATAGCAGGAGGCTGTTTCTTTCGAAAGGGATAGGAGATAGCTGCCGACAGGTGGTTCTGCCGCTGGCTACTCGGAGCTGCCGGCGAGAACAAATTTCTTTGCGCAGTGTGGCGGTCAATAGGGGGCAAGCTTTTCAGCTCGTATACGAGATCGTTCTGCCTACTGGGCTTGGTGGAATCTTTAACGTACCGTTGCACGCCACCGCAATTGTCGACGAGCTATCGCAATCTGAGCAATGCAAGGGGAAGTGGGCCAATCGGAGACGCCAGCACTACCCTCATCATTTGTTTATCTACATTGACTGCTCTAGCTCGTCCTCACCGAAATCCTCTCCATTTCTGCACGCTTCTCGTCTCTCGTTAAACCAATTCGATAAGGAAAACTTATCACTGCAGGCAATGGTATTCGCTTTCAAAACACACAAAAGTTACATTCTATTAAAAAGGAGAGCATCTGATTAGGCTGTTCAAACAATTTTTGCAGGTCCCCGCTTATGCTTGCGCCAGCGCTTACGTACATTTGACTTCAGGATATTGGAATTAAATAAGAATACAACAGCTTTAGGATATTGCATTCCATAAGTGAATGAATACGCTGCCGACTTTCCCTTCTTCGTTAACTTTTCTACCGATATGAAAGAACCGAAGAAACAAAGAAATATTACGCCCATGTGGTCTTCAAAGAATTCTAGGAGATTGAAAGAAAATTAGTGATAAACGACCGTTCTTTATTTTGCTGCTTTTCTAAGCAGCTTCATGAAATCAGCACTTCAAGTTTACTTCACCTTTCCTACATTTAAATTTATTCCGTCCATGGGCGTTTAAAGTCGGCCGGGCTGCTTGTCCATCGTGTATTCAGTACAACAAAGGGCCTGATATAGGGCACTTCATCTGGTAAGGCTTCTAGTAAGGCTTCCGGTAAGGCTTCTGGTAAGGCTTCTGACAATGTTTCTTCAAGAACGGGTACAACAATTAGTTTTCTCGAAATAACAGCGGATAGTGCTCAAGGAAGTGTAGCACATTCTGCTCCCATTTCTGCGGGTGATTGCACTGATCAACTCATTGTGAGATATTTGTGATGCGGACAGAGAAATGCATAGGGAGAGAAAAATACATAATAAAGCAGCATAGAAAAAAATCTGCTTAGTTTTCCTCGAGAAACACCTTGCATGTATTCTCAAGTGAGTGCCCCTTTCTTGTGGGTTTCTGATGACTCTTTAGAGGAGAATTAGGAGCTCACCAGAAATTTAGACAAAACATTTTCGTAAAGCGTAGTACGCACCTTTAAGTTTGAGCAAAACTGGTGCCGTCTCTCTTCTCGCTCCTTCATCTCCTTCTCAAAGCGCAGGTTTGCTAACCGGACGTGCCTCTGGTTCACCTCCCTGCCTTTCCTTGCTTCTTCCTCTGCTTCGCTACAGCTTCACAGACGTACTATTTTAAATGTCAGGGCTGCTTAGCAATGAGAAAGGTGACATATCTCTTTATACTCACTAGACCAAGCTCATTGACTACCGGTTACTAGGTCACAGTCTTAAGAACCATTGGTTACGCCGCATTGCACCATTGAAGAGGACTGCTCTGCAGATGTTGATTATGATTTCCCTTAGGCATGCCCAAGAAAACGTTTACCGAATCGCATTTCTCTGGCAACAGCACTTGCAAGCGTCGCACCTGAGACAGAATACGTGCAGATGAGACTATAGAGAAACTTCGTGTTCGCGCACAACTAAAACAAAAATGAAGAGAAACCACGAAAGCCTGAGTGCAGAGTGATCAGCGAAGCTGCTGTGTCCGCACGAAAACAACTCGAGACAGCCGTCTGAATTGCCTGTTGCACGTCGGCTGGAGTTACTTTCCTTTAATGCTGATCGCATTACGGTGGGAAGGGATGGGAACCCGATGTTTCCTCCGCCTGCTAACTACACTTGACTTTTATGTGCTGGCTCTCATGTTGACTTGGCGACGTGGTTTACCCTTTATACGCCAGTTTACTAAAAAACAAAATAAAAACGAAAAGGCAAAGTGTACGGCTGCCGGATGAATTGGGAACCAAACACAACAAAAGGAATATAAAGGCCGAAAGAACAGCGCCCACTCTATTGACGTCTGTGGCAGGCGGCACCTCTCACCGTAGATTAGTGAAGCGAAAGGTCGACGGCGCGCTACTGTGGTGAAGGAAAAAGATAACGAGCGAAAGAAGGCAGCAGCCGACGGCGATCGCTCGGCGCGCCAGCCGAATGCAAGCACACAAACACGTTTCCGTACACAGGCAACACAGGTACGCACAAAAAGAGTAGCGAACCGTTAGGATTAATCGATGCCGGGACTCGGCGATAAGGGCTCCCCCGACAGAGACGTGCTGCCGGCGTGACACTCGTTCTCAGAGTATGGTAGACGAAAGAAAGCGCGGCAAACAACGTATAGCTGGCTGCAGACGCGCTAAGGAAGGGCCATATGTATAGTCTGAGAGGCAGTTTCAGCAGCCCCATTTGGCGCTGTTTCACCGGAATGCTGACAGCCGACTTTGTTATTGTCTCACGCACAGCTTGTGTTGAGTGCCGATGTAGACGAGTCGGCAATCTACCGTCAACCAAAAATATTACCAACCATGAAATCTGAAAAAAAGAAATTGAATATCTCCGCATCCTCACAAAGCAGCCTGGTATTTGAATTTCGGGCCCATATTAGAATATGCTAACAATATCGTCATATATATAATTTTACTGGCTACTCTTACAGGCTGCTTGGGGATTGAACGTTTTCTGAGAATCTGTGGTCCTCAAAATTTTTTGATTGACAGTATGCTTATTACGCCAAGTAGGCGCAGATACTTTAGAGATATAGAGCGCCTCGCGATTTCTGATACGAGATAGAGAGAGAGTGAGAGAGAGGGGAAAGGCAGGAAGGTTGACCAAACGCGAGTTTCCGGTTTGCTACCCTACACTGGAGTAGGGGATATAGGAGTTCGAAAGTAAGAAGATAGAGAAAGACACGGAGAGTGAAAGAACAAGGGAAAAGAAATAATAGGAAGGACATTCCACTTAGAGGCCTTCACACAGGCCGGTGGATATTATGAAGCCTTGCACATCTTTATCATGCGACGTTGAGACCCGTCGACATTGTCAAGCCCTCTCTCCCGACAGAATCCGATCGTCCAACTGGTTGAAAACAACGTAAAGCGATTATATGAGCACATTGCACTGTGAACATTGGCACAGGACAGGACGAATTGTTTCGTCGTCACCGCAATGGCCACACTATGCAGTGTCCGCCATCCCTATGCCGAACGCGTAGGCACTGACAAGCGCGACGCTCAACGATAGCGTACCCAGAAGGGTCCCGTCTCTTCGGGGAAGTCTTGGCGGAAGTTCAAGGCTTAAGGTTGGATCCAGGGTGCATACTCGTGCACAATAAATGTGGTTCGTTCCACTCCAATGTGCTGCCTTGACGTGCAAGTATGCGGAGCATCCTTGCAGCGTCTGCACTAGGCAGCGGAATTCATAGGCGGTGGTCTTCTACATAGGCCAACCGGTCAACTTGACCACCATTTTTATTGCCAACAGTACCTCAGTGACTTGGCAGTCACTTAAAAATGACTTCATGTCCTTTCTCAGTCTGGTTGTGTATGGCCTCTGTAATTTCTAACACCAATGACTGATGCGCACCGCGCCGTAAGGCACTACACGACACTGCAGTGTGCGTGTGTGTGTTTCCTGGCAAGAGAAACACATTATCTACCCTGTCAGGGCTATAAAAAGCTACCACTTCATTTCCGACCCTTTTTCGCCTATCCGGGCTACATTGAGCCCAAAAATTATCCTTGAGTCGTTCGATGCTCCTGAATCTTTGCCATGTCTCCTGTTTTGCTACCCTTTTCTCATAATTATAGATTCTTTAAATCTGCCAAGTGGCGCTAGCCACACTTCCTAACATTTCGAGTTGATCACGTGCACGTTTGTCTGATGGTGCCGACGGTTGGAGAATAGTATGTTCCTTTATGAAATTGTTAATAAAAACTCAATAGCTTTTGTGAAGCTACTTTTTTGAAGACTCCAGAAACTGAGCACAAAATCAGCAAAATGTCAACGAGGCCATTTTGCCACAATTTGATCGTTATAGGTATAAACTCCTTTCAAAGAAAGCTCGAAAAAGACATCGCAGATAAATAGGACCAGGTTTGTTCAGGAAGTGGGCTTGTCCGGTCTGCCTTCGTGATCCGCACATTTAACGATGTATTTCCTGCTTATCGATGATATGGCCCATCTTTGTATAGACTTGTCTGATCTTCTGAATTGCAACAGAAAATAATTAAGATTGTGCGTGAGAGGAACTTTCATATTTATACGTTATCGTGATGTTATGAACAAAAATGAACACAGTATACATATGTTGTGGTAGCTAGGTATCTCTAAAAAACACTTTTATGAAAAAAACGCTGATAAGTCTGTTCTTTTTTTTTTTTTTTTGGAATACGTGCCGGAATTTCTGCTTCCTGAATGTTAGCCTTTCATCATACAGCTACGCAGCTTCCCGACTTTAAGCGACCACAGCTCAAACGTGTGGTGAGGGCAGCGTAGGCACACAAGAGCCAGTTGGTAACTCTCTGTGTTTACCCTTCCATCGCGCCTCCGCGGCCGCTCCGGACGACCGTTTATAGGCCGTGAAGCTATAAACGCTACAGATTCCGTAACCACACAGGCTTGTGCGTGCGTGGCCAAGTTTGTACAGCCCTATCTCATCACCCCCTCCCTCGTCTCTGTCTCTCACTCCATTTCCTCAGTCCTGTTCATTGCTGCACACGTTCTCCTCATTCTCACGTTTACTGCTTTTCGAGTTAGCAGCACATTCGTTGTTAGGACTCTCGGCATCATCTCACGGCCATTAAACGCAGTCCGGCGGGGAGGAGTTGTGGACGAAGGACGGCATTCTAGGGGTTCCCCGCTATTTTCTTACGGACCGCGCAGGAGGCGTGTATCTCGAAGGGTCATCTGCTACCAACAAGAACCCGGTCACTCCTCTCTGGCAGGCTCTGCACGCCTTTCTTTCTTTTCGGCCGGCTTGGACCCAACAACGCCCAAGCAGACGGCGTTTCCGTTGGCCAGCCGTTGCGCACTGTGCGAACTGTGACCCGAATGATCGTAATCTGTTATATCATTTCATAATCGTCGCTAACAGATGACTAGAAGATGTGTTTCTAATTGAAGGGGTCATTCAAATGAAAGCACCATTGTGAACTTTTGACCCGATGTCGCCGTAGTTGTTTTTACCGCAGGAGTGGGTTTTCTCGAGGTCTTCCACATACTTCCGACGGAAACTACGTCATCGCTTGACGAGCCTCTGCCCAGGGCTGCACACATATAACGGGTCGGCGTTTACGTATAGCCATCTGTACTGCCGCTACATTAGCGCCGGTCCCCAGTTTTGTTGTCCACAGAATTACTAAAAAAAGAAAAGAAGTGCTCTCTAAATATTCTCGCTGCAACAAATGTACGCCGTTAAGACCCCCGCATAATTTTTTTATTAAACCGAATTCATCAACCATGTTGTTGTTCGTTCTTTCCCCGTTTCCCTTTCTCCAGAACAGAGTCGCTGGCAAGCGCGATGTTTCCCTGGCTCTCTTTTCTCACTTTCTCACAACGGTTTGAATTGAGGATCATCAGTGGCGCCTTCGGCGGCACTTTTCCACTCAACAAACTGATGTATCCGCGTACAGAAAACGATGACAGACTTTGGGTCAAATAATATGTCAAACTTTGTATGTTGCTTTAGTGTTTCTTTAACCATATATTGCCGCCAAAAGCAGCGATATGTGCCCCAGCAGCATGAACTACAAAAAAGGCAACTATCAAGGAACAACGACAACAACAACAACAACAACGACAACAACGACAACAACAACGATAACAACAACGATAACAACGATAATAATGATAAGGATAATAATGAGAACGATGATGATGATGATGATGAAACCGGCGTTTATTGCTACATACGACCAAAACATTTGTAGTTTGTTTCTGCGATCGCTGCCGTACTCATGCCTTCAGTATCGGCTGCCAGCTTACGCTAGGGCCACGGGGCACGGCGGCATCGGAAACATGCGTATCACTCAAAACCGGTTTGTTTTCATTTTGAGGGTAAGAAGGCATTCTGATAAATGCTTTCGTTCCGATGACAATTTTCTTTTGATGATGCCGTGCCCTCGGCTGTGTGCTCTGTTGAATGTACTGACTTATTCACACACGAAATTATTATTGCTTGGGGGGAGGTAGAACAAAATCCGGGTCCAGAATTGACAAAAATCGCTAAACACCTTAAGGAAATTGCATCTCGTGTTAAAGAAATCAAGGAAATCTGTCTGGTAGACATTGAGAAGAAGTTAGATACGATTACCGCTCTGAAATAAAGGGTCACATCGTTTCACGAGCATATTAACTAAATCGGAAAGGCAATTCAAGCACTTGAAGCTAAAATATATGGCTTGGAAAACCATAACAGAGGCTCAAACTTGACAGTTTACGGACTTCCAGATGCAGAAGATGAAACAAACACACCACTTGAAACTGCGGTAAATAAAGATATTTTTCAGGGTTTCCTTGAACTTGACAGCGTTCAAATCGAGCCTATACATAGACTAAGCAAGCGATGACCCGACTCGACGAGACCTGCCATTCTTAAACTGTTAGATTCAAGAAATAAATATGCAATACTGAAAAGTGACTTTAAACTAAATGGTACAAATTTTTTTAAAGGCGAAGATTTTTCGTTACTAATTCGTGACATCATAAAGAAATTGTAGGCTAGTGCGAAATTGAACCGCGACAGAAAAGATGTCAGTACTTGTTGCTAGGCTAGTTGGTTCATCTTATTCTCTCAAGTTAAGCTGTTTCCTGTCCTAAAGCTTTCTTTCCGCCCTTGGTTGCGTCTTCGGAGAAAAAAACATAAGGTTTCATTAGCATTCGATAAACTATATAATAATAACGTGCCTTATGTCTGCGACCATGGTTTGAACGATAAAGTTCCGTTGCGAAAGAACGACAATATAGGCACGAACCGCCCGATAACCTGACGCCATGCGCAGAAGCAAAGCAAAAGAGATACCAGGGTGATAATATGCGTCCTTCCACTTCCACACGTACATATATCTCGTAAAGTAACTCGTAATACCCGTAATACTACGAAACTTACCGATAAGAACATAAGAACCTTAAATGTAAATGCACGAAGCATTCTAAATTAAAAGGATTCTTTGGAGGCTACAGTACTCGAATACGACCCGCACATTACAATACTCACTGAAACGTGGTTACGAAACGAAATAAGTGATGATTTAGTTTTCCCACCGAGTTACTGTGTCTTTCGTAAAGACCGGACAAAGCAAGTGGGGGGTTGCTATTCTTGTCAAGCCTTCAATACAAGCGATTGTTTTAGCGGATGTCTCTGAGCTCGAGTGTTTGTGCACTTAAATACCTTGTTGAGATCACTGCTTTGTAATATACACGTGCTATAAGCACCAGACGCTGCGCCTGAATATTTGCTAAAATTGCAAGAGCATATGATACAATTCCAGAATAAAAGAAAAATTCTTATAGGTGCTTCTAACTTACCACATGTTGATTGGGAACTCGTTGAACTCACGCTTAATCATGACCTACTTCAAGGCATGAACAAATTTCAAGTCATGAACAAGGTGAACAAGGTTCGTGTCGTGCAATAATGGACCTAGTGTTTCTAAGCCGTTATTTTATTATTGTACCGTTTGTATTGAAAAACGCCTGTGTTACCATCATCGTACCCGCCGTGGTTGCTCAGTGGCTATGGTGTTAGGCTGCTGAGCACGAGGTCGCGGGATCCAATCCCGGC
Organism: Dermacentor andersoni; assembly: GCF_023375885.2. Lineage (NCBI taxonomy): Eukaryota > Metazoa > Arthropoda > Arachnida > Ixodida > Ixodidae > Dermacentor > Dermacentor andersoni. The sequence goes on from NC_092817.1 coordinate 81,392,190, forward strand.
CATGGCGGTCGCATTTCGATGGGGGCGAAATGCGAGAAACACCCGTGTACTTAGATTTAGGTGCACGTTAAAGAACCCCAGGTGGTCGAAATTTCCGGAGTCCTCCACTACGGCGTGCCTCATAATCAGAAAGTGGTTTTGGCACGTAAAACCCCATAATTTAATTTTTTACCATCATCGTGTAAGTGTAACTACTCCTCTAATCAAGTGTCCCACTCCGAAACGCACAACCATATGAAGCTTCATGGATTACTCAAGATCTAACGATGCCTCTAATTTAGAATACGTGGAAAGTTGTTACACTGACTTTATTGAAAATGAGGACGATGTTGATGAGCTATGGAACCGCTTTACTAAAGTGTGCCATCACTGCATAAACGCTTTGGCACCGACTAAATGTAAAAAGATTGCTAAAAGCACACTTTGGATTAAGCGCAAAATTATCCACTGAAAACACAAATTAAGAAGATTGAAAAAATAACCATTGATGCGCTGTTATTCATTAGCTTAAAGTAAATTTGGTGTCTGCTTTAGGCGAATCAATTGGTTTTCGCTTTAAAGCCTACAAAGCTTCTTAAAAACGACCCTACTAAATTCTGGAACTACCTAAGCGACCGCAAAAGGCAGGTATCATAGATCTTAATTAATGGGAAAATTATGAGCAATTCCACTCTGTGAAGGTCGTTGACCAGCGAAGCTATTTAGCACACGGCACGGAGGTGACACATAATTTTGAACAAAGGTGCGAACTCATCTAGTGTCCTGATGGGTGGTCATCGTGATGAAAGGTACGCACTCTCATTTATTGTCTTGATCGGTGGTCATCATTTCACTCGCAACTGCAATTAAAGTCTTTGTTATGTCAAATCGATGCACGTACGCCGCTGGGTAGTCGGCTGGGCTGGATCGGTGTGGTATCGCAAGGAATGTCTGCAACACGGAACGCGTAAACCGCTCCCTTTTCGGTACCGACATGTCCACATCGAAATCACTGTTAATGACAACAGGGTTAGTGTCATCGCTGCTAATTCGCGCAAAGTCATTTCTCACGGAGTATGAGCCATTGAAGATGACAGTTTTCAACATGCTGTTCTGTATGCTGTACGCGTGATTAGAAAGAATTTAAGCACTGTTCGCTTCACTTTGCTAAGAGCTTGTAGCCTATGCCTTACGGGGTTTTGAGCCATTGCATTTTTTGCTTGCTTACGGGAGCATGAATGCCTACGGGGGTATGAGCAATCGATGATCTTCGATGTTTCGATGTTCACTGTATACTGTAAAACTACTTAGTGGCTGGAAGAGGGCTCGTGTTGTTTCCATCTTTAGGAAATGCAACCATTTACTCTCAGGAAATTACAGTCCTATCTCATTAACATAATCAATTTCTATAATGCTTAAACATGTAATATCTAAACGGATAGCGAAATCTTTTGATCTAAACTCTATACTAACTATCGGAATGGCTTTAGAAAGGGTTATTCAACCGTAACTCAGTTAGTCACAGTTGTTGAATCATTTGCAGAAACTCTGGATAAGAATGGTCAAATGTACGTCATGTTCCTTGATTTTAGTAAGGCATTTGAGAAAGTTATGCATCACATGCTAATTCCAAAACTTAAGCACGTAAATCTGCCAGATATATTTATTGCATGGATCGAAGACTACTTGAAACAACGACCCAGTTCGTTTCAGTAGATAGAAACAATTCATGTTTTCTTCCTCTAACATCAGGCGTTCCCCACGGCAGTGTCCTGGAGCCATTGTTGTCTTTAATTATGTAAATGCCATTGTTAACGTAGTACTACCAGGAACTCAAATCAGACTAAGCGGATGAGTGTGTGCTTTTTGTCAAATTACTTGTACTAATGACCAAAATACTTAAATTTAAGTCTTAATAATATATTACACTGGCGTAATGAACATGGTGTACCTCTAAACTCACAAAACATTGCTTATTTCTGTGTAGTTCGCACAAAAACACCTCGTGATTTTGCGTATAACCTTTGCTCAACATCATTACAACAAGTAGCCAACTACAAATATCCCAGCGCAACAATAACCAATCACCTGTTATGGAACCTACACATAGACAACATATGTTCTGCCGTCTTCCGTACAGTGTGTTTTCTAAAACATAAACTTGGAAATTATCCTTTGAACTTAAAACTACTCAGTTACTTTACGTATATAAGACATAAACTAGAATGCACTTGTGTTGTATGGGGCTCATTCACTAAAGCTAACATAAAAAAATACTTGAAGCTGTACAAGAGAAGGCTGTTAGGTCTGTTTTTCTAAATTTAAAATTATGGACGCACGGTTGGACTCACGGTCTGAACTCATGGCTGCTAAAGGAATAGAAAAACTTGAATTATGACGAAAAAAGCGGCTCAACTTTCTTTACCTACTTCATAATCTTAAGTTAACCCGTCACCCGCATGAATATTCATCTCCTTTGTCGACTAGACAAACACCGCAACATCAAGCCCATTCTTTAACACCGTATTTCGCTAAAACTAATGTTTTTCAGTTCTTCCTTTTCCCGCGTTGTGTATTAAATCGAAACGTCAAACAGCCAATTTCTGTGACTTAGAGCTTTGATATGTACTCTTAACTGGTGCTGTGTTTCCATGGGCCCTATAACGTAAAATTATTCCAATCTCCTGATGTCAAATTTGCGTAAACGCCGACGCAAGCATCGGGCGGTCACCTGCAGGGTTGTCTGAAGAGACCAATCAAACGCTCTCCTTGTTCATAGGAGGTCAGTTTTGTTTGCTTGAAAAACGAATAACATTGCCTACACTGAGCGGCTTGTCTTATCTAATTGGCTGACAAAAGGCGAGGAGCACCTTCAAGTGGAGAGGGACTCGATGGGGCCGAGTCACTGCACTGAAAATTTATAACCGGATGAAGAGGCTCGTGCCGGCGTCTGCAATTGGTCCGCTTTCGCTTACTTAGCTTGCGGTGGCTGGTCGAAAATCGCGGTGGCATGCAACGGAAGCTTAAGAATGACGCTGAAACGGATCCTCATCAAAGAAGAGTTGGCATAGCGAGGTCGTAAACGTGCCGATAGTGCTCGAAAACGTTACATGGCCACGCAGGAAGTTTTATTATACGCAAATAAACCTATGCTATCAGGCAGCTGCGAGTAGCCAGTGCCTGAGCGATCAGGGGCAGCCATCTTTTGTTCCTTTTGGAACGGGGCAGCCTGCGGGTATTCAGAAGAAAATTCAGTTTTGTTCGACATATTAATGCATGTTTAACGCGTTCGCATCACTTTGACGCGGTGAGTTCTTGCTGTTTTGTGACGTCGCGTGACAGGCAGGTGAAGTGGGTGCAGCCCGAAATCTTTCGCCCGATAGCCGAGCGCTAATGGCGAAAAGGCGTCGAATCAGAAATAACTATATTTATTTCGTTCGGCCAAATCATGCATAATCAGTATGTACACGTCATATCAGATGGGGAGCTTTCGCGGTTTTCATGACGTGGCGTGACAGACAGACGAAGTGAGGGTGGTCCAAAAAAGTTTTTGATCGATCGCAGAGGCCTGATTACAGAATTGGAATAAAAAAGGTTGAAATAGTTTTACGTTATAGCGCTCCATTTTGCGTAAGGTCTACCCACGTTACCTACTGTTAATTGGTGATACGTGCTGTTAATTGGTGTTATGTTTCCACCTTGCGTAATGTTTTCCTATGTTAACTTTTGTGTTTGTGCTTTCTTTCTTGCCTTTTGTGCCCGTCCCGCTTGGACCGATTCTTCGTCTGCAGTATGAAATAAATGAAATAATAAAAGAAATAACTATTAGTTTTGAACGGCAAGAAGACAAACACTTTTTCTTCAGTATTATTATTTAAGATTTCTAATGTTAAATAATCAACGTACACGTTCGTACACAAGTTTGTGCACGAAAGATTTATCCTGTTACAATGTTACCCTGACTTGACCCAAACACGCATTTAATATAAACGGAGTAATCCAACGTAAATTTTGCATGAATCTCGAATTTCAATATAGCGAGAACTAAGTGACGCATCCTACGGCCCCCCGCGCATGCCATTTCTCCCTTATGTTAGCATTGTTATTTTTGCCAATAACTCCTTTGACGGGCCAAAACAATAGGCCATGCAATGTGACTGGTCAAATGCAGTTTTCATGTTTTTCATAATCAAAGCATTGCGAGCCTTGTTTTCGCGTAGACAAAGACAAAGGGGGGCATTTATAACATCATGGCATGTCTGGTTTACCAAGAGCACCCCCACGGAAATGAGCGCCCGTCTGAAAGAGATCCACACGTTGATTGCTCTATCCGCGCGTGGCTATGCATCTTAGATCATTTTTATTCTATTACGCTTACGTATGCAACGCAATATTGACCAGTCGAGACATCCCCTTTGCAATCAGGCATAATGGAGCGCTCCACTTTTGCTCTTTAAGTACGATCATTCGTCTGAAGCTCTTTCATATTATTGCTATTCTTACAGGGTTTGATTAGCTTTACTAGTATTCCTTTCGACGAGAGTGAATTTTCCAGACGCTACTTAAACGTTCATCATCCTAGCTACCGTATGGAGCACATTTTGTCTCTGCATTGTCTTCTATCTAACCTCATCATTGCATGCTCAGTAGAGTACGAAAAGCATCTCATCTTTATGCAGAAACATGTATAGGGTTCCTGTACGTGCACAGGAATTGACTATGTTTTTTGCATGGGCAAAAATTTCCGTTCGGAGGGAAGCGCTGTGAAATTTTCTCTTTGGGGAAAGGCTGTCAGGCTTCCATAAATCTAAGGACAAGAACCCTCTTGTCTCTTCGAAGAACTTTACTATATAATCAAACGCCGAGACTAATGACCTCGCTGACAAAACCCGTTTCCCTAGGAGTGGTTGATGTCAGATGTCTAGAGTGTTCCTCAATGCTGTTACTTTTTTTTCTTCTAACTGAGCGAATAGCTTTCTTCGGTTGCCATTCAAGGGCTTTCGTCGACGGGCGGGCGTGCATCGAGCCTGAAGAAAAGAGAGACATGTTCTCGCGCAAGAGCCCTCTAGTCGAGTTGCAGGGCTGGTTTGTCCTTAAAGGGCCAACTAGCTTTTTGAGAAGCAGGCGCTCTCGCGAGAGACCATTGCGGCGCCTGAAGACTGGAAAGCTCACATTTATGAACTCTACCCAGTAACACATCTCTAAACTCTACCCAGTAGCACCACCAGCTGTGGCTGGTGGTGCTATTGGGTAGAGTTCATCCACCGCATGGGCTGACCATCGCGGGGGGGGCTCAGTTCATTGCACGTCGCGTGTAGATGCACTTCAACTGGCTTGCTCACCACAGCTACGCTACGCTTAGAAGACCGACTGCTGAGTGCGTGAGCTCTGCACGGTGTTAAAGCGTGTGTTGGGAGGAGCATGTGGCTTCTGTAGAGTAAACAAGCGGAACATAGGCACAGGTGCACAGCCATTGTCGTGCCGTCGTAATCCCGCCGTCATCATCTCCGTCATCGTCGTTGCATTGTCACTGCATCGTCGTCGCCACGTCGTCATACCGCCTGCCAAAGCATGTCAACGATATTTCGTGCCGCCGTCATCAAGAACCGTTGTCAACGCCCGCAATATACTTCGGAGGTATTGCTCATGTGTCTATATTTGATCTTAGCGAAGCGCAGAAGCTATTCGCTCACTTTAACAGTGATCGATGTTCCTTCTCTTCGCGTTCGCAAAGTGGTTCCTCGCATATTATTAGGGCTGCTATGCTATACGACATGTTACGGTACTCAGTGTAGACGCAGCTCTTTTTGACCGTGGTCACGTGAGAAAAGTGCGTTTATTCGGGAGCCTTCCTTCCTTCCACGCTACACGATGAAATTCAAGAGCGCTAATCTATTTATCTCCATTATTATAGTTCGGCTAACATGAAGCAGAGCAATATATATTACACCGCTGTTCTCTTTATTTGTTCTCGTTGTTGTTTCTTTGGATCCGTAGAATAGCGTGCGCATATCAGTCTTCGCCAAATCAATTGCCGTGCAGGTCAAGTGGTAACTCAGTTTCAAGCTCAGAAAACAGAGTTACCAATAGCTTTTCCAGAAAAAATTCGGTGGCCATTTCGGCTCTGTGCGTGCAAACTTTCGCAGTATATTTTCTTCTTCGTTTTTCATAGTCTCTCAACAGCTTTGGTAAAGCTGTACTTCGCCTTCTGCGGTCTTTAGCTTTAGTTTAACGTTACTTTATTGCATCCCGTGCCATCGATATTTCTTCATTTCTGTATACGTTGCAGTTTATACAGAACGGGACAGGTAGTATATTTTATATAGGCCCCACGCGAATACTGCATTTATTCAATGCTCATGCCGCCGCGAACTATGTATTATCAGGCAGACTGAACGACACTATAGCGTACACATATATGAACGGGCAGAGAATAAAGCCGAGAAAGGCGCTTAATTCTAGCCCATAAGTTACGTTGACTTTAAAGCCCCCACCCCGAAGCCAGCGGAAGTAAGCCCACAACTTTTATCCGCGGGTGACGGCTCAACTATGCGTACACGCTGGAATCTACTGCCCGTGCGTTCATCCCGCGGGCGCCATAACTCCGTTCATCTCGGGTGCAGCCGTCGGCGCGCGTGTTTGCGTAAGGGCACTTAGCTTTACTGAGCGCGAGAATAGGCAAACACCGAAATGCCAAGAAGAATGAAAAACACAATGAGAGATTCTGCCGAGTTAATGCCTGGAGCAAACCGATAGAGAAGGCAGTCATCTATATCGGCGGGCGTGATTTCGAATGGATCGTGTCCCACGCTATATATTCGTAGTGATGAAAAAGCGCCAAGTTTAAGGCGTACAGTACGAAGAGAAGTTCAAGCAATAAAAGATACAAATGAACGACTAATTACTCCTAACTAGGGGCTCTTTTAGTGCAAAGAAAAGATCAACGCAGAGGAAATACAGAAAAATATAGTAACCTGCGCGGTCAATATACAAAGCGGCATTAAAGAGCACCCTAAATTAGAATAAAATCTTTAGGCTTTCTTTCAAAACAGCGTTTTCATATGTTTCGCAAAATGGACTTATTTATTAACAAATTATGATAAATTCTGAGGCTTAACGAACCGAACGTCTGCAGTGGGTTAGGAGGAACGCTGTATTAGTTAGAAGCTCTGGAATAATTTCGACCACCTGGGCCAATAAATCTGAGCAGACGAGTATTTTTAATTTCGCCTCTATAGAAACGCGACCACCGCGGCTGGGAATTGAACGCATGACCTCTCGCTGAGCAGCCGGAGGCCACCACGACGTTCCTGAGCCACCACGGGTATCGAAGCTTGATTGCCAGCGCAAGGAATAAGGGCGAATGTTCCCGCTCTCAAATTTCACACGTAAACCACGGCGTTGTATAAGTGGCTAAGGTGAACAAATCCATAGGTAGTGGGTAAAAGAAAGAAACGAGAAAGCAAATTTACGTGCAAGAAAGACACATGTCACAAGCAATCAAAAGGGATGCCTGTCGTAATAAAACAGTCGCGGGTAATGCCCACTGCGTCGGCCTCGTATTAGCGTCCTTTTACAAGCCCCGGAACACGATAATTTGTTCGGCACAAATTTCTTGAGAATTCCGAATAGAATGTGTTCAGACTGCGGAATGTCTCCCCTTGTCGAGGCTTGCATGGCCATTTCAACCGCAATAAAATTGAGATGGCAGCCCCGAAAGCAACCACAACAATGCCGGAGGTAATATTACAGCTTTTCGCTGTTCGTACAATTCAAACCACAACTGTTGTAATTAAGCTACGAGACGCACCAGCATTGAAAGCGAATGGATGTGCTGGGGATGTAGCTAAGGGGACAGTAACGTTTTCTCCGAGAAAAGTACTTCAGAGCCCGTTTTTTTTTTATTTACAATGGCCAGACACTATACCTGATGCGTTGAGGCTGTCGATTTGCTGACATTCGGTCTGGCAATTTTCTCATTTATTATTAGGCACACGAGGGATTTACCTTCAAGGACAAAACAACTGCCTTGCACCGTCATAGTGTTTTCTTTATTGAGCATGAAATGTTTTAGCTCCCACTGTCGGCGACATTGAAATGATATTGAGCCAAAAGCCAGAGCCGTTATCCGGACACTCGAACGAGAACATTCGAGACAATTTCGAGAACAAAACGAGATCATCCGATCAACCAGTTAAGACCGCAATACATACGCTAGTTACTTCCCAAACACGCCACAAAAAATGTTACTTCCGAGTTTTTCAAAATGTTTGTTTATAATATCACTCAAGCTGTAACTTCTGGTACGCAGAAGATTTATTTGTCATTTCCAACAGCGACGTTCAAACGGCGGATACAGGGCACTCTACACTTGATTGTCATCTTATGGCGTTGAGACAGGGTTGCCTGTGCTCTTTTCAACGCCAGCGGTCCGTGAGTTTCGCGGCGCGTTCGGCGCGCCGGCAGCTACAGTAGCGTCCGGCAGCGTCCAAGCCAGTAGGGTCCGGCCAAAGCCACCTAGACGGCTTTGGTCTGACGCACCGCGGATGGCTGTTTGATCGAGACGAGACTTGCAACGAGGTTCTGTATGTGAGAGGAAACTATTGCGTCCATATGGGCCAGTGCACAGTGTGGTGTGGTGGCGTGTAGTGGGGTGTGGTGCGCCGTTGCGAACATGCACTACACCCATTTTAATATTGCGGCTAGTATCATCTCCAACCAATCTGCTTTGCCGGTAGCCACTTCATGCATACATCTACTCTCGATTGCGGGAGATCCATCATTTTTGTTTTCAGTGCTTGCAACGCCAAGCTAAAGCCCTCGCAATGCCAGCGAAGTGTCGACTATAATTGATTCGGCGAACTTGCGTCAAGCTGCGTATTACTGGGTTCCTTCTGTACTTTCCCGCTGGTAACGAAACTTCCAGAAAGTTTCATAAAGGGACAGAAGGTATCACCAGAGGCGTTGGCGTAAGAAGACGGGGATCTGAATCAGAAATATAAAGATAACCTCAAAATAAAAGGGAAGCGGCATGCAGAAATAAGGAATCATAGAGCACTTTGGGGCCACAGTAAATATGAGGTGGTGCGTGGAACCTAGAAAGGAGTAATGGTGCCAGCGCTAACGGTTTCAAATCTTATTCTGTGCTTCAAATTGGATATCTGGTCAGGGTTCGAAGCTAACCAAAGATTGGTGAGCCGGTTGGTTTTGGGAGCGCACGGCAAAATCATAAATGAGGCAATGCATGGGGACATGGTTTAGCCTCTTTTGAAGTCAGAGAAGCACAGAGCAAAATTTGTTCGCAAAAAAAAAAAAAAAAAAACTCAGGAACATGGATCAAAATAAATGGGCGGATAAAATGCACAAGTATCTGTACAAGAAAAGCGTGGACACAGAATGGAGGAAGATGTCAAGAAAGTTGGCAGCTAAGTATAGGGTAATTGAAAATGTAAATAGACAACCAGGAGTCATCAGAAAGAGAGAAAAGCAGAGGCAAGAAATTCGTTGCAAAGAATGGAAACAAAAAGACCATGGAGATTTACAAAAATTGGAAGAAAGAAATGAGAAGGAAAAATCCGTACAATGACACAAGGCGCAGTGGCTTGCTATTTGAGGCTCGAGTTAGTTGCCCAAGGACAAAAACATGCCGGAGCAAGTAGTCGCAACACGATGAGACATGCGTATGCCGCAGCAAAAACCCGGAGACCGCTCAGAATATCTCAATGGAATGAGAAGTGATTCAACCAGTGAGACCCTTCGATAACGTACACCTTCCAGAAGCGCTTGGATTTAATGTTTGCGGAAGCATCAGCCTGCCAGCAGCCGAGATAAGCAATGGAAGTTTTGAGTATTGGACTGAGTGACCGACTGATATCTCCAGTGGACATTCTCTCTTTCTTTTTTAATCTTTCCGTCCCCCTTTCCCTTTCCCCAGTGTAGGGTAGCCAACCGGGCTCAGTCCTGGTTAACCTCCCTACCTTTCATTTATCATTTTCTCTCTCTCTCTCTCTCTTGAGTATTGGTGTAAAAATAACAGGAAAGAAGTTGACACGACCGAATCTCTTACACGGATACTTAGCGATACAAGGTAGATAGGGAAGTTTTGAGGAAGTAAAAAAAGTTACGGAAGCGTATACATAAGTGCTAGAATGAAAAGCGTGTGCAGCATATCTGATTGAGTCAAACAGGCTAGGCGATTATTTCTCACCGCCCCATTTCAAAGGGGACAACAATAAATCATTATTATCAACATCCGGGAACAATCTGCCGTGCTAGACGGCCGGGCTGCGCAATCATACAAATCTTTCACGAGCAGACGCGTTTCTCCCTCATTTATTTCAGTATGTATACAGAGTGAAGATGCAACGGGTACTTCTGGCAAAATAATTTAACATGTGATGCATTTTGGCTTAAGTTATACACGGCACGGTTGTATTATTCACGAGGTCGGCATCCCCTCTGGTAGCGACCGAAACAGCTTATAAGCTGTTTCGGTCGGCTGTCTCTATTTACACTTTGTCTAGTTAGTTAATAAGTTTCTTCCCTTACGCCCCTTTCTCTGTGTAGAGCAGCAAACCGGACCTGCGTCTGGTTGACCTCCCTACCTCTCTTTCCTTCCTTCCTTCCTTCCTTCCTTCCTTCCTTCCTTCCTTCCTTCCTTCCTTCCTTCCTTCCTTCCTTTCTCCTTCCTTTCTTCCTTCCTTCCTTCCTTCCTTCCTTCCTCATTCCTTTCTTCGTTCCTTCCTTCCTTCCTTCCTTCCTTCCTTCCTTCCTTCCTTCCTTTGGACTGCCCACAGTTGGGCTTCAAAATCGGGACTGCTTAGGGCAACCTGCCACTTGGACGACGTAACGTCATCGTCGTCCCCTAATGCGGGGCACCGCCAGAGCATATGTTCCCAGTTGGCAAAGACTGAGCAAAGCGCGCAAGTGTTTGACATTTGAATTTTGAGATAGATTCGGTGTAAGAGAGTGCTGGGCTAGGGTATGCCCCAAGTTGCAAGGGTCTTATTGTCAATATCTTATGCCTGTTCAATTTACTCTAACGCTGTACAGAAACAGGGCGGCAATTTCCACGCTGTGCCGGCAATATTCACCCGCCAGTAATGGCCATCTACCCTTGCGCAAAAGCGGGCAGGCGCACAGAACGCCTGTGTCGTCTGTCGCGCGTCTGCGCCGATGCCCTTCTACTTGCGCCAGGGCCATGGTGCGTTCACAGTGGCAGCTATATAAAGCGCTCTCATAGTGTTACGCAGGAGTATCGTTTCGTGACCAGATGAAAAGTGTTGATAGACCGTGGTATTATGGTGGTACCTTTCCACCACTTGAACGAAACCATCGAGGTTAAGTCAACAAAAATAGTTCTTTCTTCCAGTGATAAGGACCTTTAGCTCGCAATCGTACCCGGTTATGAGTTCGAGCACAGCCAAAAGATTTTGTGGGGTGATTTCTGATTAAAACCTATTCACCCGATCTTGATTTATCAGTGTCGTGGATCTTGCAATTTAAGTGCCCTTTCGCGAAGACGGTTTTGCTCCAGTTTTACCTGCAATCCATTGTCTCGTATGTAAAGAGATCAAGAAGGTTTATTTTTATTTCACAGTTCGGGCATATTTTGCTTGAGTAGTTAACCCATGTAGTTAATTTTGGGTAAGCTGTCGGCGCTGTTCGAAAAATTGGGACGCTAGTTTGTGAAGCAGACGCAGCACGTAAAAACCTAAAAGCAGAAGAACATTCTAGGAACCTAAGTGCAATGACATCCTATCATGGCTGCCGCTCACTCAAATGGAGCACCGGTAACTCTGCTACATCCAAGGAAGAATGGGGATATACGATGCACCGGAATGTGTGTGTTTGCAGCGCGCGCATTTCATGCACTTTCCAGAGGGAAACTTCCACGTCTGAAGGCAATGCCTCGATCGAGCGTATTTGAACCAAGGAGTGACATGACTTATAACTGCATAACAAAAGACTAGATTGATTTTAAAAAGTAAGAGGCTTTATACCACGATTCAGGTATCATAGGAAGACAAACGTCTGTAGCATTTTACTCTCGATAATCATCTGATGCAGTGGTCTTTATGTTGAACTCTGTATACACCACGGCATGACAAATAGGTTTAAATTTGTTCTAGCCCAGTCGTGCAATGTGGAAATATTTCGTTTAATTGCACCGGTTGTACACGCGAACGTAGGCAGTACTACTTGAGTTCAGACTGCGCTCCTCGGCTGAGGAGAAAACAACAACAACAACAACAAAATGCTTTACGAGATTTGTGGTCTCACGACTTTTCTCGCAACCTTTACGCTTCAGACATTTGCATGCCACTTCCGTGCGAGACAATCGTGTCAATCTTTTTGCATTGCAAACTATAAGCGGTATTGTTTTGATATACTATAACATTCACCATGGGCTATTGCTACACCACAAAAGTACAGATGAAAAGGAATAGGTCAACGACAAAGTTTGATGTTGGTACTACGAATGTTCTCTCTTCCCCACGCTCAGTGACGAAATCTGTCTTGACGAAAGCAAAGAATGGTGCCCTAAATTCAACGACCGTTATGCATGACAGTGCGTTGAGTCCGGTAATTGCGCCAATATTTATTACTTACCATCTGAACATTTACATTGACGTTAGAGCATGCTTTACACATCTGTGAAGGCAAAATACACTCGCAATGAAAAATAACTTGATTTTTCCTTCATCCTGAAAGAAAATAGAATCCTAATTCCACGGGCTAATTGATTATCCGAGTGCGCAACAGCGCAGACGAGGCGATAAGTTGGTAGTGTGATCCTGTGCTCATTCTTTGCAACTTATGCGCACGCAAGGAGAAATTAAGCTTATCTAAGAGTTACGGAATTACACAAACGAAGCAAGCGTATCGCAATTTTGTTTACGAAAAGACGGAAAACTGATAAAGGGAGTCTAAACAGCCCGTATAGTCAGAAATACATCCCTTTTGCCCCCCCCCCCCCCCCCAAAAAAAAAACAATCAAAACAAACGTTCTTCCAGAACGTGCCTAATGAATGCGAGCCTCCATTGTTCTTTATCTAATTAATTTATCCTAAAGTGTCTTCTCTTTCAACATAAATAACCCCTGTGTCCACCTTGCAATAAGGATTCTAAAAGAGGAAGTCACTTTAATCAGTAGAATTTATTTAATCTTAATGAGTATAATTAGCAGCGAGTATACTTCAAGCCATCGCTACAGTTGAATGGTTCGTTTTTTCACGCGAACGCTTTAGCTTAAGCTCTTTCTGCATTTTTTTAAAATTACGTGAACACAATTTGAAGTCTATATCACTGTTTGCTGATTTAGCCGATTTTATCGCTCAGAATTAACTGCTTAAGATTTCAGACGCTGCAGTGTCATGTTCACCGGCTAATGCATTACGGTGCCAGAGGGCTAGGCGCACTTTGCGATCCCGCTAATGGACGATATGCAGAAATAGAACAATCATGAACGGTGTGCTGACACGGACGATGTGAATTGCGCATGGCTTTAGAAAAAAAAAAGGCGGGGGGGGGGGGGGAGGGGAAGGCATAAACAGAAAACACCTAACTGCTCTTTTATTGGCTCCTGTTCTTGGTTTAACAAAGTTTTCAATTTAATGAATTATTCCCTGTTCCCACCAACATTGTTAAACGAGGTTTAACTCTAATGGTAAGTTTACAATTTTTTCGGATATATTTGTTAACGCTTACAGAAGTCTTCTTGCTAATATCAGCATGACAAGACTTATTCGAAAGCAACGCCCAGCATGCCGCTGCGAGGGCGCCTTTCATCTGCGTCCGAATTTGGCGCGGAGTAACATGTCTCGGAAGTAGAACAAAATCGTATAGTTTTTCACAAGGGTCCTTTCAAGATACTTCCTGCTTATGTCTAACAGAACGAGGAGATTCTAAAAAAACTAAAATTCGGTGTTTTACGTCTGCTCCCACATAGGCGGCGAAAACTTCGCCACGAGAGAACGCAACTTTCACAGTTTGTTGCGCTCGCTATACGCCGTGATGTTTGAAAATTACTGACGTTGTGACAAGCGAAATTCTCCCTGTTAAGAGCCCGTCTTCTTTAGAAGAGGCAGAGCAAATAGCTGGCTCAAAAATGTACAAAGGAAGCATCGGATATCTGAAAATCTACTTGTACGTTGAGCCTTTGAGAATGGATACGCCCTCGCAATCGACCGCGGCCAGTATTTACTTCGCACACATGCTAAGAGCTTTTATTTGCAGAGAGCCAAAATCATTTCCAGAAACACCGGTGCACTCCCAGAAGCCTAGATCGGTGGCTGTGGGAAGGCAAATAAATATTTGGAGCCATCCACGCATGCCAATTTCGGAGCTATCCATGCATACATGCTAACCCGCATGTTTTCCCGAAACGGTTGCGGAGATGGTTACCCAGTCGGGGCCCTTTGAGAACGCATTCATGCCTGTAAGCCTCGCTTCCGTCTTTCCATATGCACGTGCCGACCGCGGAAAGAGACGCTTTTCAAGGCAGCTGGCCCACCCGTGGAACGCTCCTGGCTGAAATGCGTGAGCCTGAGCTGACAGCATTGGTTATCACTGTGGAAAGCGGACTCGCTCGTATTCTCCACGTTGGCGGCGCCATCATTCAAAGGAAGACCGACAGCCGTCCAAAATTTTTAGTTTTCTCTCTCCTTCATCGCACGTGCAAGCACCCGATGGAGGCTCCTTGCTTCTTCCGACGTCCCTAGGCGTCGCTGTTCAAAGAGATTGATGAGTGTGCAGCAGACTGTGGAGAGGTGAGCTTAGAAGAGACGCGAGGGGAGGGAATGCGGTGCATTTGCATAATAATCTTAGACATGGAAAAGAGTTATATTTCTTTTTTTTTTTTTTGGGGGGGGGGGAGTTGCTGTTTATTGCAACACACAGACCGTGAAAAAAAACGGTTAGCGGGAAACGCGAGAATATACTGATGCGCCACGATCACGTTTCAGCTGCGTGCGTTAACAAGTTATGCAACTTCTTTACCGTTGGTATGTTTAGTAGTAGCGTCTCTTGCATAGTTGATTTCGATGATAAAAAGTAATGAAGACTGCCCCACTCACGTTTCTACAGTTTTTTCGATTTCTTCCATTTTTCACATTTCCTCCTTACTTAGGCAATATTAGTGTACTGTGCTCAATAAACCAAGCACTATGCTGTGAACAAAGCCTTCGATATGCACTCGGCCACCTATATGCACTTGTCGTCAGCACCTTTTCCGACACAGCACTGCATGCGAAAAGCCGCTGCGTGCGTGTGAGCTTTGTTAGGTTAGGTAGGATAGTTATAAGCGAGTTAATTAGTTTTGTTTCTTAACATATGTATTAGTGAGCTTAGTTTTTAATTAGTTTGGCAGTATAGTTAGCTTCGGTAATTATATTAACAAGTTAGATTGGTTAGCTGACTTAGGCGCCCTTGCAGCCACACAGGCACAGATAAAACGTGAGGCATTGTTGCTATTACGAAGCATGCTGTTGCCACACGAAGAGAGATGTACGCACAAAAACTGAAACGCGAGTGGTTAGAAACAGCAACGCGGGCATTTTACACGTAATTAGATATAAGTGGAACATGCAGTCACTCTGTAGCCGGTCTCTAATGCTGGAGTAGTCCGAAGTGTACCTTTTTATTTCCAAATTAGGGCGCTGTTACCAATGCAGGTAAACACGGAGATGAAACAACGCGTTGTAATTGTTTCGAAATTGTTCTCGTGCAAACTGTTTTAACGCTGCACAGAAATCGTAGGGAGAGGAGTGGGGGGAGGCGGTGATTCTTGCGTTGTTCCGGCAATGTTCACACGTGGATCACCATACGCCGACGATGGCACTCAAGTCTTGGGCAAAATCATGGTGGGCAAGAGTCGGCGTAGGCACCGAAAGTCCGTGTCGTCTGTCGGGCGTCTGCTACGATGCCCTCCTAATTGCGCCAGTGCCAGAGTGCGACCACTGCAGGCTATAAAAGACGTCCCCATAGCGTTATGCGAATGTTTAGTGACGAGAAGAAATTTATTTAGGGACCCTGGTGAACGGACACCAAATAACGCTAAGCTAAAGCTTACCTGATCATTCTATATGACGCTGACGAACGCCGATTGTTTCCCGTTATTCTTGAGCATGATAGAGGTGTGATGCCTGCAAGTGACGCACCTCATCCCGCCAGCATTGCGTGACGCCTGGCAGCTGCCTCGGCACTGTTTCTGCGACGAAGCAACAGTTGTCTCGTGTGCTGCGTTGCACCAACATGTCTCCCCCATCTGTTGTTAGAACACCGTTCAAGGAGTTAGAGCGCTAGGCCAAACCTTGCTGTTGAATTCGATGCTTCACCCTTCGGGCGAAACTGCCTTTTTTATATCGTAAGTGTGAAAATGAATTTTATTTGCAAGCACGAATCTTAAACCGTGATTGTAAAGTCAGCGTTTGCCGCTTTGAGTCACACTTTTTGCCTTCCTGCCATGGGATGCTAAGCGCCTCCTTGGCAGCCTGCAATAGAAGTTACGCCGCAAGGCATGGTTTTGCGATCGGGCAGGGTGTTCATTACTGCACAGCATGGACACCACTCACACATGGAGTTAGCCTACACGCCCTGCGTCTTGCATTATGTAAGGAAGAGTATCTGAGTATTATGTGAGTGCACGCCTAGTGGCACGTTGGCAGCTTCTGTTGAGCAATGTCGCATCGAATGCACATCACATGACCAGCAGCTAGAAATCATTCGCTACCATCTCAGCTTTTTAAATATACGTGTACCCTTTCTCTGTGCAAAAGCGCGTGGGCCCAGATCAAGCCCCAATTAAACAAAATTATCTCTCAAGATCTACAAGATATTCAAGTGGGTATTTACGTCACCAATTCTCAGTGAGCAAACGTTATTGCATTCTTTTTTTAATTTCTTCATATTTATGCGACCTGTTGATGCTTGTGTTCGTCGTCTACACTTATAACCTGTTTCTATTTTGTTTCTGTCTCTACGCTTCTTCATGTTCAATGCACTTACGTGGGGAGGGTTTTGTTATTTCATCTTAGATTTGTTTCGATATTGTTTTGTGATTTCATTATCTTTTTTTCTTAGCCAAGGTTTTGAGATAGCTGATCTTTTCAGCAGACGAATTTCCCGTATTTTGCAGCTTACAAAAAACAAAACAAAGAGGCAGCGCAGTCACAAATCTTCTTGCGAGACTTAATCCAGGATCAAGATGCAACTGGAGAATCCTTTTTTAGATAAGCCACCTTTGTATTTCCACGCACTGCGCTTGGGGAAACGGTAATAATCCTAGACGCCCTACATAGGAACTTTACTGCCTCTCTGATTGCGTTGCTTGATTTAATAATGTTCACGCGCACGTTGGTCTCTTTCCCCAAGAACTAATTGGCAGATACAAGAAAGGTCAATATGAAGCGCACGATTTAAAGCAATTACCGTAATGGTCGCTGCAGTTGTTACTAATTAATCTGATTACAATGAACCTAGCGGGGGATGAACAAAGCCCGTGTCCTTGCTATGCCCATTTCCCCTCTATTCCCTTCATTCTAATTAAAAAGAATGAAGGATGAACACTAATGAACATCTAAAAAGTAAAACTTATTTTTCTTTTTATTTCAGCATCAGACGAAAACAGAACCTGATGCAGGGACAGAAGCTAAAGACTGATGGAGCCTGACGAGGCCTCTGACTTTAAAACAGTCTACAGCGGTTACAGATACAACACAAATCTTAGAAACAAAGGAAATAAAGTAAAAGAAAACGCAGCATTTGACACCTGTACACAAACGTATTGCATATACTGTTGCACACAAATGACACATAGCAAATCATACATAATAGGACGCCAAGCAGTTTACTTGAATAAATCAGCACAAACAGCTGTTGTACAAAAACATACAAATAAAATATAATTGTCAGCGAAACTGAATAATGTTGCTTGAAACGACACAAAAGTAAGATAAGAACAATTTCTAGAGTCATTTTGTGTTATATAGAGTTTTATGTATCCTTTGTGATAAAACAGTAAAATATGAAAAAACACTTCAATTTTGGCTATAGTTAAATTGGCAAGATAACAATAGCTCCCTAAGTTGGCTTTTAAATGCGTTTAATTTGCATTCAAAGTTTAGCTTACCTTCAAATTTGTTTAAGATCGCAGGTATTTGATACGCCATTGTTTGCCTTCCATAATTTGTTCGGATTTTTGGTGTTCGGTGTTTTGGGTGCCTCAAAAGGTATTCAGCGTTTTCAGAGTCCATAATTCCGTATAGTTTCTTCTGATGGATTACTTGCAGCGCTTTTAAATAATATAACTGGTCTGCCTTTAGGATGCCTCGTTTCTTAAACAGAGGAGCGGTTCTTAAGTCCTGTGCATTACCACAATAAGATTCAAAACAGCGCAGAATTTTCTTCTGCAAAGTAATAAGTTTAGTATAATTGTATTGCGTAGTAGTTCCCCAAACCATTAAGCCATAGGTTAATTTGGAATAAAAAAGTGAATAATAAATGTTCTTTTTTAGCCAGAGCGGTATGAGCGCAGATATCCTGTACAGACATCCAACTGTGCGGGCAAGATCTACACTTAGGTTTCTAACGTGCACTGACCAGCTCAAGTCTTCCTGAAACCAAACCCCGAAAAATTCTTGTGTCTGAACTTGTTTTATAAGGGTGTTTTCAAATTTCACGTTACGTTTGTGGTGTAGAGGTTTGTTGGGAGGACGAAATATGACATATGTTGTTTTTGAGGCATTTAATCTTAACTTGTTTCTGCTTAACCAGTTTGAAAGATGCACAAGGTAGTCATTTACAAGGGTTCAAGTGTCAGTAGGGTATGCGAAGAGAAAAATACATTGGTATCATCAGCATACATTATGGTTTCAGCAGAACTATCAATTTCGGCAATGTCATTGATATAGACAAGAAATAGTAATGGGCCCAATATTGATCCTTGTGGGACTCCTTGTTTTAGCTTCGCGAGTGTTGATACCGCATCGTTAATTTTCACCAACTGATAACGATCATTCAGATAACCATCTAGAAGATCTAGTACAATACCTCGGACACCGTATCTTGATAATTTGTTAAGTAATAAATCGAACTGTATGGAATCAAAAGCTTTCTGAATGTCTAAAAACAAACCTAGTGTATATTTTCTACATCCCATGTTTTCAATTATCCTGTCTTTGATGTGTACGAGAGCGTGTTCTGTCGACCGATGCTTGCGAAAGCCCAATTGATATTGAGTTATCCCCTGATGCTTTTCTAAAAATGAAACTAGCCTCTCATGAATGACGCATTCAAATATTTTAGATATTGTAGGAAGTACTGAAATAGGTCGGTAGTTAGATAAATTGTTTGTATCACCTCCTTTGAAAACTGCGGTGACTTTCGCGATTTTTAATAGCTTAGGAAATACGCCTGTTGTTAGAGTGAGGTTAATTATGTAGCTAAGAACTTCAGATATAAAAGGCGATATTAATGTTATTTCATTTGGACGAAGTTCATCCACCCCTGGAGATGTATTATTTTTTAGCTTGCCAATTACACTTGAAATTTCACTAGGATCAGTAGGTTTCAGGAAAAGAGAGTGATTCAATATGGTGTCTAGTGGCATACTGTCGTCGCGGACAGTTTCGCTCATGGTATTGTAGGAGCCAGCATCCACAAAATGTGCGTTCATTGTATTAGCTAGTCGTTCACCGATGAGTGTTTTACCATCAACTACGAGCTGCGTAATCCTATCCCTAGCTTTTGTTCTTGAAGTTAGCGAGTTTACAACCTCCCATATTCGTCGCTGATTATTATATATGCTCTCAAACAGATTCTGATAGTAGTGCTGTTTTGCTTTTCTTAACTCAGTCGTTAAAGCATTCCGATACTTCTTAAACTCTGTGAATGTATTTGGATCCCGTGAACGGATAAAATCATGGAATAACTTATTTTTTATTTTGATACGGTGATAAAGCTCTGAATTTTTCCAAGGTTTCTTGTGTTTTCTTCTATTACGACCGGACGGCTGTAATACAGGAAATGCGGCATTGTATGAAGCGTGTAGTAAAGAAAAGAATTTCTCGTAAGCGCTGTCTGCATTTTCGTCATTGTAAACCTCACTCCAGTCAATCAGACTGACCAAGTGGAAAAATTCTTTTTGTCTTGGAAGGTTTATGGCTCGTCTACCTTCTCTGTTAATATAGGGCTTGTAATAGTGCTTAGTAATTGAAAAAAGCAAAAAAAAAAAAAGAACTGGCAGATGATCACTAAGAGCATATGAAAATATTCCCCTGGAGATGTCTCGTGGACTGAAGTTTGTTATGCAAACATCCAAAACAGTGGCAGTTTGTTTTGTAAGTCTTGTAGGTTTATTTATATGGTTTGCGAAGCCATACGTAGATAACAGTGTCTCAAAATTTTCTACGTAAGCATCATTGGAACTTAAGTCGATATTGATGTCCGATAAGATGCGTTTGAAAAGACAGGGGAAGCCAACAGTAAGTCCACAAACTCTACGAAACGACCTTTGTGCCCTAGCGGAGGGCGGTAAAGAGCGACCACCACTATTTTGTCGATACGCAAGCATAAACATTCGAAATCGGCATTCATTATCGACAAATCACTAAACAGTTCATAAGAAAAAGTATTCCTAAAGTAGATAGCCAGCCGTCCACCCTTTTTTTGCCTACGACGAAGATGTTCAGACCGATAACCTGGAAAGTTTGGTTTTGTGTCATTATCTGAAAGCCATGTTTCAGTAAAGGTTAGAATATCGAAGTCAACTGATAACGAATGCAAAAAAAACAGAAATGTCATCTGCCTTTGGTCGAATGCTTCTACAGTTTGAATGTAATGCAGAAAAAAACTTTCCACAAGAAAACTCACGATTAAAAGCGTCAACTGTGTAGTATCTGCTGTTCTCCTCTGGGTTCATCATCATGAATTGGAAAGGCAATTAAATCACATTCAATTTAGTCTTCAACAATTGATTTTATCTAAGTTTCCTTCATGAGCAATGTGAATTATGTCGGAGTCTTCATCGTTACGTACAAGCACCTTGCCTCCAGTCGTCCAGGCAAATTTCCATTTGGCAGCCTTTTTCCTTTTAATCGCATCTGAAAGCAGTGCCTTGTTTTTTGGAGTCAAGTGTTCGTTCACAAAAACCGGGGTTGTTCCTTCAAGACCAAGCATAGAGCTGTCTATCTTCTTTTTTCTGCACTTTGATAACAGCGCATTCCGCTGATTTCGTCTGACAAAGCGAACAACTGTGTTCTTGACATCAGCATTGAATGTACGCACATAGTGACACGTGTCAATGTCAACCATGGTGTCAATGGTTACCCCTACACTTTCGTCTATTTTGCTTATTATTGCAAGCGGGTCCTTTCCATCCGGGAGGCCCTTAATCTCGAGGTTGTTGAGGCGCTGGTATTGCTCGAGCTCAAGTTCAAGTTCAAGTTCATTTTATTTACCACATACATGAAGTTTCACATAAGTGGTTGGAACGAGGGAAAAAAAGCTGCATTAAAAACGAAGCCATACGCATTCACATCTTTGTGATAATCGGGCGTTTTCGCCTTTCAGTGTTCTGTTTGAGCAATTCCTGCATTTCAAGCCTCAAGTTCTTGATCTCATTAGTAGTATCTTCGACATCATTGCAAATATCAGTGCAGTAAGACACACTTTTCTTAAGCTCCCGCATTTCTTCCCGGAAATCACGCCTCAAATTCTCGAGAGCCCTTGTCATCTCACGCAAAACTTTTGTCGTGTCCTGTTCCGAAGGCACGCCGCCCCCTTTTACAGTGCTCTCTCCAGTATCTTTTCCCGCCATTAGACATGAAAGCACATGCACAATACAGCACAGGCAACAACAGTAGATTGTTCGGCAGCAGTGCACTACAAGGATTTACAAAGTCTGTGGCACAAAATTCCTCACCTGCGAAGGCAAAGAATGAATGGCGATCAGATCCGTGCTGTGCGTTCACCGCTGCCGAACTGTGCAATGCAGCCTGTGTGGCCTCTTTTATAGCGTGCGTTGTCTTCGGGGCGTTGCTGTTGAGGTAGTCACGGGACCAAGGTTTCAGCGTAGGTTTCAGTGCTCACGTTTCTCAATTGATGATAGCTGCGATTTCATTATTACTACAAATGGATGCTCCAAGATGGACCCTTGCTTTAGTTGGTTCGACATTAGAAAAGGAGGCTGCTGCGGTCTCTTTTCTAGTGTACCTATCGGTATCCCACGAAACGCTACGAGGACTCATAATCTTTACTTTGGCTACCCTTACCTGATTTCTGACTAGTAATAACTACGTTGCGTGCGGTCCTTAAAAACAATCTATCGTTGCTTCTTAATTGAAGCTACTAAGCATTAACTTCGAATAACACCAAGGTAACCACGCATATTTACAAATACGCGACCTAGTTTTTGTATTCTTTGTCTTGTAATGGGTGCCACACCCCAGGGAGCTCCATCTGAGCACAAAGTTTCAAAGGCGTTTGGATCGCCAGCGGGCTCGTCGCGGCATGTGACGAAGGCCGCGGGATCTAGGGAGCGCTTGAATTTCATTTCTGAAACTTTATGGGTATAAACTTCTCAAACTTGTGATGCGAAAAATGCATTGACATCTCGAAAGTTGTGCTTTAGATTTTCAATTCCGAAACTATGTGGCTTTAATGTTGTTATAAACTTTTGATGCCAAAGGTGCGTTGACTTTTCTAAAGTCGTACAACGGACCATGCAAAGAGACAAGCCAAATCAACACACTATCAGACAAGTTCACAAAGCACGCAGCGAGGTCCGATGAGAAGAAGCGTTGTGGTGGTTTATTTGTGCGGTCATGTCACAGAAACGAATATCAACTTTTCTTTTTCACCTGCGCAAAAACATCCATGTCAAGACACTAAAGCCAGCAACTACGTTCTTATTTATTTTTCTACTTGGGCTTCTATTCGCGAGGACACATTGTGCCTCTTCTTTTTCTTTTTTGTTCTCGCTACCCGTGGGCTGCCGAACCAGCCAGAGCACATGCGTTTTTCTCGTGCTGCATCGAGCACCGCGCAGCGCACTTCGATGCGCGTTAGTTTTTCTCTGGCCGAGTGTTTTTTTGCCTGGCAGAGTTTTGGACACTTTTTGGCTAGCAGACGAGAAAAAGAGACAATGCATGTTCGCTCGCCGCCATCACTAGGGGGACTCGACAGATTGCAACGCGTTCACTTGAGCGCAACTCTCCGGAAAATATTGTCTCACCGGTGTAGAATGGACTAAGCTCTGTGGACTAAGCGTCTCACGTTTTCTTCGATATTGCTCCGGTAGCCATACTAGGTGCCCAAAGTAGGCATTCGATTGTAGCCAACATGCTTTCCTTTGCGTTATTTCATTTTCGGCGCCCCCCGCCCAACAAAAAAAGAAAGAAAGACATTGTTGCGGCGCAGCGAATTGTCGCATGGTGGCAGTTCGATTTTTTTATTTCTTTAGGAAAGCAATGGGCCACGGGACGCTTCAGTTACCGGATACTCTTATTATAGTATTGCGATAGCAGTTATATCGACACTCCAGGCGCATTCCTGCCATCGCCGCCGCCCTCATGTTTCGTATAAAGTCCAGGGGCGGTGAGATCATGACCACGCGCCACATGCTGTATGTGCAAGTGAAAGTGTAAGGGGGGCTTACGCTTAGCCGACGATGGTGAGCCGACGATGATGGCCCAGTCTTCTGTGCGCAAGGGAGAATAGCGGCGATGAAGCGCGCCACCTTCCGTCGCGCGCGATACATCGGGAGAGTGGAGGAAGTGTGGGCTGGTGATCTGTGAATCTGTGGTTGCGCGACATGTTTATTTGCCTTGTTTGACGCATCATATATAGTGACTTTTTCTTAGATACGTAGATTTATTGGATTCTTATACGTATAATTAAATATCTTGTTGCAAGGTTTTGTGTATATGTGCAGTGAACTTTGCTTCCAGTATCACTTTCTTGGCCTTTATCAAGCTTCATCTTCGCATTTGTACATTCTATTGTGTCTTCGCATTTCTAATGTACGAAGGCAACTCAAATGAAAGTGAGCGAACCCACGATGCGCAATAATGGTTCGGTTCATTATCTGCGAGGCATGCACGTTGCGCAGAGGCATCTCTTATTTACAAAAGTGACACGCAGGTGTAAGGATCAAGGTTCTTTAATGGGTGAGAGAGGGAGACAAAAGGGAAGGAAAGACGAGGAGGTTATCCAGTGTAAATACCGGCTGGCTACCCTGTGCTGGGGAAAGGGGTAAAGGGAATGAAAGGAGAAGGAAGAGAGAACAAAAAACAAGAAAAATTCACGCAGTAACGCGACCTTACGTGCAACAATAGTCAAAGGCGTTCGCACAATTCACATGTCCTTAAGAACTTGAGCAAAGCCCTTAAGGCCTTGAGTGCCGAAACCCCTCTGGACCAGTGTCCTAGAACTTTCTCTTCTGTGAAGGAGCGATTGTCCAGTTTTTCGAGCGCGGCCACGAGCACTTTTCCTGGCACATTGTAACGTGTACAGTCACAGAGGAAGTGCGCCATCGTCTCTTCGCAGCCGCAGGTGTCGCAAGCAGGCTATCAGTCATTCCAATGCGGAAGGAATAGGAGTTCGTGAATGCCACGCCGAGCCATAGGCTGCACAGAAGTGTTGCTTCCGCTCATGGCAACCCTGGTGGAAGACGGAGTTGCAAACTTGGATCCAATCTGTGAAGACGTGCGTTCGTGAATTCACTGGTGTTCCACAGAGCTTGCGTAAGCTCGCATACGAGGGAGCGGACTTGTGGCTGCATCTGTTCTTGACAGCGGCATGGGTTTAATCTGGGCACCATCGTGGGCGGACCGGGAAGCGTCATCCGCACTGTCATTTCCCGAAATTCCGCAGTGACCCGGTATCCACTGGTAGATGAGGTTGTGTCCCTTGTCGATTGCGTAATGGTGGAGTAGTCGGATGTTTGCGACTAATTGTACATTAGGTGCACGGTTGAAAGGGGACAGCAGACACTGGAGAGCTGCCTTTGAGTCACAAGAGATGGACCATGAATGTGGTGATTTGGGACCAATAAACTCCAGAGCAGTCCAGATAGCTGGAATTTCTGCAGCCGTCGATGATCTAACGTGAGACATCTTGAAGTTGATGGTGACAGATTGAGCGGGAAGTACCACTGCTCCAGTTGAACGTTTAGAGGAGGCAGAACCGTCCGTGTAAACGTGGGTGCGTTCGTTATGTTTGTCATGTAGTAATGAACGCACGGCTTGTTTAAGGGCGAAAAATGACATCTCCGTTTTCTTTTTGATGCCGGAAATGATAAGAAGGGCCTGGAGTTGATGCAGGCACCACAGCGGTAGAGATGGTCATGCTGCAGGTGTGAAGTTTGACGGTAAACGTCTATGGTTGGCGGCAACAATTCTGCTAAACGCTGAACGAGGTCGAGCGGCAGGAAGGGAGGTGAGATGATGCGATGGAAGTCGGGCGAAGTTCCTGATGTGCATTCTTAAGGAGTCGACATGAATATGCGTATTGATGGGGTGGTCATGTGTCATGGCTATTGTTGCTGCCGTTGATGCACACCTGGGAGGGCCTAGACAAATTCGCAGAGCTTGAGCTTGTGCAGGCTGGAGGGCTCGCAGGTTGGTCTTACCGGTCCCACCTAGTATAGATAAGCATTAGCGTAGGAGACCCAGTAACAGTGCGCTATAGAGTTGAATCACTGCACTCACAGAGGCACCCCATGACTTTCCTGGGTGAACATGGTTGTGCGACATAATGGACACTCCAAAAGTTGAACAGCGTGGTGTCGTGAGGTTTCGGACAGATGAGGACGTTTCCCAAAAAGTAATTAGTCGCCGTATGGCTGCCGTGTACGGCGAACATTGCATTTCATTGGCCACTCTGAAGTGTTAGAGCAAACGGTTCAAAGAAGGACGTGGAAGTTACAAAGACGATCCAAGACCGGCCCAAAGCCACCGTGCAATCACCCCCAACACAATCCGAAAGGCTGGTTAGATAAGAACAGAGGATAAGCATCGATATATTGGCAAAGTGTGTGAACATCAGTCATGGTTCGGGTCACACCATAATTCATGAATATCTCGGTTATCGGCTATTGTGTGCGCAATGAATGCCCAGCACTTTGAACAACCGCCAGAAGAGGGAGAGGTTGGGCGCTGCTTTGACTCATCTAATCCGGCATCACAATGAGGGTGACGACTTTTCGCCTGCAATTGTGACCGGGGACGAATCATGGTGTCGCTACTACGAGCCTGAAACACGACGGCATTTCGTACAGTGGAAACATTTGAATTCACCACCCCCAAGAAAAGCAAAGGCCGTCATTTCTGCCGGAAATGCGCTGTTGACTTCTTTTTTCGATCGTCAGGGGCCATTAACAATCGAATTTGCTAAACCTGGAGAGACTATCAATAATTTTCGATATTGTGAGACGTCGGATCGGTTGCGTGCCGCAATCAAGAACAAACGACGTGGAAAATTGAGGAATGGGGTCATCTTGCTCCACGACAATGCCCGTCCCGACGTCGCTGATGTGGTTAACACAAATCTGGCAAACTTCAAGTGGGAAACGCTGCAACATCCGTCATACAGCGCACACCTGTCGCCTTGCGACTTCCACATTTTGTAGCGTTTCAAAAAACACCTCAAGGGAACCAGATTCGTGTCGGACTATGACTTGAAAGAGCCAGTTACAGACTTTTTGAAGCAGCAACCCAAGAGTTTTATCAGAGGGGAATCACGCGACTCGTTAGTCAGTGGGGCAAATGTCTAAATGTTCGTGGAGACTACATTTAAATAAAGTTCCCCGTTCGTCATATATTCGCATTGGCTCACTTTCATTTGACTCGACCTTTTATATTTTGCAGAACTCCTGTTTTTTATATGTGCTCCCTGTTGCGACTATAATTTCGGATCAATTAGTGAAAATACACGAACGGTGACAGCTGCTCTTGTGCAATACATTCTAACAAAGGACAGCATCATTGAGATGTTTCTCTGGTCGTTGCAATGCAGAAAAATGTACACAAGCTTCTTCAATGACAGAGAGAGATGCAAATGATAGAAAGGCAGGGAGGCTAACAAAGTTTTAATAAAATATTTGTCCTCAAGTTGTTCATTTCATGGCCTTTACATTTTTCATATCAGCAGCATGCACTGGTTTGCTGATTTCAAATTGATATAGTTCTAAAGTTCGTGTGATATTTGCTTTACTTATTAAATATACAGAAAATATCGAAGCGTTGATATCAGTTATTTCGGGCGCAATTTTGAAAACATACGAGCATATTCTTTTGTGAAAAAATACATATTGTTACGCGAAGGACGAGTCAGTAAGACGAGCAACTATTTACAGGTTAAATTTACAACAACGGTTGCCGCGCTGACCGGTTAGATTCACAGCGCGAGCCCAGTTCGTTCTTCCACTTCTTTTCTGGAGTGATGGCGCTCACGCGCCTCGTTCAAACAAACATATACCACACGCGTGTAGCAATATTTTACTTGTCGTAACAATGAGTAGGGTTCAAGAATTTGTTTGCAGCATCTTTGGCAAGGCAATGGCATCGCAGTTACTATTAATGTTTCATGTATTTGATCCCTCGAAAAATTCGATAAGGAGGAGACCAAGCTGAAAAGTGAGCCCCCCCCCCCCCCCCCCTTGAACGAAATTTGTGGCTACGCCACTGCAGTTGAACGACAACAACCTCAAGCCTGAGAGCCTATGGCTGTGATCTTATTATTGCGATTATTGTATTGCTTGCTGTTTTCTTTTGTCTATATGTCACTGTATCGTTTCTGTAACTATAATTTTTCATGCAGTGGGGGGGGGGGGGGGGATTCAAATGCATTATAACCTCACGCCAGAAGGAAAGCCTCACATGGCTTTACTTGACACTGTGTGGCCGAGGTCACAGAGATCTACTCCTCATCTCAATTTCGTAGGTTCACTTGTGGTGGTGGTGGCGGTGATGGTGGCGGTGATGGTGGCCGTGATGGTGGTGGTGAGCTGTAGCAACAGGAGGTCCAATTTCCGGCTGGGGCATTCGCAACGTAATGGTGGGTGGAGGGGAACGGTGCCTCTGTGCTCCGTTATTGGTACGCATTCAAGGGCTCTTCATCACGTTCTTGCACTGCAAGCGGGCAAGTGCGATACGCCGATCACGTGGTGGCGACCGTGTCTGCAAACTTGTAAAACGGTTGCGTGGAGCGAGAACCGCAGAAATTTCTAAGAGAAACCCGGGCGCCCTTTTTTCTCGAGGGCCCTCCACTTCCATCTTAGAGAGCCAAGGCCACAGGCACAAACGTCTCTGCGTAAGGCGCACTGTTTGCAACGTCGTGGCCGATTATGGCACGTGATTTCGGTAAATCGACAAATGCCGAACGCGCAGCCCTGTCGCTGCAAGTGCTCCACGCAGTACAGGAAGAGAAGAAAAAAAAAAGAAGGGTGCAGTGGTAGCGACGCAAAACTGTTACTTGCGAAAGTTGTCGAAGAAAACGAAAAAGGCTGTCTGCGCTGGCAGTGAAGCTCACTTCCTGGCAGCATGGTCGTGCGAGATATATACAGACAGCAAGGAAAGGAAGATCAGTAAGGTCTACAACCGAGGCGTCCAGTTTGCTAGTCTGCACTAGGATAAGGAAAAAGGCAAATAGAAAGAAGAGAGAGAGAGCTCTGATTGCACGTGGGAGGATATACAGGATCACTATAGGCGTCATCATAGCCCTCGGAAAATACGGGAAGTACCCTCATAAAGCGTTAAAGGCCCTTTGTTTTTCATAGCGAACGAGATGAACGGATAATACGCGTGGTGAACCTGTGTTTGTTTGGTGAACGTGGTTAGATGAACAAATTTAAATTAAAGCGTTTATGTCATTGTGTACGTTTGACCGACACGTCTGGGCGACACGTATGGGCGTATAGCACTGCGGATAAAGAAGAATGTATTTAAGAGTGCCTGCGAGGCTAATCAGAGATAGTTTCGGTTTGATATCACCCCCGGGTAAGAGCGGAGTCAGGAGATATAAATGGAAATAGAACGTCTTGAGGAATGAATGAATAAATAAGTAAATAAATAAATAAATAAATAAATAACGTAATGAGTGAAGCTCGCAAACAATGCAGGGCAACTGGCACCATCAAGGTCTACCAAGCCCGCATCGAGGCCTGAAAAAGTAAACGAGGGAATCCTTTCGTGCGCACGTCACAAAAGTAACTGCTCACGCGGGCGACATCTTCCGCAGCCGCAAAATTTCCTGTAATGTCCGCCTTCTTGTATTTTCTGACGCGCTGAAGGGACAAGCTAAAGTGGCAAGCTTAAGCCCATGGTGTGCTTCACAGCCCCGCGAACTTTGAAGCCGCGGAGTTGTGCATGTGTTGCACTTCCGCAAAGCGTTGCACGTACGTTTTGGCTGTCGCGAGTACTTTGAGAGGAAGCATTGACGGTCGATGAACTCGTGCGAAAGTGGCACCGCAGGAGACGGAGGCAGTATAGGCGGAGTGCGTCACCGCAGAAGCGATACCCTCGCGAGCCGCCACGAAGCCGCAATCAAGGGTCCATTCAAGACCGCAGGCACTGAAAGCGGGAGATCTCTTTTGTAGACGCTGTCCACGAATAATGGATTCCCACTGCACGCCAACGCACACCCCTCACTGCGCAGAAAACAGGACGGTCGCCTTGGTGGCGGTAAGCAGAAGTTCATTGAACTCTTGCTTAATTCTACAACGATCGGACGATGCCCGCGTGCTCTCTTTGTAAGCGTCAAAACACCACCTGGTTTAAGAGCAGCTCTTAGCTTTCGTCTCTCGCTAGCTTTGCCCACAAAACATTAACAATATAAGGACAGTAATTGCATGCTAAAAAGAGGAATCCATTCGTTAGCGAGTTCAGCTTTTGACTACATACATGATGTTTGGTTTAGCTTGATCCAAACTTTACATGTATGCTAATAGTGCGCAGCTGGACAGAACCACGTTATGATTGTTTGCCGTCGCTTGGAGATACTCAGATTACTTTTTGCATTGCGCCTGATTAGGTAAATAGTTTAAATTTCTCCATTATATTAGTTAGATGAAAAGCGTAAATGAGAAAATTGTAGATCAGTTTGAAAAACTCCCGACACAGCTTTCTGCTGCTCAATACGTGCAAGATAAGTGTTTTTCCGAGCGTGAAAGAAGCCCGCGAGTACAAGCAAAATTGCCGCGCGACTAGCAGCACGAGGTATTTTGTCGGTACTACTACTACTAAATACAACAAAAAGTAAAGCACGTATAGGTTAGAAACAAAAATCACTTTGCAACGGCAGAGAATCCCTAGATTTAGGGGAAACGTTCTGCAGAAAATTATACCCCAGTCGTCGGGTCTCAGAGGATCTCCATAACAACTTCCTTGTATTTTGGGCTTGCACGGAGAGGCACGGTGTAATATTAGCGGCGCGTGGTAGCTGCAGCCGAGATTAAATCCAGTTACCCGTTGAATTGTTTCCAAGAGCCCTCCTTTGTGGGGCAGGCATTAAACCAAAACGTGTTCGGCCATTGCGGTTAACAAGGGCAGCGCTTTGACTCTGGTTGAGCCTTCTTATACATGTAGGACGAGGCTGCACGTCCTACAGACTGGAGGATTGAATCCATTCATGGCGCAGATTTGCTGTAGTTACGCTGCAAGAGTTCTGCAAACTGCCACCGAGAACACGCGCAAACAAGAAAAAGGAATGCAGAAAACACGTATGAAGGCAGAATGTTAGAAAAATGCACGAACTATAGCATATGCGCGCACAAAGCATGCAATGCAGCGAGTGGGACCCCGTTTCAGTATACAGTAGCAACATTAACGAGCTTCCTGGGGAGAGAAATTGCGGTGCTTCTTAGCAACTTTTGATCGAGTTGTAACGAAGCAGTCTTGAGGCCAACTTTTCGCAGCGTGATGTGTTGTGTGGACGTTATTTTTTTTGCCCGAAGGCTTTGATAAAAGAGGAGCAAGCATTATCACATTCATTGTTGAACACTTTAAAGGCTGACGCAGGCAGAATTTTACAGGGAAGTTAATAGACGAAGCACTGCTCCAAAAGTATAAACGTAAAATTTCAGCGGCGAGCGAGCAAATTTGAGATGACGTTACGTTGTTTTTTACTTCACTGAGCGGATTGTACCTCTCACGTACAAAATATACGCGTGACCATGCACTTTAGCCTTGACCTCACCCCTTATTGATTAGCTCAGTACGTCAAGAGCGCTGGAATTGTTTTGTTTCGCAACCATGGTAGTGACTTTCAGTTATTAAATATTCCATTCTTCCGTCCCCTCTTTGCTCCGTTTGAAACAATGGAGCGAAGGGACCAAACGTACATATTTCCTGCATTCAAACCACCTTTGATCCTCACCATCTCCTCTCACCACAGGTGGTACATGAGATCGGACACGAGAGAACGCTGCCGGCCTTTGTCAGCCTCCAATTGAAGAGATTAGATAGGTTTACCTCTATACGTATTGTCCGTTCCGCTGAGACCAGTGCCTGCACCCTGGTGTAGTACGCACACATCTCTCTAACGGGGACGCCAATGTATGTGCGCCCAATGCTCGCGCCAGCAGTGGAAGCGAGAGAACTCCTGTGTCTGTGGCCGAGCCGATTGAGCACGTCGTGACCAACCGTCAACTCGATTTCTTAGTTTTTTTTTTATTTTTGCATCCAAACGCACCACGCGTCTCTGGAAACCTCCTGACCTACCACCCACTGGCTTCGCATGTGCCTCCGACACCAGGACAGCGCGACGGCGGTGGCGCCATCAGTCGGGCCACTGTCGCCAGGGTCGTCCGTGGCCAGGGCCTCCGCCTCTGAGCACGTTCTAATCCTAGCCGGTTCAACGCAGTCCGGACAGAAATGTGTCGAATCTCGTAATACACACTATAAGCGCAATATCTTATTTGACGCGCCACTAGCATCGGAATTATCTATTATTTATTATCTAATAAATCTGCATGCGGTTCCTTCAGAAACTCCAACTTAGAGTGGCGCGCTATCGTGAAAGCCACTTTCAGCCGTAGGTTACAATACGGAGAGCAGAGTGCTGTGTGCCGCACTAAAGACACTGGACAGCCTGTCTACTGTCAAAACAAAATATAACAACAGTCACAACGAACGCACACGCTAAACGCTGCTAGAGCGCCATATATAGTTGGCTTCCTGTTGTCCATGGGCCTGCGACATTGTAACCTTAAGATTGACCCCCTTAAGAGTGTTTTACTGTGTCTGTAGCTCACATCCTCACACCTTAGGAAAGTACAATGAGGGACTTGATTTGGCGTAGCACAATTTTGTCTAAAGTGTACAAGGCCTGCCTTACTCACTTTGCTTAGAATCCGTGCATACTCGAGCTCTTCATCGTTGCACCTTACTATTCCAGTGATTAATGACCAACCGTAACATGTATCTACAGTTATCATTATCATCACCACCATCATCATCATCATCATCATCATCACCAACATTGTCATCATCTATGTTTATTAAGGACCCGATAGGACCCCGATGGTGCATGATAGGACACAAATGGGGTGAACAGAATAGACCGATTTAAAAGACACGATATATAATATATCATGAATCATACACAAAAAAAATCGTTAAGGGGAAAGACACAAATCACAGCAATGCAGTTACATAATAAAAAAGGCTGTAAGGCTATGTTTGAATTTTGAGGGATTTCTCTCATTCGCAATAGACCCAGGGACTTTGTTCCAGTGTTCAATAGTAGATGGTAGAAATGATTGATTAAAGAATTTGGTAGAGCCGTGGAGTCGCAGTAAACTATATGTAAATTGAAAAGACGGCGGGAAGTACGATCAGGAGGTAGAAGGAGAGCACGGTGAATGTCCTGAAAATTATACTATACTTTGTGGAAAAAAGAAAGACGGGTGATCCTGTGGCACATTGATAAAGATGGAAGACCAAGGGATTATTTGATATTAGTTATACTAATATTCCTATCATCTTTAGAACTGACGCACTATACGACCTGCACACGTGATTAACTTTGAAAAACAAGGAGTGTTCCTTGCTCCATTTGTTGAGAAACGATGATGTCCCGCGCGTTCGTTCTTAAATATAGTAATTTATCTACCTCATGCATGGCAGTAATGGATCCTCCCTCTTCAAAACCATCATGGCTGAGGCCGGACAAGGCAAACAATGGATGTGATTAGGCTTACGAACTGCGCTCAGTCTCGGCTGGGAAACAGTGCGCGCCATGAGCTTAGTGTACACGCGACTAACATCTGCAAGAAACTGTCCCGCTAAGCCTTCCTTAGCGCATGCGGAGCATCGGATGCAAGTACGCCAATTACAGAACTTACGTGAGCATAAGGAGCCCTCACACTTACAATGCATTCTTCACACACGCACACAAAGCAAACAACGAGCTATGCACTGTCCCATTCACGTTATGACACAGTGATAGTCACAATACAGCAACATGATATTTTGGCATACAAACACATCCTATACACATGTACATAACAGAGCAAACGAAACACATATCACACGTATCCATGGCGCATTCGCAAACAATGCGTGCGCTGCTTCATTATTATACGTAGGGTGTATATTGATGTACACCTATATTAATATACTTGTAATATGGTGTTTGGACCTGCAATTTAGTGCCAGCCGGGGCGTCTATGTTCTACGTAATTTAACAATAAATCTCAACGCACGTTATTTTGTATATAGTTAGCTAATCGGCACCTCCACACTACACATACCTGTCAAATGACACGACACTATACTGACTACACATATCTGTCAAATGACGCCACACTATACTGAATGCCTTTTGATTATTGACTTCCAATTATCAGCACAGTGGCGACGACATGTATGAAGGACAAGTGTTTTGGCAGCCCAAACATCCTTTGGACCAAAAGGGTGTTTCAATACAATAGTACACCCTTACGGAAACGAAAAGATTAAAAAAAAAGAACAATCGCTTGCCTTCACATGTTTCCACACTTCTGTTTAAAAATTCGACATCTTTGGCAGTAGGACCCCCCGGAAGGGTGAAAAATTGTACACACTCGATAGAATGTGATAGAGAGGTCTTCCGCCTCAGAATTTCGTGCAGAAATTTTCGTTTCCCTACTCACGTTTCTTTCCTGCTATTTCTTGAAATTCCCTTCCCCTGGTGTAAGGAAGCAAGGCGGAATTTCTTTTTGGATTACCTCACTGTTTTTCCTTTGTTTCTATCTCCCTCTCCAGCTAGAGAGGTGAAGTGGCTTGCAGTGCGTACCCTTTCGAGCTCTCTGAGTGCTCTGTGCTGCAACGGACTATAGGTGTTGAATGTAGCCAGACTTGTGTGCTGGTTCCGTCGTGGATGTGAATGATGATACCATTGTGCTGAGCTCTGTTCAATCAGCCTGTCCCTCGAAGGATGCCCCCCGGGCAACCTTGGGGGCGGGAGAAGTGCTGATATATGTCGGCGCTCGCCTCAGTGCTCTGTCACCACCGGAGACAAATCACGGGCTGTTGCTAAAGATGCTTCACTTTCAGTGGGCGCAAGTCAGCGGGAAATGACAGCATGTGAGGCGACGCCGTTTTGCCACTGTGCTTTTTCCTTGCATACTCAGCGTGCTGCGCTATCAGACTTGATCAGCACAATAACTTTGCATAGCGTATATAACTGAAACAATCCACAAAGTGTATGCGACATGTGCGTCTGCAAGTATTTCTCTTGACATCCCGAAAGCCATACAAACACGTTTCTATGTATATCGGTATGTCTAGTCCGACGGCTCGCTAAACAAATTTTGCAGGTGCGTAATTTGACGTTGACTTTGACGAAAATCCTTTGCATTAACATACGCTGCAGTTATATTTCAAAGCGATATCTAATTTCTGCCAGACGCGCGCGATTACATGAATCGTTTTTTGCAGCATTTCAGAATCTTCAGGTGTCCGTTTAATACTATCCTCTCTTAGTCTTAAGCCCAGCCTTTCTCCCTCTGTCTTCATAAAAAAAAAATGCGTGAATAATTGCCTTAAACGCCTGCAGTATCAGCGGATGGTACAGAACGTAGACGTTAGCTGGCCTGTAGCGGCACATGTATGAGCTTTACACAAAAGACTACGATGTACTTTCTTTCTGGTGTTTACTCTCGCGATGGGTATGTTTATTGTACAATAGACACTCCTATTTCATGGCCTACGAAAGCTTGCAGCAGCAAGGAAGCATTTGTGGCAGGAAAGGGTATAGGCTCTGTCAAAAAGGCCATCATTTCGTCAACCGTTGCTCCCTTATGGACCAGTCCTAGGAACTAGGGACCGTTTTCACAAAACTTCCTTACGCTTGTATTGTTTGTTTCGAGTCAGAAACTCGTAAATATTTGGGGCCGGAAGGATGCACGCTGCCGGTTACACTAGGTGTCACGCCTTGCCTTGTCAGCCCTTCTTTTCTCTTTAACACCGGACTTACCCATACCCTAACGACGTTGATGTTACTTGTTTATGGCCATTGCACGCCTTAGATATGTTACTCTCGCCAGCCGAAAAAGTAAGACCTGAATCGCAAAAGAAAAAAGAAACGAAGAGATACCGAGGTTCGCGCTGCCCAGGACTATAGCAAAGTATAAAAAGTCCGAAAACGCGTCCCGAAAGGAAAGTTGTGCTAAACATGGCCCAAAATAAGATGAGGCATGTGACTATAAAACAGAACACGTAAGCTTTTGGAGCCAAGCCAAAAAGTCTTATTCCCTTCAAGTCAACTTCAACGAGGAGTGTAGTTCTGACAAAAGAGGAATATCACGCCGGAATAAGGGTTCATAAAATGACTAAACCTTCTCATATTGTCACTATACTCGAGCTCTATTTGACGGCGGATCAATAATGTTTCGAGAGTCTACAGTCATAGATTTTTTTTTTCATTTTTCTTTCTTGCTTGAAGTTTCATAGTATTTGTTTATTACACGCTACAACGTTTATGGCGTTCTGAAGTACTTATTCAAGACCGGTGTCTCTATTCACCCAAAAGTTGTTACCATAAAACACTTTGAAATACTAGATATGAGCAATCATAATTTTGGAAAAGTTATCATCGAAACCGACCTGTCAATGGCAAACAGCACTTACGAATGAAAAGCTTTGTGAACTTGGCTTCTGATTTGAACGTGTATATTTCTCGGAATATGTTTAATTACTCGTCGAAGAAAGGAAGGTAAAAGTTTACCTTTTCTCTTCTGTCCCAGTCGCGAGTGTGAAAGTATATTTTAACACATCTCGGTCGTATTTGTCCAGAAAAGGCTCCTCAACATCTATTAGTTATTTCGTTTGAAATACAACGCAATCCTGGCTTATCGATAGGCTATTAACTACAGTCCCGAGAACAGATTGTGCTAATCTCATAAGTTCGCTAGGAGCTACAGAGATAAAACTTAAAGCACGTCTTCATATTTTGAGTTTCTTCTTCTGGCATATCAAGACTCCGATTAAAGTAATAGGGACGTTTCTAGCATTCCAGAAACATAATTAGCCAGTATATCTTGAGTGAGAAATCTTCCATATTTTGCCAGATGCAGCAAATGTCTTTTTTTTTTTCTTTTCCTCGTCAAGACAAATATTATAACGCCAACAGCGCCTACCAGCAACTAATCCGTGAACCCGTTCCGGTGGTTATTTCTAAGAAGTCACTTGTTTTCCAGAATACACGACAACGTTATAAGAAATTTCACCCAACTCATCGTGAACGAAAGCGAGTGACGCCAAATTTCATGGATAACAGAAAATCCGAGTCTTTCCACGAGTCTCGTTGGCTATATGAAGAGCGAATGATGAAGCAATGTGCAGCACCACCAAATCACGCGCACCCAAGAGGGCACATGCCAACTCAGCAAAGTACGATGTTGGCCTTGTTGGTGTACATATAGAGACAACACGTCAATATGTAGCTTTCACAGTTTGTGACGCAAAAGATGAGTAGAAAAAAAAAGCTCACAGGAGCACAGTTCTATTAGCTGTAAATTAGAGACCTTAAGTGCCGACACGCTATGCTATTAAAAAAATAAAATATCTCGCATGGAGTTGTTACCAATGTTGGTCGGAAACAACCTCGCTACTTGCAGGTTGCGATTAGTGAAGGGTATCTGTAGCCCACAAAAGCGCGAAGCTGCAGAAATAGAAGGCATCGGTCATGACGTAAAGGCACCGGTGTCACTCCTTGTGGCATTTGCAGGCGCCTTGGACACAACGGAATGTAACAACATAGTTTTTCAGCAGCAGTAGTTGCTGGGCCCATGGCCATCGAAAATAGCACAGCGAAAAGCATTCAACGCCCTTGAACATTTTAAGAAGAGACAGGCATCCTTAACAAGTACTAGATATTGCACTGAATAATCACACGATGTTACTATAAATTGCTTCAATAATTTCTAATTATTAGTGCGTGTATATTACGTGTGATACCTTTTTTTGTTTTCTATGCGTGCATTATTTTAACTCTGTGTAATTCCTCATCTGTTTATAGGCTCATCGCCGCCTTCATCACGGCCGTTCGTGTGTGTCTGTGCCTTTGTTTACAAACTCGTTGTGGTGTAACTTGCATTTGACTTTTATTTTGTTATGTTGATGGGTGTATAGGACTGTGTGCTGTGGATTTCTGACCCTATGACGTGGTTTCTTTTCATTTTCTTACATAATATTTTATATTGTTGTTTCAGCTATGAGAAAAGGAGTAGCCATGACCATTTTAAGCTGACTACGTCTCTTTCTTTTATTTTCATTTCAATAATAAAAAAGGGGTTACGAGTGCTGAACTCTGTGCAGGTGACCCGGCACCTTAATCGGTGGGCACGTGCTCACCACGGTCTTTTGAAGGCCTTCACTTGGCACGGACGAATAACTTGTAGGGTAATATTCGTCGCGTAGCTCTTTTTCTTTTATTTTTTTGCCACCACACTTCCTCTAAATTATTCTCTCGCTTTCCCGCTGATGTTTTAGCACTTGTTTCTTCGCACCCAGTTGTTGAAAGAGATAGAGAAGAAAAAGAGAAAAAGACACGAGGACGTCGATAGTGTGCGTTGATTCTTCTCTATCTCGTATATATATTTCGGGAGGAAATTTTCGCGACAGCACAAAGGCGCTTCATTGTCTGCCCGTGAGAGTAGTTATTCTGCTTTTTTCTTTTCTCCTTTTCCCCCAACAATCAAGCGTAGCTGCACAATCTTCGCTGCGCGAAATGTGGTTCTCTCCCGTTAACTATTCATCATCTCTAGTTGCGAGTTATAT
The DNA here is from genome assembly GCF_023375885.2 of Dermacentor andersoni. Lineage (NCBI taxonomy): Eukaryota > Metazoa > Arthropoda > Arachnida > Ixodida > Ixodidae > Dermacentor > Dermacentor andersoni. The sequence goes on from NC_092817.1 coordinate 81,430,430, forward strand.
GTGCAGTAAAATTTAAAAAAAAAGGAGATCAAATAAATAATCAGAGAAAGGATATCAGCAGAAATATACGAAAAAAGAATATTTGCCTCAAGCCCTTTGGTGTTTCTAAAGTTAAGGGCGTGTTTGCCGCTGATAACTACTAAATCTCCGACAAAATATGTAGGTTTCCCGAAAAACTAGATTGTTTTAAAAAATCGGACGCACACAATAAATCACACATGTAATAAACCAGAACAGGTGCTCTAAAAAATTGGGCCACAGTGGTAGGCACAATAAAAGGAAAAGAAAGGGAAAAACTGAGCCACCAAACATTTCTATATGGCATAACTTGATTTTCATTAGTTTGCCGCACTCTTCATCATTGACGTCGACAGGCAAATAAATATCATTCAGTCTTGTTTTTTGTAGTCAGGTAAAAAAACAATGAGCTTAGCTGTTTTATTACTCGTGCTATCAAACAACCGCATAAACACGATCGCCATACTTCAGCGTGCCCGTGCCCCCACCACACTGATATTCTCTACGTAGCACTGGCGCAAGCTACAATCAAAAGCGACACTACAAAAAATCTAGGTTATAAAAGAAATTATTGTAGAACCCATCTCACGACGAATCTCGACGTTAATGCGATTGCCATTTAAAACAATACAGTGATACACTGTATTGCCAAATTCTTCACCTCTATGTAGCCGACTTCTTCAATTTTCTATTACCAATATATTCTTGCACTTCTCTGCAGTACAACGCTCCTAGCTCAGTGCGCGCTCTGGTCCATTCTGTTCACTTCACTTCTTTCTCCACACTCGCTTGCATTTTATGCCCACTGCTTCACTCCTTGCCTCTTGTTCCGCTTGCCTATCCGGCCACTTACGCAGTGGCGCATGCCCGTTCGGGATAATTTGCTAATAATGTTCACATGATTAATATCATATGTCCTGTTGCATACACCCGATGACCCAAGTTGTCTATTCCGACACATACGCAGTGTCACACAGTAGAAGTTGCAATGAAATAAATTAGATACCTACGGACATACGTACAAGTCCGTGAAATTCCTAAAGAATGCTAATCACATTAAGTGCAGTGTATACTACTGGAATACCAAATTCTCTAGTAATAAAGGAACTTGGTGGCTCGAAAAGCAGCCACACGCAAACTCTTACGACAGGTGGCCGTGTTACTTTAAAATTATCCGCAGCATAATGGCTGTTGGCAGCGTCTGCTGGGTGCCATTAAGTGCTCGTGAATGAAGGATGATTATACTGTGTTCAGATGCCCGCAATCACCTCACCACCTATCGTAACTTATCCTGCACGAAAACAACTTAGTTAAGCAATAATAACATAATGTCATCAACGACGTCACACCTTCGTCGTTTACATGAGAGTAGCACGTGAAATTAAAACCTTAAGGACTCCTCGTTCTCTTTCTCTACAACTAATGAACGGTTTCCCACTAAAGACATAGCCTCCATCAGTAGGCACTTAATCTGTATCTGTTTAGAATCCCTACAGCACCGCCTGTATCATCGGCTCAGTGCGTGATTCACAGTACAAATGCGTATATTTTCCGGCTTTTGGTGTAGGTCGTCCGTCAGTGGTTTTTTTTTTTTTTTTGTCGTCGGTTTCTCGCTTGATAGGCACGCCAGCCAGATTCCAGCACGTACAACCAACCTGCACTGCATACAACCTGCACATGTAATGTCCACTCATAAATGCCTTTCAAGCGCAAGTACAGTAGTGAACAAAAATATATGACATTTTGCATTTGGGTTCTGTGAGCTAATATGCTCAGAAGGTTGGCGCGCGTTATGTCAGACCGCTAGCTAACCTAGGACAATAGTCTCTTGAACGCACACTGCCGTTGTACACTGTCACCAAACAGCATAGCCCACCCACCATGTAGAAGTTCGTCCACTCTCAGGGGAAACACGCGAGCGTGTGGCCGCGTAGGGGGCCTCAACACCAAAGCGCAGCTATCGAGACACCCTACGGACGCACTCCGTGGTGCGTCACATGCGGTAGCCAGGAGAACTACTTGCACATGTGCGATGAAAGCCAGAGGCGGCGCCTACGGGGTGTCGTCTGCTGCTCTGCCGGCACGCGCAAAAGCTTCGCCTGATACTGGCGCCATAGCTTTGCTTGCATCGCGGTGCACGAACGCCCGTCTTGCGTGTGAACATTTCTAAAACGCTGGGTGTTTTATGGCACGCGGCACAACAAACTGCTAGATGTGATAAACAAGCAGTCCAAGAATAACAGTCTTTTTCCAGCTATTACCTGTCCCAATATCTGACGTAACGCCGTATGCATGATGAATGTAACCATATGCGACTCGTTTCAGTTTACCTAATAAACTCAGCACTTCTCAGTCCAACTTTTTCAGTCCAGTCTACTCAGTCTAATAATCAGTAGCGCTATGTGCTGAATGAGAAAAAGCGATGCAGTCGACGAATATTTTTGCGGGGCCAGACATGTAGTGCGTGTTCACTTCTACTTGTGTTTTCACGTTTGGTCCTTTCGCAACAGAACACAACTTAGCCATCCGTTGATTAAGACAATGGCTATAGTTTACAATGGTTGCATGGCTATAGCAGGGGAGTAATGCGAGTTTATAGTTTGGGATTTTACAATAAGCGAATTGGCTGAGTACGGGAAGTAGACTAATCCGAGAAAGACAGCGAAAGAGACCGGACATAAGGAAAGGAAGGGACGAGAACATTGTACGAAATGTTCATGCTTGCAATATGCCTCTCAGCTCCTTTGACTTTCGACGTGTTATAAACACAGTCACGAAAATTGCCTAGAAGCCCCTTATAAACACACAACACGTAAAAAAGAAAAGGAAAAGCCGGTATTCTGTGGGAGCTTATTTACTCCTTTGAGCAGTTTTTTCTGCGACGGGTGATAACACCCAGCAGTTTTACGTACGGTGATACTAAATACTTTCACTCGGACACGATGCACCGTGATGTATGCAAATTTACGACGCCAGCATGAGGTGAGGTTTCGCGTGCGCACGACACAGTAGCAGACGACACGCCATCGTTTTGGCTCTCAATGCGCATGTGCAAGTATTTCGTCCAGCGGCCGCACCTGGTTCGCATGTTTCTCTTAGGAGTGGACGACCCTGTAAATAATTTGCGTATCCCAAGAATGTATGACAAGGAAACCGCAATATGAACCAGTAGTGATACTACGTGCGGGCTGGTGTAAGAAGACCGGTTAGCCTAGGAAAATGTTTCGCATGCTACTACAGGTTTAAGATATAACAATAAATCAAAGTACGAAAGAAAAGAAACAACGCGGACCCATCTAATCTCACAAAAACACGGGAACGGGCAGCCGAGAGCAGCACCGCGAAGTGAACAAAGCACAAATCGAGCTTTATGTCACCGCAATAAACAAAATGCTGTCCATCTCTGTGGCGGAGCCAAAAAAGACACAGATTAGTAATATTTTAGTTACAGTGTGCCGTTCTTAATTGGGCATATACCTCTACTCACTAATCTGCCCTCCGCAGGCATCGTACTTCACCTTTTTCCTCGAAACACCGTTGCGTCGAGTTTTCAAACTGTGCCTTCGCCTGATTTGATTTCTGCATTACGGCATAGCGTGCGAACTGTGCAGAGCATAAACATAAACATTGCATGACAATGAACTTGTGGCCTGAGTGGGTATAAACTTAAACAGTGCGGGAAATTATGCGCTGCATCGAATGCAATTATATACTACCGTAGGCATCGCATTTTGGTTATATATTACTTACTGTACCGCTTAATAATGTTTCGCTTCGCGCAAATTGCAGCAGATACGTTTTATCTGTCCAATGTTTTTTTTATTACCAATATCCCATTCCGTAAACATCTATTCATTGCTTCGCTAGGTGCCAGAAAGCCACTGCATAATTTTCTTGCGGCTTTTTTGACGCTTTAATGAGCCTTTTCATGGTACCTTATTGGTGTACATGTACGAGTCTGCTGCATTACGCCAAGCTATACCACATTTGGTGCCATGAAAGCAGGGCTGATGTAGCGTCTATTCGAGCCCGCCGTGGTTGCTCAGTGGCTATGGTGTTGGGCTACTGAGCACGAGGTCGCGGGATCGAACCCCGGCTGCGGCGGCCGCATTTCGATGGGGGCGAAATGCGAAAACACCCGGTTACTTAAATTTAGCTGCACGTTAATGAACCCCAGGTGGTCTAAATTTCCAGAGTCCTCCATTACGGCGTGCCTCATAATCAGGAAGTGTTTTTGGCAGGTTAAAAAAGAAGTGTCCATTCGAAGTGTTTGATTTCGTGAGTGAAAGAATACTGTGTCACAGATGCTGTGTTCTATGTCTCAATAGAAGTTAAAGGTAAAGGATGAGAACTGAGGGAGACAGGAATGAAAAAAGAAGCATTTCTAGTACAAAATTTTAGGGTGAATGGGACTGTATTTGCACTTCATCGCTATCTATATACAGGGTGTTTCGATTATTTTAGCCAGAGTTATAAAATCTGACGATGCACTATAAGACGACGATACCACATGCATGTTACTCACTTTTGTATGTAGTGTGTCACGCTCTTCTTTCTATGTTGCGTAATTAAATAATTGGTCAAGATCGATTAACCAACTTCGGAAGCAACGAATATAGGCAAAAAATTGCAATTAGAAAGTTATAGAGCGCATTGAAAAACGTCCGATAAGACAGTTTCTAACTTTCTATCAAGTGTTTTTCAGCTTGCTGCGGATGCCCGTGAAATACAAAAGAAACTACCACGTGACATACTCGCTTGCGTGCCGTGATTGCAGCGCTCCCGAACTGTCCGCGTACAAACGAACATACAAACGAACAGGTGAAGTAGAGTAAGCCATGGGGTATATTATTATGGGGCAAGTTATTATAACTTGAATTGCTGCCAGAGTCGAAAAATAGGTTTTTAAAGTTAAACCACTTTTTATGCATGAACTACGTATTTCACAAAATAAAGATTCTGCATCTTTCGCTCATAAGAAGAAAATTGTCATTTGAGGGGAAATAGACGAGTTTGCGCATACCCGAAAGCTTGACGGGCACTTCATGAACTTCTAACGTAGTTATATGCAGTTAGGACACGGGTGTTATATACAGCATGTAGTGTCGTTGAGCGGAAACACGGGCGGGAAGAAACGAAGTCTGTCCTGTCCTGTCCACTCCGTTTCAGTTATATAAAAGCTGACAACATTTCAGTATCGTGTGCTTTCATATTTATTCATATATCGTTAGCTTTGTGCTCTGCGATACACACTGTAAGGAAAGTTTACACCCTTTGAGTCGTATCTCGCCACAAAACAATAAACGTCATCTGTCTTGTCCTCATTTCCTTTCTTTAACGCTACCCGCCGTGGTTGCTCAGTGGCTATGGTGTTGGGCTGCTGAGCATGGTGCATGAGGTCGCGGGATGGAATCCCGGCCACAGCGGCCGCATTTCGATGGGGGCGAAATGCGAAAACACCCGTGTGCTTAGATTTAGGTGCACGTTAAAGAACCCCAGGTGGTCGAAATTTTCGGAGTCCTCCACTACGGCGTGCCTCATAATCAGACAGTGTTTTTGGCACGTAAACCACCATAATTAAATTTTTTTTCTTTAACGCTGCGAGCCCGGTACTTCCCGGTAACGAACGGCATGCGTTTTATCAGCATGACATATCATTGCCGACAGCAAAGTAGTGGGCGCGGCGTTTTTCAGAAAGGCAACGCAGACAAGGCAGATGACGATTATTGTTGTGTTTGAGATATACACCCCGAAGGGTTGGATGGATGGATGCAAAAAGGGTGAAAATTTTTTATAGTATAGGCCATGGCAGTTAAGCATGAAATCTCGCACAGCGACAAGAGCATTTGCAACATTCTCTGACCGAGCAGTCGCTTTGCGTCTCGAATGTAACCGACGCTCAAGATGTTCGCTTTTCGACCAATAAGGACCGAAGTAGATACGCTGCACTTTAAGACAAGTTTGTCATTATCCTCCACTTATGAACACGCGGAAAGCTTCCTTCTAGCTCGGGCGTCAAAAATGCGCTCGCAATTTAGTACAAGTTGGCATTCTAATCACTGGTATTCGCAAATCTTTACTCTTTTCAAGGTTTTATAAGCCAAACACTTGTTTTGATTTGCACCAACACTCCTCTGCTGGTTTCTCTTTGAGGCGCCTTAATCCCAGTCGCAGAAGAGTGTCGTCCAGCGAACGTGGTGAGAATCAGAGGAGGACCTTTTCTGGTGAGAATGTCACAGTGAGAACCTCGCTTCCACGGTTTCGGTAATAAACTGCCGAGAAAGGAAAACAAAAAGTAAGAAATGATAAATGGGCGTCCGGACACTGCCACACACAAGAAACACAAGAAGCACCAATGTAAAAGAGTGACATCACGCCGTAATAAAGGAATTCGGATCCCCTAGCAAATCCTGTGGAACACGTAACCCCGTGGGGCTTCGCAGTCATGTCATCGCAAGCCCGACGGTCTAGCGTGAGCTAGGAGTGTTGTTCGGAGAGGAAGAGGGGCAGGAAAGATACATTCAACGCTACAAGACAGGATACTTTCGACGTGAAGGAGACGCATTGGACGCGGCGAGAAAGAGAGTGTCGTGGGCGGCCATTTATCTAAACCTGGGGCGAAGGCGATTTGCGGGGTCGGGAAGAGAAATCCCGGGTAGCAGAAGCCCATAGAAGGTTGCAAGAAAGGTCCATCTGAATTCCCTTTGTAGCCCATATGGAGGCTTCCTTTACACCGGCGCGTTTCTGCTATGCCTGAGCAACTTGCAATCCCCCTGTGCGGATGAAACCCTTAGAATGTCGTGTACCTCTTCATTCTTCTTCCACGTACTAGCGCTGTTCTGTTTGTTTACGATGTGATGTCATTGCCCAAGGCTCACGACATGAGTGCGTAGGATTAGTGTATGGTTAGCCAGGAGTGCCTATTTCCCGTGCAAGCCCACACAGATTCGTCGTGCTTGTGGCGCGTGCACGTGTTTGTTTGTGCGTGCGTGTGTGTTAATGAAGTCACACTGGTATCGTCATGCAATACCTGATGAAACTGTGCACAAAATTACACACTTAGACATTTTACGAAGAAAACCTTTCCCCGAAACTTGAGGTGGTAAGCCACTTTAGACGAAAATATTAAGTTGTGAGATATATGAAAGGCCGCTGCCGCTGAACGTAGCTTAGTTCCTGCCCAATTACGAGGGCGTGAAACACGTGACACAGTCCACGTAAAATGCGCTTTTTTTGTACCACGTTCCGCAAAACGCAGCCATTCAACTGCGGCTGCAGACAGGACTCCGATGTGCGTTCTTTACAGGCGGGTTGCCCGCCGCTGAACAGTCGATGCTTCCGCGAAAGGCACAGAACCGAATTCGCCGCAGGGGCTATTGGCGAAACGTGGCCGTGTCTCCGGTGGTCTCGGGCTCAGCTGCAAAGAAAGCCCAGTCGCTGACAATCGGCACAGGGTCGTGCACCCGGGTCTGCACAGTAAACACGTTTGCGTGCCTCAAATGTGTGGACATAGGCGACGGGAGCCACAGGCGTGTCGCAAAGTTTGAACATGGTTCCCTTGAGGTATCGTGTATAGCGACACCTATCGCTTTTACTTTCTCTCGAACTCGTTTATGGTGGGCTTTGGCTTCGCCACCAATGGTCGCTGCCAGCAGACGCAGCCCACGGGAGCACGTTGAGGAAAGGCAGGAGGCTAATGTCAATATCATTGTTCTCGGCAATACTAAACTCTGTTGTCTTAGGCACCGGGTAATCAATGGCCTTCTTCTTCCGTGAGAGCTTTCTCTACACCAAGGCAGGTTGTTTGTACTGGCGAAAATGTAGCAACCAAATATCGATTATTGTACATCCAAAAAGGCAACCGCCTCCTTCCGACATGCTGCTAAAGATACGTACACTGCAGCTCTTACTGCAAGGCGTCTTTCACACTCTTGCAGTCGTGAATTTTGCGTAGTATTTCAGCAGGCCTCTTCAAAGATCAATATTTACCGCGAAGCTGTATACCTCTGCCGTCCAAGGAAATTTTCGTGTCGTTGGCGTGGTAAGCAAAAGACTCCCCATACATGAGCCGATCCCGGAGATAGTGCAATGCCGGGCCGATCCGCGGCGGAGGTGAAGCAGGCGTTAAGCTTCCCCATACGAGGGCCGATCGCAAACTGCGGCGGAGGTGGCGTTCGCCATTAAGGGGCCCACATACACAGCTTCACTGGTCATCGTTCTTCACAGATTGGAAGGGCACTGAGTGTTTTTCGCAGCACAAAGACCACAACTCTGCTCTTGAAAGCTACGGAAGTGGGAAATGAAATGATGTAGGCAGATGTAGGCAGCTAGCAATCAGCAGCGGAGTTTTCTTATACGCTTCAAGGAAACAAAATGTAGAAAGTCTACAAACGCCGCCATCCATTCTTGTTAGTTCATGTCCAGAGAGCAAAACGGTAAAACGTTCGAGTGGGCTGATTTATTTCCCTTGTTGCTGAAAGCTGAATGGTCGGCGCCGTGTTAGACGCTGGGCCGTGGCAGCGCCTGGTGCAGAAGAAAGTCGAAGCTCTAGGCAAGCACACGCGATGGCACAGACAAGCGTGTCGTACTATGCTGAATGGCAATATCATATCGTGTCGCTATCCCCTAGGTCAATGCAGAATAGAAACTGCATAAACATAGCAAATAGTCATTCTTAGTACTCCTAAAGGAGATAATAACATTAAGTTATGTAGTCATGAATGACAACGCAGGGGATGTCTACGCCTATTTACGGGTACCAAGAGGACGGCACTTAACCTAGGTGGGGACAGTGAACCGATTCTACTTTAATGATTTTCATTCTTGTGTTCGCAGTGGGCTACGCCTAACTCTTATTTAGTTTTCGGTGCCGAACAGTATCGGAGCAGCCGGTGATCTAGTCATGCTACGTGCATTCATTAGCTGGCTCTGCCCGGCTCCACAAGCGATTAATTAGCCAACGAAACCTACGAATCTTAATACTAACTTACAGCTCGGCTCCGAGATAAACATGAATTGCCTCTTGCTTCGTACAGGCTTTGTGCAGCCCGGATTCTATACTAGCTTGTGTCGGCCTTTTCTTAAGTTACCGCACATGTAATAGCCACTTTTCTATTAATTAGGCCCAACTGTTTTCCAATTAGAATAAATTGTCTCAGTCTACCGTCTTTTATGCGTATGATACTGACTCCAAGGTAAAGTGTTACAACAAAATCACATAAATTTTTATACTAGAACCCCACAGCTCACCTTGCGTCACACAAAATCCTGAACAGAACTAAATACTAAACTGCAATTATTATTTCGGTACGGTTTTCTGGAGGGTGGGTGACGCAATCCCCAGCTGTTGTTATTTTTTGTTAATATATTATCTAATTCAGTAACTAGTTCGATTTCACTTTCACTGTATACAGGGTGCGCTGTGGCTCTCAGTACAGATGTGCTCACTTTGATTGTATTTAATAAAGCTTTAGTCAAAAAATGACACTACTGCCTCTTCTTTTCTCTAGTTCATCCTTTGTGGCCGCTGTTTCAAAGCAAACGACCATGAAATGTGATTAGGTGCATTAGTCAACACAGTTTCTGTGAACATGTTCAGTTCCGGTGCGAAAAAGCTTACTGAAACTTTACCGTGGTAGACCAATTATACCCACCAAAGCAGCGCCTCAGTCATTAATCGGAGAGGACGCCATTTAACAAGAGGTTCATCGCATATCCCTACCTAATGTCGAAACTTTAGCGACCTTCGCGATAATTGCTCGCAATGTGCGCCTAATAACTGCCATAAATGTCAATAACAATGATCAGCAGGTGGATGCAGATTCATTGCCGAGTATCATTTGCATTTTGTTACATGTCAGTCCTCATTCTAGCAGTTATAAATTTTACATTTTTAAAGGAAATCGCGTTTAAACAGCAGGTATACATGCATGGGATATATTTGTTTCTTTGAAGTCGCAGAAGGTCATTTGTTTTCTGTACTAACTCAAAAGAGTTTATAGAAAACTCCGAAATTTGTGTTCAGGTTGTTTTAGAGGCATGTATTCATTCTCGACACAATATACAAGCTATCGAAAATTTAAACTTTATAAGGTGGGCCAAGTTAGCGCGCATTTCGATTCTGTGTGGTGCAGTAAAGATGGCGTCGATGCAGCGCAACCGCCTGAAACGATAAAGAGCACTTAAAGTGAGCACATAAATGGAGTATAGTACATAAAATGTATACAGCCACGGAAGCAGTACGCAGAAGGATGAGTGGTTCGCTTGACCCCTTGCGCAGACAAAAGACTTGGCGGGAAGTTGCTTTCAGCTAGAACCGAAGACTAGGCCCATAATAAATGTCAATACGCTTAAAAGTAAATAAGTCATTCAGCGCTTGACATGGAACTGCTGCTGAGGAGAAAGCAACGCTGGCACGCTTCCTGTTCGTGGACTTCGTCCGCGTCTCTCCAAGTGCTTGGCAATGTTCAACTTTGTCGCTTCCGTCAGCTCTCGGACGTTTCCACGGTCACTGCCCCGGCGATTGAGGAGGCGCCAGCCTAGTTCAAGCTTTTCTCTCGGAGCTATCCAATATGGAACGCCACATGCCGGAACTGAGGAGAAATACATACATTTAGGAGGGAAGGCCAACAAAAGAAACATACAACTTAATTTCTAAACGTTTATGCGAAGTACGCAACCCGAAAGTGGGGAGGGTAGCGCAGCGTCAGTTGGTACTTTCGAGATATGCCGGTTTTGTTCATTCGCATCTTTCCTTCGTTCTATATTGAGCCCAGGCTTCTGATACATTTGATTACAGCGACATGTGTGGCATATTTTGGTTCGGAAATAGAAGAGAACTAAAAGTTATTTCCATAAAACAGCGATTCAGAGGTCTTGTGGTAACAAGTTCAGGGTGCAGGCTCCGTATTAAGAAAAAAAAGGAAGTTGTTACTCTAAAAGTGTGCGCAACGGGAGATGGCAACCAGCGAAGGTGGCCGTCCAATGGCAAACAGCGTGAACGAAAGAAAAGCTTCGTGAATTCGACTCAAAGTCTTTCGTGCAGACGGTGCTACTTACATGTCTGCTCCTCACCAGCTGATTAAAAAAAAAAAAAAAAAAAAAGGGGGGGGGGTTGCTCTTACACCATCCCCCTCTTTATTCCTTCCCTTCCCGTTCTATTTTTCTTGCTTACTCTTCATTGTTAAAAACCAAAAGAAGAAGCGGAAATGAATTTGCAGCTTGTCGCGACCAAAACGTGAAGATTGAATAATATGGAAAACAGAAAAAGCTCACCTCGTCGCACAAAGGCCTGTAATAAATCTTCGTCAATAAATTTTGCCAAACGGAATAACATGACTGTAACGAATATACATCTGAAAATGCAAACATTGACGTTGAACGCACCGGTGGCCTCGCCAGAAGAATGCAGGAGTGTTTGCGAAGTTTCTAGCTTCTCCGAAAGCGAAGTACCCTACCGACCTGAAAAAGCAAATCACAGTCCGAGATCGTTAAGAACACTCAATGTACTTCGATGGAAGTACAGTCAACCACAAAAGTTTATGGACCACGGTATCTCAGAAAACGTTCAATTTCCAAGCAGCCTGCAACAGTAGTCAGTAAAACCGAACACTACAATGCTGTTCACGTATACTCGTAGAGGCTGTAAATGCGAATACTAGGCTGCATTGCGAGGCTGCCCGGATAGTCAGCTTTTTCTCGGATTTCATGCTCCTTAATATTTTGTGGCCGAGTGCACGCCATCCGACCACTGCGTGGCTGAAGCAAGTTGGCTTTATAGCTGATTGAAGCTCGCTAGAGAGACACATTCTCTTGCTGATTCGAAGGTTAAACCGAAAATAAATGAAAGCATAATGGCTGGTTAAGAACCATTCTTGCTTATTTTTTAAAGGCGTAATAAATGGAAAATACAGATGTCCGGAAGAAGTAAGGAAAGCGTTATGTCTGCGCAATGTAGTTGTTTGGCCTCTTTTTACTCAGACTTCATTCTTCTTTTCACTTTATTCATTATTCGCGCAAACGAGCGCAAAAGATTTTAAGCGCCAGTGTAACTTTAGCTGTAAATACAAGAACGTTTACTTCAGTAAGAGTTACATTATTAAACGTGTTTGTTTTTACTCGATATTTGCTTAAGATTTAATGTTTTATCAATGTGTCACTTTCCTAATGGTCATAATTTTTTAAATAATTAGCTATAAATAATTCACGTAAGCAATAAAATTTAGGGAAGAAAGAAAGGACTAAGATTTTGTAGAGAAACAGACGCACACCAACCAGACACAGAGGAATCGCCGCACTCGGCAAAACCTCCAGAAGCGATATTTGGGAATGGTGTATGGTGCAACCATGGCAACCGCTAAGCGAGTAGGCATTGTGCGAGGTGTTCGTCCTAGAGATTCTTTTTATAGTTCAAGTAAATTTAATATATTCTTATATTCATATACAGAACATATCAGTCCATGCAGTGCAGTCTATAAACGACGGCAATCATAGGTGGGAATAAATTTGTTTATTTTATTTTCAATTTGATATATTCTTCATGCAGTTTTCAGAATCTATAGCCATACGCTAGTGCCGCATCCGTCAACTGTCGTATATACACAAATTTGACGGCAAACACGGAGCTTCATTTCGAAATGATGCACTTCGCCCCTCCGCCCATTGATAGGGATTGAATAAAAAGTGCAAAAAAACAATGGGGCATATATATATAAACAGGTACAATTTTCTTTAAAATTAGCAGCAGGCTGATTATAACACCAGAAACTGTGTTTATAGTGTTAAAATTTACTTCTCATATGCCAAAGCCATATTCAAACACTTAACGCATACATGAGTACACTCAGCCACATTTACAGGCGAAAATTCATAATATGCAAAAAAATAAATAAAAATAAAGTCATCGCGACAAGAAATAGAAGGCACGTTTTCAATTTTATATATATATATATATATATATATATATATATATATATATATATATATATATATATATATATTGTTTAATATGGACTTACAGAGATCATATAACCTAATAGGGTCCTATCCATATTGTAACAAGATGTTAACATGGCGCACACAATTTTGTACGGTTGTCGGCCTTGCTTCCGTTACTCTTGTCCTCTTCCTTTCTTTTTTTTTATTCCTTTTACTAGTGGGGAACGTCACTGGAAACCTTTATGACATAACAGACTTGCGATGCCTAGCGTCCCGGGCGCTTTGCGAAGTAGTGCGTTACACATCAACTTTTTATTGCTGTCGTACATCACCAAAGCCCGAAGGAGTGGTCCGGTTGCCGCCTGGTTCGAGGAAAACTTTGGCGAAGTAGTCCCCTGCGGGCTATTTTCTCCGCACGAAAATGTCAACTCCCGTTGGGCAGTGTAATCGCTGTCTCTATCAGCGCAGGCTACAAGCCAGCGGCCGAAACTATACTTCGCCAATGCCGACCCGTGGTCAAAAGCAATAACTTAGTTAACAAAAATGAATGTTTATATTGAGTCAACACGCACTCAACATAACTAAGAGACCAGCCGATGTGGGGTAAACAGAACTTGTTTACAAGCATAGTTCGCACACGAAAAATAAGTAAACGCTGGTACAGGGACGCTCGAACACGCGTTCATGGTTGTGGAGATACAAGTACCAACCGTACGCTCTCCGCTCGTCGCTCACGTGGTTGAAGAAAACACGCTACACCTTCTGCCCCAAAATTAATATTAGAATAGCCGTTTGTTGTCGTATGAAATGAATTTAGGACCTATATCTTGTCAGCGAACAGCTAGCGTTCACTAGGCCATCAATGAACACAGGCTCTTTCGCCCACAAAAGTTGTTCATGCGACAGCTCCGGCCCGTCTCTAAGCCCCTGAATACAACCACTTTCATAAATTTTTATGTCCCACCAACTTCATGCTGTGCAGCAAAGTCTACGTGCTGCACCATCCAAGCACAAACTTCCAGCGTTGCATGTCTGCTTGCAGGCATCAGAAGTGTGGCACGGCAGAATAGCTGATCATATGGCAGAGTATGTATATGCGTCAGCCGCAGCCTTCTTAACACCATCAGATCCAGTCAGTAACAACGCAATCACCCTACTGGAAGGCTTGCATTTAATGTGACAAAACATTGCAACAAGTATGAGAAAATATTTGAAAAGGTTGTTGAAAGTGTGTAAGGGTTCAACAACGTGTGAACACCTTTCTTGCGCTACGTTGGGTGTAAACGTTTTACTTTGTACTTGGTTTAAACCACAGGGCATGTTGTTCGAGCCTCCAGAAGGCCGTCATGAGGTTAGCAGTTAATATTGTTCCCGAAGTGAGGCTCTGGATTCCGAAAAAAAAACGAATATTGTGCAAAAGCCATCAACGATGATTGTAAATGTAAGCGAATAGCCGAATGCTTCTTAAATCTATACCCTTAATTAGAGCAATGATGCGCTTGATGGCGTATATTTGTTGCAGCGAGGATATTTAGAAGCTCTTGTTGTTTCATTGCTTAATTTTGTGGAGAGCAGAACCGTTAATCAGCACATCTGTAAAGGTAGCGTATGTAGCTGTCGGCGAAGGCGTCGTGCCACTCAGATTAAGGTCACGATTTCATTCCCCGGTCGCATTATTGCAAAAGTTCAGTGCCCTTCCACTCTGTGGAGAAGTATGACCAACGAAGCTGTGAATGTGGGCCCCTTGATGACCAACTGTACTTCCGCCGTGGGTATTGCACTATCTTCGGAATAGGCCCTCGTATGAAAAATTGTTGGTCTATGTCCACGGAGACGATATCCGCCAGAACCTAGTCATAAACAGCTTCGATGTAAAAATGCTCATCTACTGTGCACAGGATGCACGCTAAAAAAAAACCCTATGATCTAAATTATTCCAGTGGGGTGAAATTCCAACCGCCAACATCCGACCGCTAACCATGAGAACGGGCGAAAGAGGCTAAGAAGGCTATTCACTTTAGGAGAACGAAAACAAAAACAAGATCGCTCGCACAATGAATCCGCCTGCGGACTCACTGACTCGTACTCAACAAGTATGCTGGCAATGTTATTGCTGTATTGTCGCGCTTGGCCGAGCTCACGCGTAGAACAGCTTTGCTTTCGATTCTGTTTCACAGCCTTTGGCACTGCCAGTTAAGAGAAACAGCCACGCATGTCGTGGGGACAAATTCACGCGCTCATGGGCTCGTGGTGCTGCCTTATTTCATATTTTTCCCCACCAGTGAAAGATGGGGTTATAAATTGGGTTACAACTGAAAAAAAAAAACTTACTCTCATTTAATTTCACTCATCAAGCGTAAAGTCTCAACCTTGGCGCTAAAGGAAACGCCGTAGTGGAGCAGGAGCTCCGCATTAATTTTTGGCCGCCCGGGCTTTATACCGTTCAGCTACATATAAGTGCGCAAGCGTATTTATTTATTTATTTATTTATTTATTTATTTATTTATTTATTTATTTATTTATTTATCTTGCATTGCGCCCCCGCCACCATGCGGCCGTAGCGGCCGAGAATGGAAACCTCTACCTCGTGCTCTATAGCCACTGAGCTACCGCGTTGGGTGTTCGCATTGCATGAATAGATGACGAGTGACGTGACAACTCCTCAAGCGTGTTCAGTCTTCATTCAGCCGAGCCCAGTGCACCACTTGTAGAAGGTGTGATGCCTACTCAAGGCTTACAGAAAAGAGAAGCAACGAAATACAAGAACAAATAAAGCAAAAACGAAAAGAACGACGTAGACCAAACTAAATCCCTCGCACGTCATTTCAAATAATAAACCATTCAAGAGAAACCAGGCCGCGTATTTTCCTTCCCACGGATTTGTATCGTGAGAAACGAAAGTTCTATACATTTCGCACTCCGCTTGAGGCGTCCGAGGCACCCGGCACTCTATGTGTGGGCCGTGTTTTCACGCATGCCAGCAAGTCACGCACCGTGGTAACAAATATGCGTCGCCACTTCTCAACTGTGCCGTTCCGTTCCCTTTTCCACGCAGATCCAACGAACCGTCAACTCACCCTTCACAGAGGATCTCATTCAGAAGTAACTGCGCGTACTTCCAGAACTCGTTTGATGGAAGCTTTCGATATCACGCTTTCGATTTACTTCGAGCTGCTTTTGCCCTCAGACATAACAGCGCCGTCAGTCTTTGTGGTTGCTTTAGTGCCGACCCATCGGCACCTCGGCTTGGAAATGAGGCTGCTGGAAGAAGAAGGTTCCTTTTTCGTTCTGATTTAAAGCCTCTCGAAAGCAATCGCTGTATGATAATTTTCTCTTTGTCGTTTCTCGGCGAACCTGTCTTTCGATCGATGCGGCGGTTCGGTGCAGCACGGATGTATTTACCGCTCTAGGAGTCGCGTTATGCATGTAAAGTGCCCCTTTAAGTATTACAGAATTCATACAGCCTCGTTAAGAACCATCTGCACAGGAAGATCCCTTGCTTTTTAAAATGCACTTAGCAAGACGCAGTGTAGTGCTTTGATGTTGAGTGCCACGACAGTGTTTTGCAAATTATTGCGTGCTACAGGATAAACGATGAATGCCACACGATAAGCAACACTGCTGCATTTGATGTGGAAGAAAGACGCTCGGGCACAGCAATTACCGCCAGAGTCTGCAAGGCTTACCGCACCTGTAGCAGCACCATCAACACCACCAAAACCAATGCTTTTTTAGTTCGCAGCTTCGCCTTAGCCGATAGATGGACGAAAGATAGCTTGTCTTCTTTCCTGCAAGTGCTGCTGGAAAATGGAGTACGCGTAAACTAGGGAGTAATATATCGTATTGCAGCAACTAACAATTTGAAACCGCATTCGTTTGAGCACAGTCGCTTACCTATGTTCACGCATAAGTTGCAATTTGCGCTGTATCATAAGAAGCCAACAAACACTGACACCAAGGACAACATAGGTGAAATCACTTGTGCTTAATAAATGAAACAAGCAAGCGATAAGTTAATGGAAATGAAAGGGGACGAAAAAACAACTTGCCGCAGGTGCGCAACGATCCCACAACCTTTGCTTATGATATGACTAATAAAAATCGGGCCCCTCGGTTAACCCCCTTTCTTCGAATTTGCGCTGTAGTTGTACGAAAGGAATGCGCACGCGACAACATTGTGGAATTTGATCATTTCGTGCCGACTGCTGCTCTCTTCGTCTAAAACTGCACAAAATGAGCAATGCTCCCTCGCGCAACGAAGCGAGAGTAGGCGTACCTATACGAAAAGAAACACCTTGAAGATAACCAGGACAGCATTCCTGTCTGTGTCCCGTTCCGTTACTATGGGAACAGCCTTTGCTATTCGCTGCTGTTGCGTCGCAGAGACCTTCGCAGATAGAAGTACCGTACACCTGAGCCTGAGCTTTTGACCTCGATGTCAAAAGCACCTACATAGAGCGACCCTTTAACCCGGGCGAAGATAAGATTGAAAGTTGCCCTAAATCTACAAAAAGACGGACAAATAGAAATAATCAGCGAGTATATATCGACTACCACTGGCTTTTTTTACTAACATGCTAAGATGGCGAACTAGACGGAAGGTGCCACTCTGAAAGCATACGCGTATAAAGGCAGCGCTGTCGGCGAAAAGAGGGGCAGCTAACGTGATTACTCGCTGCAGTCGCCGGGCCACCGCGAAGTCAATGTGCGCCAAATAAGACAGCCTTGTGGCCACTGCCACTTTTGCGAAGTGCGCGAACGCTGCCGCATCAAAGACTTTTACCGCTTGGTTTTTTCTTTCTTATTTGGAGCGACGTTAAGGCTACAGAAAGGGCAGAATGAGGCAAGACGCCTGTCTAGTGAACGTCAGAACTTACTTTTTTTTTTGTCTATTTTGCGAATGCTGTAGGAGTAATCCTTCTTCAATAGAAAACAGCGGAGGAATAGAACAATCTAAAAGACACCAGAAAGCTCTTTCATCTCAGGATTGAAAAAATAAAGCATCTTCATCTCTTTCATCTCAGGATTGAAAAAATAAAGCATCTCCGGCTTGCCGTCCGGCAAGCCGAAGATGCCGCTCGAGTCCAAGAACTTCGAGCCGTCACCTGAGGCCACCACATCAAGAACTGCCGGACTATTCTTTACTAAAGTTTCTTCTTCTTGCTTAAAAATTTTGGCTAAGGTGAGTAGCGCAAGGTTCCGTATATACTGCGCCAAATTTGTATCAGAGCAAGTGACCTGCCTTCAAGGCGACCATCACTCTTTAAGGTGTGTTTGTTTGTTTGTTTGTTTGTTTGTTGGTTTGTTTATTTTTTTCCCCCTTCAAGCGTGGCTCATATCCACTAGGGGAGTTCGGCCAAGAATCAGGCGACTTAGCAAAATAATTATTCACTGTTCCTTTCTGTGTCGAAAAAAAAAAACTACGTCCGCGTCTTTAGGAACTCATCCCTTTCTCCTTGTTCGGCTAGCTTACTATTCCGGCTTCTTTAAATCCACGGCTCAGTATCTATTCAGTGTCATTTCAGCACCTGGCGTTCGTGTCTAGTCTTCCTCCCAAGTACTGACCAAGCACCATACTGCTGAGCTTCGGTAACCTGCCGACGACTGACGCATTCAGCATGCATTGACGAATAGCCGAGAATATAATACGAGTGCGCTGTAGCGCGGACAGGGAACAAGGACACGAGAAGGCGCAGGAGAATACATACACGTAGCGTTTTTCCTTTTATTTTGTGCCTTGTCGTGTCCTTGTTCCCTGTCCGCGCTACGACTAGCGCGTTTCGAGATGAACAACTAACATGCAAACATGGCCACTCTCAGTTTTGATGATATGTGGGGTTTTCTGGTGTAAGGGACGATGATGGCCAAAAAAAGGCCAACTATTCAGTTTTATGGTGTTCTGATTGGGCCTGTGCTGAGGAATTAGTTTCGAATTCGGCATGCACTTCACCCTTGACTGTCGAGTGTGCAAATGGAAGTGAAAGGTCAGGCACGGTTGCTCTTTTGTCACATCTCTATAGCGTTTTGGTGAACAAGACCAGATACGTGGCACATGATGATTATGATGATGATGACGACGTTGACTATGATGATGATGATGATGATGATGATGATGATGATGATGATGTGAGCATTCTATCTGAAACATTATGGTGGTTCAAATATTTAATATATTTGTACTCTACGCAATCCTATCCACCGTAATGGGGGGGGGGGGGGGGGACTTCCGCAGCGCCGTGAATCTTCCATCCGTCGTTTTCTAGCCTTCAAAATAGTATCATTTGTTTTTACTGGTGTCCTTAAAATCTATAGCCTTGTCAATCGTATCACTTCCTCATTCCTTGCTGCACTGATGCTTTGACATTCTGAAAGAATGCGTTCAGTCGTTGCTACCGCATTTCGACGCGCTATGCACGATGCACGCTCCTCTGAAAGTTTCCTTCTCTAACCGCACTTTCTCAGACATCCTGATCTGCCTTCGAACATCGGGGAATACCGCTCTTTGAATCATCGCAAAAATTTTAACCATCTGATTGCACTTGTCGCAGTTCGATATGGTTCGATACCTGGCTTCCTCTGCATTGATTCTATCCGGCAGATCGTTTCGGCGTCTCTGGCTTCACAATTACCACTCTTTCCTCTACCACTGCCCACCCCATTACGTAATATTTGCTGGTCAGTTTCCTAGTCACTTTTCACCATTACATATCGCCAGTACCACTGCATTCGGCTGCGGGACCACTGCTGTGGCGGACAAAGTTTTTTTTTTCTTTTTTCTTTTTCGTTCTATGATGAGGGTGAAGCAGAGCGAGGTGCCCTAACGACGACGCGTCAACGCCATTGCTTCTGCAAGCGCCGACAATGGAAACCTCAATCGAAGGGCTTAAAAATCAAAGCGGCGTTTCCACATTAGCAGCAAAATAATTAGAGTTACATCGCCTACTTGACAAGCACCAGGAATATATTCACATCTACACGGACGGTTCTGTAATCAAAGAAAGTGCGACTGCAGCTTATGTTATACCATTCTTAGAGGTAGAGTACGCTTATCGACTTGGACGCACGTCGTCGCCAACAATAGCGGAATTAGTGGCAATTCTCCAAGCCACTCATTTTATCAAAACATATGAGACATCAACAAAGTGGGTAATTTGTACGTACTCCTTATCGGCTTTAGCATGTCTTGAAAATATTGATGGCAGCCAACCACACGCATGAATAACATACGCAGTACTGAATAGTTTAACTCAGGCTAATCATGAAACGAAACATGAAGTGATATTACAGTGGATCCCCGGCCACGCTGGTATAGCAGGCAACGAACTAGCGGACTCATTGGCAAAATCGGCCCATAAAGATGCAGGGATTCAACTCTTCGCATTATCACCAATGGACACAAAATGGATATTGAGAGTACTAAAGAAAAACTTGTGTATGTCAACTTGGTTTAATGAAAACACTAAGGAATCAATTCTTTAGGAAGTGGACCCTCAACTCAAGTACCAGCTGGATGTACAACTTTCTAAAAGTACCGATACACTAATTCATCGACTGCGCCTTGGGACAGCATACAGCAAACATTTCCTATATCGCATCAAACGGGCTCCTTCCCCGGCTTGCTCGTGTGGCCACGACGATGACGATGTTCGCCATGTACTCCTGGAATGCCCCATATGCGAGATGCAAAGACGGCAGCTAGAAGAAGAGCTACACTCCATTGATCCTCACCGACCTTTCTCACTCGCAAGATTGCTGGGCCCATGACCATCGAATAATCACATGATGTTAATAACATTCACACGATAAATAATCACGCGATGTTACTATAACGTTCTTCTATTATTTGTAATTATTAGTGCTTGTATATACGTCACTCCGAGCATGTGCGGCAACTTCAAGGCGGTGCCACCACCCGTCTTTCATCTTTTGTCTTTTCTGCCCTACCGGACCTCTTCTCATGATAATAGTGGCTCTTTCGTTTATTGTGAAATGATGGTTTACAAATAAAACTCAAATACTTTTCCTTTTTACCGTATCTTTAAATACTGCCGCAGTAGAACCCACCTTCAATTATGTCATAGTGGAAACAATACTAGAGCTGCCAAGGACCGGTATATCCGAGGCGCCTACTTCTCTTGGGGTAACGAAGCACATTTATATTAAAGCGACATTGGAAAACAGTCTGAAATTTAAGCATACTAATTAGTGTAGTGATAGATGTGTTCCACAGAAGGCTTTAAAAGCACTTCTCTTTCATTTCTCGTTTTGAGTATTCTCAAAATTACACTCTGCAGCTTGAATAAGACATACCTGATAGTTGTAACCTATTTATAAACAGAAGTTTTGGGAAAGAATAATGACGAAGAAAGTAAGTATGCAATGGCAAAAAGCAAATGTAAAGAAAAAACAACGAAATGTGACACAAGAAAGGATAGGATGTCAGCAGTCAGTAAACGCAATCTATATTGTTTTCAGGTGAAATCCTTAAGTGGCTCATACCCCCGATGGCCTTGAAAAATGCGCGTCGTCCGGTCCAATGGTACAAAAACTACTATCATCAGCAATGGCTCATACCCCGCTAAGAAAGAAAAAATGCAATGGCTCATTCATCTCGTAACGTAGAAGCTACAAGCACTCAGCAAAGTGAAGCGTACAGTGCATACATTCATTGCAATCACTCGTACAACGTACAGAAACGCGAAGTCTAGTCGAGTAGTAAAAAAAAGAAAAACACGTGACCTTCTGAATGGCTCATACCCACGTAAGCAATGGCTCATGGTCCCGTGAGGCTCGGACGACCAGCCTTTGTCGGCAGAAAGAATTTTGAAACATCGACGCGAGTTAACATCGCATCAGAAGGTCGTGCTAGCGCTACTGCACTTCTTCAGATCGACCGGTCTCTGTGAACGCCTGTGATTGGAAAGCCTTTTCTGTTGCTTGTTTTTATTTTTTTATTTCTTTCTTCTTTCTTTCTATTTCTTTCTTGTTCCCTTCTTTAAAATAAAGTTCATTGCCTGCCCGCCTTTTTTTTCTCGCTCTTCATCGTCTTTACAACCCCTATATATACCACACCAGTGCAGGGCAACAAACCGGAAACTCGCCTCTGGTTAACCTCCCTGCCTTGCTTCTCTCTCTCCACTCAGAAAAGTGAAGTGAACAGTGCATACATTCATTGAAATCACCCATGCAAAACAGGGAATAACATACGTTTCAATCTCCCCGCTGAGAGGATGCAAACGTAAAGTCGACGAGAAACGTCGTTGGCGTGAGGCTGACCCGCTGTACGAGCGCGCGAAGCATCGAAAACGAGCCGAAGAAGCCGAACTGCGAAAGCAGTAACGCGACGGTGCGAGACGACGCCTTACAAAGTGTGCAGTAGGCTT
This sequence comes from Dermacentor andersoni, assembly GCF_023375885.2. Taxonomy (NCBI): domain Eukaryota; kingdom Metazoa; phylum Arthropoda; class Arachnida; order Ixodida; family Ixodidae; genus Dermacentor; species Dermacentor andersoni. The sequence goes on from NC_092817.1 coordinate 81,452,767, forward strand.
TCGCCTTGACGTGTTGCAGGAGTGCAACATGCTGCCGAACTTTTTTAGTGGTGTAAATGATCATACGCGGATGTTTAAGCACCAGGGAACGGCGCCATTTACCCCTTCTGACATAATAAGCATTTCAAATATATTTCTGCTTTTCAAATAAATATTGAAAAGTGAACGCCAGGCACAAGTTACAGACACCAGAGAAGGCGAGAGTGAAATCCTACAGACCGTCGTAAATATAATATAGCACGAGAGGAACATATTCACGTAAAATATTATTCTTCCAAAAAGAAACGAAACACAGCGCATGATATCATTGTAAGTCAGTGGAAACAAAAAGCTACATTGAGTAATACCAGCCCATGATGTAACTGCTCTCCAGAAAGTTCTGTAGAGCGGCAAATGTGTCCTACTGAAGAGTAGTTCCCCATTGAAAGTACAGGTGTTCTTATGAGCACATGTTTCTTAGTTAACCTCAATACTTTTGGCGCTTGTCTGCTTTTTCGATAATCCTGTTTGCGGCACTGTATAGTGTGAATCTCGCGCTTGTCACTTTCACTTGCCATTTGCCCTGACGGCAAATGCACTGCTGCATTCGCAGTCTGTTCCACGACGACCGCAACGAATCTGTCGTCGATAGGCGTGACGACGAGCTTATTTTATTACGAATACTGTGGAAATCATTTGGGCGTGTTTCATCATCGTTCAGTCGCCATCCAGCGGATACAAACAGGAAATACAACGAATTAAGTGATGTTCTGACCAGCTCCCTAATTCAGCGAGCGTTAGAGAGGGTCGAATTCACAGGGCTGAAAGCAATAACACACGGAACTAAACAGGCAACGGTTAGCTTGGCAGTGTTTCCAGGACGTGACCACGGCAAGAAAGCACAGTGCTGCTTCTAAATGGCCAGGCCAGCAAAGGTGTATTGAGGGAAGTCAAGGTAATGGCCTACAATACGGGTGTTGCGCAAAGGGTCAAAGTAAAAGGGGAGCGGGGAGGCAAGGGTTGCAGACAAGCGTGGCTGATGGCACCACGCCTCGAACCCCGAGAGACGTGTTTCTCGTCGTCGAGAGGCTAATTCGCATCCCGTGTTGGGAGCGAATGTTGGGGGTCCTGCTCCGCTCCTAGACCAAATCTCGAGGGACACCACGTAATCACCTTCACCGCGTGGCCTCTTCAACGAGAGCCCATCTCGTCTTGTTACGCTTTGGTCGGACGGCCGAATTTCATTGTGGGCAGGCCTGTAGGTGCCCGAGGTCTTTCGGAGACATGCTAACCTTCCTCGGCTATACGGCCGGTCTGCATTAGCACCGTACGCACGTTGCCCTTACAGTTAGTGTGCGGGCACCTGCGGAGGCAAACGTCCAGCCAGAACAATGACGCAAGCGTGCGGTGTGCAAGCAGCGTAGCGGATTTTATTTCCCAGCGCCTGCCACGTGATCTGCCGTTTTCTGTTGTGTTTTCGAGGTTCCCGTGACCGCCTTCTTTTTTACCTGGTGAAGTCTTTATTTGGTGCATAAATATAAAACTCACAAATGCCAGGCAGGGTTGTTGGGAAAGAAACAAGATAATATAGAGAGGCTCAACCACAAATAACAGAATCAATGGGCACCATTAGCGTGGCATAATCATTGGGAAGACGAGCAATGTCCAGTGTGTTAATTATGCAGCAATATTCGTTTCTATTCATCAAGTTCGCGTCCGTCAGCCCCAAAACTAATTTGTGCTTTTATGCGCTCTAAAAGAATTGCAATGGCACGGATGACACTGACATATGTCAGGTCGCCGATGAGGGTACGATACAAAAAGGTGCCGTGCATTCGCCTACTAGGTAGAAAGGCCGGCCGATCAACGTGTCTTGTCATCGTTCTCCTGGTCGTTCAACGTGCCCCAGCAATGTGATCTCTAATCTATAGCCTTTTGAATGAAAGAGTTGAACGAGAAATATTGTGCGGAAGCTGCGATGTTGAATGCTAGAATAAACAGCATAAAATATTTAACAGAAGTGTGTCGGTGCTTTGCGCTAACTTTTTGTGCTTTCGTCTCGGTACAATTCAGCAGACTGAATTAAGCGGTAAAGCTGTAGAGTCATTGGTGGTTGTGAATTTTAGGAAGAAGCGACTTTGACCTGGCCATCGAGGGCGGCAATGTCTCCGCTTGAACTTCTATTGCAATGTCTTAGGCTTATTTAACTACACGTCTAGCAAACCAGTGTCTCTTATAAACAGTATCTTATACGTCTATTATGTCTCTTGTAATCTTATAGACGAAGACGTCAAGCCTCCATGCGGGCTATGACGGACGCCTCTGGAAACACAAGGTGTTGTAGGCACGCATGCGGAAGGTCTTCCTTCTGTAGGTTCTCGAAGCAAGGGTCCCTTCATCACAGTTATTTGGGCACCACAAGAGAAAACGTTCGACGTATCCTGCCTCGGTCCATAAAGTACAGAGCGCAAGATTGCTATGTTCGTTAAATAGCCACGCTGGTGTGTAGACAGATCCTGTCCTTATCCATAGCGGTGCTTCCTTACGACCAAACAACCTTGTTACGCAGGCCGCATGTGGCGGAACACAAAGCGACGGAAAGTGAGCGCTTTTGTCTCATTTTGTCGCTTGATTACACTTTGGGACGTTGAGTAGAAGAACATTAAAAACAGAGGCTTCACGCGGATGTTTCAGCAGATTTCTTCCCACATTCGTATTGCTAGCAGTGAGGAAGTTGCATAGGCGTATCTACCGGAGGGGAGGAGGGGAGGGCACTTGCTGCTCCCCCCGCCCTAACAAACTGTCAGCTTGCGCAACTTGCATCATGCCCAGTTTTGTTTGGTACTACTATACCCGTGTTCTAAAAACACAATCAGCTTGTTACATTTAATCTGCGGGTGGAGAGGAAGTCCGGATAACCCAATATAATCAGCCGCGCCCAACGACTGGTGCGCGCCTTACGGCCTGAAATCGTTGGATTATCAAACGCTGGCACTCTTTATTATCCGTACGCTGCAACGCTGCAGTCTCAGTATCTTATCAGTATCGGAAATCTAATAAAACCTATTACAGGTATAAATGTCGAATTTCATCGTGTAGTCACAACTTACCGTAGATATGCTCGTGAAAATGAGCTTGGTCGAACCCGCAAAGCCATTTCAATTCCAACAGAACACTGACTTGAATTTTTTTTTCTGAGGACTTGTGTCACTTCTGACTGACGATTTCGTTTTCAGGCTGATTCTAAATAAGAGCTACACTATTACTTGTAATACTTCGTATTTTGGAAAAATAAGGGCCACTTTTTTGGTGATGTGTACCGAAAATTTGCCCGGGGTAGGTTGCTTATGTGCTCTGAAAACAGTAACTGACTGGTTGGTTTATTCCAATTTGTATGCCTTAAACACATCATTTGGTTGTTTACCCCGGTATCCTCGGTAAAATATGCGGCGTGCGGTGTTTATGTTTATTCTGCGTAAGTGTTCCAAGTGACCAGCAATAAATGTTTGTTCTGTGTAGGTTCATTGCAGCCTTTCTAGAAAGCTACGCATGGAAGCGTTCCAGGGTGTCATACTGGCGCTAATCTAGATGGCTCCTAGATTTCTAAAACAACGCACAGGATGGGAACGTGAAATTCCGTGAAAATAGGAAAATTTGAAGCGCAATGCGTTGCGAAACTTTCATTTTCCTGCATTGAATACAAGGGTCGCAGATAATTACTAAACCCTCGTTTTTTCATGTATTTCAGAAAATATCTTCAGTCACAAGTTACGATCTATTGTCCATAAATGTGTCAAATTTACATAACTTGGTCCCAAAGGGCTGTAGACTCTATAAGAAGAACAAGTCAAGGTGGGAGAATGATTCTGTGCATTGTATAGTGACTCATCATAATTGCATTGTCATTAAATATTCATTTATTCTACAGCCAGTCATGCTACGTTTCTCCATTAAATATACTGAATCACCCACTCGAATCACATGCACGGGTAAATTATTGGGCACAAGCATTACAACAAGGGAAGAAATAATCTTTCGCGATCGTTACCGAAACGCCCCACTTCAAACGTCCCGTCGAAGGCAGTAATACCTTCATGAAAGCGGTCGTCTGAAGCTATGCATTTCCCTCAGAAGAGAAGTAGGTGTACTTTAAGAAAGCAGGATGTTCAATTTACTCATAGCTAAATGTTCATTATTTATTCTTTGCAACCACTGCACAGTAACGACAAAAACAAGTCGTGTTCTCAAACGTTTCTGCCGTGACTGAAAGGGATATTGCGAGATTCGTAGTTTGTTTCTCCGGTGTCCTCAGTGAGTTAAATAGGGCATATTGTCTATATGTATGGGAAGTTAGGGGTATGGTATGGATAAGGTGTAGGCAATGTTCTAAATGGGTGGGTTAAATGCGCATATTCCAGTACAATACGTGGATGTGGTCCATAGCATTATTAGTCTGTTTTACGAGCGGTGTAAAACTTAGGCGGCTGCGCTGGCATAATTGAAACAACAACTTAAGTCAAATTTTGTGAACATAAGGGCGCAATACGCCAAGGTTATGTGCGATGGTAAATACGTGTTGATCAAATACAGCGTTAAAAAAATTGTACGCAAGTGTTCGATAGTATCACGCTGCTGCTATTAGCTAGGTTACCCAATGTCCGAAGAGGACTCTGCGTTTCAGATATTTTATGCGTTGAAGGAATAGACAGCATCTTAAGTGCAATAAATCGCGTAGTTCAAACCTTTCTGGCTTATTTAGAAGCGTTACGAATAGTTATTGAACCTTCATTCCTTTTTTTCTTACTTTTTCATGCATGATACGTTACTTTCGCCTCGTGTCCTCACTGAACTAAAGGTGGCAGCTTCGTCATGTCTAGTGACTAAGGACAAGTTAATGGCTGATGTGTAGGTAAAGTTCAATATAGATGGGTAATTGCGGTTTTTGCAATAAATTACGTATGCATGCACTCTAGAGCGTTATGAACGTGTCTAGCTAGTGGAACAGCATTGAGCCCGCTGCGCCGTGGAAGACTATAAAAGCCACCAAGACCAAACTTTGCGATAATTGGTGGTACGCTATGGAAACTCACTGTGCGAAGTTAAATGCGGTTGGATTAAACACAACCTTTAAAAAAAATTATTATTCAAGTGTTAGGGCGTGTGATATGGCCGCTATCATCTATGCTTCTCAGTGTCCCGAGATAGCTGCAGTTTGCAACAGGTTTATATTTTGTGGCAAGGGGAGGGGGGACATGGTAAGTACAATGTGCGACAAAATTTTTACTTTTCTGGTCCGGTTAGAAGCATCGCAAATAATTTATCAGCCGACGTTTTTTCCCCTATTTTCAGGCGTCCATAACCCGGTCCGTCTTAATTTCAGCGATGTACTCGGAAACTAAACAAGCTACATTCCCCTAAATCCCATGTCCGAGCTTCCTGAAGGGAGAAGAAGCGTTTTAGGTATTGTACAAGCTCCGCGGCCTGAAAAATGAATTTTGACACTAAGGCTGTATAAAGCCGTTTCGCACTTCACTACAAAAAAAAAAAATCGTGAGCCATTCTACTCTGTGAAGGTGGATGACCAGTAAAGATGTTCAGCTCACGACACAGACATGTCACGGAATTTCGGACAAGGGTACCAACAAATTTTTGTCTTAATGGGTGGTCATCGTGACGAAAGATGCGCACGCACACTTATTGTCTTGATCGGTGGTCATTATTTCACTCGCATGTGCAATCACATTCTTTGATAATGTTAAATAGATATTAGATACAGATATTAGATTAGATATAGATATAGATATAGATATTAGATATAGATAAAGATAGATATTAATAGTACGCCCTGGGTGTTGGTTGGGCCGGAACGGTGCTGCCTCGCAAGCGATATGTCTGCAACACGAAACGCGCAAACCACTCCCTTTACGGTCCCGACTCGTCGACAGTGAAATCACCGGCAACGATCACAGGAGTAGTGTTATCGCAACTAGCCCACGCAACGAAAGTGGCCATGAACCCTACGGGGCTATGAGCCATTGCATTTTTAGCTTGGTTTCGGGTGTATGAGCCATTGATCAAGACAGTTTTTGTCATGCTGTTCTGTATGTAGTATGCGTGAGTAGAACGAATGTAAGCACTGTTCGCTTCACTTGGCTGATTGCTTGTAGCCTCTGCCCTGCGGGGTTATGAGCCATTGTATTTTTCGCTTGCTTACGGTGGTGTGAGTGCTTACGGGGGTAGGAGCAATTGATGATGATAGTTTTTGTTCACAGAGAACAAAAATGCACGGAGCCCTAGCCGTATGCAGCTTCGCTGTAAAAAAAAAAAAAAACAACTGGTGGTTTTGCATGTGAAACACAGCAGTACTGCCATACCAAGCGCTTGTAAGTGCTTCTTCCTTGCTTGTAAGAAACTTCAGGAAAGCGAAATCCTGTCAGGAACATAATACGTGATCGTTCTTATAAAAAGAAAGAAAGAAATAGCGAAAAGGAGTATGGTAGGCAGCTTATATTTTGGGCATTGAAGAAGCGCGTCGTCTAGGCGCAAAACACTATTAGCCAAGTGTATGCACAGTGCTTCGCACTTGAGGAGTTACAGCTAGCCTGCCGTTTCCATCATTCCCCAAACAAACAAGACTAGCATTTTGCAAAAATCTGCGAGGACACTTCGTTTCATATTATAAAGGCGAAACATGGAATAGTACGTCATGCTGCTAAAATGCGATTGCTACAATGTTCCTTAAGAGTTTGGAATAACGCGATTTCTATATTCTCAATGTCACATGTTTTTCGTTGCAGCTGCTGCTTCTAGTGTTATTGGAATCGATGCACTAAGGTTATGGCTCTACAAGTTATTCTTACGCATTATTATGACATAGCATAAGGAATAGCACATTGTCCAACATTCATATCAATATGTACTGAAGAAAAAACACCGTCATGGTTACGTCACTGCTCTTGACAATCAAGCTAACTGCGCGTTCTTGCGCGTTCCTGTTTATCATTATTTATTGTAAATACAAGGTGATACTAGTGCTGTAAACAATAAAAATAAATATTCTATGCTTAAAGTCGCGTAAATCTGCTATACAATCCTTCAGACTACTGCAACAGAGGCGTGAACGTAAGGTGGCAAGGACACTATGGACAAGAGCTTCGCGAAAAAAAAAATGCGAAGGTGAATTTGTGTGTTGTAAACTATCTCTGAATTTCTTTCAAATGTGCAGTTTCCCACTTTTTAATATTTATAGTAGCGTGAGAACGTTCATTTCTAACAAAAGTGCGCTACGTCATAAATATATCACTGGTAACGTAAGACGAAATCCAGACGACATTGTGAACGGAAACAGCGGTGGCATCTGCCTTAAGTCTGCAGAAGAAGACAGTTTGCAGGGGGTTATGTAAAGCGGTTTGCTGATACTTGCGTTCGGCGTCTATATAAACATGGTATCAAATTATATCCTACAAATACGCAAATCCGCAGAAATACCGACTGACACTGCAGCTGACTGCAGACAGCAGGGACAGTTACACGACATTCGGGAACGTCGGCGCAATAACGTAATAAGAGCTTCTTCAGGTTGTGATTCTTCCTACACAGGAAGAGGCGGCGAATAGAAAGAAAAGAGAGAGAGAGAGGAAAGTGGTGAATGTGCGCACGAGTCCGAACAGTGTGCCACGTGGTCAGGCCGCCTGCTTGAGAGACAGAAAGGGCTTGGAGAAATGAAGACACTCAGTTAAAAGGGTAAGAAAAAACAAAGTACAAAAAACGTAGTTGCTTAAAGACATGATGAAGGCCAAATATGCGCACTCGATAGGCTGCTACAAGTTGCGCGCCACGAAAAGCGATGGGCAAAAACGTCTGGAAAGAGAAGGGATAGCGGCATGACTCTTAAAGTACGGCGGGGTGGTGAAACAGGTGTGGTTTTTAGAGCACTCGAAAGAACCTTTTTGCCATCGATACATGTTACGACAAGCCCACGTTACATGATAGACGGCCCATGTCACAGAAGTTTGAGTCGAACTCTCTCTCTCAACTGTACAAGTGCGACACCATTAGTGGAACTTAGGCCGCTAAATACAGATTTATGACCTCTATGTAGGACCTCTTTGTAAGCCAGGCCTCAAAGTTGATTCCGGGGTTCGTTGCGTCTTTTTTTTTTCTTCGATTAATAAAATAAACTGAAAGGAAATGGCGCAATTAGCGGCGCCGGCCACTCCTTTTTACAGGGCAAGCAAAACAAAAGCGCAGAGAAAGTGATATGCACTGGTGTCAAATCACGTGATATGCACTGGTGATATCAAGTGATATGCACTGGTGCACTGGCAGTCAAATAGTACTCACATTTGCAAACTTACACACACAGACGTAAACAGAAAAAAACACACTAAAAGACATACACATTTCCGTAAAGGAATGAAAATGCATAAAAGAGTCTGAAAATACGTGCATAAGTTCACCTCATACCTACACAACAAAGCACAAAGAAACATATAAGAACCCCAGGCTTAAGCTACACATACAACATACTATATAACCCCTGGTACCCTAATTGGGTGAGGGAACAAACGCGGGTTGATGACATCTTAGTTGAAATCAAGAAAAAAGAAATGGGCATGGGCAGTACATGTGATGAGGATGGAAGATAACCGATGGTCATTAAGGGTTACGGACTGGATTCGAAGAGAAGAGAAGCGTTGCCGGGGGTGGCAGGAAGTTAGGTGGGCGGATGAGAATAAGAAGTTTGCAGGGACAACATGGCCACAATTTGTACATGACCGGGTTAGTTGGAGAAGTATGGGAGAGGCCTTTGCCCTGCAGTGGGTGTAGCCAGGCTGATTATTATTATTATTATTATTATTATTATTATGTTATTACTATAAGAAACTAATATTGACGTCAACCACAATGCATTTAGTAATAAGCTAATATTTTTTTAATAAAAAGCCACAAGGGTGTTCTTCTGTAGCTCTATTGTTTCATAGTTAGTTTTTTTTTTTTTGATAGTGAGAGGTCTGCGGTGGAACACCATTAAATCTGCTTGCATTCTTCGCCTCGTAGTATTGTGTCGCGAACACTCAAGAAGAAGTTGTTGTACGTCTTCATCAGCCTGGTCACAATGGCACTGCGTTCTCGTACTATCATGTACAGGCGCCGTCCAAAAGGTCGCGGGTAGGCCCATATTTCGCGCACGCTGGCATCACTTCGCCACATCGCCACTGCGTTCTTGTGCTATACACGTGGCTGATCAAGCGAGGAAATTGATGGAGGAACGTCCAGTACGCCCGACGTGTCGCCTTTGCTAGTCATGTCGAACTTCGGGATATTGTGATTGATCACCCACGTACGCTGTTTCGCGTTCCTTCGGGCATGGCGAAGATGTGTCCTACGTGAATGTCTCCATGCTCGCAACCTTCAACGATGCAAACCTGCAATCTACTATGTCCCATAGGCGCAGTTCCTCATAGGCCCCGCAGAACGACCTTAATAAATCATGTCGTCCTGGATTTACGTATGAATCATAACAGTCGGTGGCGGCGAAAATATCGTCTATGCTCTATTAGCGCGGAATGTGCGTATGCCCGACACAGCACCAGCATACTCCGAAGCTTTTTCTGGTGACCACAGAATGACAGCGTATTGTGTCCAGCACACCGGAAGTCACTCGTGACCGCGCTGGCTCGTTTTGACGACCGGCCGCTTTTGGAGCAGAGAGTACTGGAACGCCGACCTATACAGTCGTCACACCACAAGAAGGTCAAGGCACTTTAAATTTTTTACGTTCGAGTTGACTATGAGAGAGACTATAGTTCTCAGAGAAGTCTCCCCCTTCTCTATGTTTTTTTTTTCAGTCTTTGCTTGATCTCGCCTCTATTCCTTTTTCTGGCTTTCTTTTTAATTTACCTTTCCCCCAGTGCAGAGTAGAAAATGTGAAGCCCTTTCAATTACTGTCCCTGCCTTTCTCGCCCCATTTCTCTCTCTCTAAAGTGCCAATCGTTCTAATGAGAGAGAGAAAGAGAGAGAGAGAGAAGCATGGTTGGTAATGAGATTGTTGAGCGAGTGACATGACCGGTTTGTCCACCTTTACGCTACGCGGAGTAATGGAGACATTAAGCTGCTCGGCATCCAGTCACATCATGCGTTCAAGCGTTCGTGCAGCAAGAGTGTGAATCGTCGACGCAGGACATAAATACGTCATGCGATGTTCAGGATACCGTTGCAACATTCGCAAAGCGCACATTTTCGTGTCGATGGTATGCTGGGCTTTAAGCGCACTACAAACGTGCCCTGCTGATATTTCACATTAAAGCTACCTACCTTGCGTGCATTGAGAACGTCCCGTCGACATAAAAAGTCTGCAATCAAAGGCTGCACAGTCGGGAAGGCCGCACAAGGAAACATGAATTTGAGCGCTGACGCACCACATACACGGTAAAAGCAACGAAAACAAAAGCATTTCAGGTGCATGCGCGATGTAGCGGCTCTCAAAGATAGCCCACGGGCCTCTCAACAAGTATGCTTACCTATGCTGTCACTTTTGTTCTTTTCATGCTCTACATGCGTCTGACTGAAATACACATGACTGAAGTGTCACCAAAATTTTTGTGCTCTTTGCTTTTGCGGTTGAGTTTTGCTTTCCCCGAAAGGTCCCTTCATTGCGTATGTAGTCTGAGCATAGCCCTACATGTTTGCAGTCTCAAGGTCGTAAATGCGTAGCAGCGGGAAGGGGGGGAGGGGGGGGGGGCTGCAGGAAGCTACTCAATCCTTCTCTAAGAAAGCTTAGATGTTGAGTTGCTGCTTCTGTTTTCTCTTTGTTTCCATGCATTCTGCACAGCGAATGCTACCTGCTGTGCTACATTATAAATGCTGAATGCGTCACGTTGCTAAGTATATTTGTAATCACCATGAGTCTGTCCATGCTCATTACTTTGTGTGGTGTATGAACATGAGCCAATGCTTGTGCGTTTGCCAAATTGAGACTCACGGCTCCCTCTCTGCTATTATATGGAGGACGACTTGCCACACAACTGGCATACATGTATTTCTGCTAGGCGAATCACCGTTTAATTCAGTAACAACACTTTACGACCAACTGTTCATGTTTCTGCTACACTTTTTAGTTGGCTTGTTTGCACTTGTTTCTTCGACTTGCTTGTTCGACCGACCCTCTATGGTATTTTTTTAGCAACCGCTGCACACCTGAAGCGCTATGTGTAAAGCTATACCAATCTTTGTCAATTACATTTCTGCCACTAGAGCTGAATGACTGGTCAACATTTTTAGGGTCACTCCCACTTCGATTGTTTGTCACGTGACGTAACAAAACCGACAAGAGCTCCCCATCTGATACGACTTGAACACACTGATCTTGCCCTTTTTAAGACTAAATAAAGCAAAATAAATCCTTGACGTTTCCACATCTCTTTCGCCATGAGCCCTAGCGTTCAGTCAAAAATTTTCGGACTGTGCCTACTTCCATTGTCTGTCACACGGCGTCGCAAAACCACGGAAACTCACACGTAAAAATGACGTGTACGCACAAGAATTGCGTTAATATACCAAATAAAACTATTTTCTTCTTTCGGAATAGCCGGAGACTTCCCCGTTCAGAAAGTAATAAAGGGATAAAATATGGCTGCCGACCAATCGCTCATGAACTGGCTACTGGGAGCTGCCGGCAAGAATAGATTTCGCTGCATATTATACATTTTTTTCCCAGCAGTATACCATTAATTTAGCCCCTTCGGCACATATACAGGACTGCTCTGCCAACTCTTCTTTGCTGAGGATGCGTTTTAGCGACATTTGTAACCTTCCTTCGCCTTGCCCCGCTATTTTCGACCAGCCTCCACAAGCTAAACAAGGGGAAGCGGACCAACCGGTGGCGCCAGCACCGCGCTCCTCATCCCGTTATCTACTTGTGTACACCCTCTCCACTTCTGTACACTCCTTATCTCTTGTCAGCCAATTAGATAAGAAAAACCTGTTAAATAGGCGATGTTATTTGCTTTCAAAGCAAACAAAACGGACCTCCTATAGTAACGAGGAGAGCGTTTGACTGGCCTGTTCAAACAGCGCTACTGGTCACCCCCCGATGCTTGCGTTGGAGGTTACGTAAATTTGACGTCACGAGGAATGGAATAATTATGCGTTACACGGCTCCTGCTTGACACGGAGAAACATCCACGGAACACGAAATGCGCTAGAAGTCTACGTGCGCTATTTATTACTCTGCATAAGTGGCCTAATAGTGTAAAAATTATAGTGTGGTTTTGGACGTCGTTAAGTTTCTCGTACATCAAGTTGATTCAGTGCAAAATGGCTGAAGTCGCTTATGCACCTGCAGTAATTCTCATAAATATCACACTTGGTACATGTCTAGACGCAAAGACTTTGCACACTTAGGTCATATGATTTGACCCCGCACGCATGCTTCGAGTCTTTAGCCATTATTCTTACTTTTCGTCCGTCTTTCGCTTATAGATTCAAGCTATACGGCGAACTTTATGCGTCTCACCAAAAGAGCGTTTCTCCATACATGTGCCTTGTTTGGCAGTGGCTTCTGGCTCTCCAGCAGGCAATAGCTTTGCTTAACTCCACAAGTCACCGACTCCCAAGTGACTTTGTGCAGGGGAAGGAGAGCAGCGGTCAAAAAAAATAAAATCAGCCGGCAGTCTACTCCTGAATTCATGAAACGCCGCGCGCACCGAAAGCGTGCACGTTGTATCAGTGTTTCCGTTAATGCACCTCGCTTACTCACGTATGTCTCTTTTTGGTCTTTCATGCTATAGTATTCTTCTGTTTCGCGGAGGGCCTGCTTCCGCGGTGGTGCGGCACCTCCATAAATCTCTGAAGCTGCGCAGAGCGAAGCGGCCCGGAAGAAGCAATCACAGCGGGCGCCGTGGTGCGGACGAAGCACGCGCTGCGACCGAACGCTGCCGCTCGTCCTCCTTCGGGAATTGCTGAGGGTTGTTTACGGGTTGCGGCGTCTGCGCGAAGGCTCTGACGGAATGAAGAGCACGGCTAGCGTGACTTACTGCTCTCGCGGCTGCTTCTGTCTTCGCTGTAGGCATGGGCAACGTTGAGAAGCGAACGCTTAGAAACAAGAGTGGTCGTGCTTTGTAAGTTGAATTCTTATCGGGAGACGGAATCAGAAGTAATGGTGATCGTGATGCAGGAGGAAGTGCTTGCGCGGTGAGATGGCCGCAGAAAGAGAATCTGGAAGCTTGTTTTGTAAAGACGCCTTTATTGCGATTCTATTTACCTGTTATCGTTCGTACCGACTAGTGGCCGATCCCTGTGACAGCGGGGGTTCGGATTTGTAGGTGAAATGACGAAAGGCAAAAAAAAAGGGGGGGGGGGGGAGAAAGAAGCGTTCAAGATACGGTCCGCCATGCAGTTTGTGTTGTGCCTGCCAGGTGTCAAGGTGAAAACGCGTGCGAAATTCAACGTTTATGAGCTTACGCTGAATACGTCAGTTTACCATTTGAATGATTCAACATGTCTGAAGTAGGCAAACTATCCTAATCGCTATAATAGATAGATAGATAGATAGATAGATAGATAGATAGATAGATAGATAGATAGATAGATAGATAGATAGATAGATAGATAGATAGATAGATAGATAGATAGATAGATAGATAGATAGATAGATAGATAGATAGATAGATAGATAGATAGATAGATAGATAGATAGATAGATAGATAGATAGATAGATAGATAGATAGATAGATAGATAGATAGATAGATAGATAGATAGATAGATAGATAGATAGATAGATAGATAGATAGATAGATAGATAGATAGATAGATAGATAGATAGATAGATAGATAGATAGATAGATAGATAGATAGATAGATAGATAGATAGATAGATAGATAGATAGATAGATAGATAGATAGATAGATAGATAGATAGATAGATAGATTCATAATGCATGAAGTAGGAAAAGAATGTTAATTGCATTAAACGAAAGAATTACACATAGATCAGTATTCGACTGCGTCAAATTTGTGGCAGAACCAAAGTGACTAGCCGTACATGTCCTAAATAACTGCCACTTCTTTTTCTTCAGGAGACTATTGCTTGCTTCTTATTTTTCGGCTGTTTACCAGAAAGGAGTGTTGATATTCTACCAGCATTGAATAATTTAAGGTTCGAAAATAATTTCGCCTCCATAATGAGAGCTTTCCGCCAAATTGCGCGAGAAAAGACACATCGGAAGGCTTTGGCTGAACAAATCGATATCAGTCGTTCTGAAAGCCACTTCACGGTTTTTCCGCAAAGTCATCATTGCATGTCGATGGGGACTCCGCAAGATCGCTATTTGCGCAGTACCGCTCATTTGATATCGGCTCACGACTGGAAGGCCAAAATTCTGGGTTATTTCTTTTTTTCTGAATACCAAAGCCGCGAAATTGAAATAGCAGCAAAACATATGCATTTAAGAAAAAACGAACACGAAATGAACACGTGCTTCTGTAAGGAGAAGTAGACCGCATAATTAAGCATAATTTGGCTGCGTACACTCCTGCATATGTTTTTGTTTACTTGCCGATAGTTTCCGTCTATTTCCAGGAGCACCTTACGTCGGCAGCGCTAACAAGTTCTCTTGGCCAACTTTGACTTCACCTAGAACCATAGCTGCTGGTTAACTAGCGAGCTTTAAAGCGGCTGGAAACATGGATATTCTGTGTCACTTGAAGCCACGGACCTCTTCAGTCCCTTTGGGCTGCAGATTCTTTGAAGCAACGCATAATGAACCTTTATGGCAAAGAGGAGAATGCCCAACTTACGAACATCTCTCATCGAGCATTAGACCGGCACAGAAAAACGTCCGGAGATTAAATTTATTTCTTTGTCATGCGTTTGCCTCTTGCTTGCATATTTCATGAGCAAATTTGTGTATTATCCACACGGGCATGCAGCTAAAAGCCCATGTTTTCCTCTATTGTGTGCGGAGCCCCGTAGCAGGTGACCTGACCTAGCAAAACTCGTTGTGCGCATTATCCGAGGCCACGTAAAAGGCGTAATGCCCGCACCTCACGCGCGCGCCCTGCCCGTAAAATCCATCGTATTGAGTGCCGCGGCCAAGTGGTTGCAAAACCTCGTCTCTTTCTTGCCTCGCCGCATCGATGAACCACACCTATAACCTACAGGGTGAAGTGCCTTAGGATACCCTGTCGCGCCTCGCTCCGATGACTTCTTTCTTGAAGAACCGCTGCCTTATATGCCTACCGGTACGTTCTCTATACTCGTCAGGGTTCTTACTTGAGGCACAAATCACTGTGCAGACGACGCTCACATGAAGTGGTTCTTACTTGCACTCACGGGAAATCAATGCGGCTCCACAGAGCACCTGAAGTATGTCTTAGTGAAATAAAGGAAGACGGACTAATAAGGAAATATATTTCCAGCACAGTAACAAACACCCATTCCAGTTAAGTGTCTTAGCGGACACGCCCCACTTCCCGATTCGCGAACGAATTTATGATCGTTAAAATCCTTTTTTAAAAGAGAAATAATCGATGCGCTCTCTTGAGTGAAATGGCGCTCATGAAATTATTTAGGCGTAGACGCATGTTTGCAAACTGCCTTGGTATGAGAGACGCGATTAGCGCCTTTAAAAAAATGCAATAAAGAGCTATAAAAAAGGAAAGTTTGGCACAAGTTTTCTAAAAGGGGATTTCGTCATTCTTTACCGATTCGGTGGTGAGCTCATGGAAACCTGAGTGTCATAGGAAAGGCTGTCGATGTACTCTAGGCAAAAGCGTTGATGTCCAAGAAATCCGCCGATCAGGAATACAAAGTGTGAGGTAGTGATGAATGCATCTTCTTGGTTTATGCCGTTTACGCATTAAATTGGTCCTATGCAGCGAAACACAAAAAGGGTTTATTGTGTTCGGAAGTTACTTATGTGCACTTATAGCCCATGGTATCTTTGCTAGCACGGCTTGACCGTGGAGTTGCACCTGCCACAATTTGCTTTTGTAATAAAAAAATTTTGAGAAGGCATGCGTCAGAGCATGCCTTCTACCCTCTTCTAGCGATGGCTCTGTACAAGGAACAAAGAAGTAGTTTCGGGATTTAATGAAGTGCTCATCGCAAACCACATGAACCTCTCGACCTAGTAGTGGAAGGCGTAAAATTCAACTAGAAGGGCTGAAAGAGAGATTGGACATAAGAGATTGTCCGGTCTGCGCTCTGTCCTATCTTACTTTCCGTTCTTCTTGTTAAATTTTGTGCAGTACATTACTACCAGCTATTCCGCGACAGAGCACTTCTGCAGCATATCTCGGCCAAGCGTTTCCTTAGAGCGGGTGCATTAAACCACTGGCACGGGCTTCTCAAGGTCCCGCCCCACTGTTTCCTAAACAAACGTAAAGTGCGGCATAGTTCGACCACAAGCGTCCGCTTGCATGGACAGAGAGCAGTGAAGCGTGTATCAAGACCCAGAATGCCTGTCTTGCTGAGTGTGCCCTCGATGAGCAGTGACATCTAACTTCCGCTAAACAGCAAAACGAAATTGTACGTTGCGGTTAATATGGTGAACACTATTATAGACACGTTGCAGGATATGTATAGCCCGAAAGAAAAGAAAGCATAGGGGCTGACCTGCCAGAAGGCTTCCAAACCTCGTTTCTAGCGTCCGTACTAAGGAGTAACTTAAGCCGTACCGGAAGGCCACCGCTCAATAAAAGCTCGGGTATCGCTGCCACCGATTTTTCCATCAGTCGACGTATGCTGACATTGTGGTGCGAGCAATCACCGACAGGAAATGAGCTGACAGCGGTGGAAGATGAAACTGGAGAGCACAAATGCCAAGCTGACGAAAGCCGGACGCTGCGGCTGTTATCGGTCTAATCACCTTCATCCGGTGTTTTGGAGATGAATTCTTTCGCCATCATGTCATCGCGTTTCTTTGTTATTCAGCCTTCACTTTGGGATTGTCGTTGCACTGAAAGCAATAAGTAATCTCGTAGTTAGGCGAAGATTAGGAACGGCTCATTGGACAATTAAATGAACTTATTCCACCATGAATAGCACATTAGACGCACTTATTTGTCTTTTTTTTACAGCGACGCTGTTTAGGCGGACCCTGTGCCGTTGTCGTCGGACTTCGCTAAAACTATCATCATCAGCAATAGCTCGAGCGTCGTCGTCGTCTTCCACAGCTGGTTCCGTTGCCGCTTGTCATTCCAGCGTAGAATTTCACTTCACTTCTGTCGTCGTAATCGGGAGGCAGCGGTTACGGAGGTATTAGCCATTGCTTAAGGGGGGATGAGCCATTCATTGTCTTAAGTGACGGACAGATCTAATTTTGAAGCAAATTTATTTTGAACAATCGCAAGCGGCAATGCCGGGCGGATGCTGCTAACCATGCCACCAAACAAACTCGAGACATCGAACGCAAGACAACGGCGGACTGCGGGCATTCCGTCACAGACGTCGTTCTCTGCGCCACAGCAGTACGTGTGCGTGACCTCATCAAGAAACACAAAGACGTCAATCGTCACACCAATCCAAGTAAACGTCAAAATTATTGCAGCGCCCGCATTTCCAGTGGTGGGCCTTGCGCCCAATATATGGAGCTTCGGATTCGTGGTTCCGCACATTCCATCCCAGCTACAACTATGGGAAGACTCCGCGTAGTGCGTACTCCTGAGGAAGAGGCAACTTGCACGCGAAAAGAAGCACGGCAAAACACAGGCACAAACCTCAGCGCAAAAAAAAAGAAACAAAATAAAAAAAAGACACACTGCGAGAACCACCAGTAAAGGACTCCTAAACGTGCTCACTACGACCGCTCCTATTCCGTGAAACGTACATCCAGACCACAACAGAGGCAGGCGCCTTGCCCGGGCGACCGCCCTTCTCCACCACACAGACATGAAAGCGGACGACGTCACGTTCGTGGACGTAGCCGCCTACCGCAAAAACTGAGCCTTTGCCGTGGTCGCGGTCTCATGCACGCAGCGGACCCTCAACTCCGCTGCGGTTCTCACCCGAGACCCCGAGGTGGCGGAGCAAGTAGCCACAGCCCTGGCCGTGCTCGACGGCAAACGGGAAGTGATCTACAGCGACTCGAGACCGGTCATCAAAGCCTTAGAATGTGGCGTCGTCTCCGACCAGGCGTTACCCATCCTGCGTAGCGCGGATACGAGCACCCTCAAGCACAACGCTGTCATTCTGGTTCCCCGCCCATCTCGATCGGGTGCTGGGCGCCCCGCCCAACCTCAACGTGATCGCCCGCGACGCAGCGTGCGCGCTTACCGACCGCGCCGTCCCCGGGCATCCCCAATCTCGTCGAGCTAGAGGACAATCGGGACGCGCTCATTACGTACAGGAAATTACGCAACACTTCTACCTGGGTGGCCGCATCTTTTCGCCACCACACCCCAAACTTAACAGGCCGCAGGCGCTAACACTACATATACGCTTACTACGGACGCACATGTACCCAAACCCTGCCAAATGACACGTTTTCTATCCCGACGCGTACCCCAGCGACACGTGCCCTTTATGCGGAGACACGGCGACACTCGCGCATGCTGTGGGAGTGTAGAAACGCTCTTCCCGACTCTATATACCTCGGACAAGTGGGAGAAGCCCCCTCAGAAGCTCACTACTCGCCGATCAGCAATGGGCCGGCCAGCAGGCCCGCGAAGCGGCCGCCAGGTACTCCCTGTCGTTCCTATACGCGATAGACGCCGCTACGTGCTAAGCGCGCCCTGCCAGGACCATAATAAAGCTTTCCACTCCATTCCAGTGAAGTTTGACCTGCATGGTGTAACACTTGGTGTAACGAACACAGCTTCGCTGTTCGACCATCTTCGCAAACTGGAAGGGGTGGTGTCTTTTTTTTTTTTTTTTTTGTAATAGTGATACACCCTGTATTTGTTCCACGTGACGGGTTTTCCTGCCCTTTGAATCAGAGCGGCAATTTCCCAAGTTCGTTTATGGTATTATATGATGCGATATGATAGGCATACGGTGGCTTAGAATACAGATAACCGGCTCTGCGATCTCAGTGTGCGCGCGTCTTGTGCGCTGTAACTTTTTGCATGACTTTAGTGATTAGAGACGTCGGTGCTGGTTTCCAGGCCATATATCGTATATACGATAATGACATCTTGTAACGGTACATTATAGTAACTGGCTATGATAGGTGAGCTCACCTGCAGGAGGTGCCGCATGGTTCAATCCCCATCACTAAACACCGACCGGTTTATAATGTGGGTATGAGCAATCCTAAACGCAGGTATCTGGTTCTTCAAGGGTGTATTTCCTGGGAGAGGTTTAGCACAGAGCATCGGCTTGCTTTGACAGAACCAAGCCAAACAATCAACCAGAAATCTAAGACAAAACCTGTCCGTATAGTAAGTCAAGCTCATATTTAGCGGATGAACGCGGCATTGAGGTCAGAAAGAGTGCGAATGGGATCCCTCGTCATCTATCAGAAGTCAGCGCTCCCGAAAGATTCTTGACGAAGACTGATTTCTGGTGATCCTATGTCACACGTTGTTGCTTTTAACTTGATCAGTGCTTTGGCATTTTTTCTTGCGACAGCGCAACACAACAAGTCAGAGCCACTATGCACCATCGCATCCTCAAGTTCGCAGAAATAGCCGCCGCTCAATCATGAACGCAGAAACAAATGTGCTTTGCTAATGCATCTCTGGCGCGAGATATCGCATACCACATACGCATATCTCCGAGTCGAAGTTGTGGATTGGCTGTTACCATACGCTTGCTCATGTCGAAATGGCGCTATAGCGTATAGCTGTCACTGGAGAGCGATCATTAGGGCATTGAATAATGATGGGGCCTTCGCGATATGGTTTCCCTTCTCGGATGGAGGCCTCGTTCGTCTAGCGTTCAGTCGTTCAAAGGCACGGCAATTTCTCGTCCATCAACTGCGTAATCGACTTAGCCGTAACGCAGTTGTCTGGGTAGTCGTGGAAAGCCACGTTTGCGAACTGAATAGTGAGCAGTGCGGGTTGGGAAATCGCCGAACGTAGCAACTTTTCGATCGCCTAGTGACAATAAAGAGCAGCCTCTGATTTCAACGGCGAATACGAACTCGCTTGCCTCCAGTTAGGCGAAAGCCTTGTAGCCCCATTTTACCGCGGCAGCGCCTAATATCTTCGAGCGATAAGTTTGACGCGTCTGTTCTTCTATAGTCGTTTTCTTTTTCGTTTTTGTACGCCATGACCGTCATAGCGTCGCCATCGTCAGGCCACCGCTTCATCCTTTTTTTTTTATTGATATGATATAAGGAGATGTTGGCGCACAATTTAAGGCGCCGACCGCTTCATCTTCAGCTGCTGAACCATCGCCACTAGATGTAGAGCCCATGTTACTGATCTCCCTACGGCAATTTCAGTTATGACCCAGACGAATTAACCATTCGGTTATTGCACAGCGTTCGCGCTTGAAATTTTGAGCGGAAAGAAGACGAAGTGCTTCTCTTGCGGAACACGTCTCGCCCGTCTCCGTGCTTTTCTGGACTTCTCACTGCACCTGTGGGGTCTACCGCCCCCTCCATCGCGGTGATGGATGTGCAACACCCCGAGGATCCTCCCGGTTCCCGTTCACCCGCGGACATCGGTTCGAGGAAGCGAGGAAATACATCGAGTGGTAGCGAGGACACAGAGCTGTACTCCGCATCAGGTGACGAGTCCTCGGAAGACGGCTTTCGACTTGTCCAGTACCGCAAGGGCAAACGAAGAATGATCAACTCATCTTCGGCGTCCAGCTCGAACACTGTGAAAACAGCGCCTCAACGATGGCCTCACTCCATCCTGTTTGTGCCACAGAACGCTACTGACAACCTGCGCGTCCTCAACAGGCAAGCACTCTCCGTGTATCTCGAAAACACTGTGCCAAACGAGATCAAGGATGTCAGGATAAACACTAGGCGAAACATCCTGGCAATCGATGTGATGAACCCGAGCGCGCTGACCATACTACAACATGTAACGCAGCTGGGAAACATCAATGTCCGATCCATCATGCCAACGAATGGTGCCACAATAACAGGAGTCATCTATGACATTGACAATGAAATTCCTAATGCAGACCTCCCAGTTCTTATAAAGCCAGCAAGTGAACGCAACGTCATTGTGCATGTTTGTCGCCTCGGCAACACACGTTGTGTGAGACTAACGTTCAAAGGCGACTGCCTTCCACCCTACGTGAAGGTCGGCCACTTTCGCCACCAGGTTCGACCATTTATTCCAAGACCAATGCAATGCTTCAATTGTCAGAAGATTGGCCATGTGAAGGGTGTCTGCAGAAATTCTGCCGTGTGCCCTCGATGTGCCGAACCCCACTCAGAAGACAACTGCAGCGCAATCAAGTTGAAGTGTCCTAACTGTCGGGGTGATCACTGCGCCTCTTCCAAAGACTGTCCCCAGATCAAGAAAGAGATCACCATTCTTAAACAAATGGTGAGAGACAACTCTACCCACAAAGAGGCTGCTGTGAAAGTACGGCGAAGACGACGTCACCGTCGAAGGTCTTCACGACGGAAAACATCAAGTTTTCCGGAACAGTCAACTCGTCAAGCAGCATCACCAGCGGAAGTTTCCAGCCCTCCGAACACCGATGTTGGAAGGGAGAAAACTGCCAGATCTCTCTCCACAAAGGAATGGCCGCCACTTCCACGTACACGACCACCAGAAGAGCCGCAGAAGAAGCCGCCCCCAGTACAGCAAGGTGCTGTATCCGAGGAGTCACGGAAAACAGATGAGCAAGTGATAGCACTCATTAGGCCTTTAATGAATGCCATTCGCGTGTTGCTAAGCAACATGCACACACCGTCTGCCAGAAGTGCGCTTCAAGTACTGGACGCTCTGAGTCCGGTGCTTGCAACCCTTGAGTAGATCATGGCTCCACAGCCACGGTCTTTTAGGGAAGAGGTCCGACAAGCAGCTATTTTTCAGTGGAATGCGCGCGGACTCAGAGCGCGCCTTTCGGATTTCCGTCGCTTCGTGTACGCCAATATGTTTCCCATTATCGTCATTTGCGAGCCGAACTTATCGAACACAATCAGGCTTTCTGGATATGAATTATTTATGTCGTCAACTGTTTATGAAAACAGTAAGGTTTTGGTGTGTATTCGCCGTGACCTCACCTACACTCATCAGCCTGTACCACCTAATGACAATAATCAATATATATGCCTAAACGTAAGGAAAAAGAATTTGGCCTTTACTTTTGTCGGCGCCTACCTATCTCCGTCAAGTCGATTTGATTACAAAAGACTGCAAGACATCCTTTCCTCAACCTCCAATCCCTGGGTCATCACTGGAGATTTCAACGCCCATCATACACTCTGGGGAAGTCCGATGATCAACGCAAGAGGCAGAGCTCTGGTATCTTTCGCCTCCAGTAATGACCTTTGGCTGCTGAATGATGGCAGTCCTACCTTCTTACGTGGCTCCACCTACAGCAGCTGTCTTGACTTGGCTTTCGTCTCACGAAGCCTTGTTAGACGTGCAGGGTGGTTTGCGGACATAGAGACGCGCGGAAGCGACCATATCCCCACGTACATCAAGATCAGAGGATTGTCCCCTTCCAAAATACTGGATACGATCCAAAGAGTGGACTGGCCTAAATTTCAGTCTATTATGGAAGACCACTGCGACGCCAATCCATCTTTCGACTTGGAAGAGGCAATCAAGAGCGCGGTGCAAGACACTATGCGCACTCTCACATGCTTTTCGAAACTGAACGAATTTGATGTGGAACTAGAACGACTTCGAGCAATCCGACGACGTGCTGAACGAAGATACCGACGTACGAAAACAACGGACGATTTACGGACCGCCAGGCGCACACAAAAGAAGATACAGCGCCGGTTAGACAAGCTCGAATCGCAACGTTGGACTGCCTTCTGTGAGTCGCTAGATCCGCGCAAGCCTTTATCGCAACTATGGAGAACGGTGCGCGGTCTCCGGACACTCCCCGTACAGCGATTCCCATTCAAGGCGCTTGCCCTCTCTCAAAAGAGATCGGAGATTGACGTGGCAGAGGATTTCTGCGCCAGATTATCCGGCCAACTCACAGCTACCAACATTCCATCGCCTTCGAGCAGCTGTCCGCCACCACGTGATCACCGGTTGGATCTACCATTCTCGATCCACGAACTTAAGGCAGCATTAGCTTTGTGTAGCCGCACATCAGCGCCAGGGCCTGACGGAATTTCCTACCGAGCTCTGTGTCACCTGGGGGAGCGAGCGAGAGGAGTTCTTCTTGAGGTGTACAATGAATCTTGGAGAAATGGCACGCTACCAACAACCTGGAAGACAAGTCGCCTTGTTCCACTGCTGAAGCCTGGCAAGTCGCCGTTGGAGCTCTCATCATATCGCCCGATCGCTTTGGCGAGCTGTGTGGGCAAAGTGATGGAGAGGATGGTCCTAGGACGCCTGGAGTGGTACTTGGAGTACCACAACACCTACCCAGATGCCATGGCGGGCTTCCGACGTGGTCGATCATCGATCGATAACGTCGTCGACCTGGTCACCTACATTCAACATGAGAAATGCCGTAAGCGTCTCTGCGCTTCCTTATTCCTCGACGTTAAAGGGGCGTATGACAACGTTACGCATGAAGCCATCCTCTCTGCTCTCGCAGAGGTAGGAGTGGGTGGTCGGATGTTTAAATGGATACGGAGTTATTTATCCATGCGATCCTTTTTTGTAAACACCGAAGAAGGCCATACTTGTCTACATTATAGCTCCCGCGGCGTCCCCCAGGGCGGTGTACTTAGCCCTGTGTTATTTAATCTAACACTAATTGCTCTCCTTGAGCACGTGCCAACTGCAGTCAGGCTATCAATGTACGCGGATGACATCTGCATATGGACGTCTGCAGTAACACGCCTACAGTTACGAGCGAGAATTCAGAGAGCCGCCACACAAACTGTTCTCTACCTTCGTAATCGAGGCCTGGAAATTTCCTCAGAGAAATGCGCACTAGTGCCATTTACGCGCAAACCCATGGCCAACTACAATGTAACGATAAATGGCCAAATAATACGACGGGTCCGATCGTACAAGTTCCTAGGTGTCATAATCGACAGGGACTTGTCATGGAGCCCACACGTGTCATACGTGAAAAAACGGTTGACAGGCATCTGTCACCTCTTCAAGTTTTTCGCTGGCAAGACCTGGGGAATGTCGCCAAGTGCGATGTTGCAACTGTACAGGGTGCTTTTCCTAGGATTTCTGCGATACAGCTTGCCAGCAATAAACAACACAGGTAAAACAAATCTACGCACAATACAAAGTCTTCAGGGTCAAGTGCTCCGGATTTGTCTAGGCCTGCCTCAGAGTGCTTCAACAGTGGCTACGATAGCCATCGCTGGAGATCACCTTGTCAGGACCCACATTGAAATTGAAGTACTCAGGACCCATATAAGGCATCTGACCAGGACTCCTCGTCACCACTTGGCCTCCCTAACAGCGGACAGACCACACACATCTTTCAGCCGGACGATAACCGCACATGATGAATCCTTGCCAGCTTGTTTCACCCCGGCTGCGAGACCTTCGATTCCTCCATGGTGCCTCGCTCAGCCAAAAATCAACCTCACGATACCTGGTATCTCGAAAAAAGCTGATCTATCATCGCCAGCCCTTAGACAGCTCACGCTACTACATTTGTACGAGAATTACCGTGATTCTACGCATATTTACACTGATGGATCTGTCCTTCCAAGTAGCTCCGCGGCGGCAATCGTCATACCAGCGAAAGCTACAACAATCAAATTTAAGACGACCAACGCGACAACATCGACGGCAGCAGAGCTCGCAGCGCTCTTTACTGCCCTTCATCACATTGGTGATGAACCACCACATAAATGGACAATATTCTGCGATTCGAAGGCGGCACTGCAGTCTCTACTGTCACCTTTACGACGCGGACCACACGAACAACTAATATTCCATATTACAGAGACGTTGCAACATATAAGTGAAGCAGGCCATGAGATAACCTTTCAGTGGCTTCCAAGTCACTGCGGGATTATCGGCAATGAACGGGCGGATCACGCTGCCCGCTCAGCCCATACTGAGGAGCGCCACGTCCCGATTCCTCATTCTAGAACTGACGCAGCACGGAAGCTCCGCCTACTTGCTCGGCAGTGCACCGCGTCGCAATGGAATGAGCCACATTTAAGAAACACGCGACTGTACTCACTTGATCCAACACTAAGTCTTCGAGCGCCATCACAGCTTCGCCGTAGAGACGCCACGCTTCTATATCGACTTTGGTTGGGCGTTGCCTTTACTAAAGCCTATGCATTCCGCATAGGGATGACCGACAGCCCAACCTGTGACCACTGCGGCCATGAGGAATCAATTGGCCATATATTGTGTGCCTGCCCGCAGTACAGTACACAGAGGGCACGCCTTCGCCACGAACTTGACCAACTGGACGACCAAGCGTTATCCGAAAAACGAATTCTACAACATCGAAAAGACCTACCGTCACAGAACAAGGCCGTGCAAGCGCTATTGCGCTTTTTGCGATCTACCGGCCTGTGTGAACGACTTTAACTGGAACGCCTTTTGTATGTGTGTGCCTCCATGTGTGCGTGTTTTTTTTTTTTTTCCTTTTTTTTTGCGTTTTCCTCTCTGTCATCTTTCTAACCCCTATCCCCCATCCCCAGTGTAGGGTAGCAAACCGGAGACTCATATCTGGTTAACCTCCCTGCCTTTCCTTTTTATTCTCTCTCTCTCTCTTTGAGCGGTGCTTTCTTTCTTTCTTTCTTTCTTTCTTTCTTTCTTTCTTTCTTTCTTTCTTTCTTTCTCTCTTTCCTTCCTTCTTTCTTTCTTTCTTTTTTTCTTTCTTTCTTTCTTTCTTTCTTTTTCGTCACGACGACTCTGAGTGTGGTGGCGTCTACACATTCGTTTCGAAGGACCCAGCAAGCAATACCACAGCGGTCTAAGGTGAAGTTGAGCACCTCGCATCGATGTCGTTCTTGAGAAAATGGCAGTGATATCCTGTTGTTGCTGCAATAATTGAGCTCAGAGTAGAAAGAATCACCGAGGTGTGCTGTCTTTCTTTTTTTAGTGACACAGGTTTCAGAAATCAGAGTTTCCCCCAAATATTCTTCTATATATCATAGGGGTCATCAGCCTCAAAATAATCACATGCAGGAGCAGTATACGCACCAAAAAGAACTGCGATATCAGACGAGTAAGGTGGGTGCGTTCATATGGCACACGCAAGCAAAACGAAAGCTAATATAAATGCTCTGTCTCTGCAGGTTCCACAGATATAAACATGAGGTACTTTCGTGCGTGGGGAAATGAACTGGCCACAGTCACCCAGGCATTATCCGTTCATCCTTGCATCCACTCATCCTCAGAAAAAATAATGTCCGGAGATGGCGTGAAAGTCGTGTTCCTCTGGAGGCGCTGAGTGATAGCTCCTGTCTTTTATTGAAGGGGGAGTGAATGTTTCTAGGTGGCCATATACGCTCCTTTAAACTTTCAGAAGACAATTACTGCACACTCCGTCTAGTATAAACCGCCTTTACAAGACTTCAGCCTATTTAGTGCCTAATTATACTTCTGTTTCCCAAGAAAATGAGACCGTTACCTCAAAGGCTTTAATCTTCAGCGGTCCGAAAATTGTGTACCACCGTTGTTTAGTCGAGCATTATGTTCTCGCAAATACGTCTTTTCGTTCATACAGAACGAAAGCCTTCCTTGAAACGAAAGGGTCGAAGTAGTACGCCATCACAATTGATGCTATATATATGCCATCAGCGTGCAACCTTAAGTTTCTTTGAGACACACGACCCATGCTGACGACGTTGCGTCAAATCTTGTATAGCACCATCATCTCACTTATTACGGAGCCCAATATAATCATCTTTAGCAAACTCATGTAAGAGGTAGTGTTATCAAGCTAGTTAGAAGGACTTGCCAGAGGCAATAAATGCGGATGGCGAAACATGTTCCTGCATCAGCTTTCCGCGCGTAAGCTGCTTTGAACCTTGCCAGTAATATCTAACTGCAAGTTCCCTCGAGCATTATTCAAGCAAGCAATTGTGCAGGTCTATTAGGCTTAGCCTATAATCTTCCGGAGCTCTTTCTTGACCAATCAGCCACGCGCCCTCACCGATAATAACATTCGTATGTAAAAAAAAAACCATGTGCCGCAAAGTGCTCTCTCGCAGTAACTGCGACTCTGGGTTTTCTTTCGTAGCTAAAACATCATTCGCATTTACTTCGAACATGCTTGCCAACCGGTGCCATGCGCTGTTTTGAAAACGCAAGCCTAACAACAGTTTCTTAATCAGCAGCGCATCAGATGGAATTACCTGCACTTATGCGTGTCTTCACGCATTCACAGAATAGCGCACGACCCTTTCTGTACGCGTCTATGCTATATCACCTATCATTAAGGCAATTCTTCCACCTCTATCTACCAGAGTGTTCACATTCATTTCTGCATCATTAATCATTCAAAGAGCAAATATTACTGATTTCAGTATGTACAAGCACGGATAAATAACTACATTGCTGATTTCACTACTTATTGTGTTATTCGCCTTATCTTGTTCTTTATGTCGAATGATAATAAATCATCGAGTCCTGCAAAAAGAGCCATCGTCAACGAAGCGAGGCGCTTAAGCTCGACGACTTACAACGCCGGTGAATTCCCTTGTGATTATACTTATATGTGAATACATTTTCTTTGTCACAGTGGAAAACCGTGCAGTGGGTGAACAAACAAGTTCTTGCTTATTTCTCTCTACAGAAAGCGGCACTGGCTTTGTAGGAACACGTTTGTAGTTTGCAAAAGCTCAAAGCAGATTAAGCCTAATTTTAGAATCAGATTTTTGTAGACATCCTTACATCCGACACTTTCTTCTTAAATGTGTCGTGAGTCCTACAGTTCCTTAAGCATAGTGGAGGCATTTTTCTAAGGCGGACATGATCCTGCACATACACATGAGTCCAGCTATATTGTTATGCTGCTTCTGAGAGCGCTGAATAATGTAGGAAACATATAGACATTCTTCCAACAGACTTATCATAAATGCCAGGAATCAATATGGCTGTGTAAGCGAAGCAGTGGATTACAGTTATTGAAAGGGACAGTCGAATAACTTGTCACGACAGAACTGAGAGAGCGAAAGAGAGAGAGAGAGAGAGAAGGTGCACCAGATTGCCTCAGACGCGTTCGATGCGCGCATTGTGCTCCACGGGGGAACACTATGGTCATGATTCAAGCTACACTGTAAAATGAAGACAAAAAAGAACTTTGTGACTCCACACTGAAAGGCGTTCGAAGAAAAAGCGCTGCGAAGAGGTTCGGAAGGAAGACGCGGCCACCGAATGCGAATGATTAAGCGAAGCGGCGTCAGCATGACTTTTTCTGCTCATATAAAGGGCCAAACAATGTGAACACACGCGAAGCGGTGATAAGCTGCGTTCGTGCGAACAACGGTACCGTGGGGAGCAGCCGTGGATTTGCACCACCACGGACCTCTCTGCAATGCGCAGGTCGATCGACCACCTCGGCCCGTCAGAACGATAATTACAGATGCGCTGCCGACATTTGGAAATTGCGTTCAGCGAAGTTTAAGCGAACCACAACGAAACGTTAACTGACGTCGTAAATAATACTTATTTATTTCAGTGCAGTCGACACATTAATCAAACCGAGCGTTGTGAGATTCCCATCTTTTGAGTTCCACTCGTTGAATTGCGGAAGTTACGGCATTCAAGAGCCACATTTTCCTATAGTACTTTCCAGCGCGCGTTTCCCTGAAGCGCGTAATAACGGCAAACAGTGAGTCGGAAAATGTCAGCAGCAAACATGTTCTCTGCAAAATAAAGC
The DNA here is from genome assembly GCF_023375885.2 of Dermacentor andersoni. Classification (NCBI taxonomy): domain Eukaryota; kingdom Metazoa; phylum Arthropoda; class Arachnida; order Ixodida; family Ixodidae; genus Dermacentor; species Dermacentor andersoni. The sequence goes on from NC_092817.1 coordinate 81,481,618, forward strand.
GATTCGAAGCCTCGAATTCATGTGTACACTTCAACGTGAACAGGCAGGCGCTAGCCTCCATATAAATTAAGGATATCACGGCTCCACCGTATGGACAAAAAAAGTGTAAGTCCTGTGTACTGCGCAGACAAGCGAAATCGCTAACGGAATATCGAGCCTCCTCCGGATTACGTGAACGCAGCGGAATACTCAGAACATGTTTAAAAATGGAGGACTTCTTGATTGCTTCCGCTAGAATTTTTTTTGGTATCCTCCTTGCAATGAAATGGTAGCGCCTAGTCATCTCGAGGCCTAACAAATATTGCTCTAGCTGGGTAAGTATCTCTCCAAATGAGTATTTTGCTACAATAATGGTGGTAAATGTAGGGAAACAAGGACAATGTGCCTAGATTACGATGTGCCTAGACTAGGATGCTTTTTCCTGCACTTACATTTCCACTAATTTTTCGTTTATTTATTTCATTTCTTAAGCACAAGTAATTTCCCCTATGTTATCCTTGGTGTCAGTGTTTGTTGGCTTCCTATGATATGACTAACCAAAATCGGGCCCCTCGGTTAACCCCCTTTCTTTTCGTAGATTAGAATGTAGAATTTTGTAGCTGAATGGTGCAGTGTGGTTCTGTTTACACGGTCAATGAATCTCAATAGTTGCTACTAGAAATAAATGAAATAAAGAAAAATGTCCGATGGTCAATTTCCAATCCTGCCCCCAGGCACATAAACTTAATGTTCTCTAACCATACACGCATGCCCCCACGAAAAGGCGAACTAAACTCCTGCAAGCCAGCGCTTGAGACGCGCACTATAGGCATCTTGTATAACAACAATTTCCATATATACATGATTAATTTACAAAGCCACGAAGCCAATTGAAGTCAAAAGCACATTGTTGGGCAAATATATCTATTAACTATCACTCCCATGCTGGTTGACAAAATATCGTGTCGGAGGTTCTTGCGCTCTCAAGTAGGGGGCGGTAAGCGTACAGAAGTTTTTGTACACATTCACAGAAATTCACCTATTCAAGCCTAGATGACGATACGTATTTTTCGGGGACACGAAACAAAAAGACGAACGGTGCGGAGCAGAACATGGCCTCGAGCACCTAGCCAAAGAATGCTGCGCATTAAAAGCTAGCGCGTGCATCTTCAAGCTGAGCATGAAGAAAGAAGTTGCCGGACACGTTCGTCTTCGAAATGCGCTGCACGTCTCCCATCGTACTGTGGCGCTGTGGTGTGTTTCTATAAGACCAAGCACGTCGTGTCTCGTGATCGAACACGTTTTAAGGCCAAATAAAGGTACCTGCTTTCTCTGAAAGGTCCACGACGGTGGCTGAGGGGCACTCTCGTCACTGAAATCGACAGCGCGTTTATTGCCGTAATGCGCAAGCTATCGCTTGCAAAGATATCAAGCCAAGACAAGGTTGGCTCTGCTGGGTTTCAAGTGTGGAACACTTTAGGGGCCCGGGATGTCGACAGTTGTGGAAGGTGTAGCAATAGCTTGTGCTCTGCGCAAACACAAAGACTTTGCCTCCGCACAATGTGGTTCTCCTTACGAACTTAAAGGCCGCGTTACAAAAACTATACCATGGTCTGCAATCCCTCAAGTTTCCACGCAGATCACTAGCCATCTTGAAAGAACTCAACAACAAAAGCTTCACAGTAAAGTTTCAGTGGATTCCCTCCCACATTGGTATCTCTGGCAACGAAAAAGCTGATGCGCTCGCATAAGCAGCGCTCTATCATCCTCCCAAAGTCAAAGCTCCCAAGAGTAATCAAGTGCAAAAATCTGATATTCGAAATCACTTTGGGTCGCTTTGGTTTCCACCGCATATGCCCTGCGTAATCAAGAGATTTCACCGAGAGGAAGCCTCATTTCTATATCGAATAAAGACAGGATCTGCTAATGCACCGGTCTGGTTATTTAAGACGGGGCGAATCAATTCTACGAACTGTACGGCATGGAATGAGAGAGGAGACATTCAGCACTTTTTGTAGTCCTGCCAGAAATTCCAAGATGACAGGGACGCTTTCCTGAAGAATCTGCAAAAAAAAGGACCTTCCGTATGCATGCCTGCAACACCTTATATTCCCCCGGGGATCAGTTATAGCCCACAAAGAAACTTCACGTCTCCTTATCGAATTCTTAAGAGAGACTCGTTTGATGGACATATGGTGAAACCCTTCAGCGATATTGAAATTGACGCTCGGGCGGAGCAATTGCCGGCCTTCATCGCCAGGCTAAACACGCCTGTTGCTACAATTCACCACCACCACCACCACCACCACCACCACTACATCGCCCGTCCAATGTCGTTGGGCGCCATGCACCCAGGCTGATATCGACACTAGTCAAGGGAGGGCGCCACAGCCTCTCTGAATAGACTCTGCGAACAAAGAGCCGGTCTTTCCCGCCATGGACGCCGTACAGTTGACGCGGATCGAGCCACAGCAGGCGCTTGCTCGCGAAAGACAGCGACGCCGGAGGGTCGATTCGTCTGTGCGATTACGTGAAGCAGGAGCCAAGCTTCAATGAAGAGAGGAAAATCTCCAGCTTCGTCAGGCAGCAGTCAAGGCTCAAGAACAGCGAAAGAAAGCGAATCCTTCGGTTAAATCTCGGAAAGCTCAAGGGAAACGGCAGAAAAGGCAAGCTAGCCCTATAATTTGGTTAAAGGCAAAATGCAAGCTGCACGCAAACGTAGGCAAGCGAATCCCCAACTTCAAGTCCAGCAAGCTCAAGCGAATCCCCAACTTCAAGTTGGTGACACAAAAGCAAAACACAAATAGACAGAAGACAAACACAACGTACTCACAGCATTAACACAATCTAAACACTGGCGAATCACTGATCCGCGCTTCCGGCAGCTTTCACGCTGAGTGTAACTGCATCAATTTTTTTTATCTCTCTCGATCATCCCAGGCTAGTGAAAAACATGTTATTACTATTATTAGCCTCGCTACCTGTCTTACTATCATTCATTTCTACGCTCCGAAAAAAAAAAAATTGGCAGAGACCCTTAGGACTGCTTACGCGTGGCAGTGCGAAAGCGTTACACCGTTTGTAGACCTCGGAATGTCATGAACGCGCTCACGTTATACGCTCATGCGCCACCTCATCCCCATTGGGCCGTAGCCTATTTTGTGCTGTCGGAGTCGTTTTGTTTTTATATTAGATAAAGTCGCACAGATCTAAAAAATGATAGACTTCCCGAACTTTCTTATTCGGTATGCTTGGAAAAACTTCGCTTCGTAGCGGTGACATAATGATGAGTGTAGTGTATCGGGAAACGAGGTGGTGCAATGGTACCTGCCACGAACACGCACGTGAACAAACTAGTACACACAGACAGTCGCTCTCACTTTCATTGTCCCTGTGAAAACCCACGGTAGAGAAAGGAGCTTCGAGACATTCACCAGAGCGCGAACCTAAATTATGAAGGACGCATGCATCGTACATCGGACGCCACTTTGTGCCCGACAAATAAGGCCCCGATGTCATGGGGGTGTTGCGTATCCATGGTGCTGAGCATGACTAACATTCTTTGTTTCGCAGTGCGCCCTTTGCTTGCCTTGCATTAAACTTTGCGAGCGGTAGTTATGTTGTCATTGTTATTGGCTGCGAGATCGAGCTATAGGGGGCAGCACCGTCGCCGCGTCAGTGTAGATGGGAGGTCGGAGGCGCGCATCGAGGTGTACACGGCGGCGCTTCACTGTGAGTGATTTGTGCGAATTGTTTAGTAATGAAACGCGGTTTCTGCATTGAACAAAGAGTATGTAGCCCTCCAATGTCTCATTATTGCACGAAACACATAGAGCGTTCATGCTATGCGGGAAAGAAGTGCGAAACACAGTTCTTGTTCCCGTACTTCCTTAGTGTTTTTTTTTTTCTTCCTTTCATTCACGTGATGTAGTATGAGAGATCCGCACCTTTAGCTGACACCGGCTAGGCTTCATCTCCTGGCAAAAAAAAAAAACAAGTTATCACAAAATATATAACAAATGTCGCGGAAAGGTATCACAAAAATAAATGCCACTTCATTACGCTGTTTCTGCTTTTTTCACAATCCCGGAAGCAGGTTCAAGTTCAGTTGAACTTTACAGTATATGCTAACTATGGTTGCGCAAGCCTGTGGTTCGCAAGCTTACTCAGCCTTACCCATTCGGCGACGCGTTCCAAGTATCCCTGCTTTTGCCGGTGACTTTAAGCCTCTGCATGTTGTTGAAACAGCACCCGTCGGCTTTCTTAAGAGACATAAGGCTCCCTGCTCCTAATTAGCATCGTAGCATGGCGGCTGGTGCTTTCTATGGAAAATAGCTGGCTCAATTATGTACGTTGTTTTCCCTCTCCTTATCAGTCAGCCGGAAAGTTGTTTTTTCTGGGCAGCATGGTCACTGTTGACTTCTCGTGTCGCCACGATCAGAAAAGCAGCTCTCTCTATGCAAACGGGTCTGGGACAGCGGCAAGTCTCCGCAATGGCGGTTGAAATTTTCTTTTCGCACGCTAAGTGTTGTACGCTGTGGAATGCTTCATGCATATGTATTACGCTGTCATGACGTCGCTATTGAAGCTTTCTGCACAGAAGCGTGATCGTTTTTCTTATTTGCTTTTTCTCTTGCGTTTACGAAGCTCTAAGAATACACTACGCGCAAGATGTGCGTCATTTCCTTTATGTGCTGCCCACTATACACGTCATCCTGTATAGTGCTTATCAGGGTATATATAGCAGCTGGCGAGATGCTTGAACATGACAGCTTGCTGTACAACTAGATCTTCCATTTCTGCCACTTCAGAATGTATAAAAAACTACGGTGCCTCTACACAGCAAAATTGGTGAAATGTAGGCAAAGTGATGGTGTATTTCAGCGTCACACTTTGTTTCATTTGCCTAATGCTTTCAAGAGCAGATAATTGCATTACTGACAGTAGTCTGTCTTGGTTATGTTAGTTAAGCAAGCATCACATATATGTGACGATGCCCGGTGCTAGTAACTTTCGAACAGCTTACACCATTGACTTACTAACACAGTGATTTAGATTTAATTGTAATGCTAGCGACACATGTACAGGTGAATGCTGTGCAGGTCTTTTGGAGTGCAACGGGCAAGAAAGGCTTAAATTTGTGGACACAGCTTTTAGTCAGAAATTTACCAAGAGCTTTTTATATGCATGGTGTTTCAGCTAACTTTAACCAGAGTTTAAAGACATGCCGATACACCCTAAGACGACCCGATCAAATGCATGTTGCTCCCTTTTGAATGTAGTGTGGCACGCTATATTTTGTATTTTGCTGAATTTGATCATTAGTCAAGATTAATTAACTAAGTTCTGAAGCAACAAACTTGGGAAAAAATTCCAATTAGTTGTAGAGCGCTTTGCAAGATGTCCTATTAGAAAATTTCTAACTATCTATCTATTAAGTATTAGTGTTTTTCAGCTTACTGCGGATGCCCGCGAAATACAAAAAAATAATACCACGTGATATACCCGCTTGCGCGCCGTGATTGCAGCGCTCCCAAAGTGTCCGCGTAAAACGAACACAGCATCTTGCAGGGCGTGCTGCCGCTTAAAGGGCAATGGGGCAGTGACGAAGTCGTTGGCTGTGCGATTTACGCCAGCGATATGCTTCCCTCGCGGCGGTTCATGATAGCGATAAGCAACGGTGATTTACCATTACCAAGTAATGGCAATTTTGGCAGCACACCTTTTATATGCAACAGCATCGAAATCGGCGGAGGTGAAGCAGGCTACAAGCACTCCGCCAACTTGCAAAAACAAGTTTAATATCTTGGGTCCAAATACAACCCGTATCAGATATGACGCTTATAAGAAGAGATACTACACTTTGACCCACGTCGTCCATGTCCACGTTTGCACTGCCCTTGCTTTGTAGGCGTTTCGAGCGTTTGCGTATCTCCTTCCTTTGCTTCCACTATCCCATTTCTCACGCTCCCGTCCCGCTTCTCCAGTTTCCTGTGGCTGAATGGGGCCTGCGGTCCCTTTGTCCACGCGAATGTATATAAGAATTACGGGAAATGAGTCCGAACCTAGGTTGAAAATTCTGTGTCACCTCTGTGCCATATGCTAAACAGCTTCGCTGGTCATCCACCTTCACAGAAGTGGAATGACTCATAATATTTTTTTTTCCTGAGAGGGTGGGGGAGAGAGAGAGAAGTGTGAGTGGCCACCGATCGAATGCCTTAAATCTGCCCCCAGTGTTAGACTTGCAGGTTCCTTTCTTTCACACTCGAGAAGGAGGTGGCACACTTCGTCTGGGGATGGCCACAAGAGCACTGCGGAGCAGGGGCGCATCTTATTGTGCACAAGAACTACGACGTATATGTCGTACGATGTGACGGGCGTTATAGTAATGCCTAAAATGTTCTGTTATTTCTCCGATTTTGTGGAATTAACACTTGTGTACATGGGTCTGTATATAAAAATCTGGACCGTTTAGACTACTGATCAAAGCAGGTATTTCCGCTAAGACGACAAACTGTTTGAATCGGCAGCCAGCGGACTTAACTCTGTGAAAGAGGAACATTGAATGTTTCATCATTATTGTGCGCCTGATTGGCAGCTCCATCATCGGCAGTGTTTCCAGTAATAATGCAGTGACCTGGGATCCACTGAAACTGCATAACCTCATTCTTTGCGCTTACTTTTGTGAGCTCTTTCAGCGTTTCAAGCAGTAAACAATAAATATGTACTAAACAAACTTTAGTTTACGCTTTTTAGTGACGCGAATGCGGCTTGAGAAGCGCAAAAATTATTCATTTTTGTACATTCTCTACTGATATTATGAAACGTAAGGGCGATATAATAGCAAACAGCTCAGCGATAGTGGAAGATCTCACTCGAGGTAATGTAAATGTTTGCTTTAACGCCAGATGTGGTACGACGAATGCTGACGCAGAGGAATTACTACGGCGCAATCCGTTTATATACACGTGAATATACTCTGAATATAAAGTCTAAATCTGCTGTAGTGTGAGTTTCTAGCACGGCTACCACGAACATCTCTCTCTTAGCTACTATTTCCTCGACCGATAGCTCAATTTAGGAAGTTGTCAGCATCCAAAGAGGACAAGTATTATCGGCTTTGCACTATTCAAAGCTAGGTAACAGCGTTTGAAACAATCTTGTGAATTGCACTTTTGTCATTTTACCTCATGGTGTAGTTTAGTGAATGCTTGCCACGGTGCGTCAAAATGCTATAAGCGGGTTGAGCGGGTATCAGCCGTTCGTATGGCTGGAAACGCTTTCACTGCGTGTTCCACTTGCGTTCTGTCTACTCTGCTCACACCGCTGCTTCGCAACGCAACTTAGTGCTATTCTTGCCCGTATTCCTGCGCAATGAAGTTCAAGGAGCTAGTTAATGAGTACTCTATACTTCACCGCCTGTCTGCATACATAACCTCTTCCTCTTTCTGTTTCGATTTTCTGTGAAATAAAAAAATAGTAACAAAGTTCACTTACACAAATTATCCCACTGTGGAGTGACAGCGGGTTCGCAGGATCACCATGTGGCCTCACACGTGGTTATTTTATTCATGGTAAGACTAAACACGTAGCATTTGAGCATAAAAATGTCCTTCCATAATAGTGTGCTTGAGGTGGATGCGAAAAGGTTCCGAATAGATAAGAGTCAAACTTACAACGTAGTTTTCCTTATTTAGGCAAATAATGGCCACTACCTCTCGTCAAGCTAACAATACCACGCTAAGGAGCGTATTCTAATAGCCATCAGAAACGCAGTGATATGAAATCCGGCCTGGAGCGACCGAAATGTCACATAGATTCTCTTGTAATACCCTAGTTACACTACCATCTTGTAGCAGAGGATCAAAGTATCTAAGTGCCAACATTCGCTCCACCTCGTCAACGTTTCGTGGTATTACAATGTCACAAAGATTGCGGAACGATTAACACACCGCGTCACGGAATGCACAGAGCGCTGCGCTCAGGCTTTGCAGCGACGACTTCGCTTCTTTAAAACAATGACAAATGTTTGTAATGTTAATGAAACACACTGCGGCAATAAAAGTGAAATGACAGTAGCGAGCAGAGGTCGCAACGATGGCACACTGCGCCCTCAATTCGTGCAGACACTGATTTCATTACAGCGCAAACTACAGCGCAATGCCAAATGCTTCTGTACATCGTAAAAAACGCATACCGATATTTACGTAGATGCTAGAACCACGGAAACTCAGTATTTAAAGGATATATGCACCCCGCACGGGCACGTGTAAACACATAGCGGCTTGAAGAAGGCTTGACGCCGTCTTCACGTGGCAAATACCCAGCGGCTTGAAGACGGCTTGACGCCGTCTTCAAGCCGCTGGGTATTTGCCACGTGACGCAAGAGGTATAGAATGCTTAAATACATTTAGATTTGTGTTGTGCGTGTACATTTATGTGCTTGCATGTCTCCTTGTCATTCTTTCATCGACAAGGATCATGTTTTGGCTCTGTCCTGAGTCCACGTCTCACATTGTGCATCCTGTATATTTGTGTTTGCATAAATGACCTATGTAGTGTATAGTCATAAAGATTGCATGGGACTGCGGAGGAATACAAAGACAATTGTAGGCTTAGTTTTTGGTTGTACAGCAAATAATCAACTGCTTCACTACAACTTCGCATCAGATATATTCCATATGCACGTTAGAATATGTGTGAATCAATAATTTTTTATTGAAGAGGCTCCAAACGTGCCAAGAAAGTAGCCTACCTACCAACCTATCGACTACAATGTATCTCTGCACGTAAGTGGCAATAAGACTATGCGTTAAATAGCGCCCTCCAGCGTAGAACCCACAACACTAAGCTAGATGTGTCATCTGCTGCATATGAGAGAAGACAACGTCACAGTGATACACATGCTCAAAACACAAGAGCCTGTCGAGCAGACGATTGTGTGGCCATGTGATTGTGTTGCCATTAGTACGACTTAATAAGCTCAGTGAGGTAGCTCAAGGATAGTTCGTATCTGTAATGACACTAGTAGATAATTAATTACACTGGTACGTAATTCAAAGCGCTGCGAAAGAGACAAACCAGTAGATGTTGAACGCGCGTTTGAAAACAAGCTCACGACATCAGGAAACAAAGAAATAATAGAGTTGCACAGTACAGCTTGCCACGTTGCACAAGTATAAATATAGTTTCCAGCAATCTCGATGACAGGTGAGCTTCGTTTCAAATGACGCTAACAGCACAATAAAGGGCATGGGCTAGTTCCGCTATCTAGTTTTTTAAATAAAACGTGAAGTTTCAATTTTTAGGCTCTGAGTGATAACTAAGTATCGAGACAGATGCTCCCATGATGCAGATATCGCCATTCTGACGAGGTGCGAAAGAAAATTCCCAACGAAACTTCCTTCCGGTGAACTGATTTCCACCATCTGCATGCCTCCAATATTGCATAAATAGGCTAGTTGCAAAGGCAGTGTGTGCACTTAGTTAAGTTGCTGCTGAATTAATTCAATTTTCAGAAACCATGGGTCAAGTTGCCTAGACAAAACTGCTAACATATTGCGATATTCAGGTGCTACAATGCAACTTTTGCACCCGCTGTGGTCGCTTAGTTGTTACGGTGTTGGGCTGCTGAGCACGAGGTCGCGGCATCAATTTTTGGCCACGGTGGGCGCATTTTGATGGAGGCAAAATGCAAAAGCACCCGTGTACTGAGATTTATGTGCACGTTAAGGAAGCCCTGGTGGTCCAAATTATTCCGAATTCCCTCACTACGGCGTGCCTCATAATCAAATCATGGCTTTGGGGCGTAACGATCCCATAATTTTGAATAAACTTTTACGTGCTCAGCTGTGCTAGAAATTTCGCCACATCTCTCATTCATTGAACTCTGAGGGTTTCATCATCTGAGAGACGAAAAAGAAAAAGAAAGGTGAAGTTTCGCGCTAATAGAACTACTAGTCCCATTAAGTCCTAGAAATATTTTCTCTCCTCCCCATCTTTCATCTCCCCCATCCCGCTCCCATGTGTAGGGTAGCAAACCGGTTAAGCTAAACTGGTTAACCTCCCTGCCTTTCCGTCTCCACTTTTTCCTTACTTCTTTCCTTGCACCACCAGTGAGGTAATTAATCAGCATAACGAACAAGGTTCATTGTATTTGCTGAATTGCAAGAACGCCCTTCCGCAGGGTGTCCTTGCATTCCTTCGCCGAAAACACTATATCTTGAAATATTTCATCCCCGTCGATTAACTCCACTTCAAGTGACCACTCCACGTCTACCTTTCATCGTAATTTCAGACAGCGCTTGCGAATTAACGCTGAGTCATTGAAAAGTATAGGTGCGCTCACGACACAGTTGCCATTAGGGGCCAATATTTTGACTTTTCTTAACTGTGTGACTCGCTCAGCAGCACACTCCTTTATTTCTTATATTTCCAATTGATAAAGCCCATAGCAGTTTAAGAAAAAGAGTTCTAGCATCAGGCTCTTTTCTCGATGTATAATTGCTTCATAGTCCGAACATTTTAACTAGCTTTTTGAATTGACGCTATTTGGCCAAAACTGGCCCTTGCGCCATTAAAGCACATGAATCAATCAACTAGTCCTTCAGGCACTACTATGTGCTCGCCGATTCTTGCCGGCCACCACTTGTGTTTTCGAGCCATCTTGGTTGTGTTCCTCCAAGCAAGCCATCCGGGGCACCCGAGGTGCTTAAAAAAACTTACTAACGCACGCAAGGAGGCAACCACAGAATTATTCATAATGGTACCTTTTATATCAAACAATGTGCTATAAACCGCGTACAGCACCGGCCTTGAGGGAGTGCCGCCATCCTATAATAGCAGAGTCCCTGAGTTCTACTATAAGGCCATAGCCTGGCACATATGCGGCTAAGAGGTTGGCGGTTGGGTGCTGCAGTTTACTCATGCTAGTCACGCGACTTCTCGCGGTTCGTTCTCCAGGTCAGAGCTTTCTACCCAGCGTGTCACCATCCATCTTTGTCGATGGCTGGGTCGAGAGCCCGATCGAGGTGGCGACCTGCGGTGCCCACCGACTGTCACTTTCGGTTGGGATCACCCGTCATGCTATCGACCTCAGTAAGAAAGGTCGCTGAGAAAGGTCAGAGCCTAGGGCCACGCTAATAGAGATTGCTGTCGTGCCTCTATGTAAACCTCCATTCATAGAACCTGCCACCTTATCCTTCTGTTGTAATACTGATTCTTTCTCGAGAGTTCACTATAGATGAACTGCGGACCGCTGTGTCAAACAAACATTTCTATGGCCGTCACCACATTAGAAAGCACAAAAGATAAATTAGAAAAAACGGAACGTACCTAGGGGCAAAAAGCAGAAGAATATACTGTCTGGTGCATTAATTTGCGGCGAAGATGCAGCATGCGATTGGATGAAGTGGTCGGTTGACGCAACGGGGTACTACGAGCTTTGCAAAGGATCGAGAAGCAAGAAGTGTGATCTTGACCGTCATAAACGTCACCCATATAAAGAGGCCGGTATCATCGAAAACACAGAGGCGGTAATCTCGATGGTACACTCTCGAGGGTTGCAGTCACTTTCACGAAATTTGAAGCCACTATCACTGGGCGCGTGGTACCTGCGGGCGACAACGCTCCCAACACTGTGCTAAGAGAGCGTGTTTGCCACTGGGACAGAAAAGATGCAGCCCACAGGCACCGACACGTCCTGTGCTAGTCACGCAAAAACGCGCGAAAATGATTGTATCCCTGGAAATGAACGATCTAGAAGACCGTCCACGAGCTTAGTGAGACATTCCAGTGATCAAAAGCGCCCGCAAGCATCAAGTGGTACAGGCAGTAAGACGTACTGCCTGACTACGAGGCACATGGGGCCTTATTCTGTCGCATTATCGAAGATAAAACGACAAGTTACTTTTGCTGTTGTGGACTTGCGTCCTTTCCGCTTCATTTAGAAGTTCGCATAATATAAAGGCACAAAGACTTAAGCAACAGCTAATTAGTATTCCACTGAAATTTACTTCACAGTTCCAGCTTAATAAGTGACCATAAATTTGTCCATAGTGTATACCAGTGAACGTTCCTGTGGAGTTACCACACTTGTAGGAATCAGTATGCAGCTTCAGTTGTACCGAACACGGGCATGATAATTAGTCGTACACTAAAGGTTTTATTGCGATTAGTATTCTGAGCCTACTAACGCTACTTTGAAGGGCTGCTAATTGCTATCTTAGACTCTCTTAAAAAACATTTCCGAACGTTAGTTTAAGTCCCGGTTCCTTCAGCACAGCGGCCCAATGCTCTACCCATGATTCCGCGGACAAAGGCGTAGAAATACCGCATTGCACCCTTACCAATTTCAATCGTGCAAGGCAGCCCTTCGAGATGCTCGGCACGTAAATAGCGTTGCATGGTACCAATTTACTGACAAAAGTGAGAACGCGTGCTTTTATAGCTGACAATGAAGATAAAGGTTTACACTTGATAAGAAGCGTATGCAATCGCGCAGTCATTCACTCGAAATCATATATGAGGAACCCCAATTCTATACACACTCGCGCATGCTAAAACCCAATCACAGTGCAGCACGTTGCCCTCTAAATCACCTGAGGACTTAGAACGTCCTGAAAACGCATGGTTCGCAGTGTTTATAAAAGATGTGTTTGACATAGAACAAGCGTTCACCGACTACATACTCCCATCGAGGATGTACGGGGTACTTGACGACGTCTTCGTCAGGGGACTCAAGCATTTTAGAGCCCACAAATGCCTCTCCTATTTCTAGAACCGCCGTCTCCTGCTCTGTGCCATCGAGGACGGTCCCTAAGAGACGGATACAGAATCAGGAAGTCAATAAAGTCGTGAGAGTGACGTCACCGAGATGTGTCTGTATCATCTTGTGGGTGCCTGAATTGCAGGAATGCTAATTGCATCAACGCCGACAGTCATCGTGAGATGGGTTCTGGCGGAACTTTTCCATGCTGTGCTTCATAACCACAATTTTGGGTTTTTAAGTTGGTAGTGTCATTTCCTAGTGTACTAAGATTGAAAAATAAAATTTGGACAGCAAAGTTTACACTAGAAGGGCAAAATCAGATGGGTGTTCGTGAATTTTCAAACATTATTGCTTTGATTTACCAGACCTTCAATTTATTGAATATCCTTCGCTGTTAAAAACAAATCAAACGGTATGAGGAAGCCATAAATAAAGTTCTTGTGCTCTTAGTTTAACTTCTCCATGAAATCTATTGTTTGCCTCACGGGGCGTGTTATATACCTCACCCTGCCTGGAAACTTTTGAAACATCTTGGGGTTCTTTGTATTTAATGAAAGGGCCTCCTATTATATTATTACGTTAGCATATCCATGAACATAACACCCGACGAGAGGTGTGACTACATTAACAAGAGAACTGCTTCACATACTATTCGGCCAGTGCCACTTTCTGCAATGCCCTAGATACCAATAAGTAGTTGCCTCTGTAACACAAATAAATACGAGTGTTCCGTCGCGCTAAAGGGGGTCCGCACATAACGACACCTTAGAGAGAAAAAGAAAGAGAGAGAGAAACGAAGACGGAAAGGCAAGGAAGTTAACGAAGGGCGGGCCAGATTATTGGCCCTACACTTTGGGAGGGCGAAAGGGAGAAATGTAGATAAGAAAAGCAAAGCTAAACAATAATTAGGAAGCTGCAAATGTGAACATGCTCGCAGGGGAATCTTCGTTAACAGTTACAAGTGTTGGTACACGGTCTAGTCACCTTCAAAAAGCGCAATAGGACTTTTATGGCCTTGTACATGCAAGAACGCTTAGGCCAAAGTTCCAGGATCGTTTCCAACGACCGTGGTCTGTCATATAAGCGGCTAAGGCTAGGTCGCCGAGAACATAGTTGAGAGTCGAAGACTGGGAAAGTGGCAAGCCTTAGAACTTCTATGGCAGAATACAAGCCAGAGTTCTCTGCGTCGTAAACACTCTATGTTCAAGTAGTATATCAGGTTGCCGAAAACATAGAGTTTCTAACCATTCCCTTGAGGTAAAGGTGCCTTGCGAAGCTGCTTCGAGTGTGGGAAAGCTGGGATGAAGTGGCTTCGAAATGGCATCGTTCACAAAGTCCCACAATATATATATTGAAAATACGCCTGGCGACCAGTGTTTCGTCTGTGATGATCATTTAATCTGTAATAAAACAGCATTTCTGGTGCACCATAATACAGGAAATTGTTATTCAAGCTCAAGCGCTGGCGACAGGGTATACACTTATTCGAACGTGAACCATACCACATGGCCGGCGGCCACTATTAAAGAAAAAAACGAAAAGCCCTCGCTCGTTGTGGCTCGGTTTCAATTGCACGTTTTCGTTTACTTCGTTTACCGTCCTGCTCTATAAAGGAGCAAGCATAGCCCTATTATGGAAAAACGGAAAATAGGTAAGAAGACGTGCTTTCAATCTTGAAAGTACGTGAAGAAAAAACAGCGCTACAAAGGGGGGCGGGGGTGGTGGACTAAAAGAAGAACATGTACGACGGACAGGGGCTAACTTCCGAAGAAATTTTATTTGAAGAAACAGGGTTTACATAGATGGAAAAAACGAATAGTACCACCTTGACGTCAACACCTCTCTATCGCATCAGAAATGACGCCCGTCATTGGCACTTGCCGAAAAAGATATTGCATTTCTGATGCGATAGAGAGGTCTTGACGGCACGGTGGCACTATTCGTTTTTTCCAGCTATGTAAACCCTGTTTCTTCAACTAAAATTTCCTTGGAAGTTAGCGCCTGTCTATCGTACATGTTCTTAATTCATTTAGTCCGCGTCATTGTAGCGCTGTGTTTTCTTCAATTATGTCACACCAACTCGCCCACTTCAAGCTCCTGCTGCTTTAAAGTATGTCTTCGTACCTAAGGTATACTGAGCACGTTTTAAGCATATAGCCTAAGACAAGGCAAGCTGAACCTTCTATATCTCGTAATTCTGTTGACGTCACATCGCACGTTAAGAAACTCGCAAAGATGGTGGCGGTCAGCTTTTACTTTAGGTGCAAAGCATCGCAAATGACCTTATCGATCATTCTTTTTTCAGTATGTGCAAATGCCCGACTTAGCCTTTCCTTCGAACTTGTTCATTAGACAACTAAGATGACAGCGACGACGGGGTGATGACCTGGGCCTGTACAGGTGCTGGAAACACTCGTGCAATTAGAGCTATTCATTCATTCAAGAAAGTTTCCAGACAAACAAATGTGAGTGGTTCTCCTTTACTAGTTCTCTCGCTGGCACAGTGCACGAACAGCGAAAACAAATGTATCTTTCTTTCCGTACTTTTTGTACACTTCTCTATTACAATGATAAAATAGCGTGACTCGAACAAGAAAGAACAGGGTGCCCTGCATGGCGAGAGCGTTGTATATATATATATATATATATATACGGTATTGTTGGTAAACTTCCCACTAAAAGCCGTGTCTACGAATTTAAGCATTTCTTGCAAGTTACATTCCACAAAACCTGCACATCATTCACCTGTACATGCGTCGCCAGCGTAGTAATTAAATATAAAGCACTGTTTTAATAAGACAACAGTGTAAGCTGCTCCAAGGTTACTAGCAACGAGAATCGTCACATGTACGTGATGCCTGCTTAATTACCCTAACCAAGACAGACTACTGTAATTAATGCAGTAATCTGCTCTTGAAAGCATTAGGCAAACGAAACAAAGTGCGACGCTGCAAAACACAATCCCATTACTTATATTTCACCAATCTTGCTGTGTAAAGACACCATTATTTTTTCAGGCATGTTGAAGTGGCAGAAATGGGAGATCTGGTTGTACAGTAACTAGTCATGTCCAAGCATCTCGCAAGCTGCTATACCCTGATAAGCACTGTACAGGACGACATGCATAGCGACCCGCACAGAAAGGAAATGACACACATCTTGCGCGCAGTGTATAGTTAGAGCTTCGTAAACGCAAGAAAAAAAAAGCAAATAACAAAAACGATCACGCTTCTGTACAGAGAGCTTCAATACCGACGTCATGAAAGCGTAATGCATATGCATGAAGCATTCCACAGCGTAGAAGGCTTAGCGCGCGAAAAGAAAATTTGAACTGTCATCACTGAAGCTTGCCGCTGTCTCAGACCCGTTTGCATAGAGAGAGCTGCTTTTCTGATCGGGGCGACACGAGAAGTCGCCAGTGACAATGCTGTCCAGAAACAACAACTCCTCGGCGGACTGATAAGGGGGTAGAAAACAACGTACATAATTGAGCCCGCTATTTTCCATTGAAAGCCCCAGCCTCCACGCTACGATGGTAATTAGGATCAGAGAGCCTTATGGATCTTAAGAAAGCCGACGTGTATTGTTGCAAGAGCATGCAAAGGCTTAAAGTCACCGACAACAGCACGAATACTTGGAACGCGTCGCCGAATGAGTAAGGCTGCCTAAGCTTGCCAACCACAGGCCTGCGCCAGCATTGTTAACATGCACTGTGAAGTTCAAGTGAACCTGAACGTGCGTCCGGGATTGTGAAAAAAAGCAGGAACAGTGTGATGAAGGGACATGTTTTATCTCTTATTTTCATATATCAATGGTGATTTCCTGTTTCTAGCGTGCAGACAATGCAATCAAAATTCTATGCTGCTTTCAATATAACGCCAAGTGCAAGAATAAAACGGCGCTATTTCAAACCGACGGATCACTTTCCCACTTAGTATTCCGCTTCGGAAGTAACTGTCGAAAACGATTCTCTTGCGTGCGAAGTTGGTGTTGCCACGTTTACTTGAGAAGCCTGCTGAGAAGTGCAATGTTGAAGGCAAGTTGAAGACCATGTGTGATACGTTTAACCCGAACATGAAAGATGCACAGTTCTAAGCTGGCGTCAAAATATTTAATAGAGCTTACATGTCTTGTAGTTCCTGCACTTTTCATTCAGGCGTGACTCATCCAAGCTAAAACTGCGAATCAAAAGCGATGAATTTATTGCGTGGGTACGAGCACTAGTGTTTCTCAATAGATTCGAGAGCAAAATTAGTGCGCTGAGGTCGGGTACAGGCCATTCCTCCTGCTGTCAGGTGATTCCGAATGAGCTGGAGTTTCCAAAAAGAAAGACTTGTCCACCAAAGTCGATGCGAACGAAGACAATGCTGACGTACATGGCATTTATCTTGTGAGCATTATATTCGTCCTTCATCTTCTTCATCTGTACATATTCATCATCATGACTAGCGTCATCCTCTTCAGCGTGCCGCCCTGCGGAATAAAGTGTTGAGGTGACAACTGTCTGAAATTAAATATATGAACTGAAATTAGGGTATTGGAGATGCTCAAATGTTGCATGATTGCGTAATATTTTGCATTATTCGAATTATTTTCTTCGTTCAAATGTCAGACGTTGCAATTTTATTGGAAATCTTTATTATATTTATGTCGAGTTTCTGCACTCCTCCTTTTGTCTTTTCTTTACGCTCATGTACGTTGACGTTGTATTCTTTCGCATCCACTGTGTTTGACACTTCATGTGAGGTGCAGGTATCGGCTTCTTGTGAACTTAGCACAGGCGATAAACATTCCAGCAGGGTGCGCAAGCCTTGGCCATTATAGTTAGCCAAGTCATAACTAACCTGCATCTCTTGCAGACAGCGCATGTAGAATAACGCACAGATGACCCAGCCGCGCGTCAATGTGCACGGCCAGGTGCTGTGGTATATGGTGGCCGAGATGAGCAAGACAGAAAACCGCCAGCGTTGGTCAGCGCCTAATACAAATATGTGCTTGCGCAAGGTGATCGTGGCATATGGGTTACAACGCTCGGATTCAAAATACGAGATGGTTGTACTAGCTCCAGCCGGGTAGTTGTCTCTTCCTTGCGGCACTATGTCTTCCCTGCCTAATCTACAAAGTGTGGGGAACGGACAAACGTAATCGGTCGATTTCCTGCCTGAATATTGCTGTTCGGAGGTACGTGAACCAACGGAGGAGTCTCTTGTCTCACAGAGAAAATAAATTTGGCATCGCATATGCTCGTATGACTACGACCGAGTTTCTACACCCTTTGTAGACATTGGCACCTTCTTATATCTGGCGAAGCCAGATGCGTATTAAACAGCCATCCAACGCCGAGTGATAGTCGTACACGTCCGTATACGATGGTCATCTGAAAGTTCCATTTAGGTTGTCAGTTCCTGACAACCTAAATCACGTCAAGACCACTCCCAATGTCACCACGGTTAGTGAAGTGCGTAACCTACATTTTGCTCTTTAATGCTTGTTATATCAATCCAGATACCTTCCAATTACACTGTACAAAAACCTACTATAGGTACTAGGTGAGCCAGAAATTCCTGCTTATCCAACTAATAACGCGTTCCTCTGACATACTTGCAATGAACTTGAATGCGTACGCCCTACGTAACTTTACGTGACACGCGTCAAAATATTCCGTTACGTCAGACGCACTTTCATAAAAAAAATTTAAGCTATTGCATGGGTGTAACGTACATCTGACAAAATTGAGAGTTCGCCGGATGTATACCTTTACTCACAGCCATTTGACAACACCGTCTTGCAACTTAAACTTCTAAATTTAGTGTGGGTGCTGCTCCAGGACAAACTATAAGGCTGAAAGTCAGAACAGGATGTCGACGCTACTGCTGGTTTTTTAAGACTAGTGTGTTGATTGGTGTGGAATCTCAGGAGTGCGATAAAACAAAGGAAGTACCTTTCTTCTCTTTCCTGTTCTTCACATGGCCCTTAATCGCAGTGTCACTGCAAAGGTGAAATTTAATACCGGATACCTGTTTCTGTTTAATACAGGATACCAGGTAGTGACGGTGGATCCGGATCATGAGACGGAAATAATCAGAAGTATAAGAATGGGCTGGGGTGCTTTTGGAAGGCATTCTCAGATCATGAACAGCAGGTTGCCATTATCCCTCAAGAGAAAAGTCTATAATAGCTGTGTCTTACCAGTACTCACCTACGGGGCAGAAACCTGGAGGCTTACGAAAAGGGTTCTGCCTAAATTGAGGACGACGCAACGAGCTATGGAAAGAAGAATGATGGGTGTAACGTTGAGGGATAAGAAAAGAGCAGATTGGGTGAGGGAACAAACGCGAGTTACTGACATCTGAGTTGAAATCAAGAAAAAGAAATGGGCATGGGCAGGACATGTAATGAGGAGGGAAGATAACCGATGGATATTAAGGGTTACGGACTGGTTTCCAAGGGAAGGGTAGCGTAACAGGGGGCTGCAGAAAGTTAGGTGGGCGGATGAGATTAAGAAGTTTTCAGGAACGACATGGCCACAATTAGTACATGACCGGGGTTGTTGGAGAAGTATGGGAGAGGCCTTTGCCCTGCAGTGGGCGTAAGCAGGCTGATGATGATCATGATGACCTGTTTCTGTTTCCGACATCAGTTCCTCCCTCACGAGCATTTTGCGCCTCATCAATGACTTCGTTTGTCGGAGAACGTTGTGAATGCTAAAAGGCATGCACAAAGTACCAGTTTCGCCTCCTAGGTATACAGCTTGGTGTTTACTGTGCAAACTGCGTGTGTTTGTCGAGGATGATAAATCAGTTGTTGGAATTGTGCCCGCATTCACTTGCAGTTGTGTACGCTTCGCAAACCGTCCACCCAAGAAGCCTTCCTGTACATATTCGATAGCCTATAATATTCATTTACGGTGCCGGCAAGTGCGATATGCGACACGTCTTTTATTTCTTAATGCAGCAAGGGACGGGAATGCTGACGTCGAAAATAAAACTCTCGCCGTATGTATGTACAGTCTGAGAAATTGGAAAGTAATACTAGAACCACTGACCCTGAAATGATGGCCTAATCTCAATGTCCACAAAAACACAATTGCGGAAAATCGCTTCTCATTTGTCTAGGGGCTCTATTGATTTCAGTTTTTCAGATAAAAAGAAAATCGGCTCGGACTGGTTGTGCACTCGTTCAGGCTTTGCCTTCGCAACGTCAGCGGGAATTACACGTGCGTATAAATAAAGGCGCTCACTTTTAATTAGGAAAGAGCTTTCTCCCGCATTCCGATAATGGATACGGCTCTGTTCATTCGCGTGCTATTTGGCCTTGCTTGCACCATGCAGGCTGGACCCTGGTGGGATCAATATAAACTTTTAGTTTTAAGAAGAATCTCGCTTCATACACGACATACACGAGCAGGAAATGACAGTCAGCTAACCTTGCTTTAGATCTTTCTGAAAATCGCTTGCATTTTCAATACGTAAACTTAAAACTTAACGCATGGGAACTTCTTCGTCTACATTTTCAAGGCTAGTGTATATATATATATATATATATATATATATATATATAGAGAGAGAGAGAGAGAGAGAGAGAGAGAGAGGTTGTCCCACATGAATTGAGCCAAGGTTTTAAATATTAAAGGCACTCCGGACGCGAGTTGAACCAAATGCATAATGTTCGCATTGGCCTAGAGTTACTCAGACTATCTTTTTATTTTCCCCTTAACTAACGGATTAGTTATGTTCAAATATTCAACTTTTTAAGTGTGGGCTGCAGACCCCAAGTGCGATACGCAGAGTTGTGGAGCACCTTGAGAAACCTCTCAATAAATTGTTTCCAACACGATATATCTCACGTGGTCCTTTTTTCCTCGTTCCAAAGAATTCCCGCGAAATATGAAAAAAATACCATGTGACTGGGTGCTTGCGCACTGTTGTTGTGCTGCTCTCAAGCGTGTGATGGATGAACAAGGTCGGCTGCAGCGAGACTGGCCCACGACAGGGCGTTATGCCTGGTGTAGGTATCTGGACATGCGGCTCTTATCGCATGGCGGTGCAAATGCCCTGTCGCGGGCCAGTCTCGCTGCAGTCGACCTTGTTGATTGAGAACACTTTATTGATTAAAGTATTCAAATAAATACTCTACAGGTAGCTCCTTGACTGAGATTTTGTTGAAGTGCGTGACTATGAAACCGAATGTGCCTCATTTGCTACAAGACTGCTAAACCACTGTGTTTACGTCGACAATCTCACTAAAATGCGAGTGAAAAAAAAAGTAAAATTAAGCCTAAGAAATGGCCTTGCACATAATGCACTAATGAGATCCGTCCTAGGAAAGCATCTTTATCGCTATAACTTTTTTTTTACAATAATTCGACATTTGCATGCGTACTGCGCGAGTCTGCGAGACTCACCAGTCAACGGGGGCGGTGGAAATAATATATGTACACGGGAGGCGATTGAGCGTTGCGCTACGGAAACGGATGGAGCTGGAAAGAAGCAAGAACAAAAAAAAAGAAATCATAGGAGTCGCTAAATTATTGGTATAACTGAGGTAATGACGCCTCTTTCCAACATAGGAAACAAACAAAATAAGACAAGTGCGTCACCTGAAATGTTGACAGTGGTAAACCATCGCGGAAAGAAAAATGCAGGAAAGGGTTTCACGCATCACGCAACTATCCCGTTTCCCCGTCCCACTGATAAAAATAATTCATTTCCAGAGTTCACGTCGATATCTCTCTCGTAGTATCGCTATCTATGCTACAGACAAAGCGAAACAGACAAAGTCGTGCTCTTAGCCAACAGACTACATTCTTGTACAATTCACTATGTCGACACATGTATTGATATACTGCTCATGTGCTCATGAGCACTAAATATGGGTCTGATTTCTTTCAGGGCTTTGTATATATGGTGCCATAAGCCGTAAAAGCCTTTGTGCTCAGATTCTGACGCATAATTAGGAATATCTAGGGTCAATATTATTACATATTATTATGTATCATGTATTATTATGGTACTGAGCATCGAAAAGCCGACACCGATAACTGCGTGGCACTAGTCTAATATCACGTACATCTCCAGTCATTGTTACATGAGCACATGCTTATAATACCAAGAAGTCATTCATTGCTCCGAGCTGACTTCTGCGACGTAAGGCAGCGACAGCGACCGATTAAAAGCAGCGAAAACGTCATGCATTGATTCTCTGCCAGCGATGCCCTGCACTTTCCTTCGCCTCTCATAGGAAAAATAACTATCACTGCAGCTAGTCGTAACAACACCAAAAAAGAAAAAGAAAAGCCCGAAAGACAGCTCAGAGGCCCAAGAAGTGGGAAGAAATTTGTCGCCAAGTCTCGGTGCACTTTGCCGATGAAGCTTTGCTAAGACGAGCTGCCGCTACATCGCATTGCCTTAAGAGGTGCTTATCCGCGTGAGCGGGCTTAACTTTGATCCCTCCAACGCCGGCCCTAGATTAGTCCGGTTCACCGAACTTGCCCCCTCGTGTTGTTTGGCCGCTGCTCTCGGCGGCAGCGGCGTGCAGTGGGGATCAGAAAAGGCAGTGCAGTAGAAGGTATAAGGAGGCTGGACGAACGCGTCAGCTCTACCGACGCGTTCCAATAACGTAACTCGGAGATAAATCGATGCTTACGGCGGTCTTTGCGCACGAGTAACGCGTCTGAACGTGCGACGTCCGGAGAAAGGCCAATAAAAAAAAAATATTTGAACGTGCTTATCCTCGCAACCCGTGCGTGTGAGTTGTCGATGAGTGTACCGCATGCAAAGCTTGGCGGGAAAAGAACAGAAACAGAAAAGAAACAGCGTAGGACGCGGATGTTTGTACCTCTGTTCACTGGTGTTTCGAAACACTTACGTGAGGGTCGCAGCTGTTTACACCCAGCCGTCCTCAGAGCGGTCGTAGGATATAACTCTACAGTCCCTGGCGTCTGTTCTAGTGCACCTTGACAATAGACCATTGTGAGTTGAAACGATTTTCACATGTCGCCAACAGAAGACATCGCAGCTGAAGATGACGAAGGGACTACTTCTGTTTTTGAAAGAGACGGGCTTGGACTAGCGGCTGTGACAGTGATGCCGCGCACCACTTAACAGTGACGAGCTGTAACTGACGATGTGTGTGTTGTGCTATGTGCTCTCTCTCTCTCTCTTTCCTCCCCATCTTTCATCCTCCCCCATCCCGCTCCCATGTGTAGGGTAGCTAACCGGTTGAGCTAAACTGGTTAACCTCCCTGCCTTTCCTTCTCCACTTTTTCCTTCCTTCCTTCCTTCCTTCCTTCCTTCCTTCCTTCCTTCCTTCCCAACTCGGTTACCCCATGGTCACTCTCCTCACCTGCTGAAGCCTCGTCACCTGAGACGCCTGGTTCAGGGTACATTATACTTCTTATTAGCCAATTAGCTGACTTGATCACCAAAAAGGAAAAGAATAAAAGAAAGAAAGACAGCTCAATATATGCAGTCAAAGTGCGCACTTCCAATACTCGTTTAATATTGCTTATATATATACTTATATACAGCATACGGTGTGGCATATTGCGCATTTGTATAACTTGGGAAAGAAGAACATTAACAAGCAAGAAAAAATATGTGAGAAAAGCGAATACCCAGATTAATTAAGAAAGTTTCTTGAAGTAAGCCCACCTGATTTTTTTTTTCTCTACTTCTACAAATAGCACCTGCGTAAGCTGTTACTCTGCTATATACACAGCGTGTCCCAGCTATCACGCATAGTGTTCTTTCTTTTAATGACGGTTCATTTTACGCGAACGAAAAAATACATATTGTCCACAGTCGAGCAGAGCAGCCGCCAGTAGCTCTTTTCGTTGAACCCGTTCAATTTCTTTATTGATCCCATTTATCTAATTTTTAAGTACTTCTCTGAATGGTGCCCTGTCCATGAAGAATTTCTAGAAAATTTAAAGAAACTTATAACTGGCATGTGTTCAGCCAGGTACATCTTGTCTGTCTCTTTTTCCCTGTCAATAAAGAAAGCCCGTAAAAGAAAAGGATGTACCGTCCGCCAGCATCGAAAAGCAGCGCCCTCAAACAAGCTCTACAGCAGTTAGCACAGGTGTCAGCACTTGTGTCGTTGCAACAACAAAGCGTCGCACCGAAGGCGCCAACACCAAGGCAGCCGGTGCGTGACGGATGGCCCAATATTTCTTGTGGACCTTGTATGAGGGCGATGCTGTTTGATGCTGGCGGAGTGTTAGTCATGCGATTTTTTTCCTTTCTTTTCTTTTTCTGCAGGCTTTCTTTATCAGACAGAAAAATAAACGAGCAAAAAGTACCCTGCTGGAAACACGCCAGTTTGAGGTTTCTTTCAATTTTCTACAATTTCTTCATTGACAGCGCACCATTCAGAGCAGTACGTAAAAATTGGATAATTGGAATTAAAAAATAAATTGAACGGCGTAAAGGAAAAATTACTGCCGGCTACTCTCCATAGGTAACAATATGTTATCTTTGCTTAGAATGATTCGCCTTATTTTAAAAAAAACGCGATGTATGATAGCTGGGACACTCTGAAAAAATATGCGGTGTTTGTGGCAGAAGCTTGATGTGGGCGAGTTGGTTTGACATACTTGAAGAAAAGTCATTAGCTGCCCGTCAGTGGCACTTGCCGAAAAAGAGATTGCTTTTCTGATGTCATAGAAAGGTCGTGATGTCACGGTGGTACTATTCGTGTTTCTATCTACATTAACCCTGTTTCTTCAAATAAACATTTAGTTAGAAGTTCGCGCCTCTCCGTCGTAGATGTTTTTCATGTAGTCCGCGTCTTTGTAGCGCTGTTTCTTATTCAAGTGGTGTTTGTGAAAATAAATAAATGTTGTATATATATATATATATATATATATATATATATATATATATATATATATATATATATATATATATATATATATATATATATATATATATATAGGCACAACTCACCTGTTCCGACTTGGCAGGACAAAAGTCCTTAATTAGCCAGGTCAAACAGGCGGCAGTAACATATTTTTCAGTCTAATAAAGTGGCTGTGCGCACATATATATATATATATATATATATATATATATATATATATATATATATATATATATATATATAATATTACGATATGATTCCGCGAGAGACGAGCAGCCGCGAGAACGACGAAGAAGTTGGTCGGTGCCCTCGGCACGAGCGAGTGTCAGCCTGGCTGCCTGGCGCCAGTGTAAATAGCGTGTAAATAGCATCTCTCGTCTGTGTCTTTCCACACGTAACATTTCTGGTGGAGGTGCTGGGTAGGCGCGCAATGTGGTTTGAGATACGGCGGCTCTTAGCCTGTTCAAGGCGACGGCATTCTTTTATAATGGCATCGATAGTCGACACGTTGCCGAAAACAAGCAAATTGAAAGCGTCGTCGGCGATGCCTTCTAGCACATGTGCCACTTTATCTCCTTCGGACATATGATCGTCAGCTTTACGGCATAGAGCCAAGACGTCGAGGATGTAGGAAACGTATGGCTCTGTAGGCGACTGAACACGAGATGCAAGAGCCTTTCTCGCGGCAGCCTTGCGCGCAATGGGGTCGCCGAACAGTTCCCGCAGTTTTTCTTTGAAACTGTCCCAACTGGTTATCTCGTCGTCATGCGTTTGGTGCCACACGCGTGGGGTGCCGCCGAGATAAAAGATGACATTGGCGAGCATAATCGTTGGGTCCCACCTGTTATTAGCGCTGGCATGTTCATAGAGCTTGATCCAGTCGTCGACATCCTGTCCCTCCAGGCCAGAGAACACACCTGGGTCACGATGTGGGGCAACCGTGACGACTGGAGCAGTCGGACAAGCCGAAGCCGTTGCGGAGGCGGGTTCGTCACCGGGAGGCATGGTGACAAGCTCGGTGTGCCGACCACTTCGGAGTTCCGTGGTGAGGACGGGGATCGCTGACCTCCACCAGAAATGTTACGTGTGGAAAGGCACAGACGAGAGATGCTATTTACACGCTATTTACACTGGCGCATCTCTCGTCTGTGTCTTTCCACACGTAACAATATATATATATATATATATATATATATATATATATATATATATATGTGTGTGTGTGTGTGTGTGTGTGTGTGTGTGCGTGTGTGTGTGTGTGTGTGTGTGCGTGCGCACAGCCACTTTATTAGACTGAACAATATGTTAAGGAGGCGTGGGGTGTCCCTCACACCAGGGCGCCACTGGCCTCTGCCGCCTGTTTGACCTGGCTAATTAAGGACTTTTGTCCTGCCAAGTCGGAACAGGTGAGTTGTGCCTCCCATTGTTCCATTGTGTCATTGCTATTTGGCCTAAGAGGGCGCCCAGTGCACTCCCAGTTTACATGTATTAGGGTGGGTACGCCACCGCACAAAGGGCATTTGGCCCTGTAGCGGCTGGGATACATGCCGTTTAGCATTTTTCGATGAGGGAATACCCCGATCTGTATTTTGCGCCAGTCTGTGACCTCTTTCCCGCTAAATTGTGGGCGAGACGGCGGGTATCTTCTGCGAACTCCACGCTGATGAGTAAGGATACTTTTGGCATTTCAATTGATGACATCTTCTGAAGGAATGTGCGAGTGGTCATGGTTAGAAGAGGACACCGTCGTTAGGTTGCTAGACCCTCGAGCTAACGCGTTAGCCTGTTCGTTCCTCTGTACTCTCGTGTGTCCCGGGCACTAGAGTAGACGATGATGGTGGCTGAAGGATTTGGGGATTATCGCGAGGCCAGCCGCGGTCACGTGCCCCTTGAGAAACGTGCGACTTGCCTGCCGGGAGTCCGTGATCGCAACCGAGTCACTTTCCGAACGCCCCACGTGAGCGAGGTGGGATCCCCCACCTCGGCCGAAATATTAGCAGTGACAAAGGTTGCAAGTGAGCGGTTTCTCTGCGTATGCTGTATTGCCTTTGTGGGCGTGCGTGCGTTTGTGTGGGTGCGTGCGTGCGCGTGCATGTGTGTGCGCGTGCGCGTATTTTCTTTCGCGCGCTATTCAGCTAATTTTGTTTACCAGCAAGCCCAAACTCCTTCACGTTATACTTCATCGAAATCGTTTCACTTCCATACAGCGTTGCTTGCCTGTCGTTCCGCTGTCTCGTAACCTCGTCTTCTCTTTGGTCTGAATCAAAGTTAGTTGGTAAGGCAACATCTTGGAACGAAACAGCTCTACAGAAGGCACACGGCTGGTATAAAATGGACAAACCAAAAGGTGGGTCAAGGGAAAGACTGGAGGAAGGGTTCTTGGTGTAGAATAAATGTACTGAAGTAAGGCGCTCTCTGTGTGTCCGCTTGCTACCCGCTGTATCTCGTCTGCGCTGTTTAATACAAAGGTCTTGTCTTCTCAGAGTGGCTGTTCTCTCATTGTACACTATCATTCTTTCAATTGTCGCACTGAAAGAATACGTCATTTATATTATAGTATTCTGTCCAGACACTGTGGGCACAACAAAGTAAATATGAAGACCTGATTTGAAATTTTTTGAGCTTTGAGATAAATAATTTTCAAGCCCAAGATAACTCATTGTATATGCTACTTCGGACATCGGAAATCACAAAAACGCGCCTTATAAGGAAGTCCCAATTGTAGTCTAGAATAGTTATTAATTGCAAGGTTACAAGAACTGAAATTGGGACGCGTTTCTAAAAACTCATATTTGACTTAAAGCGCACAAGAACAAAGACACAAGAAAGGAATTGCGTTCATTCGCTCGTCCTGTTTGGTCTTTCTTTTTTGTGTCCTTTCTTTTTTGTGCGCTTTAAGTCAAATATAAATTCTCACAAGATGAAAAGTTTTGCGAACATAGAGACGTACGACGGAAGGGACGTATTAGTCGGGTGCGAACGCGCCAACAAGGGCACTTGTCTTGGCCTAAGGCTATACATACACCTTCTTTGACGGGGTTTATATGCATTGCTGCACCCTGAGAAGTTGAACCCCTGAAGAGTAAGGCTGGGGTGCTTTTTTGCGGAAATGCTTTTTTCCTGCATAGAGGCGTCGGGAGGGTTATCTTACAATCCACAGTTCTTGCCTATCGGCTTTTATGGGAGGAAATAAAGAATTACTTCCGTGATACGAGTAAATCGCTGGCTAGCCAGATTATTCTAAGAACTTCTGTCATCAAAGCTAGGAAAGAAATTATACCGCTGAAACTGAAGAGAAAGAAAATAATCAAAAACAAAGAGGAAGGACACAGAAGAAGAAAAAAACGCGGGAAGAGGAGAGAACGACAAGACTCTTGAATATCAAGTAAGACAGAAAAACATCGGTAATATAAGAAATAGAACCAAGTACGGGTAGTACGGGTAGTACGGGTAGCTCTTGGGAGCCTTCTAAATTCGCTTGTGGCACAGCCTCTACCCTTACTGCGTTATTACGCTTGTCACATTTTGTTAGAGACCAGACTTTACTATGTGACCAAATCACTCCCTGTTGTTGAGAGTTCGTCGGCACCATTATCCGGCTCCGAGCAAGAGATAGAGGTAGACATAGAGAGAGAAAAGAAAGGCAATGAGGTCGAACACGATACAGTTTGCAACCATACAGAAGGCTGTAAGCGCGCTCCGAAATAGTTTCGTTCGTTTATATATCTCTGCCCAAAACTTAACGTATCTGTATACGTGTGTATGTGTGATGGAGCAAAAGTGTGCACACATTTACTGCGTGAAGATAAAAATACGCTATGTACAGGACAGAAATTACAATCTAGCGCCACTCCATCGACTGACAACGAGTGTAGCAATCAGGATCTCACTCAGCGAATTACGGAAGAGAAAGGTCAACGGCGCGCTGCTGTCAAGAGACGTTGCTAGCAATCGGAACAGTCGGGTGGCAGTAGCTGACAGGGACGCCCCTGAGAACAGACACGCGTATAAAGAAAAGCTGGAAGGGATTAATAGCTCCCTACTGCGGCGATAGCAGCTCCCCTAACAGAGCGAGTGCTACCGGCTTGACACTGGCTTTCTGGCTGCGGGGGACTCGATGGGTGAAGCAAGGGCGACACACGGTGCGATTGGGTGCAGATCCGACCAGAGGCGGGAATACAGGTTAACTAAGAACAGCCTTGGCGACGCATTCCTTTTGTATCTTTTTGGTGGAGATCTGTCGTTGGACGAAATGTCCGCTGGCTCTCTGCTCGGTGTGGCCAGAGATCTGAGCTAATGCGGACCCTTTGATGTGTTTACATCGCGCTGGGTGGCGCATGCGGCGGACGGTGATGTTCGCTTGTTTTGCGGAAACAGTCCCAAAACACTCGAGTGAGCGAAGCAGGCAGCATTCAGTTCTCTTCTAAATGCATGACGTAGAGGAACGAAGGATCATCCACAAGCTTTTAAAAAGATGTACAACACGTGAAATTTCTCTAGCTCTCGCCGCATATTGTTTAAGAAAACAATTCAGGGTGCAAGTGCTGAGTCAAGTTGAATTTTCCGGTAATTCTTTAAGCCTCCCAATATTTTCGGTCAGCGAAACTTCTGCTCAGGAGAGGTGAAAATGTTGTTCGACACAGTTGTTGTAAGGTGCTGTTAGCGGCAGAACTCTATTCAAGTAAGTTACATCTCTGGAACCTTTTACTGCCCCAATTATGATGGCGTACGGCGAAAGACTTTCAGAGTAGTGGAAGGCGACGACTTTTTATCCGTTTATGACATTCGCTTTAGGAAACCTGGTTAAGGCAGTCAGGTGACTGAAATATGCAGCCCGTATGCTTACTTAAACTTTCTCTAATGCTCAGTTGACATCCTTGCTTTCTTTCTTTGTTTCCTCCTCCTCCTCCTCTCTAAGGCTCACGGTCTCTTTCCCCTACTTTAATAAACTCGAATTTCCGCCATATAGCAGTTATTTATAGCACAGTAGCTACATAGCAACGGATGACCACAACAACATTCTAAGTGTCATAGTATTCGAACCTTTAGCCGTCACATTGGCCGTGACGCTTTCGTCTGGTCAGTATGATTTCATATTGATTCACAAATCGAGCCAGGGTGCCTCTCGAGTTTTGAAGCTAGACAAGCTTCACCAGCATATACATGCCTCGATTTGTCGCTATATGTGCGTGAAACCAACTACCCCCTCGTCATCCGATGAATACCTGGCCTAGCAGGCATCTAAAGAAAGGGAATGGCGCATAACATGCACCAAACTCCTTTTATCCGGGACATAAATGACTCTGTGCCGATGCAGCCGCTGCACTATACGCTAACTGGGGTTCAAAAAACACAAAACAGCCAAAGGCCACCTCAGCTTACAATAAAACAAGAGTAGACATAACGTCAAACATGGAAAGCCAGGATGTTCACATGCTCCGCCACTAAGAAACTGGCTCTGCTAACCCCCTGAGCACGGGAGAAAGCATTGTATCAACTGAGCCTGCCAGTTGCCCTCACTTCTCAAGCGCACCACTCAATTACCAATTCTCAAGAGCACCACTCATTTACAGGTAGACAGTGGCGCTGTCCGTACACGCAAGAAGCCCTACCACAAAGGCATATCTACCCATGTTAAATATTGACAGTGTACTCTTGTTTATCTTTCTCAATTGACCACTTTTCACCAACCAACAAACGTTAAACGCTATCGCTCTGCGCAAGGCACGCCGGCATATATCGGAAGTTTCTAGAGTGTGATCGATGGTGCTACCCATTGTCTGTCGTCACCAAACCTTGTGTTAATCTGATTGCAAGCGCGGCGCGAATGGCGTAGTACTTTCTAGAAGACACGCGGGCACCAGCAATTACTCTGGAACCTTCGAGGACTCACGTATAACAGCCGACGAGCTTGTCCCACTGACCAGACTCCGACTATCGCCTACTGCGTTCGCCTCTATCGTTGTTCTTTGAGTGTAACTTGCTTTTGCGGGCAGAACTTCGCTAAATAAGAAGTTAAGTTATTCACAGCTTTGCTGCTGTGTTCTTCCCCGTTAGTACTACGTGTCAATATATTGAGCACTTTCGCATTGCATCGCCTGAGACACCAGAAGATCTCCTATAGGTTCTTGACGCTCTTGACACTCTTGATCTCCTATAGGCTCTTGAATAAACACTGCCACGGAGGCTCAATCTGCCCTTCGTTGTGCTAGCATCGAAACTGCATGCTCACTCTTGCGTAGAGCAACAGAAGTGGCGCAAAATTCGCTTTGGGACTTCGAGCTAACTGGAGAATGATAAGTTCAGCGTGAAAGAACGTCTTTTCTTCATTTTCTTTTTGTGCTGGAGTAGCGACATCCGAAGCGATGGAAACACGCACAAAGTGTTTCTTCGGACATCGCCACGCCGTATGTGAAGCTATGCTTTGACATAGCAATTCAATAGAGTCTGCGAGCATGATTCGGCTCGGTGTTAGAGTATTTCGCTCTTTCGTGGCACTGCTTCGACGCTGTTGCGAAATTTCAATTTTCGCCTGCTATAGCGTGCTCAAACTCGTTAGCCACTTCTCAAGATAACGTACAGAGGTAACGATGAAGTGTGCTCATTATATTCACACCTCTATGAGAATGCATTTCGAAGATCACTGCTACCGCGGCTACAGCTGAAAGAAAGCAAAATGGAAAACTAAGATTTATGGAAGCGTTAAGGTGGAAATAAATTCGAATTTTTGTAAGTGCCTCACGGGGCACTTCTGGTGCATTATTATTATGCATTGCAGCGCTATCACTAATTGGTGACAGGCATCACGCTAACCAATGTTAATGAAAAAACATGACTGCGATTAACTCGTTTCGAGTTGCAAATCATAGTGAATCGGTCCGGTTAGCCAGGCACCGTCACTCCATGTAAACAGCGCCCCCCAGGTGCATCGGATGCTGAAATTACAGGAGCTTGTCCTGACCGCCAGTGTGAGAACCTATAGAGACGGTGAAGCTTATGAAGCATTGGCGTGGCCTTCGAGTGAGGCATCAGATTGCCCGGAGCAACGATCTATAGAAGACATGTATTTTACATTGATCTCGATTGATTAAGCGATTTTCTCGCCCTGTAATGGCGACGAGGACATCTTTACCAGGCCTCTTAGGACAGGCAAGATAATGATGCAACCGTCCACCGATGCCATTGGGAAGGTACGACAAGCACTGAAAATGCAGACTCCGGTGATCTGAAGACTGCCCACTAAGCAAGGACCACGACGTGGAACAGAAAGCGTAAACGTCGGCCCACGTGTTTCAAAAATATTCATTCTGTTATTGAACACGCCAATACCATGGTGTGTCCGGACCGGTTTGAAAGCCGCGAACTGCACTGCCTTACAGGGCGCACCGTCCGTGCCATAGTTGCGCGTCTGCTGCGACAGGTGGCGCGACACTCGCCGACAAATTCCACTGTGGTACGTCCACCACACGATTCTGGTGTAGCCGTGGACTAGCATTAGTTTTCTATCAAGTACAAATTGACCCGTCCGCCTCAACATCACCTTATTTCTTATCGTGTGCCAGCTGCTGGTCATTGAATGCCATAAAAAAAAACTCTTAGATTATTGATCCCTTTCGCCCATGGAGACAACAGACCAGAGGGGTGACCGTGTCCTGGTAATAAAATACGTACGCTTTTGACGTTCTCCTTTCGCTGGGCAAAACAATATGAGTCAAAGAATTTACATACTGTTTCCTTTTAATTCACCTATGATATTTTTTTATGCTCGGGCAGAACTATGAGGGAAGAAAAATAAATTGATTCACTGACCAAATCAAGGTATAAAAAAAAAGGCAGTGAAGTGGCACGGCAATGTGGCAAGGAAAAATGCACCGGTGAGTAGGGTGCTCCTTAATGCTTAATTTGAGCGCAGCTGTTTAGCTGTTTTGAATTCACGATATGCTGAGGCAAAGAATTTGAATCTGAACGGCAGGGCCCTCTCAGCGGCGGTGCTGAGCTTCTGCTCGGGCAGCTCATTTAGCAGCAGCGGCAGACGAAGCACTTTCACCGGTTACATCACTAATTGTTCAGAAATAAAGCGTGAGCACGGGAACGCGTGTTTCGCGCAGAGCGCATTCTCTAGCGGCGGTGGCGCAGGTGAAGTAGCGCATGCGCAATGAGCCCGAAACTCACGCCAGCGCTTTGTTCCCACGTTAAATCTTCGAGCGCCATCACAGCTTCGCCGTGGAGACACCACGCTTTTATATCGACTGTGGTTGGGCGTTGCCTTTATCAAAGCCTATGCATTCCGCATAGGGATGACCGACACCGCAAACTGTGACCTGAGAATCGATTGACCATATTTTATACACCTGCCCGCATATAGTCCACAGAGGGAATGCCTTCGTCACGAGTTAGACCGGCTAGACGACCAACCGTTATCGGAAAAAATAATTTTACACCATCGAAAGGACCTAACGTCACAGAAGAAGGCCGTGAAAACACTATTGCGCTTTTTGCGATCTGCCGGCCTTTGTGAACGTATTTAACTGGAAGGCCCTTTGTGTGTGTGTGTGTGTCTCCGTGTGTGCGTGTTTTTTCTTTTTGTTTTTAATACTTTCCTCTCTGTCATCTTTCTAACCCATATCTCCCATCCCCAGTGTAGGGTAGCAAAGGGTAGCAAACCGGCGACTGATATCTGGCTAACCTCCCTGCCATTCCTCTTCATCCCTCTCTCTCTTTGTTCCCATATGCTGCATCGGTAGACGAGCTCGCCGCATGCCGTAGTAATGACGTCACGGGTGACGGAGCATGCTACTATGGCGCCATCTCGTAGTGGGTCGCCGTCGTGGCGCACGTCTCGTGCGGCACTCCGCTGTCCTTCTCACCCTTTCGCTGTACTCTCCTTCTCCGCTTTCCTCCTCATGCTTCCGCTGTGCTCTCCTACTCCACTTTCCTCCTCGCGCTCTCTTCGCTATCGCGGTCTTTCATCCTCCGCTGCGCTCCACTCCTTTCTTCTGCTGGTTACACCGATGCCGAGGCCAATGCTCAACGCAGGAACGGGCGCGCTCTAAAAATAATTGGTTCATTTACCGAATCAAGGTGTAAACAAAAGGCAGTTTACCGGAGTTACCAAGGCAGCCATAAGGGCTACAAAAGGTTTTTCTTCTTTTTTACATATTTGCTTCATCCACGACTGCAATAAGTTCTGCATTATGGCACAGGACAATAAGAACTTTTGTCCAGCCTTTGACTAGAACAATGTGACAGTCGGAATATGGTTAGCATATTTGACGTCGTTGTATGTATTGTTCATGGTTTCCTGTTTACACGTATCCCAGCACGCGAAAGTTGCCAAGATGGCATTTAGCACCTTGTGTTTGTCCCAGAATCAGGTGTCTATCGACACCCCCCTACCCCCCGCCCCCACAGAAGGCACGTTTGCTTTTTGTTTCATTCTTATAACATTGCTATCAACCGCGAAATACAAATTGGCTGTCATATCTGAAAGTGCGCGCATGAGAATATTGGGGAAATATTTTTGCATCTTTTCGCTAATTTATTGAACTGTTCAGCACGACTGCATCGAACATATTTTTTTTTATTAGAAATAACGCGAACGTACTGTCGTGTTCGGGTTTGGATGTCGCGCTTCTCACGTCGCTTGACAGCGGCCTGTACTGGCCTGGTATCACTTGCGCCTGAATTTTCGCATTCAGTAGTGCGTGCCCAACTTCCAGCGCTGACGCTGGCTGAGGCGCCAAAAACCGGATCTGTAAAACCGCACCTTTGTAAAAGGTTTAGCTTTTGTTTACTTTGGTATTTCCGTTGCCTTACCGATGGATTAGCGTCAGTCGGAAACTTTGCCTATGCACCGCGAACATGGGCGCCGGTAAGAACTATATAGTGTGCATACGCACACGATTTCTCATACCGCGGGAACGATCATGTGGACGTTAAACATTATTTGTTGTACCACCCGGAGTTAGCCGAAGAGCACATGACTCTCCTTGAAGGGTTGATACGTAGAGCGGTTGCATGTGCGACCACGGAGTACTTAGACTTCTTGCAGGCACGTTGAATATTCATAAAGGACGTGTTTCGCATCCTATATATATATATATATATATATATATATATATATATATATATATATATATATATATATATATATATATATATATATATATATATATATATATATATATATATATATATATGTATATATATATATATATACATTGAAGTTTTGTGGACAGATGGATTTGTCCAGCGAGTGTAGACGTCACGTACTACATGGTTGACATGGTTGGTGAGCGGACTTTGTGGAATGAAGACTTCCTACCTTTGCTCCATCTGGTCGTTCCTTGTTCAATTCCGCTTTTAACTGTTAGCGACAAGAGACATTGGACGCAAGTCGGAATGAGATTCTCGAGATGAGCGATTGTCGGCACGCTTTTGCAATCATGTTGAAGTTTGTGCAGCGCTTACAGTTGGACGAAGGTCGAGGAGCGTACGCGGGGCTGTGCTAACCGTGTACTAACATGAACGCTTACCAACTCGCTAAGTTTTCTCTCGTGTCGCCTTTGCAAGACTAGAGCTGCTTGTGACTAGCACCATCCTCCTCCTCTTTTACTGGGCGACCAATACATTACCGTTTTTTTCGTTTTTCATCGATTTTTCAAGCCACCTCATCTTGACTAACCGCGAAGGTATACTGTCTGCCTTTGTTTCTCTTTCTTTTTTTCCCTCTCTGGTAAACTATGTCTTAGCAAATAAGCAAGCCCCGCCCCAACCATTAGCACCTTGCTACTCAGAATCGACCGCATTTAACGGCGCTAAAGGCAGACGAGTTTCTGCGCAATGCAGTTGGTCCAAGCCCTTAAGGCACGGTTGCACTGACACTGCACTCAGGCGTACAGGATGCTGGAACCAGGCACCACCAGGTCGAGGAATAAGAAGAGAGACGCGAATCTCCCATCCGCATTCAAAACCAACTACTATAAGGAACGTGGCGAAGATGTAGAAAAGTACAATGTAAAATAAAAACGATGTGGGCAAGCATCTACATATATGCACGCTCCGTGAGAACGATGGCACTGGAAGACGCGTTGCCTCGACCCTTGGGTGACGTGCGCCGAGCTTTTCTGATTGCTCGTAAATCTCTCGAGTATACTGATATGCATTATTGAATTCTCTTTCTCTGCACGAGGGAAAGCCAAGTGCGCATTTCCACCCCTCCTGAGACTGGATCGCGAAGTGCGAATCGAGTGTCGGGAAACGCACGCATACAGTATACAGTATATGCAGTCGCCCGCGGCGCATGCAGGAAAGCCGCCGCGCCCTCTCATTTGCCTACGTTATGAGTTTATCGCGTACAATGGGATGAGGAGCACGCTTGACATTTTTCTGCATTGCGGCGGTTGAAGTGTGTGGCAAAAAGAAAAAAAAATCTGAAAAAAAAGAAGCCGAGTTTCTGCGCTGTATGATTTGTATGCTAATATCGAACCTCCCCGCTATATTCATTATTGTTTTTTCTACTGAAACCTGTGCGCACGTACAAATCCACACACCAGCTAAGCTTAAGACTCGAAGGAATTTCCTGATTTTTTATCTGCTATAAAAATATCTATCTGCGGTTTTGCGTGTGAAAGTCACAATATGATTATGGGGTGCGCCGTTCCGGGGGACCCCGGATTAATAAATCTAGGGAAATGTGGGAGTAAATCAACGCTTAGATTCAGTTTACGAATCAGCATCCACTTACTGCTTTCACATAGCTTGTCCACTGTAAGAACTCCGTGTAATACGGCTTGCAATCGCTATGATAAACCTGCTCCGAAGGTCCGTATTATTGCTCCAAAATGCACGTTTAGCTTCTCCGAAAGCTGCTCAGAAATGGCATGCGCCAGCAGCATCACTGCGTCCTCGTAATGAAGTCGTGGTTTTGGCACTTAAAGCCCCCGAATTTAAGACAGCTTTGAGCGCTTGAATTTAGTGGGAACTACAACAGAGCGCCCACGGTCCTGCCACGCTGCAGCAGCCTCGCTACGTTGCGCCCGACAAATTGGAGCGCAAAGGAATTTATTATTCATCTTAATACTCCAACAAAGAAAGGGGGGCTATTCTGTACGCCCACTAGGTGGGCACTTACAGAATACCCCCCCCCCCCCCCCTCCTCCCAAAGTGTTTGCCAACGATTGAACCGGCGCTACTATGGCCGCTGTGCCTCAGTGGCGCTGACCACTTTTCGGGCGTTGATGTCGGCAATCAACGTAAGGACGATTTTTAACGCAAAGCTTTCCTTACCGCATTTGTTTGGTGGTTCTCTGACGCAAGAAGGTTAAAAATAAGGTATTACAGTTTTGCCATAAGGGCGAAGCAATGAATGCGATAGCAACACGTCAGAATAATACACCAAGTGTAAGGCTCGTAGCTGTAGTGGCCGTATGAATTGAAGTAAGCGTAAGCTAAGCAAAAGCGAGTTATTCAGCTAGGGGTCCTCTGTTTGAAACCTGCCTTAGGCAATTTGATTATAGTTTAATAAACAAAAGCCAACGTTCATTCTTA
Source organism: Dermacentor andersoni (assembly GCF_023375885.2). NCBI lineage: Eukaryota > Metazoa > Arthropoda > Arachnida > Ixodida > Ixodidae > Dermacentor > Dermacentor andersoni. The sequence goes on from NC_092817.1 coordinate 81,518,777, forward strand.
GCTACTTTACCACCACTTTTCAGTATCGGGGATGTTTCACACCTTTTCCGTGGGCCGATCCCGGAGGTAGTGCACAGCCGCACCAATAATATTACGTCATTTTCAAGTTTGAGCTCTGCTATTGTTTCGCATTCTTAATATTTAAGTTTGAGAAGACTTAAAGAGGCATGCGCTGTCGGTGTTTTGTTTCGTGATATTTGTTTGTGTGGGCTGCCTTTCTCAAAATTCTGCAGAATAATTTTTCGAGGCATGTAAGTCCTGGTATGAGCAACTTTAGTGATTGAATGGTCTGGTAATATAACCCGCATATACCGCATTTCATATAGCAAGGCATGACATATAGCATACATATACCTAAATATATACGGAACCTCATGGCCACGACGACAGCGACGACGACGGCAAAAATTACCTTGCAGTGCCCATATAATTGCTGTCGCAGTATTTTTTTTTTTTTGAAACTTCCTTGGTCTAGTGCCTCTCGAGCACAGCACACAGGCACATACATCGCACATAGCCCAATGTACTCACATGGAGCTATTGCGTCTGGCGTCTAAATCTGGCGTCTCTCGAGCCGACAACCCATACATCGCGCAAAGCGCTAACTTATGTCAAATGGAATCAAGAACCAACCCGTACATTAGGCCAAGCAGCAGACTTACATAGAATTGTTTATGGGAAATCTAGTGCTATAAATCCTGGTGGTGGTGAGACGAAAGCACCAGAGATGCCTAGGCAGACCTCCGAAGAAGCGAAGATGCGAAACACCCAAAGAGGACGTCAGAGCTGTGCAGCAAACAACGTCAGACATCAGCGTCAAGCGACAGAATCCTCGCAAACGGCTTGGAAGCTTCGCATTCTCTCGGGTCCGACGCAGGCGTCAGGCCTGCGCGAAATATTGCGCTAGCAATTATACGGGCACTCGAAGCGCAAGAACGCCGTCGGTGCCACCGTTACCGTTGCCGCTCTGTGCGTTTGCCGCTCGATGGTGCGTGCGTGGCAGCCCATGGAAGGTTATAGGTTCCCCAGAGACGCGGGGTTCGTTTGGCTGCAACAGCGACGAAGCGAAGTTGACACTTCATTGTGCTTTCCTCTGCAGGAGCGTTGTGTGCGCGTGCAGTAAAAGCGCACTGTAGCGTTTCTGCTGAGCGGTTTGTGTTTGTGATCTGGTCTGAGCGAAACGGACAGTAAACGTCAAGATAACCTTATCTCGTATTTCACTGGGTGCTGACCAAGGCTCCCATTTTCCCGTCGGTCTCACCGAAGGGCGTTTGTTCTCCCCTTTAAGCCTCCGTCGTCTTACCTCGTGCACCATCGAGGTGTGACGCCTGCAGTGCTACTGGCGAAGTACCTGATCACGCCTGCATTGTGAGACGCCTGGCAAATGTCGGGACGCTGTTTCTTCTGCGCACCGGGAGTTGCCTTGCGTGCTGCGTCGTGCCGACGTGTCACACCCGCGTAATAGTTAGAACGCCGTCCGACGAGCCCATGCGCAACGCTAAACCTGCCTATTACTGTCAGTACTTTACCCTCTAGGCATAAGTGCCGTTTGTTTTATAGGGAAAGCATCATATGCCCCATTACGATGTCACGAGGTTACGATGTCATCCCTTGCGGACATTCGAGTCAATTGCCTCCGGTCAGAGCGTTCGAGGCCTGCAAGCGGTAAGCGCTTATGAGCAACATCTTCAACACAGCTCGAATGCCACGACACTACTTGCCTTACGCAAGTTGTCAGGCAGTCCGACAGCACACTCTCCACGCTGCTCACCAAATTTGGTGACGGGGCACCTTTGCAATACAATAATATCGCTTTCGTCGAAAGCAGATTTGCACCATAGAGTACCCTGAAAGGCGCTGTCCGTACGGTATCTCAAGTCGACAACTACAACGCACAAGTTGCTGCTGCGTACGAAGGCGTTGTAGAAACATTCCATTCGACGGGCAATATAACGGTACACCGATCTAATGAATAACTACAATGGGCGCAAGAAAAGTTTGCAACTTTCACAAAGGCCGATACCGGATCGCGGTCCGCGAAGCTTGGCGTTGTGCGTGGCATACCCATACATGATTGTACGCAACATTGATATCAAGGACAGAATGGTCCACAGCTCTGTCGGGAAACTGCGCTTCGCCCAACACGACGTTCCCGGAGGAGTGATGCGGTTGTGGATTCAATTCCCAGATGGCGTAGGAATTGTAGCTGAAGTAAGGAGCACCACCTCAGAATGCACGAGGCGGCCATCTTGCCAACTTGGGTCTAGATAGACTACGTCCGCTTTTCGTGTCATCTCAAGGGCAAAGGCGTCTCGCACATCATTCTGAAACGAACCCAATTTTCCGTCACTCAGGCTAGTGCGATCACAATCCACAAGCCGCAAGGCGTCACATATGACTCAGTTGTCATGGAATATGCGAAATCATACTTGCAGAATTCGGTTTACTTGGCATTGACCAGAGTGCCCAACCTCAACGGGCCCTACATCTATCTCATAAAAAAGAAAGAATACTTTAAATTCTGCCACGGCAAGGGAAGTCGAGACCACGCATTAGCTAATGAACTCGGATGATTACAAGAACATCCACTCGAATCAGTCGCGAAAGAATGCGCCCAGTTGGTTAAGACGCCTTTACTGCTCGTTGGATGCGTGTACGTCAGGTATGACCTTGTAAACAAGTAATTTTCAAAAATGTACTGCGTAACAAATGATTAAATAAACATTACTAAAATTGTCCGACGGCAGGACTCGAGCACACGACCTCTAGCACAGAAGGCTGATACTGAAACCATTAAGCACACGAACGCATGCATCGATAGGCGATGTGTAACGCCCTTATTAATCTACCTATAAACGCCCTCTCAGTGCCTTGAGACGCTTGGCTCGTTTCGAATCCGCCACCTCAACAAGCTCAATCGTTGCAATTAGTAGCAATTGTGCGTGTTCGCGGCGTCTCGTGCAGTTCGAAGAGCATAGACTGCTCTGAAATTTACCACAATGAAGGCGTATACAAAGCCACAAGAACGTCTGAATCCTCAAGCACGAAGATCAGACAAATCCATGTACTTCCCATCATGCCCATGGGGGGTCAACGACTGCGGTGCCAGAGTTCTCGCTAGTATATTGTAGGAAACTCTACGGGAGCTGCAATCGGGGTGGTTCAGCCAGCATGCGAATTATGGAAGTGCATGAATTTGCTTAAACTTCGTCCTTCTGGCTTCAAACGTCTCTTCGATATTGTAACTTCGTCATTTTCAGCTAGGCACTCTGTATTAAATAATTAAGTTAACATTATTAAAATCATCCGCCGGCAGGATTCGGACACAGGACATCTAGCATAGAAGCCCGACAGCGGAACCATTACACCACGGACACATGCATCGACAAGTGGCATAGAACGCCTTTATGAATTTCTTGCGGGCAAGCCAGAGTCTTGAGACGCTTGGCCCATTTTGATTTGGACACCTCGACAGGTTAAGACGCTATTAATAACGATTGTGCATGTTCACAGAGTATTCTACGGACGCAAAAGGGAAAAGTCCCCCCCCCCCCCCCCCCCCAAAGAAGTAAACTTTTACACTCACTGGTATGCTTTGTCTTTTTCACAGCTCCGCTGGTAGACCACATTCACAGAGTAGAATGGTGGCGAATTTTTCGTTAGCCCTACGGGGAGCGCCTTTCTCCAGCCCTAGCAACAGCACATATCAGCGATTCCCAGAGGACCCACATGTGAGCATCGTAACATTGAGCAACAATTTTTTAAGGATTATGTGGGCCGTCTACAATATTGCTGTATATGTATTCCTCCTTGGTTATGCCTAATTTATCGTCAAACAATAAAAACATATATTTTAGTCTATCTCGTCGCCGTCGTGCCTGCAAAGATTGTCCTAGTCAGCCATCATTAACAATTAGCTCCATCATATACGCCTACTGTGCGAATACGCCTTCTGTGTGACTATGTACAAATCCACTGCCTTTCTTTTACAAGAGTTCTAGTTTGTAAACATATTCTCGCTTATATGGGTCCCCAATGAATTATCTATACTCTATAATTGGGTATACGAATGTTTCGTAAGCTATTTACTGTATTTATGGTGTAGGGTGGCGCAGAGTTTGCCTTCAGTTACCAAGCTTCCAAAATGCCTTCTTCTCAGTTTTATATACACGTTCATTCAATCGAAGGTCTGACGTCATAGTGATGCCCTAAGTGCTTGTAAGTGTTTACTCTAGCTAGAGTGTAGTCATTTAAAGAATATGAGAGTTCTAATGGCATTCACTTCTTGGTTAATGTCATTGTAGCTGATTTTGCTACGTTTATTTTCGTGCGCTAAGACTTGCACCATACTTCAATTATAGATAATTCATTCTTGAGAAAGCTGTGGTCATCGAAGCTATGAACTTTATGGTACATGGTACAGTCATCTGAAAATACTCCAGTTTTTACAGGAATATATAGAAATGATATCATCAACCTTTTATATTCTGTTGTCGCGATTTCACCGAATCTGAGCCTGTAAGTCCAAACGGGGCACTTCAGTGAGAGCAATCCTAATTTGACAGTGTGTGATGATCTAGAAAAAGCACGTCAGTGTGTCACGAACTTACGTCTAAACATATGCGCATTAGTAAATATAGGTCGAAACCTACACGGATTGGCTTATGATTTGCACGCGAGCAGTGGCAATGGTCATTAAGGGTTACGGACTGGATCCCAAGGGAAGGGAAGCGTAGCAGGGGGCGGCAGAAAGTTAGGTGGGCGGATGAGATTAAGAAGTTTGCAGGGACGGCATGGCCGCAATTAGTACATGACCGGGGTTGTTGGAGAAGTATGGGAGAGGCCTTTGCCCTGCAGTGGGCGTAACCAGGCTGATGATGATGATGATGATGAGTGGCAATATTGGTTTCACCAAATTATTGCTTGAAAGAAACTCAAGGGTCAAAATAAAGGAAGAGAATGAGGAAGCAGCAAGCCAACTTCGTTACTCTACAGCTCTGCAGTAATTCTAACGTGTGCTGAAAGACATTGCTCGAATGGTTCTTTGCATTTTCGCCCTCCGCTGGCAAACGAAAGCAGCGAGAATCAAAACGGACGCATACTGTCACGATAGAAGCTCACCGAAAGACACAGATGCCACATTACATTCACACAACGTCTATGGCGTGGCGCTTCTGCGATCGGGATCGAGGGGATGAAAAGCAGAAACGCTCATCTGCTTAGATCAACCAACCCCAAGTGTTCAAAATTATATCGGAGTCTCGTACTACCTAAAAACACGTAAAACACCAAAATTTAATTGAACTGAAAGTTTATATTCGACCATCAATGGGCGCGGAAACTGAGAAAGAAGGAACCCTCGTCCCATCCTGCGTGGTAGTCGCGAGTCACGTCAGATCATTATAAAAAATCCGATTGGTTAATCTTTTTTGCAGGTAGAAAAAACTTAAGCAAGGAAAAGCTTCGCACTCTGGCGTCTGCTGCTGGATCCAGACCAGAGAAAGCAAATCGGCAGAAGCGACTGGCCACCGATAACGTAGCAGAAGAAAAAAGTTTAAAACATAACGGCGCTAAAATGTGAGAACGTATATAAACGCAGCAGGCCCGTCATGTTCTGCATTCCACGGCGACACTTTTTTTTTCTTTTTTTTCACGACAGTAGTGACAAATGTATAGAATTCATTGACGGAGACATAAACGTTTCCGTTCAGCATTTACTATAGTCTCAAGTGATTCGCGATAAACAATGCTCAACTTCGCCATTGGCGCATCCAAGTAAAAAAAAAAACTGACGACTAGAAATCCTGAAGGTGTGATCGAAGCCTGAGCAAGCATGCATGCCAAACGCATTATCGTTCTCCATTTTGAACATAATAGACACCGTCTCACGTGTTATATATAATGCTCGTTTCCAAAAAAACTTCAATTTTTGCTAACACTACTACTTTACTGATTGTTACGCGCCGAAACGTTCCCGCACAATCTCGAGGCGAAATATCGAAGCCAAGTAGGTGAGATACCTCACGCGAAGTCGCTTTTGCACCTGCAGATTCTCACATCCAGGGCGCAAGGACACATTGTCGCTTTAATAACGCGCCTTTTTTTAAAGAATACAGTGCCATACTGTTGCGCTTCACATTTTTTTAAATAAAAATGCGCGCACAAGAATGTTCAATTCAGACGGAGAGAGAGAACGTTGGAAAAACGTCGCGAGCGATTGTCGCTTCCTTTTTTGTTTTTCTTCATGATGATGCCACCACTTAGACAGGACAATGAGTGAAAATAGAATAATGAAGTAAAACATAAAACGAATACCCACTTGAAGAGGATGGAAAGAGAAATGGAATGGAAGTAGTCTTTCATAACCCAAGCGCACCAAAAGCTATGAACTGCTAACTATCATACCGACTGTTGGTCTTGAACCAAAAATAAATTTGCCCTTACGAAGCAGTAAGCAATTGTTTGAAGGTTCCGACTAGCCTTTGACATAGAGGCCGCGGTTTCTTAAGCCTTTTTGAATCTTGGGATTTTTTCGCAATTTTCTGATCGTACCGACCATGACACCAACCTCGCATTATCCCAAATGCAAATAAATTAAGGCTAAGTCTCCACTCTCCCCCCCCCCCTTTTTTTTTTACATTTCTGTCTTTTTCTTTTTCGCTTCTTATAGGCAAGCCCCTTGCTTAGCTGTCAGTTCGTTATTGGCGAAGCATGCAAACCCTCTGGCAAGGCGCTCAGCCGAATGCAATTTTCTTGTGAACACTGTTCACCTGAACGTTATCACACGGCGGCGTAAAATTATAGACATGCTTGAGACACGTCTATGCGAAAGAAAGCGAAATAAAGTTGCTTGTATACTATCGACGTCGTAGTCGCGCACAAGCACAACTATGGTGTTTCCGGCGCCTTGGAGGAAAAGTTCCATTGTGAGACAAAGGAACAAGTTTCGTTGGATCTCACTTTTTACTCTAATAGACCACCGGTCATCGGTTCCTCGCATTGTGTCGTCTTTTTTCTCTCAATTTTAACTATTATCTGTAAACACCAGTGTAACGGCCTAGCTTATTTTCCGATACGTGATCGGCGGCCAGGGAAGTACAAGAAAGAGTAATGTACAGGAAAGAATAAAGTGCAGGAAAGAAGTATGAAAGGATATATAATAGTTTTTTTTAAAGAAAGAATACGAATCGCTGCATAACAAATCATCACACTTAATTTCCGTGTCGCGACACTTCAGATGGTGTTTGTAGAATGGCCCCGCACGGTCTCATACTTGCCAATGATTGCATACAGCAGCTGGTATGCGAGGCCCGATCACTCTAGAAAGTTCAAAAATAAAATTTAAAAAATTGTGGGCTGCGTTTTGCACGCGAGAGAGGGGCTGCATAGGCGAGAGGAGGCGCCTCACTGTTGTCGGCCACCGACACGGGAGCGGGGCGGCAGCTCGAGAGTGCTCGCCGCGGGCATCGCGAAAGCACTGCACCGTAATAACGATTGCTCGAGGGTGCCCACCGCACCAAAATTCTTGCGGGAACTTGAGTTGGCGAGACTGAGGCATGGCACGCACTCGGATGTCGTCTCGCACCCGTCGGGCGACCGTGGAAACCACGCACATCGCTGCAGTGAAATGTTTCGCCCACTGATCGCTGTTCACCGAGGGCGGTGAAGGGATCGCTGTTTGCGGTTGTTGGCTGTGCCCTCGAACGATGTTTTGCATGTCTTCGCTGCCCAGGGCAACGTTGACAGGTGCCAGTTGGCGGGCAACTCCCTCGAGTTTGCCCTCCAGTCTCCAAACCCTCCCCCCTCCCCCCCGTCACCTCTGCGAGTTTGCTGCGTATATGTCACGCATGAGAGAAGAGGGGACGGGCCGCGGCCCTTTTCTTGCGTGTAAAAGATTAACCATAACACCGCAAAATGCTTACGATGGGCACATTTCTTCATTCTTGTTTCTACAACAAGGACAGAGGGCGGGGAATGAGATAGAGTAAGCAGTTTCGTCGACGTATAGGAATCCGTAACATACACGGCTTTTGACGTTTCCAGAGTTTTGTCTGGTAGGTTGGCAAGAAAATCTTTATTTCACTTTACACAACGGCGTGCAGGGCAGCAAACCGAATACTCTGGCTTCTGCTGCATTTCTTTCTTTCTTTCTCTCTTTCTCTTTCTCTGTCTCTTACGTTCACTTCTACAGCTGAAACGTAAATATGATCCTCTAAATAAAATCTCTCTTCCGATCTCCTAACGTCCCTTGTAACTTCGCTACCTTTTCTTGTACACCCCTTTCTTTCAAGGGACAAAAACTTTGACCCTATCAACGCTTGTCGGCGTAAAATGCAGAGAGTTCTGTGATTTTGAGAGCGCTACCTCATGTTTGAGTTGTAGCGAAATTTTATTATGTGCGAGAAAATCACACTTGTAGTGATACCCTTTGCTTACGCATTGGGGAATGGCTCTTGCGCTGACAGACACCGAAATACAAAGGAAGTACAGGACACTCCAAGTGCTACTTACACCTCATTTCTTCACACACTTCTTTGCGCACGATAGAGTTTATTTCACCGCATTATGCTGTTCCTCTAACAACCAGGACATGTGGCGTTAGCACCTTTCCTAAGCGCGCTCGGCGCGACGGGAAGCCAAAGAGCAATACGGGCCACGCTACCGAACAAGAAGACGACTCTTGAAGCTCCAAGTGCCATCAAAAATGTCCCGCTCTGAGGCGACAGTATTGTGCCGCCTCTGGCTCGGGGTGGCCTTTCCGAAGGCTTACTCGTTCCGCATTGGAATGGGGGATACGCCCATGTGCGACTTCTGCGGAACCACAGACACGATTGAACATATCCTATGTATCTGTCCCCAATACGACGTCGAGAGCGAAGTTCTCCGGGCAGCACTGAACCGGCCGGACTCTAGACCATTTTCCGTAATGAAGATCCTTGTACCCTGGCCGTACGCGCCGATGACAGAGAAAGCCACGAAAGCACTCTTGAAATGCCTCAAGTCGACAGGTCTTGGGAACCGTGTGTAGACTCGGTGCGAACCTTCAACTGTGCGCGAAATTGTGCTCTCTCTCTCCTCTCTCTCTCTCTTCATTCTCATACCCCCTTCCCCCAGTGCAGGTTAGCAAACCGGACGTGCATCTGGTTAACCTCCCTGCCTTTCCTGTCTTCTCTCTCTCTCTCTCTCTCTGGTCGTAGCTCTTACTGTTCCCTTACAGTGGGCACAGAACACATGTAAATTTAGAAAACACTTCCTTTACGGTAATGGAATGTATAAAAGCCGTTTTTCAAATTCCATGGCAGAATTTTATATCTTCTCTTAAAGTTTTAAGCTAGGGCTCCGTTACTTATGGAGGGAAGTTTGGCTTCACGCGCATTTATGATTACGGCCTCTCGAAACAAAAAGTCGCAAATTTTGAGCACGGGAATGCAACATTACCCTTAGTCCCCAGTGAAGCCGTGATCTATCATTGGGCCGTTCCACAGCGGTACACACTGGAAGTGCCTTTCCTCAAAGCCTTCTCTTTTCACCGACGGCCCCTACTTGGCACTCGCGTCTCTCGTTCATTGTTTCGTACCTTGAGTTTGTTTCTCCGTTTCTCGTTAAAGGGAGGGATGCATATGGAGCAACGGGGAGTGGCCTTCTTATCGCTCATCTCTCGTCATTTGAATATTGTGAACGAGCATTAAGGGCCCTCTGGCGCTACCATTTTTAAGTCGTTTCCCTTGCCTTTTGTTTTCAGTAGTCGCACCTCGTCAGCGACTAAACCCCGAAATGTGAAACTCTGGCAAAATATTCATTGCTCCACGCGCAAGGCGATACTGCAGGTGGGATAAAGAACAAACGCTAGACATGATGAAAAAGAAAGATTACATTAAGACACGCGCGCTGCAGGAGAATATTACGCTGTTATTTGGTCTAACTTTAAGATGGGTATCAAATTATGCGGATAAACGTTCCCAAAACAGAAACACACGAGCTGCAAGCAACACCGTTGTGCGAACATCCGCTTCCTTTTTTTTCTTTTTTTTTCTTTTTAGAGTTATCAACACTGGGATGTATAGACTGAAATACGATCTTACATTCTTTGCTTTGCAAATTTTTGATAAAGTCAGAGAGTCTTACAAAATTTCGTGTGCCTGACTACCACGCTAACCCTGCCTGCAGCGAACTCCTTTATGTTTCTCATGCACAAATGAGTAGCCGGTTCCATTTTCAAGCGCAGACATGTCCTTATTTGCTCATACAAGTAAAAAAGAACACCTTAGTCAACCAGCGAACCTACGCCGTAGTTGATACCTCTGGAGTAATTTCGACCACTTTGATTGCCTTAACAATAAACGAAATGCAAGTACACAGTCTTCTTTCTTGCTTCTGTTTTCCCGTGGGCGTATGTTTCTTTTTTTTTTTTTTTTTTCACTGCAGCTGAATCGGTATACGGCTGTTGTTTCCAGTGGTCGAAACCATTGCATCCTGTTCTGCGATAGAACGCCATAGCCATGGAGCCACGACGTCGTGTCACGATTTTGTGCGAAAGGATGACATGTCTCTCAGATTTTAGTGTGTCCTGAAGCAAGCAACATGCGATGATTCGAGAAATTGTAGTAAGTGCTTAACTGATCGCCGTAATTATCGTCTAAGCTGTGTCAGTTTGCCCACGAAACATAACCGTAAGTGATCTCTATATAAAAGCGCGAAAGCGCTAGCCCAGCTGCTGACTGCACTCATTCGTCTTGTCTAGTGTTTATGACGACGTTTATTGTGCACGACTATCAAGACGCGTAAAGCGAAACTATAAAAGATATTACTGCAAACATAAGTAATATTCTCTGGCCTGAGAGGAACCTTTATAATTCTGTGCATTTTCGGAGTAAGGTTACAGCTTAGTGCGCAAACTTTCCGCGCCAAGAATAAAGAAGTAAGCTTGACAGGTGCCTGACAGTGAGAGGCGAGAATAAAGAGAGAGAGAGAGAGCATAAACATTTATTGCATAAAGCGAGTAGAAAATTTCCTCGATGAGTGGGGCCCTCAGTCCAGGGCTCCATTGCCATGCGCGACTTCGCGAGCCCGCTGGATCAGCCGTTGGTGTTCCTGCTGGCTTGTGCTGAGCAGCGCAGACTCCCAAGAGGAAAGGGTAGATGCTTTAAGCCACCATTCGGTAAGTTTCCGGCTTTGTGGCGTTCTAGCGGCGTTCGCAGTTGATTGAGTGTCCTGTGCCCGTGGTTTCAAGTAACATCGCAAAGTAGGACAAAAACAGCGTTCTTGTGACTCTTGCGCGCAACGTGGCATATAAGTATAGCCTTCTCCGAAAACCGCTTGACACGCTTCCCCCCCCCCCCCCCCCACTCCCTTGGTTTTTCTTTTCTTTTTTTTTTCATAACAGTGACAGCCTGGTGTCACGTCTGGGGAAAGAAAAGGAATGCGATACCACTGACAGCCTTGAGAATAATTTTCGTAGTTGTTGCTACCTGACACCGATTTGAGAACTTCTCGCACAGCGAGCAACATGACGTAGCATCAAAGTAAACGCAGAAGCGGACGCGGGTATGCTTAGTGGTATATGTGCTCACAGCCGCTAACTCGAATCTGTATAATGCTTCTATAGATATCTATGACTCTGCGCGCCTCCGCATTATATTCATGGGCTTTATTGATATCTTCGATACGTCAAGCATGATGCCAGATTTGTTATAATGACAGAACGCAACCCGAAGACGCTGTTGTTTTCATGCCATCTTCGCTGCTCGTACGCTGAATACGAAGCCGTTAGAAGGGTGACTGCTCTCGTCTGGTTGGTTTCTTTTATGCGAAGCATAATACTAGAGCTCAACCCAGCTCCTCAGGCGCGGCGGTGTCGCCTTCAATACCACGTGACACCGTGACGTCACGACAGAGGAGAAACGGGGCTCCAACAGCCATTTTTTTTTCTTTCAATTTCAATGCAAACAACTGTTAAATTCTGAACCGTAGATTTGTCCTCTCGTGTTCTTTCTTTCACTCGTTCTTTATGCAACTTGAGAGAGGGGGGGTGCAATGTATACCGTAAAAAATAAGGAAGATACACCAGAGCTCGCTTCCGATAACGATGCAACAGCATTCTCTGAAAGCTAGGCGAAGCGTGTGACGTAAGCTGCGGCTGTACAAATGACTTCTTCCATTCCAACAGTCAATGAATACGGCTTTGGGCATAGTAGTCGCAACCGCAGTCCACAGAACACTTTTTAACATTGCAAGGAGCAAATGATGGCTAATTATTTTCTCTAGGGCAGGGACAAAGCGTAAAAGGAACAATACAATGACACCTGCTCCTTCAAGTACGCACTGACTGATAGGAATTCTCGAACGATAATGATTACTACCGCTTATTCTTATGAATGTCAGCACTCTCTTAGACCAGCTTTAACCGTCACCTAATAATTCAAACTTCGAGTGGCACATCATGTATAAAAAGCTGCCTAGGGCTCAACATTGAAGAAATGATGACGTGCACTTCTCCTGATCGGTACCAACATATTCTCACCCAACTTACTCAAGTCGTGAGCTCCATTGACTGGAAGCTTATATTATTCCTTTCAGAAAGGCCGCAAAATGCGTTCTTAGTAAGAACACACGCCCAATTAAAGTCAATAGCCCTATCTAATGGTAATATAGTCCTTAATACCAAAAGCAAGAATGGTAAATGTGGGCTGCGACAACGTGACACAGACGCACGACCTGTTGAATGTGGAAGAATAATTGAACAAACATAAGGATTCATTCAAACTTTATCAAATTTCGTGTTCATTCATTTGGCCGAGCAGCAAGCATCCCATCTGCGTTATCATAAGGTTCGGTCGGTACGTAGTGGCGGATAATAGGAACGGATAAAAATTAGGGTGAGAAGAATTGCCTCATTGTAGCTGGCTCTGCACAGTACTCTCCTGTCCATCAAAAAAGTGGGCGACCACAAGTCTTAGACGCTCCACGTAGTGTTCCAAGCATGAACTGCTGCAAAGGCATGCACGTCCCTTCTGTTATCGGACTCAGCTGCGTAAATTCACCCAGTTGCTTCCCCCTTCTCTTTACTTCCCGTATTCGTGTTTGCACAGGGCACCTATCAAGATTCGTTGAATGTCTAGAGATACTATCAGCAGCAATACATTTGTTAAGTAGATTGAATCCCGGCCACGGCGGCAGCATTTCAATGGGAGCGATATGCGAAAACACCCGTGTACTTAGATTTAGTTGTATATTAAAGAGCCCCAGGTGGTCTGAATTTCCGGAGGCATGCCTCATGAGCAGAAAGTGGTTTTGGCACGTAAAGCCTCACAATATTTTTATCATCCGTTAAGTATATACATGGCTAAATCAACACATCAAACGAACGCGAGAAGTTGCAACATATATCGCTAATCCTTTCGTGTTTGTGCCTGAATTTACCCTCGCTATCATTTGTTGTGGCCAGTAAAGACTTCCCCATGGACAACACCACCAAGAATAGCCTTAGACTAATGTAAACACCGTTCGACTCGAGAGCGATGTTGTCTTAAGCGCGGAACAACACACGACATTTCTTTCGTGCGCATGGCACCTCCAAAGAAACATAGGAGGAGGAAGTATGAATAGACGGAAAGACAGGGAAGTTAGCCAGCTCATAGACTGTATATATAGCTTCGGCGGTGCTGTAACGCCGAATCTCTTGCTGTCCTTTAGCGGACATAAGCGACGCCTAAAGAAACGTATACCCGTGAAATAGAATATATTGTTAATAAAAGAACTTAAATATGTTTTCACCGATTACAGCCTTGAAAGCAGCAATAAAATGCCTGCACGGTTTCTGAATACGAAAGTTCGCTTTGCACCGTTGCATCTAGGGTCGCCCTTAACCACCTAAAAGTTAGCTTGCTCCCGCTGAATTCCTTCGGAAAATTCCTTCGTGGTCCATTGTCACTTTCGTGCCTGGGTTCAAGAGAAAGACAAATATTCCTGGTCCAGCGCTGACATATTTTGCTCTAGAGCAGGTTAACACCAACTACAGGACTCACCGTCATATTTACACTGATGGCTCCGCTACGTCCACACCATATGCCATAGGTGTGTGGATTCCGTCTGCGAATGTTACCATATCTGCCACCCTCAGTCTCCGCAGCTCAGCTGCAGCCACTGACTAGCTGCACTGCGGGCAGTTTTTATTTACATCATAGAGCAGCCAGGCGAGTCTTGGGTCATCTTCACCCACTCAAGAGCGGCCGCAGTCCCTGAAGTCGCCTCGCGTACAGGAAGAACTCGTGATGGACATCAGACGCCTATGTATTAAAGCATGCGTAATGCACCACAGCCTTGTGCTGTAGTGGTTACCAGAGCACTGCGGAATACAAGGTAACGTCCAGGCTAACCATGCTGCCAAAGCTGAACCCGTCAGTTCGAGAGAAATGGTCCAGATACCGTTCTCGAGAAAAGACGTGGCGACAGTGGCGTCTCCACAAGCTTGGCGTCTCCATCGATCCCTCTGGACAGGTGCCAGCTACCAGTACAGAATCCTATATAAAATAGATCCATCGTGCGACTTTTACATGCCGCGAGGCCTAAACAGATAACACCAAGCATGCCTTCACCGCATAAGGATCAACGTGGCCTGCTCAAACTACGTCAGGCGTAAGATTCAACGCACGGACTCACCATTGTACCCTGAATGCAATGTCCCTGAAGACCTGCGACATGTTCTGTGCGACTGCTACCGCTATACGTCAGAGAGAGGGTCTCTGAAGGCGTCACTGTACCTTCAATGGGACTCGAGCTTGGCATTACAGCACATTCTCGGCCCATGGCAAAGCACCACCTGTGCGTTACGCGCCATGAAGGCGCTGCTGACGTAGCCACAAGCCTTAAGGAAACTTGGTAAATATCGCTATAGCGTATCTATTTGTGTGTGTGTGTGTGTGTGTGTGTGTGTGTGTGTGTGTGTGTGTGTGTGTGCGTGTGCGTGTGTGTGTGTGTGTGTGTGTGTGTGTGTGTGTGTGTGTGTGTGTGTGTGTGTGTGTGTGTGTGTGTGTGTGTGTGTGTGTGTGTGTGCGTGTGTGTGTGTGTGACTGTACTAGCTGTAACGTGTTTGTCACTGCATATATCATAATCATCAACCAGCACCTGGATTAGCATGTCAGGCGAAAAGCCAGGTTAACATCTCCAGCGCACCATTAAAGCTTGTTTCTCTCTCTCTCTCTCTCTCATAAATGGTACTCAGAAGTATGCTGAACACAAGGACTCAAGGACTTAATTATAGACGGAAGCAGGAAACAGACAGAGTTGTCAGTTTTACCCATGAACGGCACTCTGTGCTACTCAAGCATACTAGTCTGTGCAACTGCAGCTGCACAATAGAGCGTTAACATCACTTGGTAGCCGTCCCAGTGGGTCACGCCTTTTTATGACACATGCAATATTGAATTTCTCTTTCTCAGTTCTTTATCATGCGTGTTGTGGGGCTGCGCCAAAAAAGAAGTTTCCAAGTAATTGCCAAGCGAACGTCGAGAATGATAGATCCAAACGGAGTGCGTCGCTGAGAGGAATCTCCAGCCCTCCCATTTCTCGTCTGCAAGCGGAACGATATACACGTATATCAGATAATTTCGGGAACAAAAAGAGGTTGAATCTAAACAACAGGAACGTGTGCAGACGAATGGTCTATTCGTGAACATGCCGCGGCTCTTCTTCTGCAGTGCCGCTGTCACTGCTGACGTTCGCGAAGTTGCACCCTCCCGAGAAACCGGAAGCAGAGAAGACTGGGGAAAATGAAGTAGAAGGAAAGATTACTACGCAGAGACGGAGTGGCCGTGTCATTTCGATAGCTGGAAAACGCAGTCTTTCACCAGCGGAACCCGTCTGAAAAAGCGCGTTTTTCTTTTAGACCATTCAGCAGCCACGAAGAAAGAAGAAAAAAATGTATAGGGCCTGACATATTAACAAAGCACGCGAGTGTTTCAAGTGTGAGCAAAAATAAAAGAAAAGAACACACGCATAGTTTCCTAGTAAAGAAATTGCGAAGCTGTCTTTGTGTATTTCTCTTCCTTTCTTATATAATTTCTCGTAGTAGAACCAGATCTACGAAGTTTTCCTTCTTCAATTCCAGCTTTCTTTTTTTTGCAAGATGAAGTTCAAGGAATTGCGGAATCTCCAACGTAGAATGGGCGGAACATTCGGCGTATAGGATGAAAGATATATCCTTCGGCCCTGTGTGATGTCTTCGCAGAGGCCTGCTTTCAAAAGACAGTCCGTGCCTGCGCAACGATCGGTGAACGACGAAGCGGCATCCTGCGCCGTTTCGAGAGCGGACGCTCAGCACCGCATCACTTCAGCACACGCTGCTTAGACATTGTGAATGCATGTTTGGATCCATCATATTAAACGAAACATGAAAGATGGTGTTGGGCTGCTAAGCAAGAGGTCTAGGGATCGAATCCCGGCCGCGGCGGCCGCATTTCGACGCGGGCGAAATGCGAAAACGCCCGTGTACTTACATTTAGGTGCCCGTTAAAGAACCCCAGATGGCCCAAATTTCCGGAGTCTTCCACTACGGCGTGCCTCAAAATCAGATCGTGGTTTTAGCACGTGAAACCTCATAACTTGAAACATGGAAGGATCGTCGTAACAGCCTACTGCACTATAGGATAAGTGTTGTCCATTAACAAAGCATTTCTTACAAAGCGAAACTATTGGATACCTTTCCCAAGATTCACTTGTCATCGATCTTTCCGGTTCTTCACACAAGCTTGACGTCATGAAACTTACAACTTGTGCAGCCTCTGCACACGACCCGAGCCGGTCACGTATGCATCCCTATTATTTTTCGCTGTTGTTATATTACAAACTGTGCAGATCCAAAGTACTTGTTTAAATCTATGTGAAGTGAAGCTTTCGCGAAGCGAATAACGATATGCTATAAATTTGCTCACTGCATTTCTGCATCTTTGACGTAAAGAAAGCTGGCAGGTAAGCTCGCATGTGCATTTGCGCACCTGTGCTACACAATGCGACAACTCTTATATTCGCTTGTATTTGTTAATTTATTCTCATATATTTTTTTTGTACAACCCACTCTTTGGCCAGTCACGCGTTGTGTGTATACCGACATGTTTCCAGTCTAAACTTGGTTGCAGGATAAGCGTTTCTTTGTGCCATGGACAGTAAACTGCATCCTCTGCGAAACAACCGGGAACAACAGAACGCGCATTCATAAGTTGCTGGGATGCAATGCTTACTTGAGACGTACACTGAAGCGCACACTTAAGAAAATAAATTTGCAGACCACACTGCACGAGATTCGATTCTTAGCTGTAGACAACGAAGACGGCGTCCCCTACGACATGTTCACGGTCCTCTGACTTCACAGCCTCTGGAAAACAACGATGAAAGTACGTCGCACCAAAGTTAACCAACGTTCTGCCAGAGAAAACTTTATTAAAAGCGTTTCATAGATCCGTGAGGCCTACAGAGCTCAACCTGAGCCGCCACACTGGCTCGCCATAGTGCCCCATGAACGTGAAAGGTTGAAGTTTCAACTCCCGCCTTTTTTGTGTGTGTGTGTGTTATTTACGCGGATGTGGTGTTTAAAGAAAGTCATATGAATGAAAATGCTCCCGTCATTGCGAATGTATTACACTGAAGTTCTACAGGCAATTAAAAAAAACGGCCGTGGCTTAGCTTGGTTAAGCCTGGTGATTGCGAAGCAATAGTGTGTCGCCGAGCTGCATACTGGGCACGCCGCTTAGAAAGTCGTTCTTCTCGTTCATCTTCCGTCTCCGTAGCTCGTTGATGCTTCCTCTTTGCATTCTGCCGAGCTGCTTTGTTCGGGAGTTAGGCCGCCTTCAAGAGTGGAACGCGATAGCGTTATCGCACCCCGTTCGCACCGCCTACTCAAACGCGCTACGCCAGCCAAACGTCGCGATCGGCAAAGATAGCCGGGCCCCGACGCGCCATGAAGGCGGACGCGATCATGGGGCGAGTGGTGCGCCACGTGTCGGGGCAGCTCCGTACATTGCGAGGAGGGTGCCTTCTGTGTTTGCCCCAAGATGGCTCTGCGTGTGCGCAGAGCGCACAAGGAATGTAGTGGAAAGGTACTTCGCTACTCGTGAAACTGCGACTTCTGTAAGTTACGTGGTCATAATTACCGATATATACCGCAGTATAACTTTCTACGGCACGTTTCCAAGGCAACACCGCATTCACTAGAGTCGATTTTGTCCCGTTTCGAGGTAGCGAACTCGTGGCTGAGTGGTAGCGTCTCCGTTTCACACTCCGGAGACCCTGGTTCGATTCCCACCAGCCCAGCTTACAAGATGTTTTTCATCTATGAAATGACGTTATTTATGTGACGTCACTCTAGGTCACGTGGTGTGACGTCACGCAGCGAGGTCATGCTAAAGGTCAATGGTGCCTACCACCGCCTCGCCAAGGAACGGTCTGAAGTGCGACCTAAAGTAGTATTGCTTCGCAATAAAAATAATTTACCGACGATTACCGTACTCCTTAATGCGAAATTTGAGCGCAGCTCTATACGTGCTTTTATTTCGCGATATATTGGCCACCACGGACAATCTGTCTCGTGCGGGATGTTGCAAACTTGGCGAAGTAGGGCGCGACTATCTCGCTAATCGGGAGATCACGATAAGCAGCACGTGGGTGACGCGCGGGCGCGATTCACTACAGCCGCCGCAGACAGACCTCCGCTCATGCAGCGCTTTGTTTCCATGCCGATAACGCACGCTACTCTGGCGCCATCTCGTAGCTGTCGTTGCCGCAAGGCCCGTCTTGGGCGGCACTAACCTTTTCATCTCACGCTTCCGCCATACCGCACTCCTTCGCTTTTCTCCTCGCGCTCTCCGCTATCCACGTCTTTCATCTCCCGCTGCACTCCGCGTTCGCTTTCATCCTTCGATGTGCTCGTTCGCTAGGTTACGAGGGACAACGCCGACGCCGACGCTCGCCGCAGGAACGGGCGCCTACGAGATGCGCTCTAAAAGAAACGATTGTAGCCTAATGGTTTCATCATCGGCCTGCAGTAGTTCCAGTACGCAGAGCATTAGACACGTAGTTAAATCTATTTAACTAGGGTATATTCGGCTAGGCAGCAGCAGCCACGGCCAGAAAAGTCCGGGATAGTTAGCAAAGAAAGCTTCGCTTTAATAATTTTTGCACTCACTGCACCTGCTGTCCTGCCCTCAAATCTCCCAACACAGCCAGCATCTTTGGTAGTTATGTGTAGAAACGGGAAAACTTTCAATTTTTCAGCCAATTGCATACGCTACATTTGTATACAGTTTCCGCCAATTTGATACAGTCATTCGTATCCTGAAAAGTGAAGCCCCACTCATGGCAATAGTGTTCAGGGCAGGATTAACCTTCCAGCAGTTATATCATTCAATTCGCACAATCTATAGGACTGAACTTCCTATGGGCGGTACTGATTCAGTCCTCGAGGAAAAAGGATTCTATTTTATCACAGCTTTAGTGAAATAGATCTCAGCTTTGGTGAAATCTGAGAAGGGCACGAGTGCTGCCGCCAGGTGCTTACCGCTAAAATTTGCACAGGCGCGCTACCAGCCTGGTGCTTGGCAACTGCGGGAAGTTCCAGAAGTTTGGAAGGACGCCCACCTATTCAGAAGTCGGTGACATGGGACCGCCAGACTGCTTTTCTCAATGAGAGTATCAATTAACAACACCTGCACAGCCTCTACATGTGCAGATAAGAACGTTTGAAGAGAAAGTGAGGACATAAGTGTTAATTGAACGAAAAAACTTAAACTCACACGTAATAGTTGCGTATCTCCAAAATATAGATATTTGACAACTTCACAGGTACTAAATATAGTTGCCGCAGAGTGCGTTTGTGAATTTAAAAAAAAAGTATGATTAAAATTCTTTTTTGGTACTGCGAGTCGTGGAGAAAGAGACGGAGATTTGGCATCAGTGCTTCGGTCTGAGGCGTTGCTAAGGAATTTCGCGTCTTTATATGCTTGTTTGTCGGCTGATATATAATACGCGAATATTGAACCAATATTCCTAAATTTACTGCCTACGACCCAGTTAAAGACAACATGAACTCGTTCTCTTTGGAGCCCCGAGGATGCCAAGAGCTGCATGAACGTGGTGCCATACATGGATCGATGGATACAACTTTCTTGTACGTCCGGCAAGGTTTACCGCGACGCGGGCTCAGGTCTCCCACGGGGGAACGTCAAGGCCCTGCCTCAACGCCGCCTCACGGGCTTGCTGGACTGCCCACGTCTGGATTCCCAGGCCTGAGCTGCGCAGAGCGGCGGCCCACTTCGACGACAGGGTCTCCGGAGCAACTGCCATACTTCCTATAACTACATTGCACTCCGACAGCATGTGTTTGAGTGTTGCTGGTCCTTCCTGGCACAACTTGCACGTGTCGTCTTGATGCTTATCTGAGAATATACGTCTCAGACGGAATGGATGCCAAGGAGTGAAAAATTATCTTCGATGCATAATCTGCACATTCGCATAAGAATTGTGGCCACTTAGAAAGAACTTGGTCAATAATTGTTATCATTTGCTTTCTTGCTTTTTTTTTCATATGACTTGTACATTGAAATATGAAATATTTGAGTAGTTCTCTTGTAATATCAATACAAGCTTTGTATACCGACAGTTTCGAGATGGTATCATTAAGAAGGTAAAGGCGCAGAAAAACCGGGAAATCGATCTTCCGGCTATATTCATATTCCAGGTGTACTTGGTCACTCTTTTTACCTACCTCATAAGTTATCCCTGTGAGTCATTCATTCATTTATGGAAAGACAATAAACAATGAATTCAAGGAAAGCAGAGGGGAACTTAGCCGTTCTTAGTGAATTTTAGAAAGGTTTATAAATGACGGTAAACTTTCGATAGAACTACCTAACGAAGGAAAATGGAAAAAAGAAGTCGAGACAAAGGTTCATTCCGTGCGGCGAGAACCGAGATCGCGGCCTCAGCATGACACCTGTGGCGATCTACCAATTGAAGAACAGTGACTGCTGCCCCTTTGGTTCCCTTAATTCTGCTCGTTTACCCAGTCCTGTAGCAACTTTGTTCGCTTTCAGACTTCCCTTGATACCGCCTTTTCTTTTCATTTCTTTTTAGTAGCTTACAAAGCTGGCTTCTTCACTTTCTTTTGTTGCAAAGGCGCTTTCCTTGTTCTTCTTTTACTATGTACTTCTCATATCTCCTGTTTACACGACCATGCCAATATACACGAAAAACAGGAGCAATATTCACTGGGAGCGATGGAGCTCGAGTCGTTGGCAAGTCTTGGCAATTATCAATGCCAGCCACACTCCACAAAATCCGGGTCGCAAGGTCATGAATCCGAGAGGAAACTTATACGAGGGCAGATTGGCTCGCGGAGACCATCGGGGAATCGGTGAAAGAGAGTTCCGAGGCTAATTGGTTGCGCCGGCACGGAGCAAATGTCTTCTAACTGAAGACACCAGAATGAAAACAGAAAGGGGTCAATTACCAGAGGCGCACTTGATTCCAAGCTCCTTTGGGCACGCAGCTCCAGCGCAGTTCAAACTGCCGGCGAAGTTCAGGCAGGCGAGGCCCTGTCCCTTCGTCTTCTAACCTCAGTTTGTGGGTAGCGTGGGGAGAATCTCTAACGGCGACGGACGACAGAGCATGCGCAGGCGGTGCACGAACAACGAGAATGAGCGGGCGCTGTTGCACGCTATCCATCCGGAGAACACCAGCCTTTCACGTTCCTTCGTTCGTTCACATCTTACGCTTTGCTTTTCATTTGCCTGACAGGCACCCTCGTTTGGTGGTTGGCACCAGAAAAAAAAAACGGCCTACCGAAATTTATTTAGCTAGCAGAGAAAAACTATAGCTTCCCGTGCCTTCCACCGAAGCTCCTTATTTTCGTGGCGCCCTTGCCACTGCTCGAGAGATACTGCCGAGCATTCGCTTCGACATTAAAACATTCGATTTCTTTTCTCGCTCTCTCTTTTTTTTTCTGAGGCAGCTCTGAACGAAATGCAGTATTACTGTTTTGTAACGCATGCCATAAATTGTGTTTGAACTGTCACTCGGGGAATATGTTCATGCTCACTTTCTGCTGTAGTTCCTTAACGTTTGCCTCATCTCTGCCTCGTTTATACTTGTCTTGGAGATGATACTGCAAGCTTTTCTTTATTTCTAAGGGAGCTCATTTTTCTTAGTGAATTAGCGTACTCAGGCCAACTTACTTTGTTTTTGTGGCCCCCTATGGGCATTGCTTCCTGAACTTTGGACCCTCCCTTGAACCCTCCCTATTGTAATCTTCTTTCCGCGAGGTCTTGCTATTAAAAATAATCAGCAGCAATGCTCCCTGTCAGCCTTATATAGAGGCAAAACAACAGTCATAGAATTCATGAGAAGGAATATAAACTCAAGCATGTCTTCTTTGGCATCACGACTTATTGATCTCTACCCAAGCCTTGATCACGGCTAATTCTCGGAACACATGAAGTACTCAACGTGCCCAGACTTGCTCAATTCGTATTTTTCAATCCTGCGAAGCATTAAACAGTTAAAACATTAAATAACCTGATTACGAAACATTAAATAGTCTGATAGGGTAAGACAGCACCGGGTTGTTGAGAGCATCAGGTAAAATATTCTTTATTCTTTGTTTGGTTGTGCTATTTTTTCCCCGACCCAATTGAAAGGAAAGGGCAAATCAGTTCTTATTTAGTTTTGCCATTTGATGCGGAAACTCGCGTATTTTTACCAATCTCAATTTGCATTAAACGTGCTGTTGAAGTCCGTCCCTGTTTATTAAGCGCAGTTGAGTGCCGACCTGAGATTTCCCGCGTGGTACAGTCTTTCTCTAGTCACAATTATCAGGAGCCAACGGGCCACCACACCAAGGAAAGCATACGAAAATTTATTTGTAGTCTTTACTTGATGTTTAGGAACGATAAATAAATGGAAATGAAAGTGGATGAAAAAATAACACAACTGGTCTTTGGTGGGATGAGAACCCATGTCTTCGCATTACGCATGCGATTCTCTGACCAATTGAGCTGCCGTGGCACCATTTTCCCGTCCACTTTTCTTGGTATTATGTATGTGTACTAGATCCAACTCTGGGAGTGTTGGCCAGCGCCACCACTCAATGCGATGGCAATGGATGTAGAACATTATGTCAACCGCAGGCGTCGCATAGTACGCGAACTACTACTGAACTACTACGGGGACCCTGTGGCTGTCCTTTGTGTCATTTTCTGTTGGCGTCTTATCAGTGTGACCAAGAAAAATCAGACCCCTCTGTTCTCCTTCTTCTCGTTGATAACACATAGCGAGGGTCTCAAATCCGGCAACTCTGATGCAATGAAGTAGCAAACCAGAGTTTATTGGCCGGTTGTCTTCACCAAGAATAGTTCGCGTACTACCTGACGCCTGCGGCAGATAAGATGTTCTACATCCACTACCATGTCCGTGAGTGGTGGTGCTGGCTAATACTCCAGGGGTTCAGTGTAATGCATGTGCATAAATACCAAGGAAACTAGACGGTAAAACTGCGTCGCGGTAGCCCATTTGGTAGCAGCATCACACAGCGTAATGCGAAGACATGGGTTCACATCCCACCTGCGGCCAGTTTTTTCATTCACTTTCGGTTCAATTTATTTATCATTTCTACACACTAATTAAAAAAAATCTACAAATAACTTCCCCTATGCTTTCCTTGGTGTCATTGTCAGCCAGGTACTCGTTATTGTGACTGACGAAAATCGGGCCTATCTCTTCCCCGTCTTCTCAGTATTTCTACACAGTCTATCAAAAATTATATTGTCACGTCAAATGCTTTCTTTTATATTTACCTGATACCATGCGATCCCTGGTATATATACGGGAGACCAATTACCGATCATCACTGACAACGACTTGGCGCACGCGACCTAAATGACCTCAGCATCCCTTTGCGTCCATTCCCGTCTCGTATGTTTAGCGACTTAAATGACCTCAGCATCCCTTTGCATCCATTCCCGTCTCGTATGTTTATCGACACTTCTGGGAAGGACAGCTGACAATTATAGCACGTGCACACAATATATTTCGGTCTTCAGCGAATGCGAACGAACAGCCAGATCTCAAAGAAAAAAACCACGCACCGAAGACTCCAAAGGTAATAGAGCGAAGACAACTTTTCAAACAACGCCACCACTAATGACTCACGACTTTCCCACAAGCACGTGGGAATTGGGAGGCAGACAGCAAACAAGCGACTAAAGGCGACAGCATGAAATGCGACTACACTGCTTTGGAGCCACAGAGGCCAGTTAACGAGATTATCCATCGCTTTGCAGCCAGCATCAAGACAGGGGCTACGAGAAAAAGCTAAATTTGCTGGGCGAATAAATGATACGATAGCAAGCGCCGAGGAGGCAGCTTGTACATCGAAATTAGAGGTAAAAAAATTTGTTCCTGAAAACGTACACTTCAAATTTCTCGTAAACACGTTCGATCTTATGCAACAGTGAAGGGAAACTAAGTTTCCAACACATACGTGCCTGAGTGCCCTTTTCGTCACTTTTTCTACACTTCCGCAATAATTAACGAGTTTACTAACTGCTCTTCAGTCCCCAAATAGTAGATCAAAAAGATTGGCGAGTTTTTTCGCTGTAGCACATATACTGCGTGATAATGGATCGCATGGTGGTTGCTCTATCACATACTTATGTAAACCTACCAGGGCTCTTTATAGTAATATCTTCTTTTCTTTTATCACTTTACCTTCTCCCGAGCTTTTCCCCTCTATTCTCAAATCATTTTTCTGGATGGTGCACGCAGCTCAATCGTAGCGCGGGCTCCAATGCCATTCTTAACCATATTTAGGCTAATGAACTAACCTTGTAGCAATAAGCTAAAATAATTTTTTTCACCGTAAATCTCAGGTAACTATATATGACATCCAACCGGAAGAATAACAGGAAAACACACACAGCTATGACGTGAAGGGGGGTGTAAAGGAGGGAGGGTAAACTTCAAAAGTGGGAGAGCTGCAACGTCTGCTACTTTTCCAAAGGGCTACCAGAGGGGCGTAAGCTTCAGCTACTTCAGTCTTCAACAAAAGTTACAAAGAAAGCAAAAATTTTTAAAACCACGGCCTCGGCACTCGACATGTGGCTTTAGCTTTCGCGAAGGACACATGGGACATCTTTCAGCGCGTCAGTCTAAGTACAAAAAAAGACCTAAAATAGAAAGACGTAAACCTCGCGGTTTTCCCTACGGTGTTCCTTGCACGTAGAGGCGCCAAGGCAGCAGCCCCTAAGGACAAGAGCAACAGCAACGGTTCTCTGGGTTCGTCCGACAAGAAGTCTGCAATAGGCCCGTCCTGCCTCCAGTGGCCGAAGGGTCCAAAGAAAAGGAATCGGGAGCTGGAGCCGCCAACGCAGGTAGTCCCAAGCCTCGATCGAGCCCCGAAAGAAGTGTTTCTACACGTCGGGACGCTAATTCTCATCCCGTGTCGCGAGTGGACAGGCGTGCACTGCTCCGCTCTGATTCGTGTCTCGGGGGACGACACGTAATTAACTACGATGCCCGCCGACTTTGCCTCGACGCGACCGCCCATGCGGCCTTGTTACGCTGCGGCCAGGCAGCTGACTTCGTTGCGGCCGAGACAGTTCGTGCTGCCTGACCCCTTGAACTGCGGCGAAGACCACGGGGCTGCTATGGGGCCCGCATTAGGACAGCGAACACGTACCTCTTCGAGTTGCCTTCCGCTGAAGAGCAACTTCGGACACGTGAGAACACAACGTGTCCCACGTGGTGTCATGCACGTGTGTCGCCATGCTCTATACTTTGCTACTGACTGGTCATTGTTCGCCAGAAACGAGGTACTTGGGCAGAAAAGATGAGTTTATAGTAAGTCACAATAATGTTAATGCTTCAAATATGTGGGTGTTTTTCATGCCAGGCTACCACACTGTGGACTAAAAGCTATTCCTGCCGTGTACTGCAAGCGAAAGCATTCATGATCCCATGAATGCACCGAACAAATTACGATCTGTCAGAGCGTTATGTAAAAGAAAACTGTTCAGGTGGATACGATAGGACACGAGTAAAGCAAACAGTGGATAAAGGAAGAGCATAAGGCTTGGTTACATTTAACCAAATGGCTTGCCTACAATAAGGGTACGTGAGAAAATATGTACATCTTGGTGAAGACGAAAATTGATTGATTGATTGATTGATTGATTGATTGATTGATTGATTGATTGATTGATTGATTGATTGATTGATTGATTGATTGATTGATTGATTGATTGATTGATTGATTGATTGATTGATTGAAAACATACTTATTATGGTTTTTAATCGATTATTCCTCTGGGCTTTTTGTCCTCCGCAGGAAAGAGTTGGGTGCTCGGTACCGTGATGGAGTGTCCAGGGGCGACTTGCACGAACATTTAGTAACAAAGTAATGGACGAATTTAGGAACACGTTTTTGCACGGACTAGGCGTTGTCTAGAGATCATTTAAGATCGCGTTCTTAATTTCATTGCTATTTTCGTTATTAAATGTTTGTGCAAGCCGCCCAGGACTCAAGAAAAAGGTGATGCAAGAATGAGGCCACTCCGGTTGTTGCATTAACAGTGCTGAGTTTGCCTTCTCTGCTCTGAATACGAGGGCACTCAGCGTGGATTTTGGATGCCAGTTAGCGAACAATGGCGGCCTTGCCAGCATGGGCTTTTGAGCGTGTCTTACCAAACCGCTGCATCTTTAAAGAAGGTACTCCGTAGGCGTTTTCACCGGCGCTCTCTATCGTTTCTGTTCTAAAATTATGTGTTCCTATAATATACGTGCTTGACGCTGTCTGTGGTATTGTGTATCACTTGCAAAAACAATCTCCTAGATCTTCAATATAGAATGCCTTTACAGATGCTTCAAGGACTATGTCACATTCAAGGGCAGATTGGGATGGCTTTCTTGTGCCCTATGGTAAAGGAGAACGAAGGTATCTATTAAAGTTTACAGCCTTCTCAGCGTTCTATTAGAATAACGTTTCACTGGTGCATATGCTGTAGGATGTCTTCTTATGTCATATTCTGCCTGCGTGTTTTGCATCAGTCATGTTAGTCCACAAAAGCGCTATAAAATGAGTAGTTCTGTGGCCACAAGTCTGCAAGCCTGCAATGTGACTTTGTGTCCATCTATCGTTGCGCAGACATCTCTTGGCGTCATTGTCAGAATTACACAAAGTTTTCCTACAGCTAGAATTCTTTAGTAGCTGTGTCAGCATTGTAGCGCAACAAGCTAATGCTTGTTGCACTACTATGCTGACATCCCTACATCTATAAAACGAAGCCCTTCTTTGAGGGGACAACACTAGGCTCGGTATTCAAATTTACCAGCATCAACACCACCGAGTCTTATTTGCATCGCAGCATCAATTTATATATTCACTGGTAGGAGACACTAGCTTTAGCCGTACCATCGCCACCTTAATGGACTCGACCCACGCGTACAAATGAAGTTATTACCCACCATCAAAAAAAAAAACTAACTGTAACCGTGACTGTAATTCTAAATTGCTTCACAAATTACAATTAGCTGTGACGTTCTCTCGGTGCCATCTGCACTTTCTCGGCCATGCAAAGAGCCCGGACGATGAGGAGTGCGATATACCCGAGACTACAGAACGCATATTGTGCATCTGCCTGCGTTAGGATATTCAAAGACAATTATTGGTACATTTCACCAAGTTTATCAATCACCCTTTGTCTCAAAAGCTGTTCTTGCGACATTGGCCAGAGCCTTGTCGTCAACGTGATATTACTAAGGCTCTCACCAAATTCTTGCAAGAGAGCGGTCTGGATTTGATACATTGAAGAGTCTCCCCTGTTCAAGTTCATTCACCATTGCTTCCATCCCCGTAATTAAATTTTCTATCTCTCTATCTTTCTTTCTCTCTCTCTCTACTGCCATTTCGCTTCCCCAATGCTGAGTAAGTTGATCAGAATTTTGATTCAGACAAACCACTGATATTTGTCTCATAATGAATTTCTCTATCTCTTTCTCTGACCACAACATTCGTGTATCCTAAATGTTCACTACATGTCCCGCCAAACTATGTTTTGTTCACTCTGTAGCTAGCTCTGTGCTCTTAATTTGACTAAATGCATGTGGCGCAGTAAAACCAAAATGCTGCGGACTCCTCTTTTTCTTTTTTTTTCTTTGAGGTGACAAACCAGAAGTGGCAGGAGAGGGAAACCTAATAACAAACCAACGAGTTCAGAGGCCATTGCTACTGAACGTGTTCAGCTACCCTGACAGATTTAACGAACCGAAGCCCCCTTGTTCTGAATTCCGGACACTTCAAGCAACTGCAACGTTCTTACCGTTCTACCAACTTCGAGGCTTCAAGATGAATTCACGTACAAGACATGAGTAGACCCGTGCTCGCACCACATTACGAGTAAAACTTAGTTTGACTGTTTTCACTGAGCACAAAAGCACTGGACAGAACAGAAATTCGCCGTTTGTCTGTAATACACGAGTCGGAAACCAAATTCAATGCGATGGACAGTGCTTTCTCTGATGGCAATAAAAAAAGCAAGAATGCAATGCAAAACGCAAGAACGGTAAATGGCAGTGCCTTAAAATCGAGTAGACATTTCCGGGCCGTAGAGAATTCAATATATAACTGAAAGCAGTGCGCTCTCCGGAAGTTTCAGTCTGTATGCTTAAGGTAGGATCCAAACACGAGAAGTGTATATAGTTGATTTGATGCATAGGTGCGCAAGCGTGTGTGCGGAAGACATCGTTAATGCGCTATGTAAATAATGAGTTTACTATTGTCTCTCGCAAATGAAATGGATGGATGCAAAACTTTAATGAAGGTCCTGAGGTACGCGACTCAGTGCGCTGCGGGCCGCTCCCAGTGAAATGCAAATTTTGTATATATATATATATATATATATATATATATACAGACGCTAAAAGAATGAAAGGTTTCTGTTCGCTGTCCTTATGGCTGATGCGTGCAGCTCACCACGCAGCTTCAGCTACATTTGAAGTGCCACTGATTGTTTAATCGGATACAAATAAAAAGCGCGAGATTAATATTTGAGTATCATTGTTTTCGGTTAAAAAAAAAGCTAAGTGCAATTCTTGGTTATTACACAAGCAGGTCTGCCTATCTTGGATGGTTTAACACGTCCATCGTCCTTTCAAACGTACATTTCGACACGTTTCATGACGTCACTGAAAATGGAGTAGATAAACTTGTTCTCGGCGCCAGTGACGACATGGCTGTGCCGAAGTCAATGTTTTTCCAGTATACCAGGTATGAAGTAGTTAAAAAACTTCACCGGTTCATTTTTGCTGCTTTGTTTTACACAATTGGCAGAAGGTGTTCTTCACATCATCAGATTACCAATTTCAAGTGGCCACACTGAGCGCGTGTTCTCAGAATTGACAGTTGTAAACAAAAAGAATGGGCTTGCACTGGCTAAAAGAACCTGGAAAGGTGCAAGTGCCGGTGTATGACGTTATATATACAGGATGCGGCTTCAACTGGTGAGAAGCGTTATTCTTGCACTTCGGAGCTCAAAGTAGACGAAGCATTTACTCACGAATCTGGGATATAAAGACAGAACGAATCAATTCTGGTTAGGCGCCCTAATTTTGGCAACTTAGAAAACACCATAAATAATCAATGCGGCCTCTAACAGATTATTTTTTTGATAATAAATATCACAGTTCAATATTAACGCAGTTTGTATATGCTTGTGAGCACAGTGCTTAAGATAAGACAATAACTTCAGTCGGGTCCCAAAATGTGTTGGTGTTCGAATATGTCGACATTCTTTGAAACCTCTACGTAAAAAGTAATATTTGCTGCATAGAAATGATGCGAAATAAAGCGCGTCCATTTATCCCCCACGCCTATGGTATAGATGTGTTTGTGACTAGAATAGATGGTTTATGTTGTCTGTGACCAATTTTGTATGACCCTCACTAGTGTACCGTCACAAGCATCATAAGCTAAAATACTTTTTAATAATTTGACTGACAGAATAAACCTTCATTTGAACTCCCACATGCAGTAGAATACGGCAAGGCAGACTCGAGGCAAACATGAGAGAAGTAATGCCCCAAACATGAGTAATGCTCGTAACAAGAAGCAACGCATATCGTTACTCCTTTTTTTTGTGGGGGGGGGTGGGGGGGGGAGGTGGACAATGTCTGAATTGAACTCAGTCCTATCTGATGTGACGCTGATGGCGTCACGAAAATTGTTTTATCAGCCGTGTCTCGTTTACCGTAGGAGTTTGCATTTACTTCAACCACTTGGTCATTTATGCCATGATTCTGGTCATTTTTTCCATATTTTCTCATTTGGTAAGCACCTTATGTGCCTGCTATTTATCGGCGTATTTTATAGAAAGTCTGCTTGTTAACTTGTTCTTGTACTCTTTCATGTACTTCTCACATTGAACTAATGACTCGTGCTAACTTTTTGCTTGTTCGTGTACCTATACCACTCCTGTTTTGGCTGCCAAAAGGCTGCTGGCAGCACTTAATTTAATTAAATAATAAAAAAAGAAAACGGTATATGCGGCACGAAAAAGACAGACTGCTGGTTTCTGTTCTTTCTCATTCTTTTTCTTTCAGTACTGCTTATTGGTTGCTCCCAATCAGAGAGAGTTTATTTTTTTGGGTTTTTTTTCTTTTGTCGGTGGCTAAATCAGTCCAGTGAAATGAGAGCTTCTCTTGAAATCATCGCACATATATCATGAAGCGTTCTACCTATCCCAACAA
Organism: Dermacentor andersoni; assembly: GCF_023375885.2. NCBI lineage: Eukaryota > Metazoa > Arthropoda > Arachnida > Ixodida > Ixodidae > Dermacentor > Dermacentor andersoni. Next base: position 81,549,560 of record NC_092817.1, read on the forward strand.
TACAGTGCGGCTGTGACAATAAAGTAACCAGTGAAGTTGCCAACCACAAGAAAAGACGACTGCTTTGACTACTTACGCCAAGAAAGACACAGAACTGCTATTGCGGTGTAACCACCAAGCGATGGCAGCTCGTTCCGGTTCGACTCACCCGCCTCCCTATGGAAACGGTCTATACGCACCCAGTTACTATAAGGAGTGACAGGGTTGAGAAAAGGGCTGGGCAACGAAGGGGTGGGGGGAGGGGGTGAATCGGCGCTCAGGAAACCCTAAGTCCATGCTAGAAATAAATATAGCACTTTCGACGTCCTATTGGCAGATGCGATAAAAGAGGTAAGTTACTGTCGACGAGAGCCCCGAGAAGGCAAAACCACAAATGTAATACCCAAATTTCTGCACCACACCGCCTCTAGCTGCCAGGTCGTCGCACATTCACAATCGCCAATTGGCTTCCAAGGCCACAGCATTCAGAGAAACTTTGTTTCTTTTGCCAACATCAATCTTCGTCAAGCGGCGGTGAGAGGAGGGCACAGCCCGACGCCCGGGCGTCCACGGTAGAGAAACTGCACCGCAGTAAGCCGGCGCACCGCTTGAGTACTAATGCGAGGTACAGCGAGACATTCAATGTTTACGCTGGTAGCCGAACTGCCACCCGCCTAGTTACTACCAAACCATGGCATGATATTCAAGCACGGAGCAATGATTCGGAAGCTGTTCCAAGTAAGTTTCTTACAGCACAGTGTAGACGTGCACTGGAGCCTACGAATCACAAAGCTAGAGATGCGGCTCTTGAGTGCCCAGAGCGCAGAAGTCGTGAGAATACGTGGATGCAGCAAATATCAAACTCGTAATATCTTATATTAATTAGTTTTAATAACTTTTGAGCGTAAAGGCTACATGTAACCAGAAATACAGCCCACGTTAATGGAACACACGTTTCAATTTACACCGACCCGCCGCGAATAGTGGCATACACGTGGTAGCACACTTATTACTATGTGGTATAACCGCCTAAATGTTTCATATACGTTTCATATAGGTAAATGTTACACATATATAATGTATATTAAGTTAACGTACATATTGTTCCATACGTATTACGAATACACGTTATATTGTGATGCCATATACGTGTTTCTAGCTTTCTTAATTTTTTTCTATATTAATGACGCATGCATTCTTGTGCCTTAAAGAACAATTCGCAGCAACACTCACAGATCATTTACCTAACACTTTATGTAATACCACGGCACTAATGCTGTTTTGGTGGGACAGCGTATTCGGAGTTTTGTAAACAGCAAGTCCAAAAGCCGTATAACTTACGTCAACGACCAAGTTTCTCGTCATTTGAGTGATATTCCCACCAAACTGTCACTGCGACAAGATAGTCAGATGTGACGAATTGCTTGTCTCGTTCCATGACACAACTTTTAACTAATCTCCACTCCTTATCAAAAGCATGTGTAGTACAGTGCCCGCAACCCGTGCATGGGCCGTGGTGTGCTGTGAAGCTTTTGTGATAAATGAATCATTTAGCACCAGTAATGCTACTTGGTTACTATTACGTGCACAGCATCAGGATTGGATAGCATTTGCTCTTCCGGGCAATTTTAGCATAAGAGCTTTTTTGTGACGAAAGTTTCTTGTTGGGAGGGACGTAATTTTTTGTATAGTAATTAATTTAGGGAACTCTGATTCTTAGAAGTATTTTCTCAAATATTTCAGAGGGTTTGGACATGTTTAATGCAAAAAAAATGACAGGTCGCAATTGTCATGTCATTACTCCGTTAATACATCTCCACCCAGTCTCTATAACTCGCAACAATACCTTGGAGATTCGGCAAATGTCCGCTCTTTTCACTACGCTGACGACTTTTGTCCAGTCATGTAAGAAACCCTCTACATACCAACCTAGGTAGCGCTTCTTAATGTGCCTTTCCTGCATCACTTACTTGGAAAAAAGACTGCCGCTTCGTTGAGCAAGGTTAACGTCACCATCGGCACAACGAGTTCGAGCACGGCCTCCGCCTGAGAGTCATCATTCATTACAGATAAGCAGCACTCGACCGAGCCAAGCACTTTGAGCAGCGGCAGACAAAGACCTCCTCTAGCGGTCTGCTGCTGAAGGATGCTCGATAGTTTAGAACTATGGCGTGTTTCACGGGTGTTTGGTTCGCACGCGCTTCGATAAGCGCATTAGCGAATTAGACCAAAATGGAGATAAGAAAGCTCCATGATTCTAAGCCAGTGCTCGTTGCGGTTCATCGCTGAGGACGTTACCGATACATAGAAATCCTGTGTATCAGAACTACTTAGAAGAAACTTACTTCGCCTGCAAGAAAGCCTACGGCTCATTTCAAGGGTGCTTGTAATTTTTAACCAAAACACGCGTGCAGAGAGTTAACTCTGGCTATACGGTGCGCGAACTGCGACGTTAGTTGAAACCGTTCCATGTGCCTCCCCTTTGCCACACGCTCTGCTCCCCTAGGGGATAACCTGTGCTCACCTTAGTGATGGCAACAAAGACAACCGTGTTGTATAAAGCGGCGTGCGAAACACGCCGCTAATGGCAGTTGCACGCAGTTCTGACAAAAAGAAAATAAGGTTACGAGTGCTTTGCTTCAATAAAATGTCGTCCACATTGGATGCACGCAGAACCTTTGAAACGCTGATTCACCGTCGGCGGCTCGGCACCGCGTATGCAATGTGAACCTATTTCGTGTTTTCGTTTTGGTTAACCTCCTTGCCTTTCCCTCTTCGTTTCTCTATCTCTTCGTGTTTTCGTATGTGCCTTGACTTTAGTGTAGTTGTGTGAATAGACTTTGTGTTGCTGTATTTCTGAGTTGAGTTTCGTGCTTTTATGTTATTCGGTTTTCATATCTGTGGACTTTATTAATTGCGCACCTTTAAGGTGTATCCGGCACGAAATAAAGGTGGAAACACTTCCTAAGCATTATATATAATACATATACATTATATAGCATTATATAATACGCTCTATTATATAATAATAATAATGAAAACTTCGCGCGAATGGAGTGAGCACATTTTCTTCGTGGCAAGTGCGTCGCGTTGTAGGTTTTCAGTTCTGTTAGTGTATAGCGAATTATTGCTTATAAAACGTGTTGCCAGTCGAACCTTTATAGGAGATTCTGAATTAGTCGGCGTTTCCTTTTTATTCCTTTTTTTTTCGTTACGTAACACTCATTCATTCCTGTTCAAATGAGCACCGTTACCTAGATTTGGCTGTTTTGTATGCACGACGAATACGCTTTGCCTCGCGTATTTCTTTCTTACAGCTGGCTTCGTCTTGCTGTATGAAACGCTACAGCTCCCACGTGTTTTCAAGGAAGGCACCAGCTGCAGCAACTCTGCCGGCCATGGACGGGAACATGCACGCTGCGCAAGTCTGCATGCATCTCCCGTTGCAGAACAAATTGCTGTGGCAAGCCTTTGCCGTGCTGGTGGTGAAGTTGCTACAGGCAGGACTGGATTTGCCGTCTTGACGAGCACTTGCCCTTTGCTTGTCTATTTGCTTGTCGCGAATATGTGGCACCATGAGTTTTTTTTTTCTGTTAACTTTTTTTCTTTATTATTTTGCCTATTTAGAGTGGGCGGATCCTTTGAAGCGGTGACAACGCTGGCGAGCTCCTGCTCGAAGTGCGTTCGAAACGAGCTCGCACTCGTGACCTTTTTTCGCAGGTTTACTGAGTTGCACTTGGCGTAGGAAAGAGGGAGAAAAGTTGCAGAAACGCTTACTGTTCTTTGTTTTTTTTCCTATTGCTCATGCTCTCATTTGTACGTGTCCACTTTGCGGAAGCAAAAGGTGGAAGTCTTCATAAATAGAGCGAAAGAAACTGCAATCACTTCGTTAGTCGGCCTAAGAAAAACGCACTTATTGCTTATCCAATTTCTCAATTATATAAAGTGCGTCTAGCAACCCTATGCGCAGCAGCTACCTTAGAGCCTCTGAACTCCGGAACGTAAAAGAAAAGTTTCCAAGTCGTTCCCGGATATCGATGTGTTTTAATCAGTTTGCTATATTATCGTTTGCACAGGCAGCTGTCCCGACTCTCCTTCTTACATGATGTATTTTTTTCTTCTTTTTTGATTATCACCGCAAGCCCTTTATTGTTTTCTTCGAGATTCCTATCTGGTCTTCCAGGACATCTTCAAAATATATTTCCATTGCCTTTTCAGTTTTCCAACAAGGACACAGGTCACTCTAAATGTTCTCCTTCTTTCACACTAAATAACCGCATAATTTGCAAATTTGGAACCATATTTCAGGAACATGTTTCTCGCGCAACAGAAATTTCGCGATACTAAACAAACTCATCAACGAAGGTATTATCTCGCAGTGAATGCTATCACGCACGATTTACAAACACTTCGAAGGCCGCCCAAACAAGCAATAACATCACGCAGAAAAAAAAAAAAAACTTTCCTGAACACGCCCCCTATTCGTCGCGTGCCTCCAACTCTTGCTCTCGGAATAGCATCATTTCACTGCCTGCTGGAATGGCCGATCAATCCAAGTTATGCGCTGTTGAATCTTCACACCGGCTTATATACAGCGCTAACTAAAATAACACCAGGGTCATTGCAGCGTCTGCCCAAGAACTGTATGCTACACCAAGGCCGCGCTGTGACACGAGCACGATGCTCGCATTTTAGCGTGGTCGCGGCTCTACGAGGTCCTTTTAGTCGAGCGTATACCCATACGCCTCTAACCCTACAGCTAGAATAGAACTGGCAGAACTTTCTAAGTTAATCAACAAGCGTAAGACAACGGACATAAGGAACTATAATATGGATAGAATTGAACAGGCTCTCAGGAACGGAGGAAGCCTAAAAGCAGTGAAGAAGAAACTAGGAATAGGCAAGAATCAGATGTGTGCGTCAAGAGACAAAGCCGGCAATATCGTTACTAATATGAATGAGATAGTTCAAGTGGCTGAAGAGTTTTATAGAGATTTATACAGTACCAGTAACGCCCACGACGTTAAGGTGAGAGAGAATAGTCTAGAGGAACTTGAAATCCCACAAGTAACGCCGGAAGAGGTAAAGAACGCCTTGGGAGCTATGCAAAGGGGGAAGGCAGCTGGGGAGGATCAGGTAACAGCAGATTTGTTGAAGGATGGTGAGAACAGTGTCCTAAAAAGATTGGCCGCCCTACATACACAATGCCTCATGACCTCAAACGTACCGGTATCTTGGAAGAACGCTAACATAATCCTAATCCATAAGAAAGGGGACGCCAAAGACTTGAAAAATTATAGACCGATCAGTTTACTGTCCGTTGCCTACAAAGTATTTACTAAGGTAATCGCAAATAGAGTCAGGAATACCTTAGCCTTCTGTCAACCAAAGGACCATGCCGGATTCCGTAAAGGCTACTCAACAATAGACCATATTCACACTATCAATCAGCTGATAGAGAAATGTGCGGAATATAACCAACCCTTATATATAGCCTTCATTGATTACGAAAAAGCATTTGATTCAGTCGAAACCGCAGCAGTCATGAAGGCACTACGGAATCAGGGTGTACATGAGCCATATGTCAAGATACTGGAAGATATCTATAGCGGTTCCACAGCCACCGTAATCCTCCACAAAGAAAGCAACAAAATCCCAATAAAGAAAGGCGTCAGACAGGGAGATACGATATCTCCAATGCTATTCACAGCATGTTTACAGGAGGTATTCAGAGACCTGGAGTGGGAAGAATTGGGGATAAAAGTTGATGGAGAATACCTTAGCAACTTGCGATTCGCTGATGATATTGCCTTGCTTAGTAACTCAGGAGACCAACTGCAATGCATGCTCACTGACCTGGAGAGGCAAAGCCGAAGGGTGGGTCTAAAAATTAATCTGCAGAAAACTAAAGTAATGTTTAACAGTCTCGGAAGAGAACAGCAGTTTACGATAGGTAGCGAGGCACTGGAAGTGGTAAGGGAATACATCTACTTAGGGCAGGTAGTGACCACGGATCCGGATCATGAGACTGAAATAACCAGTAGAATAAGAATGGGCTGGGGTGCGTTTGGCAGGCATTCTCAAATCATGAACAGCAGGTTTCCACTATCCCTCAAGAGGAAAGTGTATCACAGCTGTGTGTTACCAGTACTCACGTATGGGGCAGAAACCTGGAGGCTTACGAAAAGGGTTCTGCTCAAATTGAGGACGACGCAACGAGCTATGGAAAGAAGAATGATAGGTGTAACGTTAAGGGATAAGAAAAGAGCAGATTGGGTTAGGGAACAAACGCGGGTAAATGACATCTTAGTTGAAATCAAGAAAAAGAAATGGGCATGGGCCGGACATGTAATGAGGAGGGAAGACAAGCGATGGTCATTAAGGGTTACGGACTGGATTCCAAGGGAAGGGAAGCGTAGTAGGGGGCGGCAGAAAGTTAGGTGGGCGGATGACATTAAGACGTTTGCAGGGACAACATGGCCGCAATTAGCACATGACCGGGTAGTTGGAGAAGTATGGGAGAGGCCTTTGCCCTGCAGTGGGCGTAACTAGGCTGATGAGGATGATGATGATGATGATGATGATGATGATGATGATGATGATGATACCCATCTTACATAACGCGCTCGGCGTACCGCTAAGTTTAAGAGACGCAAATTGACGTGTGCGAGGTGACTCTCGTCCATCACTTGGATTGCGGTGCACATCAGCAGCGCTCTTTGAAATGCGTGATGGCCTCTTCGACCCTGTCGTTGCTTATATTGTCACCGTTCGTATAAATCATCTGTCTGAACGGCCAGCGTTCTTAAACCGACTGAAGCGAAGAGGCTACCACTTCTAAACGTTGTCCGGAAGTGCGACCCCAAAAAGTGGAGTGATTTAAGTACGACGGGCACCGCGCTTTCCGTGAAACTTATCGATAGCACTCGTTCCAGGAGCCAGTAGTTGTGTGAACCAAACCGTCCGGTTTAGCCCCTTAATGCTGGAACATATAAAAACACAAAAATGTATATTCTTGATATAAATGTGCAATGCACATCGAGAATAGACATATAATCAAAGAAAGCTTTGAAAATATTTCCCGAGAACTTCTTCAGCAATAGGGGGCGGGGGACAGCAGGCCAAAAACTGAAAATGGACTTCGCCCCAAGCGTCATATGGCTTCGTTTGGAGGTTGTACAGACCATATGTGACGAATACGTGTACCTTTTATTTGTTTTACATCACATGTGCAACACCACTTCAGCTGGCAGAACTCTCCAGCCGCAGTTTTCTTTGATTATAGGTCTATTCTCGATGTGTATTGCACATTTATATCAAGAATATAAATTTTTTTGTGTATTTATATGTTCCACCATAAAAGGGCTAAACCACACAGTTTGATTCACGCTACTGGCTCCTGAAACGAGTGCTGTCAAGTAAGTTGCACGGAGAGCGCGGCGCTCTTCTCTGACGGTGCTTTCAAAATAATGCAAATCGCATGCCAAACTTTTACTTCCTTGCCGTAATGCCAGCGTAATGCCATAGTCCCTGAGCGACCGCGAGGAGTCCAGCGTAGTCGTGTAGCTTGGTGCCGGCTGCGACGAGTGCCGGTGTACCATCAACACATCATCACTACGACCATCATCCAAGGGTTGACGACTCTGGTGGCTAGTGGCCAGAGCTTAAAATAAAAAATAATTGATGTTCTGGCGTTTCACGCCCGAAGCATGAAAACATTGTGCCGGCAGTGATCACAGTGCCCGGACTGCAAGCTAGAGGTGCCCTTAAGTTCTCATTGCTTTCCATAGACGTGGCCTCCCGAGATGTGGCCAGCGGAAAAAATAAACTTCCTTCGGGGTCAATCGACGCGCTCCTTAATAACATTCTGGATTCGGTCGCTTACGTGCAGAAACACTTGCTGTGTCCCCCTTTTGAATGAGCAAACAAATTACATTTCGGTAATTTTTTTGCACGAGCTGTTTGACTTCCCTGGGCTTTATAAACGAAACCGAAATAAACCAGAAATGATAAACATCCGCATTCACACTGGCGCTCAAAGAAAGCGTTTCAAAGGAAAGCATTCATAATACGAGAGCATAAAGCGCCAGCCAATCGATTGCCCCCAAAACCTGCAGGCGCTCTGATGGAAATGGTGGAATGTTTGCAGCAAACAGTGGCGGAGAAAAACGCACGAATGCTGGATAACGTTTACATAAAAATCCGGATCACCATTGAAAGGCGCCAAATTCCCTGATCCTAAGAGAGATTGGAACCACATACGTTCACGCTTGCTCGAAATAACGCCGGGATCCCCTCTTACTATCGTAAAGAATTAAAATAGATATAGCCTTTCAAAGAAACAAGAAAATGCATGATGAAAAATGTTACATTCTGGAGCATTTTGTTCCCCACCATAAATGTAATCAGTGGATCTTTTTTAAATCCCAACGCTTTGAAAGATGCTGCCGGGAAAGATTGATGCTTTCTACTTCAACGAACTTGACACGAGCAAGGCGAAGCTGCCGGAATGAACAATCTCGGATCATACCCGGAGGCGGCGTATATGACATCTGACACGTCATATATGAAATAAAAGCGAAAAGCATACGGTTTTATCTGTTTATAAAATATAAGAGGTTCGAAGAGCGATGAAAATCGGTAAGCCGTTTCCTTCCAATCCCATCATAGCTGAAGTGCAATGTCCCATCCTAACAGCAAGCGCGAATGTCAAGAAAGTAGTTTCCAGTTTTATTGCCTGGGATGAAAATGGGGAGCACTTGTATTTCGTTGGGGAGGTAAAGCAGGTTTAATACATTAGCAAAAGAAACTAAAGCTTTTCTTGATCGATCATGGATTGAGCCGTGCCAAGCAAGTGAGGTTACAGAACAGCTGGCCGGGTCTTCTACTCTTCACAAGGTATAACGTACAGACGTCCCAAATAGAGCGCAGCGTACTATAGGGCATCGATATATTTCACACCAGCTCTAAATCCAATGGAGGGCTTCCATTGGTTCTTACTTTTATTGTAGCTGCGCTCGGTCTTTTTTAGTGCAGGTGATTTATGCTCTCTAGCGCTACATCTTGTGGTGTTTATGTTGAACGCGTTAGCATTTAAAGGGCATCAATGCTGAAAATACGGTGTTCCGTTGTTTATTGCGAGGTCGCGGTTTCGATTTCCGGCCACACTGTCCTGCTTTTGATGATGGCGAAATCCAAAGAACGCTCCTACATTTACAGTTAGGAGCTCGTTAAAGAACGTCAGGTGGTCAAAATTATTCCGCAGATCTCCGCCACTGTGTCCCTTATAACCCGCTATAGAGCCACGGGTCGTTGAGCCCCACAATTTTAACATAACAAATACATTTTTTACGTAAGTATTTTCTAATATGACACAACGACAGCTTCCATCCGAACAGCCAATGCTCCTGAGCCTAGGCATTTGCCTTCACCTTGTTATTAGAAGCACATAAGATAAAATCAGCGTAGCTAGGCGTCACGAAGTTTTATAGTGCTCAGAGCTGTAGCGTGATGGAGCTTAGGAGCTGGTGTTTCTATTGGAAATAACACTGCGATCAAGAGACGGGTGTGCTGGCTGTCGTTGCCTCATTGAATCCACTGACTCTTGTCCTCATAAAAAAAGAAAAAACAGAAATACAAATATGACGCGATATTAGTACTCTGAGCAGAAAAGACCCCATGTATTTTAACGCATGTTGCTTAGGCAGTACCCGTATATAGGCTAGCTTCAAGCGCGTGCTCGCAAAGCCCGAGATGCTTGCCCCCTTGATTACCGACAAGGCTGCTCTTTCTCCCAATTTTCTCTCGACAACAAAGATAGCTCTTATGTACTCTATATGGGCTTCCTATGACTATGGCGGGCTTGTAGGATTGACTATAAATAGTGCAGTCTCTAAACAAAGTAAGCCGCAAGCTGTAAAGCGCCCCGCCGATTTTATGGACGTCGTCATGGGTAGCTCGAAGTTGCAGTCCGAAGTGCGCCCATTGCTGTGTCATTGTCGTTTATTTATCTTGTCGTTTTATTTATTCACCATCCCCATCGTCTTCGTCTGACTATATTCAGCAAACATCGTTTTTTTTCCTCTTTCTTTGCCTCTGAATGTAGCACAGAAATCATATGCGAAGCAACAGCGCGTGTTAATCTGCAGTATCGACCCCAAATGTGTCATTCGTTCCCACATGGCCTTGACAGGCGCGACCGCAAATACACCTACTCCACATTGCGTTCAACTTAATGTCGCAAAGTACGTACAGTTGATCCTATCACCACACTTAAATGTGTGCAATCGGTGCAACGACAGAAAGAAAGCTCTTACCCTTCCCCCTGTGTCTGGTAGCAAGCCAGAAGCTCTTCCGGTTACCCTCCCTGCCTTTTCCATCTGATTTATGTCCCTCTCTCACTCTCTCCGTGATACGACCTAAAGAATTATTCAGTTTATAGCGCTAAACGGTTCAAGGAAATGGCAAGATAAATAAAACGAACACACGTGTTCATTTCATTTATTTTGTCCTTCGTGTGAACGGTATAGAGCAGTGAACAGAACGATGTCATACCAGTGGAAACCGTATTGACCGAAAAGAGCTTTACATACGTCTTCAAGCGTTCGGCGGACTCTAGAGTTAAAGGCAAATCCTCTTTGAACTTTCATGGTCTACCCTCTCGAGTTGCACCATTTATTACGACCTTGCTACAGCGTAGGTAATGCATCACGCGCAACAAAGGGTACTGTCAGTCTGCGTTTAGAAACAGTAGCCTTCAAGAGGCTCGTGTATATATAGATATATTGTCGCGTATACCTAGCTGTAGTATACACGCTGAATGAAGATCCAGGCATTTTCACTTGATGAAACGTAAGCGGCGACGCGCGATCCCAGATGAACTTCGTTCTCCTCTTCTTCAGTCCCCCTTGCTTTGCCACCCCATGTTTCATTAACCCTCTTCAAAAAAAAAAAAATAATAAAGAGGGAAAACATACAGAGGCTTGACGTGAGAGTGCCGAGATGGCCTAGGACGATCACATAGGCTATAGTCACAATCACTGTGGTTTGAGATATAGTCACAAGGCACTGAGGGACGAGCAGCAACAGAAACTAACCTAAGCGGCTGAAAACGTCGAATATTAAGGGCTAAAGTAGGGTTTCAACCGCACAACGGTCACAATCTCAGATCGCGGTTGTCGACGTCGGGAAGGCTGGCTTCCGTAAGGAAGGACTTCATAATTCACGTCACTAATTCGCTGCAACACTCTGTAGGGTCCGAAGTAGCGACTCAAAAGCTTCTCGGATAGTCCTTTTCGGCGCACCGGAGTCCAGACCAAAACTTGACCACCAAGTTGGAACTCGACTTGTTGATGGCGTAGATTGTAACGGGACGCATCGATGCTCTGTTGTTTATTTATGTGCACTCGGGCAAGTTGACGGGCTTCTTCCGCGCGTTGCACGAAAAGTTCGGCATCTTGGTCGAGGTCGAGATGATCGATGTTGTCGCAAGGCAGCATTGCTTCTAACATAGTCTGCACTTCACTGCCGTAAACGAGGTAAAACGGCGTGAAGCGTGTTGTTTCTTGCGTAGCAGTGTTATAGGCAAACGTTACGTAAGGGAGTATCTCGTCCCACGTCTTGTGCTGTACATCTACGTACACAGAACGCATGTCAGTCATCGTTTTGTTCAGTCGTTCGGTCAAGCCGTTTGTCTGCGGATGATAGGCAGTCGTCCTTCGATGGGTTGTGCAGCTCGTTTAAAAACGGCTCCAATGAGCTGTGCTGTAAAGGCACAGCTCATTGGAGACGTGTTACCCCCTTTTGAGGGTCCTCGGCCTGTGGTGGCCTGTATATATATATATATATATATATATATATATATATATATATATATATATATAGGGCTCATTTAGCATTCAAGGAAGAAGTAGTCAAAATTTTAAGTTCTACGAAAGCGAAATTGTAGAGGGCAATGTTCATGAGTGCCTCTTTTGAAACAAAATGGACGGTGTTGGATGGATAGTGGAATAGTGGTCAACAATGTCCCCTTACTTGTCATCTCGCCCTTTCCCGGTTTTTGTAGCAGGTTGAGTTAAGAATAAACACGCCGGGGCCGCACTCACCCACGTCCGTCAGCGGAAATTACTTCTTTATTCACTGTTAGTGTTTTCCTGGAGGTTTACCGCGGTGTTACCCCCCTTCGATACAAGCGAAAATTTTCATAGAAAGCACCCCTGTGTCCTAGGCAATAAGCGGCAAAGCTAAGAAACCTGTTCACCCATCCACGGGCTTCTTAGTGTTTTCGAACCCCCACAAACAGCTTCTTTATATTTTGGTATATATTCTATTTTCGCTGATTTCAGAGATATTTGATTCGGCGCACTAAAATAAACCCAACACGCTCGCGGAGGGTCTTCAGCACTCACGGAGGTCAGAGCTCAGATGAGATCAGAGCGGAGATCAGCTAGAGATCACCATATCCCTTGTCAATACAAAATCGACTTGGTTCATGTAGTATCTCGCCGGAGCTTACTAGATAACAGCGACAAAAAAAAAACGTGATGTTACACGAAGCTTTCGCAGTGACCAGAATTTGGTCTCATCGTCGAATCCGTCTAAAGAACTTAGCTGTGAACGCCTGTCGTGATCACCTGGCGAAAAAAAAAAAAAAGAAATGGGCGCTTGGATAGGTCAGCCATATGGCATATAACTTCAAGGCCCGAAAGCTCGAATTGGTACGCTTTCCAGTGCTTGTCGTCTGGCGCCAGTAAAAAACAACAAAAAAGAACAAAGAGGAAAACAAAAAGAACAGCGTGGAGTAAACCGAACATCAGCTGCTCGTTGGACTCTGTTGCAAAGCCACCAGCTCTATTACTCTCGCGTAAATAAAAAGTATAATTCCGTGTAAAATACAGGGAGTGGTGAGAAATGCGAGTCTTTCTCTTTAAATTTTTTTTCTAAAACGTACAACGGGAAGTCGACAAGGAAGAGCAGCTGCGTCCCAGGAAGGTCGATGTGGCTGTTTTTTTTTTTTTTTTTTTTAGCCTCCGTGCTCACAATCTTGGCAATGATGCACCAGCTGTCGCTTCCGGGCATCAAAGACACTAAGGAGATGTTGTGACGGTTAGAACAACGTTCCAGATAATGAAGATGCTTAAGTCTTCGTCTTGATATTTCGCTTTCGCTGACGGGGCATAAAATGAGACGTTGGTAGCTTAAACAAGGTGCCAGCTGTACTCCTCCTCTGTTGAACAAAAAAAAAATAGAACTAGGGTACACATTATTTGTACGGTAAGAGTACGTTTATAGCAGGAGATTGAGGCCTCTGCTTTAGACATTGTCTTTACGTGTATAGGGTGTCCTAGCTGACGTTAGCCAAGCTTTTCAATGAGAAAAATAATGATTTTAAGAAACACAGTGCAAGATACGATTTTAAGACCTACGGTGTTCGTCGTCTGAGCTGAACACCATAGACCTTAAGTTTGCACCTGCCGCTGTTCCTTTTAATAAATATTTTTTCTTTGAGCAGCTCGGCTAACGTTAGCTGGTGCACGCAGCGAACATAAGAAACAGAGCAATGTGCTGTGAAGTATTTTGTATATGTTTTAAAGTATCACTGCAAAAAATAGGCGGCAGTGTTGTAACTACATTAACTACATGTGCCTGTGATAATTTGCTCTCACTTAATAACTTACGCATCTAAGAGAGAGAGAGAGAGAGAGAACGCTCTATACACACTCAGTACAATATACAACACGCGACCGCTTTGCCATGCGCTTTCGCGTTGTAGCGCATACCGAGCGCGATAGTACACCGTGAAGCAGGCTGGTAATTTGAAATCTGCGCCATCAATCTCTCCCAGTGTGCGAAATCATTTTTTTTTACTATTTGGTTTCCTTCTAATACTTGCACAAACATGCTTAGCTTAACTGACGCCGAAAGGTATAGTACCTCTAGCCCACTATACTCGTGATCTCATCAGATCACTTTCGTTTGCGCTTTAAGCAAACTGCTCGTGTGCTGGCAGATTGTAGCTGAACTTGCAATGTCGCTCATCCTTTCATCATTGGAATTTATGGTGAAAAAAAAAATGCAAGCATCGCAAGCAGTGTATGAGTACTACTGACGGAAATCGGTCCGCGTACCTGAAAAGAATTGTACGACAGCTTTTTGAGCCTTGTATCAGTTCCCCAAATTCGGGCACACAATTCTGACTGAAAGCATCTCACCTTCCGGTTTAAACGTATCTCTTACAACACCTTCAAGGGGAGTACGGTAGCGCGATTAAAAGACGGGACAAAAGAAGACACATAATCGCGCTACCGTACTCCACTTGAAGATGCATTACTAACAAGCCCACATTGCAACCCTCGTGAATCTTATAACACATTAGACCGGTCGCTTTCGAGCTCTCGGAACAAGTTCGACAGGTTCACTCAGAGCGCCGTGCTCCAGCTCAGGCGCTCAGAGACGCTCTCACCTTGGAGATGGGAGCGCGACTGACATCCGGCAGAATCTCGATCGAGTGGCTTCTCGGATTGTTCGGGGAGCAGCTGAGCGTAATGCTGGGCCAAGCTTTCTCTAGTTCCTGTCTCGAGAGGGCTTAGCGTTGCTGCGAAACCATTCGGAGCATAGTAGGAAGCAGCTGAATGCGCTATTAGAGGGCCCAAAGAAGTTGCTGAAGCTTACCTCCACGGTCGTCCACCAAGCAAAACAAAAGAAAGAGATAGCTAGAAAGGAAGAAGTAAAGAAAGAGAAAGAGAGAAAGAAAGGGAGAAAAAAGGCGAGATAAAAGAAGGAAGGAAGTGAAAGAGAAAAAGAAAGAAGGAAATAGAAAGAAAGAGAGAGAGAGAAAGAAAGAAAGAAAGAAAGAAAGAAAGAAAGAAAGAAAGAAAGAAAGAAAGAAAGAAAGTTCACAGTGTAAAAAAGTTCGGCGGCATGTTATACTCCTGTAACACGTGAAGGTGAAAGCCTGCTGCAGACTTTGTAATGCACCGTCTCGAATCGTCGCGTTGCTGCTTTCCGCAGTTCGGCTTCTTCGGCTTGTTTTCGAAACTTAGCTGCGGCTTCGCGCGTTCGCATAGCGGAGTCAGACTCGCACCAACGACGTTTCTATTCGACTTTACGTGCGTCCTCTCAGCTGGGGATTGAAACGTATACTGTTCTGTGAGTTGTATGGGTGATTTCAATGAATGTATGCACTGTTTGATTCATCTTGCTGAGTGCTTGTAGCCTCTGCCTTACGAGAGGGATGATCCATTGCATTTTTTGCTTGCTCATGGGGCTATGAGCCATTGCGAAGGTCACTGGGTCTTTTTTTTTTTTTTTGGCACTCGACGCCGCGTTTCTGTGTTTTGTATGCTTGATCCCAATGAGTGTATGCACTGTACGCATCACCTTGCTGAGTGCATGTAGCCTCTGCCTTACGAGAGGGATGAGCTGTTGCATTTTTTGCTTGCTTAGTGAGATATGAGCCATTGCTGATGATGATTGTTTTTGTACAATTGAACTGGACGAAGTGGTTTTTTTTTTGTTTTTTTAAGGCTATCGGGGGTATGAGCCACTGAAGGCTTTCGCCGTAAAAGCCAACCGACTTCTCCAAGCAGGAAGCTGCTTTGCAGTCTACAGTGTACGTGCAGGCAAGGCCATCTTCCAATTCCTTGGTGTTGCTGAAGTCGGTAGTCAAGCCTTGCCTCTGTTGTAGAAAGAAAGAAAGAAAGAAAGAAAGAAAGAAAGAAAGAAGTGGCAGTTAGTGCCCTCTGCCGTTGCCGCATAAGCTTCATGACAAAAAAAAAAGAAAAATATCCCATCGAAATTGCGTGACGAATCCCACCAAATGAAACCTGGTTCGGACGAGGCGCATACAACCAGTTATGTTCTAAGAAACGTTCTATGGAAGAGTATCATCGGACGTAAAATAAGAAGCAGTGACACGGAAAGTGGGACGATCGAAACAGTGGAACTAAACAAATAGTAGTTGAGTCATAGGCGCCGGAAAGTGAAAGGAGACCATCTAAAGGACTTCCTTCATGTATATGGAGAGCGGGAAAGAATCATCTCACACAAGACGATGACAGAAGGCTGAGGCTGCTTTATTTGCACGTATTAAACAAAGTTTAATTAATTCTCAGAACACAGCCTATTTTTGCCTTAGGTGGAAGATTTGCAACGACTTTCGGAACAGCTGCGTAATTCAAAGCACGGCTGTAGTAACTACACGTATGCAATTAAGTCGAGCTTCCACTTGAAGAACTTCTAACAAAATTTCCGTGCTCTTAATTGTTACATCTTGGCGACATAATAAACAACTAATAATAATAATAATAATAAGAAGAAGAAGAAGAAGAAGAAGTCGGTGAAACGAAGCAGCCAGTCATTACTAAGCTAAAGAAGAACTATAAGGACACTGCGAAAAAGTTTCTCAAAACAGTCACAGAGACATTAAATACAGATACAGCCCTAGCATAAAATTTCTTTAATTTAAAATAATTACAAATAACTTTATACTCTGCAAACAAACGTTCAATATTCGAGACGCCAAGAATGGAGAGAGTTATATGGCTTCTAAGCACTCACCACACTATGAAGCCATTGGGTAATATTGTCCCAGAATGGACTCCAAAAGCGTTTATGATGCGTTCATAATAGAAACCCTCGAAGGCTAGCCAAGAAAAATCGCTCAGGATTATACCTGCCCAGAACAAAATCAAATTCAGTTGCATATTCTTCAGTGTTACTGCGCGCTAACGACGCTGTACAGCCTCTTCTTCATCTACGAAGGTCACTCAGGCATAAGATACGGTCAATCCTAATCAGTAATGCCTTCTAAACTTTTCGATCGATTCAGTATTATTGCATCCAGTTTAAAAAAGTGACGGGGTGCCCTCTTCCGCCTCAGTACGGGCTTGCAATGTCTTTTAATGAGCAAACAATGAAGGCCCTCGACGAAACGAATGATTGAATAAAATACAAGAGCCACTTCGCGGTGTATCTCTAAACGCATTACAACATCGCCATGCTAAATGCAACAGAGAGAGATCGATTCCTCTCTCGAGAGTTCAGCCTTTCTTTATATAAACTTCTTTTATGCTCTAACAGAAAGCGCCATGAACGTTCTTTAGTTTTCAGGTGTCACTCTAGAAGATAAAATGCAAGACTTGTAATAAAGTCATCGAAAAGGCACGCTTGGCATGAATACCGATATTACTTGAATGTGTGCATTTGCAAGATTCCGCGATTTTCCTTTAGGTCCGTGTGCTGGCTTTTCATTTGGCGCCTTGAATAATTAACAGTCTCAGGGGCCAACGAACCAGCGACAGTTTTAATTAATGTCCGAGCAACTTTTTTCAAGAGCACGTGTTCGCATAGTTGTTAGAAAGCTATCTTTGCCCTCCACGAAATAATAAAGGCTGCAATTTGACGTCTGTGAACGTTTATTGCTGGCACAAAGGCGGCAAAACGCCTTTTTTTTCACACGGTGATTTCTTTCCCTAAATCGAAGCCAGGTCTTTTTCACATTTGACTGCCCTCTCTTCCATCTCTCTCTCTCTCTCTCTCTATCTATCTATCTATCTATCTATCTATCTATCTATCTCTCTCTCTCTCTCTCTCTCTCTCTCTCTCTCTCTCTCTCTCTCTCTCTCTCTCTCTCTCTCTCGCACGTGCGCCGCGTGTTTGGGGGTCTCCGTGGTCGCTCGGTAGCGTAGGTGTTTCGGCAAATGCGCGGGTGAATCGCGTTAGTGAGATGCTGTGGTAAAGATAGAGCGCAAAATAATGTAAATAGAAAGAAAACCCTTAGTGTAAGGGCGCGGTATTAGCCGGTGTGTTGTGCGACCGAAGCGCATTATTAGAGCCCCGAAGAAGTGTCTTGCCGAGCAGGCGCGTATTCTCTGTGCCGCATAACGCTGTGTAGAACGCGAATTTATGTTGAGCATTGAGTCGAGTCAATATTGCCCTACCAGGTTTTGTGAACAGACCGTACCTCTCCCTCCTTCTGTGAGATCCAAAATTACAGCAGCTCCAATTCCTAATAACATGCATCCCGAGTACAAGTAAATGCGCAAAGCACGCGCACCACATGTTCAATCGATGTACTCTAATAACCATGGGTACTATACGTACTACACGGAGGCAGATGTGTGTGCAGAGGCAAACGGGCAGCGCTACTAAAGGAGGGACGCCCTGGCAGTCATGAATGCGATCTGCCAGCAGCAAATAACCGCGTCGGCCATGGCGGGATCTCCTACACCTCGGCCGAAATGTTAGCAGTGGCAATCGCCCTCGCTCATGCAGAGCGTCCTCAAAGGGTCTCGGTTGGGGTCATGGACTCCCGGGAGACGTGTAGCATGTTTCTCAAGGGGCGCGTGATTGCCGGCTAGCTTCGCTAAACTCCCGAATCTTTCAACTACCGTCATCGCCTACTCTGGTGCCCGGGACACGCGGGGGTACAAGGGAACATACAAGCTAACGCGTTAGCTCAAGGGTGTACCAACCGGCGTCCTCTTCTAAGCTCAACCACTCGCACTGTCCCCATCAAGATCCCGTTAATTTATATGCCAAAGACATCCTTGCTCATCTGCGCGGAGTCCGCAGAAAATACCCACGCCTCACCCACAACTTAGCGAGGAAGAGGCCACCCATTAGCGCAAAATACAGACTGAAGTATTCCCCCATCTAAAATTTCTAAACGCCATGTATCCCACTCGCTATAGGGCCAACTGCCCTTGGTGGGGAGGCATGCCCACCCTAATACATGCAACCTGGGAGTGCACTAAGCCCCCTCATTGGCCAAATATCAATGACACAATGGAGCAGCGGGAGGCACAACTCACCTGTTCCGACTTGACAGGAGAAAAGTCCTTAATTAGTCAGGTCAGGCAGGCGGAAGAGGCCAGTGGGGTCCTGGACTGGGGGGCTCCGACCACTCCTCCTTAAAATCTTTTCCTGGCAAATAATGTGCATGTGTCACATTGCAAGCGCATAAGTAAAAACGACTTAGCAAAAAAAAAAATCATTTTTCTCCCTCAGCGGCGTTACTCGATGGCTGAGCGGCCGGTTAAAAAAACAGCTATTTCCGTTGCTTGCGAGATGGTCATAACTGGTATGTATTTGGTATGTTTGGCCTGTTGGTATGTTTACGTACAAAGCGTATGTTTACTTTTTCCCATTTCGTAAAACATAGCAAGCCTTTCCCATATTTGTGGTGGGGCTGGGTACCAAGTAAACATATTACACCAATTATTCGGAACCTTTTGTCTACCACTCATTCGACTACACCTGTTCGTGAATTTACGCTCCTGAACTATTTAATCGGCTGATTATTTTGGTGCGTAAACTTCTAGGAATGAGCGAGCCATGCTATTTGTATAGACAGTTGCCAAACAGCAACGCCTTGTTGGAATGAACATTATGTCAAGCGTATCAATCTTGTATCAATGCCACCATACGGCAAGCTGTAGGGAAGGTATTCACTTCACCACTTTTCCTGCTTGCTTGGACGTAAGAAAAGATGTAGATGTTGGGACGTAGGAAAAGAAAACAATGACAAAGCAGAGTGGCAGCCTACCACGCGGATTGTATCGGTGAATGGTGAGAGAAATGGGATTTTCTACAGCGAAGCTGTTTGTGCAGACCCTGTGCCATCGTTGTCGGAATTCGCTAAAGCTATCATCATCTGCAATGGCTCGAGCGTCGTCGTCTTCTTCCACAGCTGGCTCGTTGGCGCCCTTCGGCACTACCACGCGAACATGCTCGTTCCACAGCTCCCACGTTCGTCGTCGTCGCCGTCGAGAATGGTGACCCAAAAGATTTACAATA
The DNA here is from genome assembly GCF_023375885.2 of Dermacentor andersoni. Taxonomy (NCBI): domain Eukaryota; kingdom Metazoa; phylum Arthropoda; class Arachnida; order Ixodida; family Ixodidae; genus Dermacentor; species Dermacentor andersoni. The sequence goes on from NC_092817.1 coordinate 81,569,336, forward strand.
TAGACTGCTTGCAAGTTTGACTTGCATGATGTAACACTCGGTGAAACTAACACAGCTTCGCTGTTCTACCATCTTCACGGACTGGAAGAGGCGGTGATTTTTTTTCTAGTTCTTTTCGTGTCACCACTAAAGCGACCGTAGCTGTTCAGCACAGCCTCGAGTTTTTTTTTTTTTTTCATTGCCTCAGGATTGGCTCGTCGTGCCACAGCTTAAGACGTTACCTTTGAATTTCACCGCACATTCCCGCAAGCATGGTTTCGCAAGTCAATATTTCCAGTGCACCTTTCGCTTACCAAACTTGAATACATGTGGCCCGGGGTGGTCAACAAGCAACCTCATTTTAATTTTACCTAGACTTGACGATGACAAACTACGTTGCCTAGTAATTCAATTGAGGACTGGCGCACCCTTTCTTTGGCTGAATTGGCTTCCCGTTTCCGAGTGGTCGCAAACTTATAGTTAGACAGTGGCTACGTCAACGTATCTCCAGACTTTGAATGTTCTAGCAAGCGATGATTCTCTCTCGCTTTTCGCCTTCGTATTTCAACGGATGCCCAGGATCACCTTGTCGAGCGCTATAACGCGCACTCTCTGCGTGACGAACGCAGCTCGCATCAAACCGATAAAAACGACCGGGCGGTTTATGGAGCCCTGACTGTTTATTGCCGCGGAGCATCAATAAACTACATCCAACGTGGGACGAAGTGCCACTCTCGGACGTAGACAATCACGCGCCCGACTGAGCTGGCCTCATTCTTGACGTGTCTTTGTCGTCGCACGAACGCACGTTTTATGAACGTGCAATATGCTGCCTTTATTGGGCGTCTTATCGAACGCCAATATGACTGTCGCGTGCAGTCGCCGACCGGAAATAATCTAAACAGCCGGCTCCTGTATCGTGCAAAAAAAAAAAAACTTAAGAAATACGGTTAAACCGACTGCACCGGATGAACTCGTACCGCGTATGCTAGCTGATATCGGTAGGAATGTTTCGTTGAAGGTTCCTTTCCTAGGGCCTCATTTTATTTCGTTAATGTGTGCGTACTTCATGACTTCTCGTCATAATTCTTCTGCTTTTTCATATCACATTACAGAGGTCAACCATAGCGCTTTCTCTGACGCGGTGCTCGGTTTGGTTAGTGCTCTGTAAATGCGGCTTTCTCTCATAAAGCGTCATGCTGTGAAGAAGACCCCTTTTAGAGAAAAAGAGATATGTACCTCGCGTCCGTGAAGTTTTCTTCTTTAAGCTGCCGCTATTTGAAAAACGAGAATACGACAGGTCTATTTGTCTTCGATGGCAATAAATAGGCTCTCGGGTGCGTTTGAAAATGCAAGTTCATTGAATGGTTCGTGCTTGAGGTGGCAGCCCTTCAGAACCCGCAACAAAGTGGGGACACATCAACTCTTCAATTTTGCGCAACAGCAGACGGGCTGCACCACTGTACTCCAAACACTTCTCATAAAGTTTAACTGAAGGAGGGTTGCTCCACCGTAATAACTGAAACAGATAATTATAGGGAGGTGCTGTGGACATGTTGATGGTATAGTGTTGAAAGCAGTGTAGCCAGTCAGAGATATTTGTGAAGTCATGGTTAGTCAACACAAACTAGTAAGAGGTTATGCCGTCTAAAACACAGCACAGTGGGCGCTAAGGTTAATTGCGAGCACTCCAGCTGTCGGAAAAAATGAAGACCTAGGACCACAAAAAGAAATATAGTGCCATTATATTTTTTCTATTTATCACAGATTTACTGGCACCCAAGCAGTGGCGTAACCACGCCGAAACCAAATTCCACAGTTTTTATGACCAAAACGAAGCTATATCAATAAAAAGACGGCGTCTGGGCAGGCCTTTTGAAGGCTTTCCGTGTGGACGAGTCCTTTATGGTGACAGAATGATGCCTTCGCGTGTACATTGTGTTTCTCGCTGAAAAAAAGAAGAAATATACTCGTTTTAGGCATCCCGCAACTACACATATAGTTTTTTGGAATTTATTTGTCGCTACTAGATTCAATACCTATTAAACAAGTAATATATTTTTTTTTTTAATTGAGGCCTTTTTTTAATTGAGTCATTTCAACGGAGTGCATATAAAATTCCCGACTATCCCCATGGTAAGAGCAGAATGCCCCATATACTCCAAAACTTTGTCAACAAGCGTCCGGGCCAAACAGAAAAAAAAGAAAAGAAAGAAAGAACACAGCGGTGTTTACATTCGAATCCGGGTCACCGTTGAGCAGCGTCCCATTTTGTAATACGAAGCAGCATTGGAACCAGCACAAGCGTCGTCTCGCCTGAAAAAGAACCCAGGGCCATTCGACCTGAATAAGTGCGCAAACAGCGCCATGACGGTGACGCGTTTCACCTATCTTCTTTTATAGCCACAACATCTCTCATTGGTTTGTCGCTTCTTGATTTCGAAACGCGAAATAAATAAACGTTCATGCGAAAGGAAGATGCTCTCGCGTTTCAAATTAACTTCACACAAAGTGCGTGTGGCGCATAAAGGAACTTGGGCGAACAAAGGCACAACAAATGTGAAATATTTAGTAAAGCAATGAACGGGGCTAGTTGGTGGACGTTCATGATTATATTCCGCTTAGTGTTACACTGACGAACGTCCTTCACGTTCGTCAGTGTAACACTAAGCGCAACATAATCATGAAATGTGAAATAGAATACATATGACCGTCACCTCATTTTTTTTGGAGGCGGGGGGGGGGGGGGGGGTTACAACTAGAATGTCTTTACTCGGAACGATAGTCTTAAAGCAGTGTAAATTCAGTCTAATACCAGGTAAAATACAGCGTGCGCTGTGCGGTCCCTACCCCAGGTGAGCTCACCACGTAATTGTTGCTGGTCCTCAAGAAATGTCGAGAATTCGAAGCCTGCATAAGCTTAACATTCTCACTGTATCTTTCTTAATAAAGAAATAGGACTGAATTGCACTTGTAGATACTTGAATGTGAGTAGCACATCCAAATTTGTTTCATACTGTTTGCTATCGGTGGGTCGAATTTGTGAGCTGGTTTTGATGTCCACACATTTTGGCACTGTGAAAGTCTGAACTGGAAAGCTAATTGTCTCGCATATTATGGTAACTTGTATATGGTCAGTGTTGTAGAAATGACAGTAATTTTGTGGACTTGAATGTCTGTTGCCTTGGGAGTTCCTTAGAGTGTTCACTTTGGTTGGAAACCGCGAGTGCTGAGCATCGTTTACTAAGTGAGAGATAGTGATACGTCCACATGTTTTTGTTGGCTGACTACACATGAAGTCAAACTTGTGCTCTGGCTTTCTTAAGAAGTCTGAAATTTAGGCGCTTAGATTCCCTATGTCGCGAAGTTGCGTCAACGGGATAAAAGGGGACGAGTCAGAGTCACATGACATGGCGTGCGAGAGCCACACGTTCGAAGATTCGACTTATTTGGTTCATCAGCTCCAGTAATGTTGCTCAAATTACACGAACTCCGAAGGTGAAGCTAAGGGAAATTAGTGCGGAACGAAAAATATGGGGGAACTTCACTGGTTCCAAAGGTATTCTTGGTATACATTGAAGCTTTCCGGGAAAAGAAGTGAACCCTTTTGTATGTGCTTTGCATAAGTCACTTTATTCGTAAAAAGAAAGCTTTTTCTGTTCTTTCTGGCGCATTTTGTGTTTCGCCTTTCTACTTGTAGCTGCACATAGTTCAGTACGCGTTTTCGAAATTCAATGCGCACCATCGTCAATTTATGTGATAACTTTAATTAACAGGGAGATAATCTTGTGCCATCGTTTTCGTTCTTGCAGGAACAGCGGCCAATTTTGCTACTATAAGGATAAAATGTTACACATGCCGCGTAGTTTTCTTTCTTTTTTTTTGTCTTTTTAAGAGCTGGAAGCGTGTGATGCTACCTTTGTAGCCCACTTTCATGAGTGTGTTTTGCACGAGATCAGCACTGGGGGTAGCACCACTGATGGCCAAAGTGATGGGCGTGCAACAGATGCGAAATGAACAGAAACGAACAAAAAAGACGCTAAAGCGATTGCAATGGCTCACTCAAGGCAGAAACAGCACCAGCAAAATCTCAACAAACTGCGCTTCAATTTCGCGCAGCCTATTACTGCAACCACTGTCTTGTTACGTGGGAGGTGGGAGATACATGTCCTGTACCGAAGGTTCAGGGTGAGGTAGTAAGCACCGGCTGCGCGTCGTCTGCAGCTTGAATCTCTCCGATAGAGTGAAACAGGAGTTGAGCACTGGTGGCACCTGCGAGGCCTTGTACTTAGTTGTTACGCCAGTGTCTGATGAAGAGAGTACATCGGACAAAGAGAACCCAGAATGAGATCTCTTATCTCACGGCGAGAAAGTTAGGCACAACGCTCCCAATTGTCTGCGCCTTTTTATCCAATGCAGGAGCAAACAAGAAACGGGACTGCGTAGTTTTTCCAGGCTTGTCACACCGACACCACCTCTTTCGGTGCTCCGTGAACCAAAGAAAACACGAAACCAAGGCGGAACAAGGCTGTCATCAAAGCAAGAGTATAGTTTTTATATTGTTCTTATTTTTGCCAGCAAGGAGAGCACTCGCCGACAAACGTTGCAGTGTTTCACATACAAGACGAGTTTTCTTCGACACGTCGGGCTCGAAATCTGGCGAAGTTATATCGGCGGGCGTTTTCGTAAAGTAAAGAAGCAACGGAACTGCTACGCTAGTGTGAACACCACTCAAACATGGCGTAAAACCGAAAGACCGAAAGAAATTGTTTTGGTACCTTTCAAGGTGCCAAAAGAAATTTTGTTTTTTTCTTTCCTTCCCTCTCACTCGGTGCAGGAAAAGGGGATTGGATCGAACAACTGCGTCCCGCTTTCTTCGTGGCCTTTTTTTTTTTTACTGCTTGCTGTTTTTTTAGCACACAACGTCCACTGAGATCTTCACAGCAGTCACCGATCCGCGTCAGACGCATCGGCTACTGAAGCCGAAAGGACAGCTGGTCGCCGTACGCGGAGTTTCGCTAAAGTTTGCCCCGTGAATCGACAAGTGCGTTTTTGAACGCCTGAATTTCAGCTTCCCTAAATCTTTAGCAAACTTCCTTCGCGATCGACCAACTGCCCGATGTAAAAAAAAAAAAACAATCTTACCTATGCACACCACACAAAACACGGTTTCACAGAATCCCGCAACATCGCTTCACGACCAGAACTTTACCAGCTTAGAAAATATATCCCGTGTACGAAATCATATCATGCAGTGATATCATCTTCCCTACCTACCTAGGCCCCTTCATTAGGTCACCAAACAATTAGACCAGTAAAGCAGCTGAAAGCCAAACTCTTAAACTATAACCGATGCCTCAAGAGTGACGCCCCCAATGATAGCAACACAGAGGCAGAGAAGGGTGTCTTACGCTCACTCGAGTCAGTATGCCGGCAATGATGATTCAGACGGCAAAAGCGTCAGCACACGGGAACAAAAAATGACAATTGCTTCCGGAGAATTATAGATGCAGCATACATTGGAAAGGGATAAAAAAACTTTCTTTGCAAATGCGAATCAAGCGGTGTCTGGGGATTCGGCAACGAAGCCATGCGAGAACTTCTTCACTGCGGCGGGCTGAAGCGAGATGGTTTCGACAGTTAGGATGCATGTGCGTGAAATCATACTTTACGACAACATTGCGTTCAGGTTCTCTGAGCAGAGGTACCTACGAGACCACTCAACTATAAGCTGCGCCAGCGAAAAAAATTTCTTCGCTGACCCAGCTAATGCCTAATAAGTGAGGAGTCAGTCATTTCTTTCGTCATTATTCCAGCGCTGCCAGACATCGTGACAAGGCGATATTCCTTTGTATACACCGTCATCAAAGAGGCAAAGATGCTCGACAGCGTTGATTTTCGAGATATTAGAGGGCCGAGCATAAAGGGATAGTTTATAACAACCAGAGCATTTCAGTATAATGTGCAAATTTTATTGCCACTAATGGTATATGTAACATTGTAGTGTAGCCTGCAAGCCGAAAAAAATAACTCTAGTGTTAACTTTGGCGAGCTAATTCCCATGCAGGTCCATTCTTTCTGCGAGAAATCTGCGGCGTAAGAGCTTCAGTAATTACTCATAAAAGTTGAGAAATGCCCTTCTAATGACCTTTACAGGAGCTACCATGGCAGCAGCTTTGCATATTGGTGCTGATGTCATCATATGCTATGTCTGGCATAGAGAACGCAACGAGAGGATAGCAATAGAAGAAATGTCGACTTTCGTAGCACCAAGCAATGATTGCACAAACATCACTTGATGCGTAGTGCTTGGCCAACAACAGCAGAAAAAAAAAGTTGGGCTCAGTAACAAAATTAGCTGCACATAAAATTGGTCTGTGTAAGAAACTGCCTGAAGTCCGCTTAATGTTGATTCCCATTCGTGCAGAAAAAATGTCGACCTCATTAAAAAAACTAGGACTCTCCTTTCACTCGAAATTCTAGAATTCCTAAAAATTTCATTTATTAAGCACAAGTAGTTTCCCCTATGTTGTCCTTGGTGTCACTGTTTGTTGGCTTCTTATGATATAGCTTTCTTAGTGGCAATTCTAACTGCCAAGTTCTCATAATTGCGTATTCCTCAGAAAAGAATTCAGTTCAAGGCGCACTCCGGTGAATTTTTAAGTAACCAATCAACGAAACGTATTGTTCGACTATTAGAGGAGGTTTGCACAAACAATTAATAACGAAAATAATAATTCTCATAACGTGTTATTAAACCTTCTTATTAAATGCTCCCTATTGGTCCCCGCCGCTTTGCACCTAGCCAACAATTCTTAAAGTATTGGTAGGAAAAATTCCCTTAAGAAGGTCGCCTCTTATTGAAATATATTGCGTAACTCGTGCGACAACCGTGTTAGAACGAACTGGAAAGTTTTCCTTCGATAACCAAAGAGTCCAGGATGATTTGGTGTGCCATCTTCTTCTCCACAGAATATTTTCATGGGCGAAGGAGTTTTACAGCGAAGCTGTTTATGGCTAGTGTTCCGTGCATTTTTATTATGCGTTTGCAAAAACCGTCGGCCGATCCCGCAGATAGTGAAATACCGGGCCGACCCGCAAAGGAGGTGAAGCAGGCTTCAAGCAGTCTGCCAACTTACAAAAACAAGTTTAATATCTTGGGTCCGAATAGAACGCGTACCAGATATTAAGCTGATATGAACAGATACTACACTTAGATTCGCGTCGGTCATATCTACGTTCCCACCGCCCTCTCTTTGTCGGCGTGCCCAGCGCTTGCGTATCTACATTCCTTTCCTTGCGCTCTCCCATGGTGGCGGTCACATCGAAACGTCACACGTGTCTAGTTTCCTCCGGCTCCTCGGGGTGGCGGTACCGTCTTCATCGCGTTTGTATATAAAAATCATGGTAAATGAGGTCGTTTCTTCGTTGAAAATTCTGTGTCACCTCTGTGTCGTGCGCTAAACAGCTTCGCTGGTCATTCGCCTTCACAGAGTGGACTTTCCATGCAGCACATTCGTCGGGTCATCGAACGCAAACCGAGTGGACACGAGCTCGGTGTGGTGTCTGTGTGTGGGGTTCCAGCCTCGATCGTTACGTGGAAATTGTGCCGTTTTGTTGTGAACACGCAAATTATAGTGGTATGGTTCGTACGGGCGAGAAGCAACATCAGGCGCAGTAGTCAATTTCCGATAATGGACGAAATGCCTCCTGGTAGGTTTGGGTCAACATAATATATAAACATAAATATTATGCAGAGGAGCAAGCAAGGGAGGGGGGTAGCTACAAACCTTGCGCATTTGTCCATAGAGTGGTGCGGGAGTGGCGCAGCTGCTCACTTCTACGCTACAGCAAGCGTAGGGAGGCAAACATTATGGGATGCGCTATTTTGGTGACGTGGCGTGACTACACGGCAACAAAAACAGTTACGCAAGGGCTTGTCTGGACTATTTTCGGACCACTGGGCTGAACTCCAGGCTTTGAGACAATTATGCTGTGCGTTTATTTTGTATGACAATCTGTTCTTTCTATGATCATCATCATCTTACAACACTCTTTTGCGTCTTTTTCCGTCCTTCCCCTGTGCAACATAAAAAACTGAAGCAGTCTAGCTCATACCGACTTCTCTTTCTCAACAGTTATTCTAATAGAAAATTAATGAACGAATTTTCTATGTGCTTTTCCATGGTGCTTCTGCCTCGATCAAGAGTGCTGTTCCCATTTGCCGGATGATCGAATGAGTGTTACATTCAATGTATGAGAACCCGCCGTGGTTGCTCAATGGATATGGTGTTGGGCTGCTGAGCACGAGGTCGCGGGATCGAATCCCGGTTACGGCGGCCGCATTTCGATGGGGGCGAAATACGAAAACACCCATGTACTTAGATTTAGGTGCACGTTAAAGAACCCCAGCTGATCTAAATTTCCGGAGTCGGTCCCTAAGACGTGCCTCATAATCAGAAAGTGGTTTTGGCACGTAAAACCCCATAATTTAATTTTCTTTTTACTTCATGAAAATCTCCTTCTTCGGCTCTTTCCGATTGCTACTCCTCAAAGTCTTCCTGCTTCCCCTAATCCCCCTGGTGCTTCCTATGTTTGTTTTTATTTGAAAGTATCTCGATTAACTATGCGCACTTTATACTCTATTATTACAAGTTGCATACTTACCTGAACATACTTATTGAAATTTCAGAATTATTGATTCAGTGACTTTTCGTCGTTCTTTCTTCTTTTTTTTTTTGCCTTTTCCATATTATTTTCCATTCCTTCGAGGCGTTTTATTCTTACTCAGTTCGCCTTAGTGGGTAACTACCATTGCTTGGGAACAAGAAGACGAAGCACGAAGAAGGCGCCTGTTCTGAGACGGTCGCTGACTAAATTAGGCTGTTCTCGGTCTTTGTGGCGGGAAAAAAAGAAGATGCATGGTGAGTTCGCTCTTCCTTTCCCAAACCATAAGTCGTCAGCATGCACTCTTGGCTAACTTTGGCTTTTTTTTTTCGCAGGTAACTGTTCCTTTTTGCTTTGTGGTCGTGCTACTGTTAGAGGTTGTGATGTTAGTGGTGCGGTTTCAGCGGCATTCGAAGCAGAAGTTGTAATTTTTTTCAGTGGTAGCAATAGTAGTAGCTATTATTATTATTTGTAGTCGTAGCAGTAGTAGTAGCAGTTGTCGTAGGAATAGTATTAGTATAGTTGTAGTTGTTGCTGCTATTGTTGTGCTGTTCAGAAAACATTGTTATTATTGCGAAGCCAAATACTTCATACGACCGGTTCTTTCAGTCCGATCTCGACCGCAAGCATCGCGACACACAGGTAAGAAGAGTCCTGTGAAAATCCTGCATCATCAATCAAATTAGTGAAAGCGCATAAACATCTACTTCGCTGTTACGACTTTTGGACGGAAACAGGCCTTGCTTGTTCTGTTTTCGTTTCGTTTTTCTTTCCACTTATCTCGCTGCTAAACTCGTTTACAAATATTGTTAACTACCACTAATTCAAACTCCTCGAGACCACATCATTTCATGAAGTTTGCGATGAGCACATATGTATGCATATTAAGCAGGCTCTGACATGCACTCCATTTTGTGATACGGCAATAAAATAAAAATTTATGACTGCCCTGATAGCCCGAAGCCAGCTTGAAATCCAGCAGTTGTCACCGCGTATCAGCAGAGCCAAATGATGTGGCTTATGGTATCCTGGCAACCCACAGTCTACGAGGGGCGTATACGATGAATTTTGCACTCGACCCGCATGCCGGGAAGCGAGTATGTGACCTTCCGCTCAGCAACATTACGCCACAGCCACTGACACTGAGCCATCGTAGAGACTGTAACAACGGCCCGCAAGCCAGCAACGTGACCGCAAGTTTCCCAATATGGCTCGCATATATTAGTGATCAAGCGGGTTCGACAGTTCTCACAGCGGCCTACCATTTCATAGGCCGTGTTAGAGCGGTGGCAGCTTGTCATATGAAACGTAGATATTACAGTAAAGGACGCCTTTTTGAAGGCAAGATCTTCTTTGGAGTCCTTAGATTGATTTTGGGTACGTGGGATCTGGGTATCCGGCCACTTTCGTTTCGTCAAACGGGACAATTCGAGTCCTTCTTGTGCACGTAGGACAACGAAAAGGCCTTTGAATGTGCTTTGGAAAGAAAGAGAGCACCACGTTAGTGTAGAGTGGCGTAGAGCTGTGCAGAGAGTGCTTATAATACGTAATTGGCGCAAGAATACCGTAATGGAACCCAGACGCGCTTGTTCGAACTGCACGCCCCTAAAGTCAGAACCGGAAGTGCGGCTTTAACTAAACGAAAACTATGGGCCAATCCCAGAGACAGTGCGTTCTAAAACTGTGGGAAGATTTCAAAGGTAGTGCAGTTTACACAACAAATCACATGATATACTACTGCACCCAAGAATGCCATGTCTGTCTTCTATGTAGAACGCCTTTGACTTATCCTTTTTATTGCGATGACAATTATCTGGAAAATCAAGGCGCATTTCTGCCATCGGCGTCGGCATCGCCGTGATGTTCCGTATAAAGTCCAAGGGCATTAGCATCGTCGCCCCGCGCCATAATTGCACGTGCGAGTGAGAGCTTGCGAGCTGAGCCGACGATGATAGCTCAATCGCGCGCGCGAAAGGGGGAAAAGCGGGGAGGCAGCACGCCATCTTTCGTTGCGCGCAAGGCAACGGTGGGAGGGAAGGGAGAGGGGGAACAGAGTGCGCCGAGTGCTGATAGCTTCATGTGCACAGTGCTCTCGGCGCTTAGTTCGGGTTGAAGCGACAGGCAGCACGGAGGTCAATGCGCTCGCTGCTGCTGCCGCGCATTCTCACTCCAGCGTTTTGACAACAGGCGTGCGGGGTCATCGAGTGAGATGTCTTTATGTTTGCTTGAGCACGCGTGGCGCCGTGCTTCTCAATTTAGTTTGTAAGCCAATGTTTACAAATTTATACGGACGATAAAACTACTAACCTTACTTCGCATAGCTTGTCTACTAATTTGCTATCGCAACCGACCGCATTGCGAGCTTTGAGACACAACTACACGATATAAGGAGAAAATTGACTGAAAGCGAAGGGAGGAACTGACCGGCTAAATTTTTCATAGTCACAGCCATATGAAGACAACAGACAATGAAGCCAAGAAAAGCATATGGGAACCTAAATGTTGTTTTAATTGAAATATAGAAATAATAAATAAAGAGGAAATTAATGTGGGAATAAAAAACAACTTGCTGCAGGTGGGAGCTGAACCCACATTTTCTGCATTACACGCGTGATGCTGAATGTTATTTATTAATTTTAATTTAACAATTGATTTATAAATTATTACATAAATATTTCGTAGATAATTAGTTACCTATATTTATTTTATTATTACTGAAAGCTTGTTTTATATATTGCGAGTTGTAAATAATTCGTGCCTCTTCCATTCTTTTCGCGTATAAAAGTTTGTAAAGAATGACTCGTGACAAAGGGAAATGACGCCTTTCAAGAGAATTGCTTGAACAGGAGACATACTCGCGCGAAAAATCCCAATGTGCACTTAGCGAAAAAAATAAAGTTGATCAACGTAGCTTTTATTATTACTTTTTAACGATTTTTAACACATGTCTCTATTGGAGAACTGAAGCATGTGAGTGTGAGAAGCGCATGTCCACTTCGTGCCCTGCGAACTGCAAGCTCTCAATTCTAATGCGTCCCCCTTTTCACGAAGCAATTTCACACACGAATTAATTATGACGGTCACGTGCTGCGAGCAGTTAGGTGCTCGTAGTAGGTGACTGCAGCAGCATGTGTTCCGGAAATATAGACTCACCGGTTAATGGCAAACCAGGGGTCTTAAATGCAAATAACCAGCACTTGCAAGTTGTCGAGGGGTGATCAAGGGCATTGGAGCTGTAAGGTCCACTTATATCCCAATCTTAAACCTGCGCCATATTTTCTCTTTAAAGTGGTGGTACCCCAGTAAGTACACCCGAGCTATCTTCTTTTGCATTGTTTTATTAGTTATTGTAGTTGTTGTTACTGTTGCTATATCATTGATATGCAGAACGCGTGGGGCGTACGCCAACTGAAAGAGTGATGAATCGTGTCGCGTGTTTTGTGACAATTCCTTATTTATTTAATTTGCTTCGCGGTGCCAATAGAACTTACAGACAAGCTGCCGCGGCGTACCTGTCAAGGTGGCGTCAAGACGCACAAAGTTTGAAACTTTTGTCTGATCCAGTTGTTTCACTTTAAGATTGCTATAAGGGAATGCCACTGGGCAGTCGTTGAGCTAATGTGCATATGTAGGGGGGAAGGTGATTTTTTTTTTGCAATTACTCGAATTTCTCGATAACACTCATTGCGACCCCTTTACTGTTCTTTACGATTCAATTATGGCTAGTGTTTGCTTCTTGCCATGTCCTCATAACATATGCAAAGAACTCCGTATCTTCAGCAAATCAAAAATCTTACCTAATAGTATGTGCGTCGCTAAAACTAAACTGCATTCTTTCAGCAAATCTTATCACAGGAAAAATAATTTTGATTTGTCTACAGTTCATTTATTTTCTCTGTAGTGCTTAAGGATGTCGATCGGTAGCAATTAGAAGCTAAATAAAAAGAATTCACGCGTGAGCAGTGCACTCAAATACGCTGACGGTACAGGACACGTATACAGTCCGCCGCACAACTCCTGCTTAGCGCCGACCAAAAGCGTAGAATGCTCGACTCCACGCGGTAGACGAGCACTCTACGATGAACCCACCGTGCACCTTGAAAAAACGCTGCAGGATGCCGTATATCCAGCTGTGACGTTGACTCCGAAATCCCCGTTGCGATGTGGTGATTTGCACTGAGGAAATAGGAAGCCCGTGCTTGTGCTCAGCTCGATTCGCGCCGCACTCTCCAGCTGCCGTGTCAATGCTACAATTCCTAACTTTATTCATCGGGCTCAACAATTCACAAGAAGGAACAAAAACACGCTACGTCCCCGCCATACCATCGCCGCAATTTCATTGATGTCTTATTCAAAATAATGAATTCGAAACAATCCAAAGCACGATAGGAGTAAATGCGAGATGAAAAGCATTAGTTAATATGTGCATTCGTATAAAAGATTCCGTGAGTCTAGGAAATGCTTTCTTTTTTCAAGACTCATGACACTAGTTCACGAAAGTAGCTATTTGGGCTTGTTGGCGATCCATTATGAGCAGTGTACAGACGTCGCGGAAAAGTATGAAATTCGCCCTGTTGGGGCCCTTATTCACAACAGTGCTTTTTGAAGCTCGTGAGCGTTCTGATCCCGGGCAAAGGGTTCTCCATACAGGCCAAGCAAGCAACCAAGCGAAAGTGCCGGAGATATTATTGCAGTACACATATTACGATTTGCACCTAATCACAAACTCAGGCTACGCTCAGAGGCGTCCCTGGCCCGGGCCCACTTAAATTTATCCGCCACGATGGTTCCGTTACTCAAACGCTGGGTTCTGATAGCATCTTCACTTTTTTGCCGCGCTTACTATACCTGCATTATCTGCTTTTGCGTTTGTTATACGCAGGCAAGAGACGAAGAATAGCCAGGTGCTCGTGGTACTTGTGCTGGCGGTGGCAGGGGTGGCGCTTGTCGGGCTTGGTAGGTGAAGACATTAGAATGTGAAGAGATCTACCTAACTCTTGGTTTACGATCCGCTGGCATACTTGAAGCCCTTGTGTTCACGGATAGCAGGGGGAAGGTAAACATGTCAGCAATAGAGATTAGTAAAAGGCGGTTTGAGGTTCGGCGGCAGAAAGGTAGGGAGACCACAAACAATGGAGGCGTACAATAACAAAGTTCCCAGTAGTGGTTCAGAAACTTTGATGCTGAGAATTCATTCTGTGGTTTAAAAAGAAGTTAGGTACGAATTAAGCAAAATAAGAACAAGGGCTCGGTGGCGCAACCCACCACCCCGTTTTAAAGGGGACGGTCATGGCATCGGTCCATCTATCCAGGTCCTTGCTCTCAAACCCATAGGCACCACCTCGCAACAAATCAAACTGGAACTACGTGAACAGCTTCAGGCACGCGGGTCATGGAGGAGACAGAACGCTTAGGTATGCGTCACACTTCTCTGAAGCAGAGGGGTTGGAGCTGTTATCGCAGTACACTATTACCTCTAACCACAAACGCATGGCAGGCGCCCACATGCGTCCTTCTCCTGCATGTATGTTTAAGCATATTCAGCGCATTTCAGCGCAAACTACAAGTTCTCCAGATCAATGCCTCTTTCAAACAGTTGGCCTTAACGCAAAGGTGAAACCTGCATACCGCGAAGCAGTGCCTCCTTAATTGCTCGCTTACAAGTCGAAAGGACCCAGCTAGACACATATTCGCTTGTCTTGCTTCCTGTATAATCTAATAGATTTTGTTTTCCTTCGCTCAAACTGCCTTCACAGTCATTGTCTAGGTATCTCTTGGGGAATAGCGAAAAGCGCTTAGTGAACGAAATATTGACAGTGTTTTGTTCGATTTCGCTGTGCAAAGTCTCGGTAATACAAGTTGCTCAAGGCAAAGCTAAGTTATGCTAAGCTAAGCAAACAAGTTGCCGCATGTGGGGGACGCGTAATGCGAAGACGTGGGATAGTTCCCCACCTGCGGCAACTTGTTTTTTCATCCACTTCCATTGCCATTAATTTATCATTTCTTTAATTCAATTAGTAAGTACAATTTCCCCTATGTTTTCCTTAGTGTGTCTTTGTTGACGTCTCATGATATAGTTAATAATAATCGGGCCCCTCAGTTAACCCCCTTTATTCTCGTTCTTACATAACGAGGGCCTCGAATCCAGCAACATTGATGCCTTCAGGTAGCATGTGCGGGTTTATTGACCAGTTGCCTTCACCCCAAAAGATCACATACACGTGATGCTTGCGGCAGGAACGACGTTCCACATCCGCCGCCAAGGTCTGTGAGTGGCGGCACTGGCTAACACTACCAAGTTTAGTCCTAGTAGTGACATAAATACCCAAGAAAAGGGATGCGGATATCGCGCCGCGGTAGCTCAATTGGTTAGAGCAACGCACGCGTAATGCGAAGACGTGGGACCGTTCCCCACCTGCGGCAACTCGTTTTTTCATCCACTTTCATTGCCATTAATTTATCATTTCTTTAATTCAATTAGAATGTACAAGTAATTTCCCCTATGTTTTCCTTGGTGTCTTTGTTGGCTTCTCATCATATACTTCGTAACTAGGACGACAGGGGATGATCATGAACTGTTGGAAGGTCGTATCACCTCGCGGCGAAGCATGTCGTCGACTTGTGCGTTGATTGCACGACGTTCTGCAGGAGGCAAACGGTACGGACGTTGCCGCAATGGCGGTTGCGAGTCGGTGTCAATCCAATGATTAACAGTTGGCGTCTGGCCCAAGGAAGATGGCTTCACATCGAAAGAAGAACGAAATTCTAACGTGCACAAAAGCAAAGACCGCTGGGCCAGTATAAGGTCATCGGCAATAGAAGAACCGAACACATCACTGAGCAATAGGGCACACGTAGAAATTGCACTGAGCACACTGGAACAAGTATAGTACTGTCCATCGGGCACGTCCATAACTTGCACGTCCTCAATCGCTTCTACATTGCCAAGAAATTCCCCTTGGAGCAGTATCACAGGGTATAGGAACGGGTTGCAAACGAACATGATACTGGAGCCCTATGTGATGTCCACTGTCGCAAAAGTTAGCAGCAGACCTTTGTGAGTGAGAAAGCGGTCATATGGAGACAATAGTTCAACAGCGTCTAAGATTCCATTGCAGCACATAGGCACGACCGTTGACGTTTTCGGAGAAACGGAGGAGTTGGCTTGGATTAGTAGTTTCCTAGAAAGCGAAGAAATGTCGGTGAGCGGCAACTCTAACAGCGGCGAGAGTTCTATTTCTGCGCTTACGCAATGGCTAACGGCATTGTGGCGCGATAAAATATCCCAGCCGAGGATAAGGTCATGAGAGCGCGAAGAAAGGATCATGAATTTTATGGCGTATAGAACGTCGGCAGTGACAACACGAGCAGTGCAAGCCGCTAAGGGGTGAATATTCTGAGCACTGGCTGTGTGGAAGGACAACCCAGAAAGAGGCGTCATGACTTTCCGTAGTATACGGAAACACTTAGCGTCCATAACACATATGGTGGCTCCTATGTCCACGAGTACAGATGCGCGAACACCGTCAACAAACATTTCGATTACGTTCGATTACGTTCCTCCCGGACGACCGCTTTCGTGTCGTTGAGAACTTCCGCATTTTGACGGTGTCGCAGCCCTTGCTTCCTGGACTGCGACGATCAGTCTTCCTCGTCCGAGTGACGCGGCGAGGTCGCATCGGTGACAAGGAGCGACGGCGAGGAGACGGCGAACGGCGGGTAGTTGACGTCGGGTGCAAAGTCGGCGACATAGCCGACTAGTGGGCGTTATATGAAGGGTTAGACTGGCTGCTCATGGGTGGTACGGCGCTAGGCGTATGCACACGATTACAAAAACGTGCAACGTGACCGGCGTAGTCACACTCAGAGCATATGGGCCGGTTGACGCCATCGGTTCGCTGGGTCAGGTCCCATCCATGTCACAGCTCGCGTAATACGGAGCCGCTGCTGATATGACTGCATGGCAGGCTGCAGTTAGGGCCTAGCCACGGCATCGGCATAACGGAGAGGCATACTTGAAGAGAGTGATTGGGTCCGTGCGACGACTTCAGCGTAGTTGAGTGGTGCAGCCACCGGGACCTGTTGGTGCTTAGTGGAGTAGCCGCAAAAATGATGGCGCTGGTCTGGTAAGACCTCCGCGATTTCCTACACGATGGCACGATGAAGCGGGCGCATAAAATTCCAGGCAGGTTGTTGTATACGCGGCGGCTGAGCGAAGGTCAAGAACAGCTGGCGTGCAACTTCCTCCTGAACGAATGCTTTCATTTCTGCAAGCAGCGCTGACCGGTCGGAGATGGTAGCCAAACCAGCAATGAGGTCGTCGCGCAAGGATAGGCGACGTGTCAACGAGCGCTGCCTGCATAGCTCCTCCTATCTTTTGCATAGAGTGACGATGTCGGTCACAGACTGAGGAATCTTTGCAAGAAGCATATTGAAACCATCGTCCTGTATCCCTTTCATGACGTGTCGGATTTTGTCGGACTCCGACATCGTCGCGTTGACTCTCTTACACAAGTCCGGGACATCCTCAATGTAGCTGGTAAATGATTCACCTGGTTGCTGTGCACGTTCTCGAAACGTGACTCTGCACGCAGCCTGCGCACAGCCGGGCGACCAAACAAAGCCACTAAAGAGGTCTTGAACGAGGACCGCGTCGGAAAATCGGACTCGTGGTTGTTATACCTGAGACTGGCCACACCCATGAGATAGAACAGCACGTTGCTCAGTTTTGCAGGGTTGACCCATTTGTTGTGGGCGCTTACCCTCTCATATGTCATCAGCCAGTCCTGCACGCCGGTGTCGTCCGCGCCGCTGAACATGGCAGGGTCCCTGTGGCGAAGCACACCAGAGCACATGATGGACGGTGGAGGCATTTGCTGGGATGGAGTAGGAGGGGCTTGCTGGGATGCGTCTTCAGGCATGGTTGAGCGTAGGGCACCGGGCGAGTTCCAGGAGGATGGACATCGTAGGCCGAAGCATAAATATATATATATATATATATATATATATATATTATATATATATATGTATATATATATATATATATATATATATATATATATATATATATATATATATATATATGTATGTATGTATGTATGTATGTATGTATATGGTCTGCCGCTATAGCTAAGCTAAAATTTGCTTGTGTAAGTTTTCAGTGGTTGCATTAGAATACTGTTTTTTTTTTCAGTGATCTTCATGCTAATCTCCAATTCCACGGAGTTTAACGCCAATGGCCCTAAAAAACAAGCGGAAGACACCACCACAGGTGAAAACACGCAATTTATTCTACCAGTGTAAGGCAGCACAGGTGACACAATTTCGTATTTCGCCAGTTTTCCAAACAAATGGCACCTTTTTTTTTTTTTCCGGAACACCGCAAAGGGTAGTCGCACCGCTGCTCTGTTCTCGTTCTTCGAAGTGTAGCATTAGGAACAACACCCCTAATATGTCATTCCTGTAATGCCACTGATTTATTCTTCTTCGCCAAAAAAGATAGAGACGAATTCCATGTGTTCATTTCTCTCAGTTGACGAGTGCGGTGCATTCTTTCTTTAAATATGAACAGTTTGCAACAGTGAACAAAACGTGCTCAAAATATGTAACGTCTGAAATCGAAACGTCTGAAATCAGAATGTATAGATATAACAAGATATTGAAGCTAGGTCGCAATTAGCCATTCGCATTGATGTCTTTTTCTTCACTAGTTCGTTCTAGTAGTCAGATGCTTACTATTTCCGTAGCATGATGAACCTCCACATAAGGATAACTTGGCGTATTCATTGCTTATCCAGCCATATTGGTAAATTAATAAAGCTGGGCGAGAGCTCGCGTACAATCAATGAGACGGCTGCACACAAAGTACAATGTTTTCAATATGACTGGGATCTAAACAAATCCATATAGATTTCTAGTGGACAAAGAGGCCCATGGCCATCCCAACTAAAACTAGTTTAGTGAGGGCTCGTGCCAGCGGAATGCTTAAGATATCCGTTATGAATTCGCACAAAGCGAAACAAAGGATTTACATCGCATAGTAGACTAGAGTCCGTTTTGCATTTTTTGCATCACCCCAGACGTATCCCATACTTTCAAGGCTTGCTTTCTATGTGGTCACTAACATGGCCTTTGTGCGACTCTTTCCCGTTCACTAGTCTGAGAAATCCTCCGAGTATCAGTGCTCCCATTCTTACAATAACAGAGCATAAATATTTCGAGGACTAATCGTTTGGCGAAAGCATTGTACCGCAAATAAAACAGGCACAATGTAGATAACACCGGACAGAACTGAAGCTACTGGCTTACCCGAAAATGAATCAACTCATCCAACAACAAAATCTATTATGTTACCTTTTCCACAATGGGCCCTTTTACATGTGTCTCGCGTTCTTCTTTTCCGCAAGGTAGCGCACGTGATGTCCGGTCGTGTGAGCTTTGTGTCTGCCTTATTTACGCCGCAATCAACCAACTGACTCGACGCCAAGTTATTTTGGAGTGGGATTTTGTTTCCTACTTCCTATGCTACCTAAGTACGTGCAATGGGTAGCAGTTTATTGTACGTAAGATGTCATTGTACATTGTACCGTGTCTTCAAGGTTATAATTTCACGAATTTTAAGAGGCTATAAGAAGTGTGCAAAACATGTGTCTAAATATGTGCGCATGTCTACTGCAAGAATAACACGTCTGAAATCAGAAATCTTAAAAAACACTTTGCTACCTCCGCGAATTTTAGTGTTTCAGGTACATCTTGCTCTGTGGGGAACATTACGTGGATAAAAGGTTGTGCTGATCCATTTCTTAAGTAATTTTGCAAAGGAACTTTTTTTAAAGCGTAATTGTGCAATTGACGCCTATGTGTGCTCGAGGCTTCTTCATATCGAATAGGTCATGAAACTAGCGTCAGTTTCGAGATGTGCCATCCGGCAATATCTCACAGAAAACTCATTACATTTGAGGTATCGTCAGATTGCAATGCATTTATTGAAAAAAACTATCTATGAACATCAATGTACTGTCGCCGCTATTTGGGTATTCTTCTGTATTACATAACGTCCCTTCTTTCTAAACAAAACACAAACAACCATCAACGCAGAAGTTCAGAAGTTGTACGCAAGTTGTCTTGGTCAGAAGTTCTCCGCCTATTCAACTATGGCGACAGTTAATTTACGCAATGTTTTGCGGCAGCTGGTGAATCTCTAGTAAAGCAGCAAAATAATGCTCCCGGCTTGTGCTCACAAAAACGCTCTTACGCCAGAATTTTTTTCATGACCAGATGTGCAATCAATCGAAAAGTTAGACATCACATTAGCGAAGGTGGCTGACCACTAGCAAACAGCACTTATCAACGAAAACCTTCGTCAATTTGGCCCCTGAAGAACAAGAATAGAATTCTCCCTCACATATCCCCAGCCTCCAAGGAGCAAAAGAGTTTGAGCAGCGAGGTGAAATAACCGCAAGTTCATGCAGAGTGGCGGCGAAATTTCGACAAGAAGTTACACCCACTTTGACTAACTTAACACTTGGGTAACTTTTAATATACTCGAACTTTCATCGAAAGGAGCACAATCATGCAATTGAATAGCACATGCACAAGTTCGTCTTACTTTGTACATGTGCTGCACTCATGTGCACGTCCATGATCCTACCAGGAAAACTTGTAGATAGCTGGACGGGGGCAATTTAATTAACTCGAACTACAGGAACGCTGATCAAGGGAACGACCTGTGCGGGTACCTGCATCCTAATCACACTCCGAATATTCTTTCAGAAACGCCACCTGCTCCCCACATGCCTCCCGCGCCTCCCACGCCTGCCATCGCAAGCCCCGGGGCGCACCACAAGAAACGACGTCACACAAAGGGTCACTACACGATGACGTCATATCATCCGCATAACGCCACGAGCACCAAGCGCGTCCATAACGCTGGTACAACTCGTCACACGGACGATGCATCAAACGTAACCAGTGACGTTGGTCGTGAAATTGCTGCTGCTAGCTCCGCGTCGACGGTGAATCTTACATACGATGCAAGCTCCACGTACACCGATAACGACACGACGAGTGTAGGGTCTACAGGTAAAGGTGGCGGCATCTCTCTCGCAGAGAGTGCAACAGGCTCGCCCGAACCTAATGCTACGAGTCCATTGAATATCGTTGTATCATCTGGAAAGTCGTCGTCACGGCCTTCAACAAATGGCTCGGCTTTGAAACGCTGGAACGCGACAGCGGGAACAGGGATATACGCGCACGTATTTCTAGAAACAAAGGCTGATTATGATTACTGACCGGGTGCACAGCCACAGAATAAATCTTGCACTTTATTATTGTTTTCCAACTTTTTTTTTTGCCAACGATGCATGTCCTCTTCGCCTCCCACATAACATCACAAACGCAGTGTGAACGATGGGGGTCGGCGGTGGGTGCTCGCCACAGAATGTATCAGGCCCAGCCACTGGGAACGTGCAGCCAAGTGCTTGCTAGTAGTGAAACTCTAGCTAGTGGTTGTTGTTTGTGTTCTTCGCTTTCAGAAGTTGTCCTTAATAATGTGCATTTGTTTCAATTATAACACACCTAAATATCGACATCTGTGATTGCTCGTTCAATGCTATTCCCGCTATGATAATTCTGATCGCCCGTGTTGCAGTGTCACTATTGCATGGGCTCGAAGCTATTCATATTGTTTCGGCTACATGCATATTCACTACTGATTTGAGTTTCACTGCCCCCAGTAAATGTATTGTGATTCATGTAGCCCCTAAAGTCTATCTCCGTTGTTCGACAGATACGGGCGCAGCGTAAGTTAACCAAATGGCATGCTGCAGTCCTCTGTGTCGTGGTTAGTCCTCACCGTTCCAAGAAACACAAAAAAATCTATACTGTCCCCGGCCCAAGCGACGCTGGTGGAAACGACATCAGGGATGCGATCGGAGATCATTGTTCGAAACGCACGTTCGGTTTCGCTTTGCGTTCAGTTTCGCCTCACGCGATTGGCCTAGGCAGCGCCGAGCCGTCAGCCGCCAGGACTAGGCTTTGGCTGGGCGCGGCTTAGGTCAATCGCGTGGGGCAAAACTGAACGCAGACTCAACGCGCGTTTGGAACAACAATCGCCGATCGTGCCACAGCTTAGCGAAAGCGAACGCAGTCAGCCCACGCAAAACGACGAATACTACGCCAGTCGAAGCGATACAATTCACTGCTTCGAGACACGCGTGTGGTGAGTGCGAATAACTGAATCCTGGGCACTCTTACTTTTACAGCGGGGTTCGTTTAAACGTAATAACTGGCCTTTGCAGAGTGTTTATGCGAACAGCAAATGACTTATGATAAGAGCAAGGGAATATCAACTTTTTGGAATACGAATTTAATACGAATACTAGGTATAGAATATCGAATCGAATATAGGATAGCCAAATTCGTACTCACATACTTACAGCAGGAATATTTATTTATCTATAATTAGGTACCACGCTTCAACTGATTAAATAAACAAAAGACAGCCAGCTAGCACTGACAGTTAGGATTCCGTTTAAACACAAAATCATCAATTGCCTTTAAATATAATTGCGCGAACATCATCTCAACATTTTTAGAGCCTAGTTGCGAACAAGCTTTCCAAGAATTAATGCATGTAGATGTATTCATGATACATGTACACCCGGCCACTAAATATTATGGACCATGAAATTTAATAAAAAGGTGAATTTCTCTGCAACCTCATAACGCAGCCTGATATTTGCATTTCGGGCCTCGACTAGAACATGCTAACAACGTTGTCTTGTGCAGTTTTACTGGCTACTGCTACAGGCAGCTTGGGAATTGAACGTTGTCTGATATCCCGTGGTCCGTAAACTTTTGTGGCTGTAAAATTTTTTGGCTGGGTGTACATGTAGGTGGCACTCATAAGGACGTAACCCGCAGTGGTCGTACTGTCTCCGTGATCACCTCTCACCTTAATAAAATTGAGAAGAGAATCCAATGCCTGCCACGGGGAAGCATCAGAAGGTTTTCGCTGGAACTGAATGTGCTGGCGACAACAATAAGAAAAGCTGTGCGAAGGAACTTCAAAGTGTTCTGCTACAAGCTCCAGAGAAAACATGGACCAACGGAAATGCAGAGAACTTGAAAATGCAAAAAATGACGGCTTCTGTTGGCACGTACCGAGATTGGGGAACACTTGGCAACTCTTTTCGCCGATGAGAAAAAAAATTTCACTTCAGAAGCCCGTCACAACGCTCACAACTCTCGTGAGCTTTTTCTGACGTTAGAGCTTGCTGACGCAGCCAGATGGACAATTTTTCCAAACTCTCATCCGGCGCCTGCCATGGTTTGAGCCGGGGGTAACCACCAAAGGCCGCATTCCTCTTGTTTTTGTGAGTAAAAGGCGCCAAGATCGACATTCGCGCGTGCTTTAAGGATACTGTAGAGCCTCATTCGCAGCCCTCATTCCCCTCCTACTTCGGCGAGCAGTCTTGGACTATGCAGCAGGACGTCGCCCCAGCACAATTGAAAAGCCAAAATCAACACCACATCAATGGGGTCGCGCTTTCACGCCCAATTTCAATCCAGCTGAAGAGCGGCCGGCGAATTGCCTACAACTAAACCCAATAGACTTCAGTGTGTGGGCTGTTCATGAAAAGGAGGCCGGCGCCTTTCAGCATATTTGCATGGCAATCTGGAACGCACCACTGTAACGAGCATAAACAAATATTAATAAGCATAAACATTGTGACAATATTAATGATACACCCGCTACACTATACTTATTTGCAAACCACTTGACTGATTTTCGCTAAAATATTGCGCAGATGCAGCATTTTGCAGTGCATCCAGTCTAATATCATATTTACGAGCAATAAATGTTCGTTTCACTGACAGTAAAACTCGATTAGCTGCAATAGAATGGCACCTGTCGCGGCTACGGTGAAAGCCGTGTCCTACCATAGCGGTGACAGATGGCGCCACTGTTCTGTTGCAGCGTAATCGACATATTTTTGAGCAGCATCGCCGCAGACGACGCGCACTTCAACTTTGCTGTGAACTAAACAGGCAAGTAGTGCTCGTAAACGTTGTATTGAACTGAATGCACTGCGTAATGCTACACCTATACAATACTTTAGTTGAAATCAGCAAGTGATTTAGCTGGAAAAGCAGTGTAAAAAATTAGCATTCGCAGGTATGATGAGTGTATAGATTATTCTCTATATTTTTGACAAACATTCAATGGCTATTTATAAAATTTAGTGGGCGTGAGAAGGTGCATTTGGAGGTGCCTTATCTAGAAGTCGCCACCATATCAACGGGTGCGCCACCCACGAGTGCGTGTGAGGCAGGTGCATGTGTAGGCTATGAGGCGTGCGCGTGTTTGCGCTCCGTCATCAGCCTTGCCTCACCATCAGTAATGTGAGTGCGTAGACGTGGTCGTGCGTAGACCAACGACGAGTAGCAGGTCGTTCAGAACACCAGACTGTGTCGGAGTGTTGCTGGTAGCAGCTAGGCCCACGCGCCGGTCTCCGATCTCAACTGCTGCTGTCGGCAAGAGACGACGCTGCGGTGGCCCAGAGGCACGATGTTTGAAGGGCGCCTGCCTCCACTCAGGCAGGTTATGGAGTACAGGAGGCCACAGTCGTCTGCTCTCTAGAAAGATCCGGGACGAATGTTGCGGCCAACTAGGCAGTGCTCCCGCCGCCTCAGCCGCCAGTCGAAGACCAGCATGCTCTGATGTCAAGTCAGACAGGCGAGGCCCAGGACTCTCTCCTGCTACCAACGAAGCAGAAGGCCTTTACTGAAAGTAAAGGCCTTCTGTAAGGCCTACTGAAGTAAAGGCCTTCAGTAAAGTCGGGCACTCATCATACTCAGGATGCCAACACAGCCATGAGCAGCAAAGCGCAAGAAGTACACTACCAATGCAACAGTAGCCGCAGAGATCGACGTGGTCAAAATCGTTTGTCGTCAGACAAAGACGTTGAACAAGATGCGAACCGATGACGTAATCGTTCAATGCCCGCGACTTGTCAGACTAGGCATTGCTTATGGGCGATGGAAATTTAGCACGGATTGCACCAGTGCTTTGACGGCAGGTACGCAGCACCGCTGCGCAGCTGTACTTGGCTCGGCATGCAACAGTGCAATGCGCTCTCCGCCTATTCTCCAGCCAAAAGAATGAGTCAAGCTATAAGTACTGTCTGCTACTGCTGCAAGTAGAAGTTGATGATGTGCGTAGAGGGACAAAAACTGAAGATGTGGTTCAAGTGATTCGTGAAAAGGTCAGCTTCGTGCGCCCCACGACTCGTCATCTGCTCAGTGCCAAGAGTGATGGTGCGATGAAAGGAAACGATGGCGCATGCAATCGTTTCAAATGCTGCACTATGAAAGCTGTGTGCGTCCTTAAATGCAACGTTCCTCGGCAACGGCAAGTTGCTCGAAGGAGACGGCCACCTTCCAGGATATGGCACGCCCACTACCTCAAGAGCATGGCAAAAGTAGTGGCGGCGCAACTTACTGCGACCTTGGGGCCTCTTTTTCTTTCTTTTTTTTTTTCTTTTTAAGTGATCCAAGAGAGCTCTGAAACGCAAGGAAAACATGGCGCAGATATGCATGCAAGACAGAAGGAGTGCGCGTTATTTATTCTTATATCCCCATTTTACACCGTGAAAGAGTATAACGTGATTAAATAAATACAGCGAGTAATCACGGACACTGTATGGTCGAGGCATCAGAGAGATTAAAAGCGAAGCTTGATTCGCTTACCCCGCCAGAGTGTGACATAAGTGCGTCTTGGTCGGTGTCTCGGCGGATATGTTCCGGCGAGATATTCCGGATTAACAACAGTCGATAATAAAGACGTAGCATTTGCGCTTAAGGTATTGCATATAGTGGTTAATGCATTGCCATTCTGACCTGCAGGGAATGTACCGCCATGGGCGTGGTGCCAGTCCTTTTATTTTAAGGTATGTCACGTGACAATGTCCGCTACAGCCAGTCAACTCACATCGCCCTGTGAACCCCGCAAAAGTGCCCTTCATACAGCATTCCCTGTAACATGAACGTAAAAAATTTTTAAACAATATATTCTGTGGTTTCACGTGTCAAAACCACGATCTGGTTATAAGGCACACCGCAGCGTGGGACTCCGGAATAATTTTGACCACCTAGGATTCGTTACCGTGTACCCAGTGCACGGTAAACTGGCACTTTTGCATTCCACCCGCATCCGAATGCGGCCCCCTTCAGCTCAGCAGCGCAACGCTATAGCAATGCACTGGGCTACCGCGGCAGGTAAAACGGAAGTAACAGTGATACAAACGCAGAATCATAAATTTTTCATTTAAAGCAACAGCACTTTTTTTCCGCAAGAAGGTGCCGATGTTCCAAAGATGAGCACCAATAACAAAGATGAGATGGCAGGTTCGATGTTTTTCGTCGCGGTGATCGGCTAAGTCCTTTCAAACTGCGTCAGTGATTCCGCCGGGCACTCGTTCTTCATTATGCACCTCCCGCGGTGCAAGACTCGGTCCGCAGGACAGAAACAGCCGGGCACGCACGGTCCGTCGGCAATCTTCTTACGCACGGAGCATCGAGGCATGACCACGGGGCCGCAAGTGTGAAACTCCATACCTCGCGGACAGCGTCCTTCTGCGAGAACAGTTCAAACAAGTAGCATTAAACACGCCCACAGGTACACCTTTCTTTCTTTCTTGAACGACTGATGGGTTGATACCTGTTCAAATTCCCACCAGGTATAGGAGCCATTACGGTGCAGTGTGTCAAGACACACGAATGCTTACTGCGCTAAGGTCTAACGAACCATACCGCATAAAAAAAAAAAACGTTATCATGGTTTTTCGGGCCAAGTGGCTGAGCATATTACGAAGTCGTAGAGACGGGTGCTGGCTCACCAGGCAGGCAAGAAAACGACGAATTCAGAAGGAACTATCTTTATTGTGGAAATGAGTGGCGCAGTACACTACGGCACAAATCGGTGGGGGTGAAAACAAACACGGTCGGCAGCCTTCCTAACGGAATTACGCAGCTATCGATTTGTTCAATACTTAAAGAGAGCGTTATCGTGTGCACTTCAGATTACCCTGCGATAACCGCAAAAAAGTTCAAGGAGATGCGATCGTCGGTACGCTCTGCACTCTCCAATATATGGCGCTAACGTCAGGAGTAATTGTATACCTCGTGAATCGCATTTCAGGTACGACATGTACTTCGACCGTGGACTATAGTGCCGCCTGTACGTCCGGCGCTATACGAAGGCGCTTTTAACTTTCCTCCGAGACACTGGCTTCGGCGAGATACCTGAATTCTCTATTTTGTATGTTTTCTCTGCCTTACGTGTAGTACTGTGCGTGCCATTTCATTTATCGTGGCATTCACCTCCACAAGTTAGGCATGTCGCTGCAGGTAAACCTCTCCGCTCTTCGATAAAACGGGCCTGTCATTCTAGCACAATATCGCGAGCGCATTTCACACATGCATGTGATAACACGTACCAGTTTGACAAAACGTAAGTGGCTTCCATGCTGAAAGCGCAGCCAACGACAGGCACCGTGCGCCCGTCCCGTGGCGCCACCAGCGCTGCCGCCAACAGCGCCCCCTGTGAGGGATGCTTCGTAACGTGGCGTGTGATGCCACGACAGGCCGGAGGTGGACGGCGTATTTGGCGCGTTTCCTGTCGCGATTTTAAAGCTCCGTTACAGCTAGAAATCCCCCCAAAAAACGCATATGCATGACCACATGCCGAGCCGAGCATCCTTGTAAGTGCTAAGCACTTTCTTTAAGACAGCAAGGAGCAGAGTTAGCGAGATCAGCAGATGACCACATAAAATGAAAGGACGCATGATGATGTACTGCGAACACAAGAGGCAGAAAAAGAAAC
The DNA here is from genome assembly GCF_023375885.2 of Dermacentor andersoni. Classification (NCBI taxonomy): domain Eukaryota; kingdom Metazoa; phylum Arthropoda; class Arachnida; order Ixodida; family Ixodidae; genus Dermacentor; species Dermacentor andersoni. Next base: position 81,596,868 of record NC_092817.1, read on the forward strand.
GCGGAAAATACAGCAAACGTTAAAAAATATGAAAGGTCTGTGGACGTCAAAAACACGACAGATGCCAACATAATGTATATAACTATTCTATTTCCATTCGCTTCCTGCTGGCGCTTTGTCGGTTATCTGAGTGGTACACCGCCCACGTAGTCATTACAATATATTTGACTGATCAGTGTTGACCAAAAGCTACAATGAACGTCATTTTCATTGGGGCTTATTGGCCACACCTAATCTAAATCGGCGCACACCGGTTAGTGCGCCCATCTTCTAATAAAAGCTAAGCTCAGGTGTAAACCGACAGAATATGGAATGTGCCTATGAAGATCGTTGGAAATGTGGCGCTCCTTTGTGGTTCACTAATTTAATCACTGCTGAATTGCCGCAGCGCAAACCTGCGAAGCGAGCTGTGAAGCTTAGGGTAGCCGAACAATCTCAAACGATATGTGATTCCATGGTGTTCTTTCATATGCACCTGAATCGAAGTACACCGGTATTCTTTCCTTCTCCTCTTCTTTTTTGTATTTGGCTCTCATTAAAATGCAATTTGAACGGCTGGAAGCCGCATCCACGACCCTGTGTTTAGCAGCAGAACCACTAGGCCACCAATGCGTATGTACTTCGAGAATTCAGCACACTGTGGCACATGCAAAGTACTTTTGAGGGCAACTCGGGCAACTCGGGCAAGGAAACAGCTAAAGAAAGATGGTCATAATGCTTCAGAAACCTTTACCTAAGGAGATGCGCTGAACACGGCGCCTCATCGCAGTAACAGACCTCTAGACACTGTGTTTAAAGACAGCTGCTCAAGATATGGGCAGAAGCACTACTGTTCCTGTGCCGACGTTCCAAACGGAAAACACAGAGTTGTCAGTACAAATGATTGGTTAGAGGGAAGGTATAGCGACTGTGCACGTCAACCTTTATTAACAGCAATATTTTGGAAAAACTACACAATTCTCAGTAGTGCCGTTTGGTGCACGTGCCAGAAGTGCCTAGAAGAATGTACGTCAGTAACAGACATAATCTAAAAGAGTGTATATATATATATATATATATATATATATATATATATATATATATATATATATGTATATATATATATATATATATAAACGGTGGTGTCTCTCTTGTCCAGTAGTATATAAGAACCGTAAGTATATATATATATATATATATTTGTGTGTGTGTGTGGAATAAATGGGGGGGCGGCAAGGTTTCCGCAACACTGACTGACAGCATCGGTTTGTTTTTTCGTTTGCTTTTGTTTTTGTTTTGTTCTGTTTTCAGTGAAGCAAGCCAAACTCACCGCAAGCTTTGCCTGGCAGGTGGCTCAATGACACGTTGTGCTGCTCGCAGGCCAGTTTCACTGCAGCGTAGACGTCGCAATAGCAGAAGGCGCTTCCGTAGCAAGAGCACATTTGCTGGGAGCAGATTTCGTGGAACACCCATGAATTCTTGAGATTCTTGAAACAGACTTGTAGATTTCTGTCATTCCTTTTTGGGCAAATCGAAAGAGCAGGAACATTAGCGTATACTTCCAAGAACGTAATGAATTGTAAAATCTGGCAATGCAAGAAGCAATCTCTGATAACATAATTGTTGTTTGTTAGATAAAAAAGAGTCGTGAAAATGCGCGCTGTCTGGCAACGATTCTTTCTCTATGTCAGAGCTTGGTGAAAAACAGAAAGAGATGCGTCCTAAAAAATCCCCTCTATTACGACACATGCCGAGCGTTATATAGCTTGTCTAAACGAGCTAGTCGAGGAAGTCAAAAAAATTTTATCCTGGTCAGTTCAAAGGAATGAACATTGTGTAAAACTGAGTGTCAATTCAGCGCAGTATATAATGTAAATGACCAGCTTTCATGAAGGAATTATCGAAAGTGTCCCGAGAAACGAGTTTGCGTCCGGAGCGCCGCTAGGAACGAACACAGTAAGTTACTAAGAACTTTGGTCCCGAAATTTCTTATATTGCCCCACCAACTTGGGTGTGCTATTCACTTTTCAATATTACGACTCCCCCTAGTATGCGGCAACGCATACATATCTTAGACTTCATCCCTACCTCCGCTTTCTTTTCTTTTCCTTCTTTCTTTTCTTTTCCCTGTCCTTTTGGGCATTAAAACTTAAGATTACAAAACTGCTGAGTTTCATCAAACGCATTAATAGTAGCTATTCGTAAAATATGCAAAAATTGGAAAATAAACGTGGAGTATTTTTATGGATTTTCTCGAGATTTAGGCGATAAAATAAATTAGCTCCAATAAATAAAATCAGTCAAAGTGCAAATAAAGATCACTCAAAATACACAAATAAGTATAAGTCAGAATCTGAAAATTCGCGAGCGAGAAATACATATAGCATTTGTTCCTTGACCCGGGAGTTCCTTTCTTACTTCATGTATCTGCACATCTCGGTAACTCTCGCAGCGACATGGGCTGGTCGATTTTTGCACGCTGGAGCCGCTTGGCCTTGCCGCCGTTCAACGGGAGTGGGAAGACTCCAGCTGGCGAGAAAATCCTGCGGAGGATGTCAAACAATAGTACACCATAGTCACTTTCACAAACTTGAGGAAACTCTAATGACACGTTGCTACGCTGATGCAGGAACGTGTGTACAGGATTGGCGCGCTGTGCCCCACCGCCCATATACTGCATCGAAAACTTGGACACAGTGAACGTTTTGTCTCACACTGAATGTTTTACCCCTGTTGCCCGATTTCACCTGCTTACATGGTCTGTTGACAGCCCTGACATTACCGCATGGAAATCGAAAGCTAGGCTCAGTCTTTCCGCAAGTAAATTCAAGAAAAATAGCTCAATGTTGAAATTGACAGTTATTCATTTCAACTACAAGCGCTTGATAGGAACGCATAGCGGACCTTTCACTTACAGATTTACTGAGCATACAAAGAGTACACGCGCATATCAAGGGGTGCTCGACAAGAGCTCCTTTGTCCAGATAGTTATGACCACAGGCCAATGCTTATGAGCGACACATTTTGGAGAGTTATCCTTTGACGATGCCTGGCCGTTTCTGTCGTATGACGTGCGTACAACATCTACGAACGCATCAGTCCCCAAATTTTAATGTTTCCTATTCTAGTTCAATTCTGCAAAGCAAGTGATTTCTCTGTCACCAAGAGGCCGGTTATTGGCGCGGTAGAACAACACTTGCCGATTTGCTTTTGGCGCTGACGTGGTGCTTGGTGGTGAAGTCGTCTCGGACGTCGGCGTTCGCATTCCCGCACAGGCCGCACACTTGGCCGGCGCATCCGTCCGGAAGTGACGTCACTATGGCACCGTCCTTGCGCACCGCGACCACCAGACCGTGATGAGTGCGCAGCTCCACCGCTTCGCTGCCATTGCCGAAGTCGATGGACATGATGGTGTCCTCGTGGTGCGGCAGCTGGACGTCGCGGTCGTCTACCAACGCCCGACCGCTGGCGAACAGCGTGGCCGTTAGGCAGTGTATGTACACGCGAACCGCGACCTGCACATTGACAATTTAAAATACGACGGTTCATAGCAGTCTCGCACAATTCATTTTAAACGCGCGGCCTTGCAATATGTGCTGGACGTCTCGCTACGAACCACAAGAAGCCAGCTTGGGCCCACCTCACTGCATCTCCTCCTAACAAATCCTTTATTTCACACTCAGTAGATTCCCTGCGACGTTTCAGCTGATGCCACGAGTGCTTCATTAAAATCCTAGTTTAGGGGCATTTATCTTTATGGCTAGTACCATTATCAAAAACTCGGAAGGCGTACCTTGAAAGAGCGACACTGCAAAATAGTACCAGCTTTGAGCAAATAGCTGTCCTGCTTCGAGTGGTGTGTAGCTGTGTGAAAAGGAAATGCTGCCTTTCTTAAAGAGACCCCGAAGAGAAACACTAAATAGCTTTCGACTGATGAAGTATGGTTCCAAAACTCTATCTCGGTTAATTTCGTAAAAGGATGTTGGTTACTAAAAGCTAACTGCATTATTTTTTTTTAATTTCGTGGCAAAGCCCCAGTTTTACTTAAGTTGTGGTGCCAATAAACGTTTTCGAAATATTCTAAGTTCAGTCTTCGGCTCCTTTAGAACACAACGCATTCCTTTTTCACCGATAACTAACTAGACCCGAGCAGGCGTCTTCGTAATTTCTTTATTTTTTTAGTTTATTTGTTTATTGACAAAACAACGCTCAAGAGCGGTTTGTCTTGGTGCCAAGGCAAAGGGCGGCACTAAAAGCCACCTGACTAGGCCTTTGACACCAGACAGCACGCGCAGCACACAACATGAGCGCAACATGCTTCAAAACACACTGCAAAATATCTAACACATACAAATAAAAATGCATGTACAGAGTATCGAACACGATAAAACAAGATAAGGAAGAATGACAGAATTAGTCGTCAACACATTCATCATCAACAAGACACAGAACTATTAAGACCAATGGACTACAATTGGATTTGAAGAGAACAAAACAAATGTACAACAAAATTACAACTGTTGGAGGAAATACATTTTAGTTAGTTTTCTGAAGGCAAGCAAGGAGGGAGAACTCTCCATTGTATCTAAAAACGATGGATAACAATTCAGTAGGTTCGGAATTTGCCATTTTGAGAATTGCACACCGTATCTAGTTCTCGTTTTAATCTTTACAAAGTTTTTATTTCTGAAATAATATGGTGTCTACGTACTTGTATATGTATGAAAAGACAGCTCACGATTTGCTTTTAATTCGAGAAATATCAATTCCAACAAACGCTGTTTATATAACATTTCTATGTGTAGTATCCAGCTCTCGGCAAAGTATGGGGATGTATGATCACAACTAGATAGGTTTTGAATGAATCGTATACTTTTCTTCTGCATTATGTATAGTCGTTCCAAATTATACTTTGATGTAACCCCCCCAACTAGTAGACAATATTGTATACGGGAATGTACAGTACTAAAATAAAGTTGCCGTTTTAATCTTATTGGTAACAACGTCCGAAATCTATTTAGCATTCCATTGATTTAGCAATGATACCTTTTATAAAATTCACGTGACTTGTCCATCGAAGATTTTCATGAAATATTACCCCTAAAAACTTGTATTCTGAAGCCTGCTCTAATGGACATGATTTAAACGTTATAGAGCTATCAAGGTGAACTGGTTTATTAACGGATGAGAAGACAATGTATTTGGTTTTTCTAACATTCAATAAAAGTTTATTTGCATCAAACCAGCAGGACAAATTTTGACGCCATAAATTAACAGTACGAGTGAGAGACATTTGTATCATCTGCGTAAAGGACAATGTCTGTGGTCAGGGGGATGTTGACAATATCGTTCATATACAGCAAGAATATTGTTGGTCCTAATATAGATCTTTGCGGAACTCCATAACATATGAATTCCGTATCCGACTGTACATTCTTAATTACAACGAACTGAGTACGGTTAGTCAGGTAACTACGCAGTAACTTAAGTGGAAGTCCTCTTATTCCATAACAAGGTAACTTTGCAAACAGTATGGGATGTTTAATAGAATCGAAGGCTTTCTTAAAATCTAGGAAAATGCCTATTGTATATATACAGTTGATTTTCCATATTAGTTACAATTTTTTCTCTGATAATTAATAATGCTGACTCAGTTGATTTACCTTGTTGAAATCCGTACTGATATTCGGATATTAGGTTGTGCTGACATAAATGCTGAGAAATTCTAGAATTTATAACTTTCTCTGCTATTTTGGAAAATAGCGGAAGTACTGATGTTGGTCTGTAGTTAGAAATACAGTCAAGAGGACCACCTTTATGCAGAACTGAAACCCTAGCAACTTTCATTTTATCCGGAAATATTCCTGTCAACAAAACAGTATTCATTAAGTGGCAAGCTACGTCGGATAGCAAATCTGAGATTACTTTAATTAGGGCTGCTTTAATGCCATCGAAACCACACGAAACATTACTTTTAAGACTGTTAATTTTAGCAGCAATTTCAACTTCGGTAACCGGGCAAAGAAATAAAGTTTCTGGCAAATTGTGTTCCATATATGTTTCAAAATCCTCACAGGTGGTCCCTTCCGACGCTCCAAAAGTCAAAAAGTGGTGGTTAAACTCATTAGCGAGAGCCTTACCAGTTAATCTCTGCCCATCTATTTTCATTTCTTGAGGGACGTCAGTTCGCGTTTTCCGTAGTAAGTCTTTGATAGTGCGCCAGGTTTTCTGAGGGTCATAATATATTTCGGCAAATTTACTAGTATAATAAGAAATTCGGGACTTCTTAATATCTGAGCTCAGCCTACTTCTGGTCTTTTTAAATTCTACAAGCATTGCCAATTCTCTGTGATTTATAAATTTATGGAAGAGTTTATTTTTTTTTCTTTTATTCGACGCAATAGCTCTCGGGTTATCCAAGGTTTTCTTGCTTTCTTACATTTCTTAATTATCTTGATCGGAAACGCACGATCATATGCTCCAATAATTTTATCAAGAAATCCATCATAGAGGTCATTAGGATTAGTCTCTTGCATTAATCTACCCCAGTCTGTCAACGATACAAGTTGTCGAAAATTATCAATACAACTCGACGTTATAGGCCTAACAGTAATGCTTGTAGCTATGGGTGTCACCCTATGCACCGAGCATTTCGGAGCAAAACAATAAAGAGACATATGGTCACTGATAGCAGTAATAAGTACACCAACATTAATATCGCTTTTATCAAGATTTGTGAGACATAAGTCAATCAGAGTCTCAGAAGTGGCCATTATGCGTGTGGGAACATCAATAACATTCGAAAAACCATTTAACGATATAATATCTACAAATTCTGTAACTAAATCCGTTTGGTTTAAAATGTTTCTATTGAAATCCCCTAAAATAAGTACTGCCAATGTGAAAGATGGAAAATACTCCAACATTGGTTCAAAAAGCGGTAAAATTCTTCTAAGAATCCAGAGGGCGGGCGATAGATAACTCCAAGTGTGAATACGTTGGCTGTGATGAAAAGGGACTCAAAATCTGGATTAACAACAGAGTATTCGGGTATAACATTACATGAAAATTCATTTTTGATGTAAAGGGCCGTAACTGCAAGGGGAACTGACGTCACGGATCGGTGACCTCGCGGATTGTGCGGGAACTTCAAGGCTGCGTATCCACTCGTCTTTCGTTTTTGCGTCTTTTCAGGCAGGGTTATAGAGACAACTCCCGCGTTAAGAGTTCGTTCTTTCTTTTTTTTTTTGGGGGGGGGGGGGGGGGGGGCTGGTGTGGGGGGGAGATATTTTAGTGTAGAGGATTTACATCGGCTTAGCTTATTTATTTCATTTATGCTTCCTCTAACAACTTAGATCAGATATTCAAACATCCTGAAGATATTGTTACGAGGAGTACTTATACCACAGTAGCTAGTCGGTATTCGTCAAGTTACACTGCACAAAAATGTAGGCTTCCGCCTAGCTCGACCATTCAGTCATGCCCACATCGTCGTCGTCGCTCAACCCAAGCATAACCCTCGGCGAGGCGCTGCCTCGGTGGATGAAGCACCGTCCCGGTGCTTGCTGCCATTAAGGAGGCGCATCGTAGTTGTTACGTTTGAGGAGGGAAACATGTACGGTGTCAATTCGGGGTGCGATAGTCGATGACTCGGGTTTTAGCGGAGATATTCCACAGGCGACAGACATTTCTTGGCAAAGCCCTCGATACGGCCCGACATGGCGTGAAAGAAGCTTCTCACAAAGGCCAACACGACGAGGTGGTAGCCAGAGCTTGACGAGAGGGCCCGGAGGGAAGTACGCATCCCTGTGACCACGATCATAAAAGGACTTCTGTGTGGCCCGCGATAACATATCATTTTCTACAAACACACTGAAATGGACTTTCCGCGGTATCTATCGACTATCGAGACATGGCCGGATATTTTTGCGTCCGACAATCTCGTGTGCAGAAGTTGTACACTTGCACGCTTCCATTGCATTTTACTATGACCATAATACAATGACCGTCACTAACCTCCTTTCCCACGAGGGTCAGATAGCCGTAGAATTTACCGTGGTAGCAGTCTTGGAATACGGTATAATTGCGTTTCTTGTTCAGCGAAAAAGAGAGTCCATCAAAAGTGACCAGAGTGCTGTTTGGCAGCAGGGTGCATTTCGGCGGTTCTGAAATGTGATAAAGAAAAAGCTTAGTTAATGAGAAACAGTGGCCCCTGCTTTACGTGACCGCTGATCTTTCTTGAGCCACAATAGGATTGTGCGCACTATTTGATAGCGAAGAATACAGGCATCGATACCGCTATGGTTGCACTTTCTCCACGGGATAAAAGTAAATGACTCTTACTCATGTTCCTGATAACGAATAACTGAAAGAAGTGTTGGGTTCAGCTTACGATGGCAACGCAACCCTCTCTTCGATTTGTTTGAACTTCGTTGATAGAGTGCAACCTTCATGTTTATATAAAAAGCAGCTTGTTTCGTTTATGCCGTCCCTCTTGTTAGGCACCAGCATACCTTGTCACTTTCAACCACGAAGTCTCCCATTTCATGTCCGTTTGATGTCAGTAGCCCACGCTCATCTACGGCGCACTTCGTCTTCCGTATCACCCACAATGCTTCCTGATAAAGGTTTATGACAGATTGTGCATTGCCTAAGTAATCTAGGTGACCCAACACACTATTTCCAGGGAAAAATATACAGAGCTTACTCGAAACAACTGTTTTGCCGGACAGCATACTCTCGTATCTACCCTCGCGAGACGCTGCAGCCTTCTATCTCAATCTCTTCCGCGCTGGCATTTCGATTGTGATTCGGCAAAGCCGCATACATAGGTCAGGTTTCTTTTCTCCTTGCTTTCTTTGATCTGTAATCCAATTACTACTAATAGATTAAGCATTTCCAATCAGTGAGTAACTTAAAGCACCCCAGGCAGTTCCCACCTTTGATACAGGACCCACAGCACTGAGACGGGTTCTTGAACAGAATTTCTCCCTGCAAAAGAGGATCAGGCGATGGTCGCGTTTTATATGTGGCAATGTCGCGCACTCAAGAAACCATACTCACAGCGGGACAGGTCAGCGCTGGGCATACCAAAGGCGAGCACTGCACCACTCCCTTGTCACACTTGCAGGTCTCACAGCCACGATTCCACGACTCTCCGTCCTAGAAACAGCACGCTGGTATAGCAAGAATTGATCTCTCCATTGTAAAGTGTCAAGACGAAAACTCCGTCGCGACTGTGACGAGGGTGGTTTGGTGTCGTTCCTGATATTATATGCTCAATATTATGGCCTGCTTTGATGATTTAACTGACACAAGAATGGGCTTTAGCGTCGCAAAGTAACACCTGGGTTATAGGTCTTATGATTACTCCTGGCCACCAATGGTTCTTTAAGGTTAGTTTTAATTCAAGTACACAAGAATATTTCGCATTATGTCCTATCAGAAAATAGACGCTGCGGTCAGAAATCGAACCAGTGTCTGCATGATCATTAGCAGAAAGCCATGCAGCTACGAACCCTAACTTTTCTCTGATGAGGAACTGCTAATTACTTTTAGGAATTAATATAAAATGGTTCAAGGCATCCGCATGTGACCCGTGCTAGGTTGATCTAACTGTTGGTGGCAACTCTGAAACATTGAAGTTCAGCTTGTTTGATATAAAATAGATTTGCCGTAAGGTACAGATTCGCGTAAGGTACAGATTTATTTATTTTATTTTAGAGCGCAGATTTCATGCGCCTGTCTCTGGACTGAGCGTCGGTGTCCTCGGCGTAACCGTGTGAACACACTCATCATCGTCTTCTTCCACAGCTGGCTCCTATGCCGCTCATCATGCTAACGTTCCCATACTACCCCTCACTCTGCGAAGGCGCTGACGCTTCAGCATATTGCGAAGTGAGAACACTTATTCAGCTCGCTCAAATTTTGCATTAGAGTGTATCGAATTCGTCGGACGTTTATATATATATATATATATATATATATATATATATATATATATATATATATATATATATATATATATATATATATATATATATATATATATATATATGTATGTATGTATGTGGGAGGGGAGGGGATAGTCAAACAGTTGTTATAGCAGCAACACAATACATCAACATACAAGACGGTGATACGTATACGTACGAGAAACTGGCGCGGTAAATAGGGCGTAGGCGAAATCCGAGGTTAGGCTCTTGCGGCTACTGGTAACAAATTTACATTTGAAAGTTTTATGTGTCGTTAGCCATCTAACACGCCACTGATGGATAACATCAAGATCAGATTTTCCGTAAGGTGCAGCGAGGCTGCGAACCAGTTTAGTATCAAAAGCCAACCAGAGAAAGCGACCACAAGTACGTCTTGAGTCCGAGCCATTGCAGCATCAGCATCCCTGTAAGGTCGTCAAGCCGCAAACAATCGACCTCTCACAAGTGTGCTAGTTGCGACATCTTTTGCCCACCAAGTCAAAAGCAAAACTTAGCATGCAGTCTCAGTAGCACGCAGAAATAGATCATCGATGACTGGGACATCGTGCTCGCATAACAAGAAAAAAATTGAGAAGGACATTGAGAATACACGCTCTTGTAATACTCGTTTACCACGGTTGTGGATAGTTTCCAGCTAAGTACATGATTTCAGGTACTTAATTGTGTGCCTGACATGGCCTATGATTGCGAAAGGTACTCAAGTGACTGCTCTATTACCTATATATTCAGCTCTTAAAAAAATTTCATTGCAATATCTCTGAAAAATTCTGCACAATAGCACAATACGAAAGTTACTCAAAGGATCATCTTATTACTATACATTTTGCTGTTACTGACAGGTGTTGGGGCAAAAATATAAATCAAGCGGATATTAATTGCGCATCATTCGAGTCGGGCAACACCGCTCGCTTGTTGTCGCTGCAGTCTTATCGCAGAGCGCTATATTTAAAAATATAGATAACACGTTGACAGATGCCAACTGTGAGGTACTCACCACATACGCCGACGAAACATCGATGCAATAACTGGTATCTGTAAATGAAGCACGTTATGTGAAACCTGATCGCTTACGCTTTGTGTAGTACTAATTGTGTGTCTTATATTATAAATACCACGAAACGCTCTTGTCAGCCAGCTGCTCCGTTTAGGTATTTCGCCAATTTTTAGTATCCATAGCTACATCATTTAAGATTAGATCGGTCATACAGGTTTCCTTGTATATAGCATGAGTGAAAGAGAGAGCAGTGGTGTACGATGGCGAGGCCCGATGAACCGAAAGTCGCGAACATTGCGTCATCGCAATCGGCTAATTGTGCGCGACGCACGCAACTTGCGCGTTTTGCACGCGTTGTATACAGTTTTCCCACACTTAGAGAGGCGAGTGCATTCAGCACTACCCGCTGGCCTAGTTGTCACGTGATGTGTTGTCATCAAGGTTAAACAGATGCTCCATCAGAAACCATGGCTTGGAGGAGAAACAAACGTACCCAGTTTAAACAGGCACACCGCTCTAATTGTATGATCCATGAGATAATGCGACCAACACTGCATGCCTGTATGATGGTGCGCATACCTTCAGCTCGAAACAAGTTGCTTGACGGATCATCACGAAACCGTTCAAAAATAAATAGTGTAACCAGCACATGTACAATGAACGAAAGATCTGTGTGCCCTGGTCGCCCTCTATGTCGGCGTGCTGCTTTCCCTACATTAAATTGTTGCGAGCGGCTTGGCTGACACGTCGACACTTATGAACTGTAAGACAAGAATGGAAGAAGTTAAAACACAACGAAGCGGCGCCTGTGCACCGAAACTAGTTTCGGGGCCTCCTTAACAAATTGTTATTTTGCCAACACTAGGTTAGGAGTGACAAAGAACACGTTGTGAAGGTATACGTTGGCCTGCCTACACTGAAGTACAACGTGGGGCTAGTTGGTGCATAGTTGTCAGTGTTTCTGGCACAAAACGTTAGCGGAAAGAAAACGAAACGGACAGAGGACAGAAAGAGCGCCTAGAAATGGTCGTCGTTCTGTACTTTTTTTTTCTTCCTCCTAATTACATTTTGCATTAAAAGCATTGAAACAAGTGGTGACAGGTTCCATTTTGAAGCTATGGTGATTTAGTTATGCAGGTGACAACGATTTGTGGCAAGGCATCTCACGTAGAATCTAAGGGCCTCGTATACAAGCATGTGAGAGGTACAAATAAGCGTGATAGCCATTTAGCTGACAGCAAAGTGAAAACTACTCTTGTTGACACAAATAGACATTTTAACGAAGTCGTTAACAGTGAAAACGCGTTAATTCACAGAGAACTAACGCTATGTATCTCGCAACAACGTCAAAGCTTACCCACACACGTGATGCCATCGTTGCTAAGGGTCATTCTCTCTGGACATGCGCACTTATAGTACCCGGGCATGTTGATGCATACGTGGGAACAGTTGTGTCTTCCTATTAAGCACTCGTCAACGTCTGCAAAACAAGAAACAATGAGCCCCTGAACTAGTGAAGCACGGGCAGAACGGCTGCATCATACCAGAACAAAAAAAAAAAAACGTGGCCGGTAGAGTCAGTGGATATATTTCCGTGTCGTGGTATTTTTCTTCCCCCGTAAAACCACTTCTCTCTGGCTAGTCGTAACGATGTTGTCCTATGCTAACATTTACGATGAAATCATGTTCTGCAGACTCTATTTTAGCCTGTGCGACGTGTAAGTTAAAGGACAAAATGAAATTATTTACTTTCTTGGAACGACAAAAACTTGGGCTAGTTGGTACTATACTTGAACTACTTGAGCATGCACATTTTCTGAGCATGCGCATATAATTTTTGTCCTTCTTTTCCGACATTGTGCGAATTTTCAATTGATGGCCGCCGTTTCTCTCGTGCGTTTCCCCCTACTTATGCTCGTGTCTGAATGCCTACTTCTTTGTAACATTAATTTACTTTCTGTCTTTCTTTTCTTTTCTTTTCTTTTCTTTTACGAACGATTATTTCATAAACAGGCTAAAGGCGAGACTGAGGTGAATATATAGAGCGCTTTTGAAGTTTATTACCAGCTGCACGTCAGTCGCTCACACCAAGTCGGTTTCAAACGAAGTACTATTATTTCAGACGCTACAAAGTGCTTTGTGAAAGGTGAAACTAATATCACTACTGCTAACAGCGCTTCGGAGAGCCGCTACTGGTACCAGTATCCAAGAAGGTATGAGCAAACGCCGTTCCATCCGCATAGTGAACTCAGCATAATACTTTACTTTAAAGGGCACAATGATAGATAGAATAATCGAGTTGCGTTGCTGTGGTTGAGCTGACCGCAAGGTACACATTATACTAGCATCACAGACAAATTATTCCCAAGACATTTATTCTTCAACGGTTTGTTTCTTTGGTAAACGAAATTACACTGCCCGTCTACCAGCATCAGTGCGATTTCAGTTAGGAAGGACTGTACAGATATAATGAACTTGCTTATAACAAGCTTCTTGGAAACGCACAATTTTCTTCCCCAGAATACAACTTCGTTAACATTGGTTACAACGTAGAAATAAGTACTCACGGTCCATTGAAAGACCGTGCAAAGGAGTAAGCAAAGTTCAAGACCAATTTCCGTCGCTCGAAAACCACAGGCACGTCGTCTATTGCCGGAAATTGCCGTCGATTACCGCTTAAATAGTGGGGGCAGCACGAGTCGTCACGTTGGTCGATCCACGCATTCGCTGCCACTCGAATATCAACGCTATCCCAAGACAAGCCTATCCAATATAACGGCTGTCACCCGACATGCTTTCATTAACGTTACGCCAGGCTTCGGTGAATCCGCTATGTTCCGGAAGCTATAGAGCTGCCAGCGACTATTCGAGGGCCTAATAAATAATAAATAATGAACTGTTAGAGAGCGGCAGAAGCTTGGTCACACTGCAAACACGGACACTTCACCGTTGCCATAGCGACGCAGTACTGAAACGCCGGCCTTGGCCAGTCTTGAACATTACAGCTAAAGGCGAGCAGTCATAGGGCCAACAGATACGCGACGGTTTAGAGCAATTAGGGAAACTGACAAGCTGAATTTTTTTTGTCAATTACAGCCACATGAAGTCCACGGACAGTGAAGTCACGGAAAGCGTCCGGGAAATTAACGTGTATTCTTTGTTGAAGTGTAGAAAAAAACAATCGGGAAATGAAAAATGAAGGCTAACGAAACGACAACTTGGTGCAAGTATACAAAGCCGAACCCCCATCTTCCACGTTATGAATGCAACGCTCTACCATATAGCTTCCGCGGTGGCCGTCCTCGCATCCATGGATGGTCTTGGTAGGAATGCCCAAATGGAACATTCGAGACCGAATCGAATACAAATCGAACAGTGATAGAAGCGAATCTTAGAATCGAGTCGAATATCAAATGCTTCTCGAATTGTTATCAAGATAGGATTGATCCCTCTTTCAATGGAATCGGTGGAAACCGAAAGGGAAACGTGCCTTCACAGAACACAGAAGCTGTTGCACGTTTGCTTCTTGAACTCACGGCCCGCTTCAGCGAAAGGCGCACGATTTGCGGGTCGGCGACCGTGTTGCAGGTTTGCTTGGCGCGCGGCGTCCTCTTGGCGAGCGGCGTCCTTCTGCCAAGTCGCTTCGGTTAAGGTAACAGCATTTTGTTCCGGCTCCGTAGCGTCTTAGGCAGCCAGTTGAGTTGCGACGCGCTCAGCTCCGGGAATGCGAGTATTTTTTTTCTTTATTACCTTCATAGTGGCAGAGTTCGCAGCGTGCGCTGCGAACTCGCCAAAGCGTTCTCCTTCACGCCGGCGTGTCTCTCGCCGGGCCAAAGCGAGAATCACCTGTTGATGTCGTTGCCTTTGTGTGCCGCTTAGCAGTGCAGTTTTCTTAGTTGGTCCCATCCGCAAGCGAAGAGCAGTAGCCGACGTGTAAGCACTGCTGATGCACGTTGAAGCTGGGCTCCGTAGGCGACGAGGGCGTCACAGGCTAATCGGATGCGAAAGACAAACCACGTGCCGAAGCTACTTCGTCACCTGAGCAGAAGGCCTACACCGCCTACACCAGGCTACGCCGCGTTGGAGCCTCCGCTGCGCTGAGACCACGGAAGTGCTCACTGTCGGTGCTCGTTAGTCTCATGATGCAGTATCTCGCTTCACCGCTCCGGGATGGCCGCGCCATCCCTGTCAAGACAGCATATTTTACGCGTTCGCGCCGACGTCACATTCCTTACAGAGAGTTAATGGTGGACTCCGGCGTAAAGCACTTTGGCGTTAAAAAATAAAGACCCCTTTTCCATCGACAAAATAAAGTGATTTTCACATTCTGGAATATTCACAACGTTCGTAAATTTCTGTCATTATATTGCACTTTATGAAAGGTTTGTATTTTAAGAGCACAAATGGAGAATTATCGCAAATAATCCCGCACTAAAAATGGGTTTTACATGCCAGAACCACGATATCATTGTTAGGTGAGCCGTAGTGGAGACTCCGGAATTAGTTTCACTACCTGGGGTTCGTTACTCACTACCTCTTCATCTAAGTACATGATCGTTCTTTTTTTTTAATATTGCTCCCATGAAAAAGCGCTCTTCAAAGCTGGGACTGAACCCAAGCCCTCAGCAGCACCACGTCATAGCTACTAAACTACCGCGGCACGTTCAAATAAGCAGTTTATTAGCATACTCCAGATTCAGGTGATTACGAATGATGGCGATTTTCCTTGAAAAATTTGGCTCCCAGAGCGATATACGAGTATAGCGTGTGCCAGCACACTCTTTCTTGTTTTAAACTCTATATGGCCACCAGGATGAAATTTATTGTATTTTGCTCCAATTTTATGATTTATTGCGAACAATTGTCGTTTTTAAATAATCGGAAACTATTCGAAATACTTTTATATTTAGGAACAGTGACTATTCAATCGGATGCCAAATTCAGTTGTGTCCGTTCGGTTCGAAGGCCGAATCGAATAGTGGAATATTCGATTCGTTATTCTAAAGTTTCGAATTTTCGCGCACCTCTACAATTTTTGCGTATATGTATTAGATCCGGCTCTGAGAGTGTCAGCCAGCGCCGCTCACAGCAGGGGCGGCGCATATGGAACATTTGGAACATATGGAACATGTGGAACATGTGGAACCTAGTAGGGAAACCTGCAGGAAACTGGCCAATAATCGCATGCTATATCTCACGGCATCTTGGCTGCCAAATTCGACACTCACGCTATACAGATATCCGTGCATTTCTCACTGCGCAATCAAAGGCTTCCTGAACGCGACTCACCTACTTAGTCAATGTCAGCTTTCAATTCCACAGCTTTGTGTGGGCTCCCTGAGGCATTCATAATGGCGTGTTAAATCCCACTTGCTATTGCCGCTAGTTATTATGTAACGGAATAATTCTTGCGAGCATTAGCAGTGTTTTCTGCGGGAGAAAAACAACGCGGAAGTCGCTCATCCCGGCCTAACATTGATAACTAGCATCCTGGCAACACGATGGCCGTCACGTGACGAATGGAGAAACTATAGAAACAAAGTCACCAAATTTTTATCTCACTCACCGTACTCGCAGAATCTGCCATCGTACGATGCGCTGCAGACGCACTCCGACGCGCCGTCGCTCCTTTCAATGCACGGCTGACCGTGTTTGCATGGATTCGCGCTGCAGGATTCCACTCGTCTGGAACAACTTGTACCTGCGTACCGATAGATGCCGTTGGGACCAAACAATACAAAGGCAAAAATACGACGGCAGAAATATGTAGTGTGCCTAAACAAAAAAAAATGCGTCGGTTTCTGTATACTTAAATGCTCAACTAGGTACACGTTCAGGAAAAGTTATATGCTTTCATAGTATACCAGAGCCTGCGGTACCGCCTGTATCAAGTTTAGATAAACAGCGGATGACGACGCTTTACGAGTGATTGAAGTTCTAAGTGGTATACTGGAGCTTCAGCAAGAGTGATAAATTCAGTCACCTAGAAAGTAAAAGGCTCCCTCCTTCTTCAGCCACACATCGTCAGAAGGGTAGAAGTGTATACTGTCCCCCCTTTGCGTTTAAAAAGCTTTGCGTATATACGCAAAGCCTTTAAAAGCAGCACGCTGATGAACATTTAAACGTTTGGCGCAGGTTGCGCCGTATCTTTGTGCTCTCCACATTACTCACCCCAAGGAAGGTGCACACGTTCATAAAGCTCGAAAAACAGCCGAAGCTTTGACAACAGCCACAAAGGTGAAATTATCTTTTCTCATTTTGTTGGACGAAATGTTTTCGTATAGCTTACTTTAAAAGATGGCCGCTTGCCATTGCACTCTAGCTGACTGGGCCGCTTCCGCAGTTCGCTCAGCAACTACAGTATTACCTCTGAGCAGCCATAAGCGGGCTTAATCCAAACTAAGTGACCAGCAGTGGACCAATGCTTGAGTCCACGTTTGACGATGACACTGGTCGTAATCAGAGCCTTGTTGAAATGTAGCCTCCTATTCGATACACCGCTTGTTCCTCGCTGTTAATTCCCTATAGGTCATACAACTATCCGGGAGTCTCGCTGTGACCTTTAATTCTATATAGTGACTCGATTCTTCATATTTTATAGTTTATTTAGAAGATTGAGGCACTTTTTACCGCACGTAGTACATAGACAGTAATGGAATGTACTCTGGAAGCAATCTCAATTTGCATTTACTTCTGTTTTCACAAAATTCTCCTTCGGATGAGTACTTCTTTATAGAACAATTTAAGTTTCTTGCCATACTGGTAATATTGAAATGTGACGTGGAAAATTTGCGCGCGACGTGGTCGTTGCGAAGCACACCTTTAATTTGTTTTACCGCTTCTCGCGATAACAGCAAAGGCAAGTTGCAACTGCAACTCACCGACGACTGGTCGCATCATATTATGAAACCCCGGAAAGGCACACACGGTAGCAAAACAGGCACGCCAATTTCTTTTAGCGGCAAAAAGGAAATTATACTCAGCTCCAGCGGGTTAAGCGTTCTCGCATGTCTTGACCCCGAGCGCTATTCGCAAGATGTGTTTTATATGATGTGAACGGCCTTCTTGATTTTCGAAAAGAAGCATTAACTTACGGTTCTCAAAGGAGGCAGATGCGCTGTGGCAGGACACGGCCTGCTTCTTGTCTTGGCCGCTGTAGGTGTCTTCGGAAAAAGAAAACACGCAAGCCATGCCGTCAGCAAAAACTAATCAAAAACTGTTTCGAACAAACATACCTCTTACTTATTTCGAAAGCCTGTAACCAATAGTTGTGCAATGTGTAGCACTCTGACCTAACTAAACGCGTTAATCCGGCTCAAAAAATTAATGCCTTGACCAGACTCTTCGTATGCGTGGCTAAAAGTTGGAAAATTTTCGCCGTACCATTTGACATCCTTATGCGTAGCTTCCTCCTCGAAAAGTGAAAATGGTGCCACGGCTCGTAGACTGTAGCGACACTGCATAATTCATGCATGAGCTCCTTGGTATCTATAATCACCCGATCTTCCCTTTGTGAACGATGATTACTAGGGAAGACTGCCCCGTTCTACGTATCAAGAAGCTTGACAGTAACGTGGCGCCACTTTAAACACGAGAAATATGTAGAGCCATTTTATCTCCGACACACAGTATACTCAGAAGCTAGTGCAGGTCGATATCCTCGAAGTGTTCGCTTCCTGAGCCCTGAACCGTTCTCTGGTTTTTATAAAACTTTCCTGATAAACGTAACTTGTAATATTGTGCTACAAGCGGATAGAGTTATGTCCAAACTGCTTGAGTTCGCTAAGGATAGGAATTCCTTTATCGGCTGCTGGAAGCGCACTGACCTTTGCAGAGCTCCCAGTCGTCGTCGATCACAATGCCGTTTGTGGCAGCGAGGCGCAGCTCAGGCCATGAAACGACATTGCCCGCTAGCCGACATGCTTGCGATAGTTCCCTGACCTCGCTAGGCGACATGGCGTAATCCCACACGTTCAGCTGCAAATGCCAACAGGCGCCGAGAAACGTTCGCATCGGTGTAATAGAATTGGTGGACAGCGATGAAGTTGCTGAGATTAGCTTTCGCGTCTGCACTTCCCATCAACACTCCGAACTACGTACACATCGCATCGTAGAAACTTATATCTTGCAGACTCTTTATATTGCATTGATGGCCGCCCGACTTATGTCAGCAACGAAATTAAACAAAGAAGTAGTACAGACCCGTTTAATTCCTTATTATGTACAGTCATGTCTTCTTAATAACGGACGCCTGCGTTCGTCAGAAACATCGTCCATAATGTGAGTCGTCCATAATAACGAATCAAGGTCAAAAACAGAAACATTGAGGAATATTCGTTCCAAAAAACAACACGGTTTATTCAACCAAAGAAAAAAAAACGAGGAGATGCGGGTTTCCAATGTCGCCTTCGGTCCTACTGTAGTGTCCAGAGAGCGCGATACGTCGGCTACTTGAAGTGCGCGTTCTCCGTGTTCCGCCAGCTAGCATGTGCTAGCGTTGTCACTGATCGTCGCGCCAGTTCATGAACCTGCTCGATGCCCCTGTTTCGCAGGCAATCTGGTCCCGTGTCCATAATAACGAGTCAAAGATGCCTGCATTTACCAGTTTCCTCGCCAAAATAGCCGTCCATAGTCCGGACTATGGGCTTCTATATTAACACTGCAGAATTGCGAGCTAGAGACCGGTCGCCGAAAATTTCGTCCATATTGCGAGGTGTCCATATTGACGGGGTCCATATTAACGAGACGTGACTGTGACTAGCGTTATAATTTTTCATTCGTTTTTTCCTTGGTTAATGTCTGGGATAACCCAACGTATTCGTCATTGCCGATATCGGCCACTCGTTGCGACGGGCGATAAGAAATAAATAGAATCGAAGGAAAGGACGTCTCACATAATATGGCCTCTAAGCGTATTTTTCAGGGATAGTCCTTGTATGCAGGCGTGTGCAAAGCGCTAACTGCGCAACAGCTGCAGACATAGTAACAGAGAACATCAGAGGTGGCCCGTGGTCTTCCAAGGGCTGGCGCCAGGTCCAAGAGGTGGCAGCTGCAAGGGTGCCGCCGTGGCTCGAAGACTCCGAACAATGATTTTAACACCCGAAAATGATTGCGAGGAAACACACAAACGGGGCTTGTCGTGTGGCTCTAAAGCGTTAACATATGCAGCCTTTTCTTACAACCTCTCCACAGTTTCGCTTACTTCAACAACGCTCCCAACTTTCACGCTCCGCACTTTCCACCAATCAGTTTGGTCGCTATTGCGAGAGGAAGAGCATTACAGCGAAAGAGAATGTAAAGAAGAAAAGGCAGGTAGGTCGGCTAGACGTGATTCTATCGGCTACCCTACATGCGGAAAGTGGAATGGGGAAACAAAAGAAAGATATAGAGAAAAGGTAATATATTGCATCGCACTAAAGACAAACCGTCTCTTTAGTTAAGCACTCAAGTCCGCTGCACGCAAACACTCCAACACTGCTCCTGTTGATGTGCGGGTGAGTCCAGACTCTCAGTAGCCCCTATAAAGCTCGGTAGCCCAGCCTGCTCAGGGCTTAACGGAAGGCATGGCGCTGGTCGTTAAAGCGTGAATGGCGCGAGGGAAAGATTTCGATAATATCCAGAAATCTGCCCTGTGCTTTCAGAAAAGTGTGAGCTATTCTTTTGCACTATAAGTTACTAAAGCCTACTGCGGCTAACAGCTGACAGTAGTGTCCCGTCAAATCGCGAAAGATTCACCGGTAACTGCCATTGTAATTACTGTTCCAGACTGTGCAAATAAATACCGGAGCCCTTCGAGTTGTCGTACCAAGCCAGCGGGATAATACGCGCATGTTGATAACGCTTTAGTTCGCTGCGCTTTTTGATGAGGGTACAAGTGGTGCAGGTGCACCGGCGTCTGTGGCTCGGGCATCTTAAGCGGCAAGAGTTTGCCGAGCAATAAATCTCCGAATGAACTGGCAGCCCCTACAACCTTTATCAGGTCCTCTATCAGCAGAACGGTGGCCGAGTTCCTTGACACCAGACACCAATTCCACGCAATTTCAGCGACGTAAACTTAGCGGCCTTGAAGCACTGCTTATAAGACTCAGAAGATTTCCCGTTGGGAGGTGGCAAATCAGCGTCTCCGAGCTCAGTTTGTTCAAAGAAATAACTGTTCATGTCAGCTGACGCGCCACGACAAATTGCTCTTGTGTGTCAGCAGCTTTGGGGTGGTGGATCCAGGTTTGATGCCGTGCATCGAAAAAGAAGATAACTAATAATAAAGCTCAGGCCTTTTACAGAAAGTCCACCGCTGTTAGGGGGAAAGAGGCACAATCACGTGTCCACTTTGATAACCGGGTCGAGTACGCTATACCACGGCGGACCAAGGTTAGTATGACTCATTATTTTCGAACACAGGCACACTAGTTCATTTCACCAACTGAGTCCTGCATAGATATGCTTGTTTTGCCTTTGCAGTGCCTCCCTCTGTCATGAGCCTAAAGGCCAGGCCACCTTTATCTCTCTGTCTCTCTCATTTGCTCATTCTCTATCAAACCACCTGCTCCCAGGCGTTGACATCTTCGCCAAGCATGGTACCCACCTCGGCCACATGTCCGGAGTAGGCCTCGACGCCGCTAAAAGCCGTTCCCACGTCGTCCTGGTCCTGTCCCACCACGAGCATTCCAGGGAAAACGACCTCACCGGTAGCCCTGTAGTTACGCATCTTCTCTTGCTGGTCCCAGTAAAAGATCCACTGACCGTCCGCGCTCTCCCAAGTAACCACGCAGTGGTGCCAATGGCCGTCGCTGCGAGTCGGCGACACGACACATGTGAGTAATCAATCTACTACCACGCAGATTTGTTCGCTGATATCTGTTTTATGCCATGGCACTGAGGGGCACGGTGAAACCCTTAGGCTTTTTCAATATTTTGAAGGTGACAGCTTGAGTCCACTAACCTTAAATTGTTTCTGGAGGCATATAATTTGGTAGTGGCGGCGGTTCTGGCACAGAGAGAGGCAGAGGTGCAACTGCTTCATGTAGGCCTCTACGCTCTCTCAGGATTGGTGGCGCGCCGTTGCAACACATTGTTTCCACGTGTTCGCCAGTGTAATTTTTTTTGTGTGTATGATTCATGACAGGTACTGCCTGTTATCAGTGCCACCGTGATTTGGCCTCACGATTGATGCGCCTGTTCTATCCTAATATTCGTGGTCCCGTTTCTTCTAAAACAATACGGGCCCACCATGAAGGCGAAAAGCGCTTAGGAGCGAAAAGTTTTCTCAATTTGGCCCTACATTTTACACGACACTCTTTGTCACCTGCTTTGAAATCTACTTCGCCTAGAAGTTGTACTTCGATATCACGCAATACTCTCGTAACGAGTTCCTTAATGCTTTGCTCTGCCCGCCGCCAGCCTTCGCCGCCAGCCTCTGCCCGCCGCCAGTCGCAGAGACGGAGCTGCGACTGCCCCACTAACCACGGCAATCTTATACTGGTAGAACAAAATGTCAAATGCCAAACAAAAGTTAAGCAAATCGGAAGTGTCGCTCACTTTGCGACCACCTTGGTATCGTAGCTCTCGCCATACACGTAAAGAAGCAGCTTCTTGGGGTCGGAGATGGTGAAGGCGTTGTCCTGGACTTGCTTGGTGCGCAGGTTGACGAATGCGTACGAGAACACCGTACCGCGCCCCTTAGTTTGAGTCGTCTTCATGTGGAAGGAGAGCGTCAGGGCGCGGAGGTAGCGCTGTACGGGAACCGCAGCGTAGTTCAGCACGGAGGCATCCCGAAAGTTCAGCGTGAACTGCGACGACAGGACTGGACGGGACAAGAACGTTAATCAGTAAGCTTGTGCCAGTTCACCTCGATTGTTATTGCACATTCACTCTTTCATTGAAACGTGATTGAGCGGTAATCCCTGTCTGACTGAAATTCAACGATTAACATGTAAATAAACGTTACATGCCCCCGTTACAATTGTGGTGTTCAAGCCGATCAGTGAAAGATCATTTAGAATGTATCCCAACGCTGTACCAGCATTTCTGGATACTCGTCCCAAGAATCCTCCACGAACTGCGTTGATGTTCCACAGCAGTGTTCTCCCTCAGGGAGCCAGTATGGCTTACTCAGAAAATAACAAATGGAACTTCAATGTACTTTGCCGAAAGTTAGCGCAAGTTTGATGCTTCTACACAAATCATTGCGGGCAAGACCCCGACCTGAATGAACTCAGCAACAACCCACTTTCCGAAAGTTACAGTTGTGGGTATTCAAACGTATTTTCGGCTTTACGACACCTAGCGCCGGAGTATCCATTGTTACGGTTGAAATATGTACTTTATGTTGGTAACCTCACGACATTACCACTTTTCAACCAATGTCTCGGTGCGACCATCGCACAGCGTAAAATGGACGCTGCGACGTTGACTGAAGCCACATCCAATATACCTTCCTCTTCCTTTTCACCTTAATGGCAATAGATGTTAAGATTGATTGATTGTTAATGTTGTGATGATGTAAAGATTGTGATGTTAATGTTGATTGATTGATTGATTGATTGATTGATTGATTGATTGATTGATTGATTGATTGATTGATTGATTGATTGATTGATTGATTGATTGATTGATTGATTGATTGATTGATTGATTGATTGATTGATAAAATAACTTTAATATTGATATTGAATTCACATTGATATTGTTACGTAGGAAGACGCAGACGAAAAGCTATGTACGAATATATTTACAAGGAAAATACGCTGCGCTTGGCCAAGAGGCAACAGCCCGCGCTAGCTTCTAATCGTCGTCGTCGTCTTCACACTGCTGGCCTTTCGTGATCGCGCATATTGTGCCGTAGCACTACCCCCGGCTGCAAAAGCGCCGTCCCGGAGCGACTAAAGATCGGACTCGGAAGCAGTGTAGTAGGCCTTGAGCCTACTGACGTGTACGACATCACTAGATGCCACAGGATAGGACGAGGTTGAGGCCACAGGAGCAATTTCGTAAGTCACAGGCGTCACCTGGCGCAGCACGCGGTAGGGCCCTGTGTATCGCGAAAGGAGCTTCTCTGAAAGTCCGACGTGACGAGAGGGCGACCACAGGAGCACGAGCGCACCAGGTGAAAACTGTACGTCACGATGGCGGGCGTTGTATTGACACTGCTGAGTGGTCTGTGAGGCCGTCAGTCGAGCACGGGCAAGCTGGCGTGCATGGTCAGCGAGGGCGATGGCGTCGCGCGCATACTCGCTTGTTGAGACCGCAGCAGGAGGAAGTGCCGTGTCTAGGGGCAAGGTAGGTTCGCGACCGTACAGTAGATAAAAGGGAGAAAATCCGGCCGTGTCGTGCCGGGAAGAATTGTACGCAAATGTTACGTAAGGAAGGGCAATGTCCCAGTCGTGGTGGTCCTTGGAAACGTACTTGGCCAGCATATCGGTAAGAGTACGGTTTAACCGCTCTGTCAGGCCATTGGTTTGAGGATGGTATGAAGTAGTCAGTTTGTGTTGAATGGAGCAGGAACGCACAATGTCAGCGATAACTTTCGAGAGGAAGTTTCGACCGCGGTCAGTAAGCAGCTGTCGCGGGGCGCCATGAAGCAAGATAATGTCACGCAAGAGAAAGTCCGCGACGTCAGTGGCGCAGCTGGTAGGGAGAGCCCGAGTGATAGCGTATCGGGTGGCGTAATCAGTCGCGACGGCTACCCATTTGTTCCCAGAAGATGACGTGGGAAAGGGACCGAGCAGGTCTAATCCAACACGAAAGAACGGTTCCACAGGGACGGTGATCGGCTGGAGATGACCGGCAGGTAGCACCTGAGGTGTCTTCCGACGCTGGCAGGGATCACAGGCAGCAACATAGCGTCGAACGGAGCGAGCGAGACCAGGCCAATAGAAGCGGCGGCGGACGCGGTCGTACGTGCGGGTTACCCCAAGATGTCCTGAAGTGGGTGCGTCATGCATCTCAAAGAGCACAGTCTGTCGTAGCTGTTTTGGCACGACAAGAAGAAGGTCAGAGCCGTCAGGGAGGAAGTTCCTTCGATACAGAATGCCACCCTGGAGGACATATCGGCGAACGGATGCGTCGGTAGGTGTAGAGCGCAGACGCTCGATAAGTGCTCGCAGCGATAGGTCTCGGTACTGCTCATCGGCGATGTTACCGAAGGCAGAGACAGAGAAAATGCCGTTGGCGCTACTACTGTCGGCGTCGTCAGGCTCGTCGACCGGGTAGCGAGACAGGCAGTCAGCGTCCTTGTGCAGTCGGCCAGATTTATAGGTGACAGTATACGAATATTCTTGGAGGCGTAAGGCCCAGCGACCAAGTCTTCCTGTAGGATCTTTCAGTGAGCATAACCAGCAAAGCGCGTGATGGTCTGTGACAACGGAAAAGGATCGGCCATATAAGTATGGGCGGAATTTCGCAACCGCCCAAACTAGGGCCAGACACTCACGCTCAGTGATGGAATAGTTGCGCTCCGCGGGTGAGAGGAGCCTGCTGGCGTAAGCGATAACACGGTCGTGGCCACGCTGGCGTTGTGCCAGTACTGCTCCAATTCCGTGACCGCTGGCATCAGTACGGACTTCGGTAGGCGCAGAAGGATCGAAATGGGCCAAAACGGGAGGCGTTGTGAGAATGTCGATTAGATGAGAGAATGCAGAGGCCTCGTTATCGCCCCACTGGAAAGGAGCGTCTTTCTTCAAAAGGTCGGTTAGTGGTCGTGCTATGGCGGCGAAATTTCTCACGAAACGGCGGAAGTACGAACAAAGGCCGATGAAGCTGCGCACATCCTTGACACACTTCGGAACAGGGAAGTGCGTAACAGCATGGATCTTGCCTGGGTCCGGTTGCACTCCGTTCGCGTCAACGAGATGTCCAAGGACGGTAATCTGGCGACGGCCGAATTGGCACTTCGATGCGTTGAGTTGCAGACCGGCTCGCCGAAAAACGTCCAGGACTGCTGAGAGGCGCTCGAGGT
Organism: Dermacentor andersoni; assembly: GCF_023375885.2. Lineage (NCBI taxonomy): Eukaryota > Metazoa > Arthropoda > Arachnida > Ixodida > Ixodidae > Dermacentor > Dermacentor andersoni. The sequence continues at coordinate 81,622,789 of NC_092817.1, forward strand.
GCGTAGCGAACGTTGGGGAGAATACGATAACGTCGTCCAAGTAGCACAGGCACGTGGACCATTTGAAACCGTGAAGAAGGGAGTCCATCATGCGTTCAAAAGTGGCAGGGGCGTTACATAGACCGAACGGCATCACTTTGAATTGATAAAGACCGTCGGGTGTGACAAAAGCAGTCTTCTCGCGGTCGAGATCGTCCACGGCAATCTGCCAGTAGCCGGAGCGAAGGTCAATAGAAGAGAAATAGCGAGCACCGTGGAGGCAGTCAAGGGCGTCATCAATCCGAGGTAGGGGATACACGTCCTTTTTGGTAACCCTGTTAAGGTGCCGATAATCCACGCAAAAGCGCCATGAGCCATCCTTCTTTTTGACCAGTACTACAGGTGACGCCCATGGACTATATGATGGTTCAATAATGTTCTTGGCAAGCATTTTGCGAACTTCTGCGTGAATAACTTGACGCTCAGCTGGTGACACTCGATACGGGCGGCGATGAATAGGAGGGGCATCGCCGGTATTAATGCGATGTTTGACAGCTGTAGTTTGGGCTAAAGGACGATCGTTAAAGTCAAAAATATCGTGGTAGGAAAACAGAACGCGGTAGAGTTCACGAGCGTGCTCGGAGGGCAAGTCGGGGGCAATCATTTTCCGTAAGTCAGCGATGGTACAATTTGCCGACTGCGATGGTAGAGGAGTATCGGATGAAGTGTCGTCTACTGCAATGGATGCTACTGAGTGATCCTCGAATGAACAAAGCTGGGCCAAAGACATCCCACGTGGCAGCACTTGTGTCGTCAAGCCAAAGTTGACCACTGGCAGGCAGACGCAATTCGCCGTAATAGATAAAACTGTATGGGGTACTGTGATCCCATGTGTAAGGAGGACGTCTTGCATAGGAGCCGCGATGTAGTGACCGTCGGGGACTGGTGGGGATGACACTAGGTCAACGTAGGTCAGTGCCGAAGGTGGCAAGCGAACGAAGTCGGCGGAACTGAGGCGACTGGGGTGTGGTTCAGCAGGATCCAGAACAGGCAGGTCAAGGCGGAGAGTACTGGCGGAAAAATCGATGAGAGCAGAATGTGCGGAAAGGAAGTCTAAGCCGAGGATGATGTCGTGGGGACAGTGGGCGATGACTGTGAATAGCACGATTGTTGAGCGATCGGCGAAGGAGACGCGGGCGGTACACATACCAATTACGGGGGCTGTTCCGCCATCGGCGACACGGACAACAGGCGTCGTGGCGGGCGTGATAATTTTCTTGAGCCGGTTACGAAGGTCAGCGCTCATTACGGACAAATGCGCCCCAGTGTCTATGAGAGCAGACACAGAAACACCGTCGACTTGCACGTCAAGAAGGTTCAGATGAGTGGGCAAAGTCAGTAGAGGATTTGGCGGCGTAGGGACCAATGCAGCGTCACCTCGAGGCGCTGCATCGTCTAGTTTTCCGGCTGGGAGCGGCGTCCGAAGGGAGTCGGCGAATAGGAGCGACGGGGCTGGGGAGAGCGAGATTGTCGTCGTTGGGGCGAAGGCGAACGAGAATAGGGGCGGTTCGTTGCAGGAGAATCAGTGGCGGCATTATCGGAGCGTGCGGCATAGGGACGAGAAGGGCCACCTGAGGGGCGAGAGTAGGCAGTATAAGTAGGCCGGCTCGGGGAACTCCAGCGACTACGACAGTGCCGAGAAATGTGCCCGATTCGATGGCAGTGGAAACAAATAGGCTTGTCGTCAGCAGTGCGCCATTCAGATGGGTTGCGGAAACGTGGTGGGTAAGAAGATGCGGGACGGGGCGAAATCGAAGAAGCCGGGCGGGTATTAGGGCGATGGGCCGAGCAGATGGTGTGAAGACCCATGTTTTCAAACTCCTGGCGGACAACTGCCTGGATCAGTGAGACCGTGACTGCAGATGTGTTGGTGGGACTGGAGTCGAAGGCAGCCGGATAGGCGGCCTCGATCTCACGCCGGACGATCCTGGTAACATCGGCAGTGTTGTTGGGACGAGGAGCGTCGGCACAGGAAGATGTCGCTGGGGTGTTGGGCAGACGGGCAAACTGCTGGTCAATACGTCGGCTTTTGGCGAGTTCCAGGCGGCGGCACTCTCTTATAACAGCATCCACCGTCGCTACGTTGTTGCAAACGAGCAAGTTGAAGGCGTCATCGGCAATGCCTTTGAGGATGTGGGAAACCTTGTCTGACTCAGTCATGTGGGTGTCAACTTTGCGGCACAGAGCCAAGACGTCCTGAATGTACGTGACATAGGGCTCTGTTGACGTCTGCACACGGCCGGAAAGCGCCTTCTGCGCGGCAAGTTGTTGACCGTAGGGGTTGCCGAACAAGTCTCGAAGCTGTGTCTTAAGTGAATCCCAACTGCTCGACGTACCGTCCACTGCGAAGCTCCGTGACGAGGTACAGGGAACGTCCACCTCCACCAGATATGTTACGTAGGAAGACGCAGACGAAAAGCTATGTACGAATATATTTACAAGGAAAATACGCTGCGCTTGGCCAAGAGGCAACAGCCCGCGCTAGCTTCTAATCGTCGTCGTCGTCTTCACACTGCTGGCCTTTCGTGATCGCGCATATTGTGCCGTAGCAATATTGATATTGAATATTGAATATTGAATTGATAATTTCACTGCGGAACGCGTGTCTGGATAAAGAAAAACACGAGCCATTCCACTCTGTGAAGGTGCATGACTAGCGAAGCTGGGGACGCACTCTAAAACGATCCACTTCGGCGATACTATCGCCGCCAGGAGCGCGCTGATCCGCTGGTTGAGCAAAATGGTATGGCGTAGTGCTCAACCAGCCAATCAGCTCACCCGATTTTGCTAAAACAGGCAATGAGTGCGCGCCGATGGCGCAGGCGTGGCCAAGGCAATAGCGTCACCAAAAGTGATCCTTTCAGAATACGGTCTCTGTTCAGGACACGGCACAGAGGTGACACAGAATTTTGAACGAAGGTACGGACAGATTTATTCCCCTGAGCGGTGGTCATCATGACGATAGGTACGTACATACATTCTCTTATCCCCTCTGTTAATAAATGCGTAAGCATTTCTGTGTCAATCCAACGAGAAATATGTCCGTCACGTAAGACAATGAATGGCTCGTACCCCCGTAAGCAAGCAAAAATATCATATCTAATTATTGTCTGCTTGTCCGGGAGTCTAGTGATCTGGAAAATTGTGCCTATTGATAACTAATCTACTGAAAATGCATATCCAAGTGATGATACGTACAAGCTTTTGCATAGAATGAAGCGATTTTACATCGAATTCTGGAGCTGAGTTTTTGCACACGCAGGCTTGTTGACGGACACGAGAAATCCCCGGAACCCTAGCCATAAACAGCTTCGCTGTAAAGGGCTAGTAAAGTAGAGCGACTAGCCAGTGACCGTATTCTCTCTTACCCTGCGCGCAAGTGGCCCCCGTGTATAGCCCGTTACATCGGCACGAGAAAGAGGCGGGTCCGTCCACGCACATGCCACCATTGAGGCACGGCGCCGAAGCGCAGTTGTCCACCTTCCTCTCGCAGCGACGGCCCCCGAAGCCCGGCGCGCATGCGCACTGGAACGAGTCGCCTTTCCTTTTGCAGGTGCCGTTGTTCTGGCACGGGTTGGGCAAGCAAGCGTGTTCCGCTAGCTCGCAAGTCTTGCCGCGAAATCCTTTCGGACAGCAGCATCGAAATCCCTGCGAGAAGAAAGGAGGCAGGTGGGTTGACTGAACGCCCACAAACGTGTTCATTACTTTTGACAGCTCACTGAGTGCTCGTCCTCTATGCCACATTAGAAAAGCTGAACACTCCGTGTCAGCGCGCAACTTAACCGCAAACTCGTGCACCCTTCTCACCTGCATCCATCTAACATTTCGGAGAAAGTCGCGACTGCGCCTTCACTAACATCGAAGAGTCGCACACTGTGATTTCAATGCGACATGCAATGCACGTGTGCCTATGTGTCCACGTGAGCGTCTACCTGTGCAGCTGCATACGGTCTCTGTGGGTGCCTAAGGAAATTTCACATTTTCTTGCAAGTTAGCTAGACATTTCAAGTGCACGCATAAAGCTCTTGCAGACGAGGGCAGAGCCGAGAACGAAACGAGACAGAACGCTGTTTTATCTTGTACATGACTATTTTCAACCGCTCTCTCTCTCTCTCTCTCTCTCTCTCTCTCTATGTAGCTGTAACAATTCGTGAATACGCAAATTCCGCAGTTGTCTTAAGCATGCTATTGCACTGTGCTTTTCTTCTTTTTTTTCTTATTTAGATGTGCAAGCTTGGGAAAGTAGGCTATGTCCGAGCTTTCCTTCGGCGATTTCGAAATCCCAAATTCGTTATTCAAGCAACGATAAAAAAACGTAATAAAGAACATAATATAAATAATTCAGCAGATCGAACGAGTTGGAATCTATATACAGCGACGCTTCGTTTGGGTGCATAAAGAGTCAGAACCCGGGTTTGTGTTCATTCAATGTGCACATAAAGTGACACGGAAGGCTATATATTCAGGCATTGTGGAGAGCTGAATGCAATGCCGCCGCCGCTTCCACGGATGGATGGATGGATGGATGGATGGATGGATGGATGGATGGATGGATGGATGGATGGATGGATGGATGGATGGACGGACGGACGGACGGACGGACGGACGGACGGACGGACGGACGGATGTTATGAGCGTCCCCTTTGGAACGAGGTGGTGGGTTGCGCCACCTAGCTCTTGCTATTATACTGCTTAATGTCCTACTTAGGTTAAACAATAAAAAAGAAAAAAAAACACTATGAACACCCACAACCAAATTTTCTGATCCCCTGTGGCGAACTGTGCTTTTGTACGTCTCCGCTTTTTGTCGTTTCCCTACTTTTATTCCACCAATCCTCCAATCGCCTCTTACTAATCCCTATTGCGGACAGTGGACCCTATTGCGGACAACGAATCCTTATTGCGTACAACGGATGCACGGACGTGAGAGCCATCTGGTGGTGGTGCAAGGAACCCAGTGGAGAGCGCGGCGAGCGTACTCCGCTGCGGGAGGAGAGTCTACGGCTACGTCAAAGCCTTCCTTTCAAACAGAACGGCAACGATTGGCCTCGGAGGGCTCCGATCAGAGAAGTTCCTTACTCCAAACAAAGGGACGCCTCAAGGGTCGGTCATCTCCCCCACGCTTTTCAACATAGCAATGATTGGCTTGGCAAAACAATTAAATGAAATCGACGACATACACCATGCCATGTATGCCGACGACATCACCATCTGGGTTAACACAGGCTCGCTCAGACAGAAAGAAGAGAAGTTACAAGAAGCAGCCACCTGCGTAGAGGACTACGTCAGAGCAAGAGGGCTAGCCTGCTCCACTGAGAAGTCCGAGCTCCTGAGAGTTTGGAGAGGAAAGCAAAACCGCACAGTCCCCACCAGCGACGAGTTAAAGCTCAACGTCTACCTCCAGGGGAAGCCGATACCGGAAAAGACGCTCATCAGAATCCTGGGGATGTGGATACAGTCAAACCAACACTGCACCCACACCCTCGCCCTACTCAAGGCATCCACCCTACAAGTGGCCCGCATCATCACGCGCATCTCACACAGACGCCACGGCATGCGAGAGGAGGACACACTCAAACTGGTCACAAGCTTGGTCGTCAGCAGAGTGGCATACAGCCTCCCATACTACAATCCCATCAAGAGTGAGGTACAACAGGCGGACGCGATTCTACGCAAAGCCTACAAAACCGCACTCCACCTTCCCCACAACACCTCAACCGAAAAGCTCCTAGCCTTAGGACTACACAACACCTTCGACGAATTGAAAGAGGCGCAACTAGTCTCCCAACAACGCAGACTACAGCAGACCCCATCTGGCAGGGAGCTCCTGAAGAAACTAGGCTGCGCCGATCAACTTCAAGAGATACAGAGGACCGAAACAATTCCGGATGAGTATCGCAACACACTAAAAGTAGCACCCATACCCCGGAACATGGATCCCAACCTACACAAAGCACGCAGAGAAGCGAGGGCTGAATACCTACAAAAGACCCTAGCACCCCAAGAAACGACGGTATATGTAGACGCAGCCACATACGCCAGAGCAGCGCGTCAGAGCAACAGCAACGCGGTAGCAACAGTGATCGATTCGAACCTACACGAGATCACCAGCGCATCACTACAAGGCTGTACGATAGTCGAGGCTGAAGAAGCGGCCGTCGCTCTAGCGGCAGCGGAGGGCTATCGGTCTAAACGGTCTTTAACAATCCTTACAGACTCGCAAACAGCGTGCCGCAACTACCTACGCGGCAGAATAGGGCACGGAGCACTCCGCATACTCCGCTACGGAGACCACATAACAGAACGACAAACAAAAGAAGAACCAATTAGGCATACGATAGTATGGACGCCGGGACACACGGGAGTGGCAGGGAACCAAGAGGCGGACAGGATAGCTCGAGGGTACACTTATTACCGAGCATCCAACGTAGGCGACCTCGAGGAGACCGAACCTGTACCCCAAGACTATTCGGCAATAACAAATTACTACAAGGGCTGCAGAAAGCGGCATCCACCACCGCACAACTCCCTTAGCAGAGAGGACTCTGTCGCGTGGAGGCAGCTACAAACGGGCTCGTACCCGAAGCTACACGTACTCAGCAAGATTTATCCCACACTATACAATGACACATGCCCCTGGTGCCACGAAACACCCACGCTGTACCACATAACGTGGGCATGCCAGAAGATAGACGTGGTACCCGTTATACCAAACCCGAGTGCGGAGCAATGGGAGGGAGTGCTCTCCAGCGATCGCCAGGTCGACCAAGAAGGTCTGATTCGGCGAGCACAACTGGCAGCAGCATCCAGCGGAGCCCTGGACTAAGGGCAACCGACCGTTGTGCTAAAAGATGGACGATTCCATCTGAAGACCGCAGAAGACCAGCGAATCTAGAGCTGATAAAGTTTTTCACTCACTCACTCACTCCGCTGTGATTGGTTGGCCTATTCGGCAAGACAACAGCCAGGCCGCAGCACCCACGGTCACGCTGCACCCGCGATGTTGGCAAAGAAAAGCTTTGCTTTGAAGAGTACGATACACACACGAACACAAGCGCACAAAGGTTGTGTCATTTACGGGCACCAGCTCCGAAAGCGCAGTACAGTAACTATAGGATGGTCACTCACTGCACAGGAGTGAAGACGGCAACATATTGTTACAGGGAGAAGGCAGGTTTAAAATATATTTACAGGGTATTTAAAACGCGTCATGTGGCATACAAGACATACAAGATAGAAGACAGTCCGCGTGACATCGGCGGGCGTCGTCGTCTACAGTAATTGTCACGGGACTGGCCGCTCGAGGCCCTTTGCGTGTATTCGCCGGCTTCCTTCATGCTTGCAAAAAAAAAAAGCACTTTGAAGTAGCATGTATTGGGCAACACAAAGCTGTACCGGAAGTTTTTCATGTTGCTCTACAATTTTTTCTTTGACACTTTTTCATCTAATTATAATATTTGAGAAGTCGAATAATTAATAAAGACTACATATATAATTAGGTGGAACGCAAAAAATAATCTGAGTATCTCCAAGCGACGGCAAACAAGGTTACCTTGGTTCTGTCCAGATACATGGCATTTGCATTTGTTTAAATCTTGGTGAATGACAGTTGGAACACCTTGTATATTAGCACGTTAGGAATTCGAATCCGCACATCGCGAGCACTTGTTGCATTGGAAACGAATTCAATGTTCATTGTCATGTTGCTCACTATGGCCTTCACTATAGTTGTAGCGCGGTTACGGACGAATAAGTCACTCCTCCGCTTCCACTTACCGTGACACTCTCGAAGCACGAGCCTCCGTTGCGACATGGTTTCGTGGTGCAGTCGTGGAACGTCGCGTCGCAGAGCTTGCCCGTGAAACCCTTAGCGCACTTGCAGGCAAACGTGTCGATGCCGTCAATGCAGGTTGCGCCGTTGAAACAGGGCGCTGTAATTCCAGGACGAAGTCAAACAACTCACTGAATTCACCGTGTTTGCCCCCAGCCGCAGCATGTCGAAGCATGGCTCAACCTCGAGAGGTTGCTTGCACAAGTTGACATAGGTTAAATGAAGTTCTATTTCTTTGAAGTGATTACAGAAAATGATTTGCGGCTATAAATTTCGGCCGGTGGAAGGGACCTGCATCACTTGGGCAAAGGGCACAAGCATAATCAAACATTCGGCGGCTCATATTGACAGAACAAAAATTTGCAGCAAAAATGATGTGACACCCACCGCGAAGATTAGTGATATTTCGACGATAATGTAAATCGAATTTCAGCAGATAAAGCAACCGCCATTAATCAATCGGCATGATTAATGTACCCTAATTGACTCAATTTAATGTTTCGGACATTTGCCGATAAATGAAGCCTCATTTTGAGTGCACTCTCGATACTTTGCGCTGAGCAATAAGTTCTTAGCTATGCACAAACACTGAGTTGTATCTCTTTCAATACGGCGGAACGTACTAACGGCCTTTCCAAATGTGTTCTTTTTTCGAGCGTGACTCTCTGAAAACATAATTGTAAGTATCTTTCCTAGCAAGGTGTTGATAACTGGTCACTGCACATGCCTGCAATCTCCGGCGCGTCGTCATATGTGCAAAATGCCTAAACGTTATCCAACGATGCCTTGTGCCAATTACGTCAGTGTGGTAGGGACGCGGTATTGTAAGGAATGAATTTCGCCTCCAACACATCGTCGCCATTCTCCCCTTCTCCGGCTTCCGTTCCCAAGACTGTGAATAGCGGGCAAAAGCCAGACGCACCAGGTTGACTTTCAAGCCTTCCTTCCGATCAACTGTATGTTGCTTTTTTCCTGGGCACAGCCCAACAGGTTAAAGCATTTGGGCAACTGATCGGACATGCGCTGCATATGAGTCGAAGAGTGCGCGTAAAGTAAATAGAGTAAGCGTCGCGTGACGCCTGCGGTAATGTTCTTCGCGTATGTATTAAACAAAAAACAACAATAATGCGGTAAGAAAAGCTAGTTGATAGAAACAATACTGAACCGAAAAGTAAGCTTTAGGGGGGTTCTGAGTCACACTAAAGATCAAAAGCTTCGCTTGAACGTTTCTTGAGCTAGAAATAGATATAAATTAAAGGGGATCATGTATGGAGAGGTTGGAAGCATGTGCGTCCGGCTACTTCACGATTAAAATGCGCAGTGCAATTTGACGAAGACAGAGACAGGTGACCCAAAGCGCTGTGTGTGCGTTGTCTACTTTCTCAGTCTTCGTCTAGTGGCGCAGCAAGTTTTAATCATAAATCAGGACCAACTAGCTACGCCAATATGCTCCTGCTATTGCTCCACTTCCTTCATACTACACGCACTATAGTGCGTGTCAAGTATTCGTACTTCTAGAGGCTGTCACACTGTGCGTCTAATTCAGCTTTCCAGAGGCCAGTTTATTTAGTGCAGATATAGCGCCGTCTGTCGTACCTGCTGCTATAAATTCTTGCCACAACATGTCGCACAAAAATATGATTTCATTTGCCGGCGTTATCGATTTGATCTTACCCGTTAATAATGAGCGCGTCAACCAAACCGAGCACTCTTGGTGCAGTCGCAGGAACGTCAAAATATTTAGTTTACACTTTATGAAACAGTTTGTACCTTCTGGTCGTATCTTTGCTCCACACCAATATTTGTCGTCGGTCTTACTTGAGTTCTCTTATAAAAAAAATTTGGGTTAGCTTCGCACTAGTGGTGCGAAGACTGGGCAAACAGCGAAGTTGGCGGTCCCACCTAGGTTATTCTTAGTTCGGCTAAGTTTATGCGTGGTTATGCTTGAAGACTTGGTCAAGTTTTCTGCGTGGTGTCGTCGTTAGCACCCCCCTCCCCAAGATGCACACTCGGTCATTAAAGTATGTACAATGTGCTGTTTTATTTTCAGTACCAGTCATTTCTTTCGTCGTCCGATGGCACTACACAGAATCTCAGCCACAAACTCGGCAACTGTGGCCAAACTCACTGCTTCGAAACTCGCGGGCAAACCGTCTGTCGGCACCTCCAATGGATTTCCGATTTTGCCGCTGAAAGTTCTCCATGACTCGCCGGCCCGGATCGTTTACTCGCTTTTACTCGATAACGCGAGCTCGTAACTCCGCATCTCCTGCAACTCGCTGACAATTCGCCGCCGCATCGCCGGCGCGATATTCGGGATTGGACCGAAGTCGTCGCATCCGTTCTCGAGTAGCGGCGCGGTGACTTTCGCGCCGCACTTGTTCTTCTTAGGGAGTGACGCTCTGTTTCTCTCGCCCCATCTCTCTCTCCGCTGGAAACCCGGCTGTTCTGTCGGCGCGGCGGTGGAGCGGAGCTGCTTTTATACCCCCGTGGTGACGTCACGGCTTATATCCGCATCTGCGCATGCGTGGCCTCCGTACGACGTGGCGAGGCAAAGCTACGGTGGAGCGGTGCTGGCGCGGCGTTGACGTCATCGCTCAGCGAGGTTTTGCTGCGCACGTTCGCCGGCCTAACCACCAGTTTAAATAGCATCGCTGTTAAAACTCTGCGCGTTCTCCCCTTTCCTATCGAGAATGCTATGTCACGCTGATAAGCCGCATGCCGTTTGCGATCTGGAAGTACCAAGCGCGCAACGTTACATAATGAATGAAAAGACACGCGAGACAAATGACGATTATCGTTCGGGGACACGATAAGCCCCAAAGGGTGCTAGCTGTTCCTACCCTTATAGTGCAGCGTGCTCGCCTGCGGCGGTGGGTTCGCGCAGCAGCACGGTATCTCACCTGAGGCGCAGTCGTCGACGTTGATCTCACACGCAGTGCCCGCGTAGCCGGAAGGGCAGAGGCAGCTGAACGCGTTGAAGCCGTCCACGCACGTGCCCCCGTTCAGGCACAGTCCCGGCTCGCAGTCGTCCACGTCCTGCTCGCAGCGCGGTCCGCGCAGCCCCTCGGGGCACACGCACCGGAATCCGTTCGCTTCGTCCACGCACGTAGACCCGTTGGCGCACGGCTGCATCTCGCTGCAGTAGCTGAGCGCTGAAGGGTTGAACGCAGTTGGTCAGCAATAGCAGGGTCAATGTAAACGGACTTATGAACAATGCCCACGTTGTGTGCTTTCGTAAGAGAGCTCCTCCGCATGTTGAACGCGGTTTTAGTGCCTATTTCTTGTAGTCGTTCGTTCTTTTTCGTTTTTTTTTTGTGTGTGTATGTGCGCGCGCGCGCGCGCGCGCGCGTGCGTGCGTGCGTGCGTGCGTGCGTGCGTGCGTGCGTGCGTGTGCGTGTGGAAAGTTGGGAAAGTAGGCTGAATTAAAGACGGCTATTCCACAATCCCAAATTTGTTCTTCAAGCATCCATAAAAAAGGACATAGAAAGAAAGAAATATCTACAAGCACTGTATACACACACAAGCACACAAAGGATCTCCTTACGGGCACCAGCACAGAATGCATTGTCCAGTACGCATAAGGTGGTGGCCCATAATTTGTAGTAAAAGAGTAAACGCAAGTTCCTTCATGTATACGTTCTGTTACGGGTGAGGTGCATTTGAAAAAGAGATTGTCTAATCATAATGATTGTACACAAACACAGTCACTGGGCTTATCAATAGAATAGGATTGCATAGGACAGGATAGGATATCTTTCTTCGATGGCGCGTACCCACTGCGAGGGATTGGCCAATATTTGGATGGTATTAGGAAGATGTTGGTATTACAAAAACAAGTAAAAATATCATGTGGAAAGGGATAAAGATAATGTATGAAGAACTTAACAGAACTGTCTTGAAACAACTATGAGTTCCACGGCTGAGCACACATTCGTGTGGTAGTTTTCAAGGGAGGAGGCTCCGAGACAAAGAATATTTAAAATGGAAAATTTTAAACCAAGCTGCGTGAACGTTGGTTCTGAAATGTGTTTCCTTAAAGAAGAAGAACGGCGGCAGAGTAAGAAAAAATGATCTATTGTATAGTCTACTGCGCAGAATGGGCAGAGGAGAGCGTGCCAGATCAGCGCTGGGACGATAAAAGTATAACAATGGTATTCGAAAGCGTAACCGAGTAAAAATTACTTTTGTTTTTCCCCGTCTTTTCAGTTTTCCTGGTGTGAAAGGAATTTCTGTGCCAAGGGAATGTGAGGTGTTGATATTCTGAAAAATTTGCTATCGCTGGGTTCACAAAGTCTAGAGTAATTGCATATCTCCGGAATCTAGTAATATTTAGGTAAGTTGATGCCGGAAGTAATGATAGTACAGGGGCATTGAGGGCCGCTCTCGCGAGATTGTCAGCCATTTCATTCATGTATAATCCCCTATGACCAGGCACCCAAAGTAATCTAAATAAATTTATCTGGGCAGGCACTAGAAAATGAAGTGTACATATAAGGTTAGTGCCACTACTTGTTGTGAGTGATGTACATGAAGATAAAGAATCCGTTATTATGACTACTGTCGATACTGATGAGTTTAGTTTACGTAAGGCTAACACTACAGCTAGAAATTCAGCCAGAAATATGTATAAGTAGCCCGGAATCCTAATTGAGAATGAGCAGTTTAGAGCAGGAGCGAAAATGCCAATTCCAGATTTTTCTCCGCACTGTGAGCCGTCTGTTGCAATTACCGTATCTATACCTAAACTCAATAAATGATCTTGAAAAAGCCCAATTAATATATTATGAGAGATGAATTTTGCATTATTTGGGTATATGTCGTCACAGATTATTTGTAAACTCTCTCGCACATCACAAATAGGTGGCACCTTCCAAATAAGTACATTTAAGAGGTTAATCAATGTTTGTGCAAAGACCACGCATGGTGTATGAAACCGGGACCAGTGTACTCTGAGAAATAATGCAAGCTGTGAAATGTCTGTTTTGCAATCTCCTAATAGGGGGATTCGAACATGTTTAAGCATGTTTGCACCGTCGGCAACCGAAATCTGCAGAATATTGAGGACAACCTGACTTCTTGATGTAATACGTTATTACCCATAAATTTTAGTAATCTGCAGCACAATCGCAGGGCTTCCCGCTAAGTCTGAACAAGGGTGCATAATTTGTAAGCTGTTGCACCAGAAAATAGCACACATCCAAATTCTAAAATTGGCCGCACATACATTTTATATATCATTATTAGTGTGTCTATCCGCGTCCCCGACCGACTCTTGCATAGCTTATGTAGCATGCCAACCACTCTCACTCCCTTTTTTAACCATATGGCCAATCTGGTGAAGCCAACTGAGGAAACCGTCACATACTATACCTAAGTAATTCACCGACACCACCTGAGGTACAGTCTCGAGAGGCTAGGATAGCGATATGTTAATTGGATTATTAACAAGTAAAACCAATATCAAGCATTTTCTCACGCTAAGTGAAAGGTGAACCTTGTTTAACCAGGTTTCTATGGCGCAGAGATAGTCCTGTAGTCGATAATATAGGGAGTGAATATCACTGTCTGATGCATAGAAAGCAATATCGTCTGCGTATGCATATGTTTGTACATATACATGCCGAGGAATGGAACTAATCAGAACATTGAATAATAATAGAGTAGTGACAGCTCCTTGAGGAACACCTCGTGATTGATTACGTATGCTCGAAGAAAAGCCTCTGAAAGAGCAGTAGAACTTCCTCCCATTTAAAGATTCACATATCGAGTTCACAAGATAATTTGGAAACTCTAGATTTCGCAATATCCGTAATATATATCCAATAAAATTACGTATTCTACACTGTCGTAGGGTTTGGAGATGTCTAGTGTCACAATAGCACATGTCTGCCTTCGGCACCGAGCTAATTTTATTCTATTCTCTGAGTCCACGTGAGCATGCCAGATTGAACATGATGGTACGAATGCTATTTGGTAGGGATTAAGCAAGCCTTTGTTCTCTACATGTTTAGGCATACGGGCATATAGTATTCTTTCAATCAATTTCACCAAAGTTGACGTTAGTGCTATTGGGCTTATATTATCTATTGTATATGCTTCCCCACGATTTTTAAAAACTGGAATTATCTTAGCAATTTTTCATGAAGACGGAATCTACGCAAATCTAATTGAGTGATATATATTAGGTAAAAGGACATCAGAAGCTTCCTATTCCTCTTCCTATTCGTCTCTCCACTACTTTAACGTTTCATTCAAAGATCTGGCTTCATCTTTTTTTTTCTAGCCCAAGCAGGTTTAAAACGAATGACCTACCCTTCCCCTACCGGAAAATGGGCGTAAGCGAAGCTTGTCCTGCGCGCATCTGACCTTCGTCACGGTAAGTAACCCACAGGTAACGGTGCCGGATTGCTTCGGCCTACCTCTCCCTCAGCTCTGGATCTTCTTTTCGTTGATGTCGGGTTGCCTGGGCTCGGACCGCTCTAACAGATGAATCGGCGCGCCGACGGCGAGCCCTTTCACGGGCGAGTTCTCGGCACCGCTCGTCGAACGCTGCCCGTTCCTCAGGAGAACGGACGACGCGTGGCCATCCTACCTTATTTCTGACACTTAACTGAACGGAAACTAACCCGGCGCAGCGCACGCGACGCTCTTTCCTGCCCTTTTCCTCCCCGGCTGAAGCAAAACGGCTCTAAATGGTAGCGCGCGTGGCGTGAGCGCGCGCCCATGCAGCTGGAATCCTTACGAATCATTCACGCTCCGGCGACAGCGCAGCTGTCAACTCATCAAACCGCCCTTTCCCGCAGCTGCTCTGCTCTGTGAGCAGCTTGGTTGTTTGGCGTGACCACGACAACGCCACTTGTCAACACAACACAAGCTTCGCTTGAAAAATTTGCTGGAGGAGAGATGCCGTCTAAAAAGTGAAATCGAGCCGGCGCTATCTTACCAGAGGTAAGAAGTGGCATTCGGAAACAGCGGGGAATATACAAAACGCTTTCTTCCCACTCGCTGCTATTTAGGGTGCTTAATTTAGCAGTACAAATATTGTTGGACGCCTTTATTTCTGTCACTGGTTTCTGAAAGAAGTCTAAACGTCCTTTTTTTTCAAATTTTATGGCACATCATGATATCATTACTCCGCCGCAGGTAACATTTTATGCAATAACTTCGAGCTTTTATTTTCAAGTACCCCTAGGATTTACAATAACGGACCAAAAGGACGTGAGCTATGAGAAGTTTCAGCTGTCGCGGTGCTCTTTCAGAGTAGAAGTATAAGCAAGCTCTGGCTTCACCTGTGCTGGTAAGAAACTACGGGGTCTGCCACTCCAGCTTATTTTTTTTTTAAACCTCCTTGGTCTAGCGGAAACCGTGGCCTTACGTTCCCCGTTTCGTATACGAAGTCGATCGGGTGAGTCAGGGCTGATTGAAGGAATGAAATCGTGTCGGTCACGTCAATGGTAGAAGCTGAGTGTTGCTAGAGAAGTGTCCTTCCGATGTCACACGCGCGACAACGTATGTTAAAGACTCGGTTAATAGCCGTGAAGAGACCATTGTACTGGGCCAAAGATTTCTGACATAAGCCCCGCTTACAATGAGGGGTCCATAGCCACACCTAGTCTCCTTTTTTGAATGAAACTGGCTTGCGGCTGTCATACCGCTCTTTGAAGCGATAGTGCGACGGCAGTGTGCGCACTTCGGCGATTTTACGGGATTCCTCACCAAGGCACAAAGTTTCAGCATCTGTGGTTTCGTGCTTCGCTGCAGTGTGCGCCATAGGTGATAAACGACCAGACATCGTTCCATTTCTTGTAATTGGATGCCACATATAGAGCCAGCATGTTAGTCAGGGTGCGGTTTGGACGTTCGACAAGGTCATTCGCCGGTGTGTGGTACGTTGCCGAATAGCGGAAGTGCGAAGTGCAGGGGCGAAGCAATCCTTCAACAGCGTCGGCAAGGAATCGGCGATCAGGGTTGCTGATGATTACGCGAAGTGGGTTATGGCGAGGAACTACGGAGTGGGACAAGAAGGCAGCAACGCAAGCAATTGTGGATGAAGGTAGGGCTGCGGTTTCCGCGTATTTAGTAAGGTGGTCGATACAGACGATGACTCAGCGGTGGTTATTTGAAGACCGCGGATACGGTCTAGCAGGTCGATACCAAATTGCTCGACAGGCAAAGTAGGCAGCGTTACAGGGTGGAGAAAGCCGTAAGGGGTGCTTGCGTGTCGCTTGTGACGCTGGCACTGGTAGCAGTTGGACACGTATTGTTCAGTAGTAGGACGTATCTTGTGCCAGTAAGCGCTGCCTGTATTCCATGCAACTTGTGAATGAATACCAGAGGGCCTGATGTCAGATCATCATGCATGGAACGAAGAACTTCGCATAGTGGGACGCTATAACCTAAAGCTATTGCAAACTTTTCTATTCCAATTCTGCAATCAGCCCTCCGCGATTGGTCAAAAACTTTTTTGGACCAGCACCACTTCGCCTGTCTGTCACGCGACGTCACGAAAACCGCGATAGCTCCCCATCTGATATTATGTGTACACACTCACTATGCATGATTGGAACCCATGGTTGGACCGAACAAAACAAAAATAGTTATTTCTGATTCAATGCCTTTTTGCCATTAGACCTCGGCTATTGGTCAAAAGATTTAGGGCTGCGCCCTAAAACTTCGCCTGCCTGTCATGCGACGTCACAAAACCGCGAAAACTCACCGCGTCAAAGTTACGTGTACGCGTCAAAGATGCAATAATGTGCCGAACAAAACTGAACTTTTTTTCTGAATAGCTGCAGGGTACCCTGTTGCGAAAGGAATAAAAGATGGCTGCCGCCGATCGCTCAGGCACTGGCTACTAGCACCTGCCGGAAAGCATGGGTTTATTTGCGTACGATGAAACTTATGCCGTGGCTGTGTAAACTTTTGCCGTGGCACCTTTACGACCTCGCTTTGCCAACTATTCTTTACTGAGGATCCATGTTAGCAGCATTCTTAACGTTCCGTGGCATGCCACCGCAATTTTCGACCAGCTACCGCAAGCTAAATAAAGGAAAGCGGACCAATCGCAGACGCCGGTACCACTGTCTTCATCGGGTTATCTATTTTCAGTGCACTGGCTCGGCCCCATCGAGTTCCTCTCCACTTGAACGTACTCCTTGGCTCTTGTCAGCCAATTAGATAAGAGAAGCAGCTCAGTGTAGGCAATGCAATTCGTTTTTAAAGCAAACAAAAGTGACCTCCTATAAATGAGGAGAGCGTTTGATTGGTCTCTTCAGGTAACCCTGCATATCACTGTCCGATGCTTGCGTTAACGGTTACACAAAATTGACGTCAGAAGATTGTAATAAAAACATATTGGAATAGTTTTACGTTATAAGGCCCGTGGTCACATCGATGTATGGAATCACAGACTTTCGGGAACAAACAGTAAATATCGCAAGCCACTTGCTGAGAAACTTATACAGTAATCCATCGCGGAGACAAAAGCGACCACTCGCCTTGGAATGGCGGGAATCGGCGAATAGGGGGCCGAAACATAAATCATTTAGGTGTTCTCGCTGAAGCACGGTTACGTCTGGAAGCGTGTGCGAGACAGCAGTAAAGCAGGGGTCGGAGGTGTCCGCATCATCCTCTGCCATTGCCAGAGGGAGACGTGAACGACAGTCAACGTCGGCATGACGTTGTCCACCCTTGTAGAAAACAATAAAGTCATATACAGCCGTATAAAGCCCCGTGTCGAAGGCAGCCAGATGGGTTGCGGACAGAGAGGGAAAACTTATTTAAAGTAAGGCAGAGAGGTCTACTTGGGCTAGCGCGCTCTAGCCTGCTACTTTGCACCGGGAGTTGCAGAACGGGGACAAGAAGGTGGGATGAGGGATGATAATGGCATAAAAAGGGAGATGCACAAGGGTGAACGCAAGTTCAAACATGCTGTTGATAAACATTCAGAAATGTCATCCATGAAGCCACCGCCGGGTTTCACGTATTGTCAGAGGTCACTGGTTCAAATCAACGTTCAGATAAAGGTGCTAAGACGAAGTTGGTACAAGGACTTCCCTGCGTGAGCAGCACAGGCGCCAAGCAACAGCTTTACAACATGTAAAGAGCTGCGATAAGCGGAGAATAACAGGCCAACATAAGGGATGATGGTCGGACACAATCGTGAACGGACGTCCGTAGAGGTAGCATCGAAACTTCTGGACGTTGAATACAGCCGCCAAGCATTCTTGTTTCGTCTAAGTGCGAGTGCGTTCAGCCTTGCTTAGAGAACGATTCGCATAGGCAACGGCATGCTCTTCGTTACTATGGTGTTGAACTATAGAACCGCTCGGGTGCTTATTCCGCTTACGACAGTATGCACTTCAGTAGGAGCAGATAGATCGAAGTGACGAAGGATAGGTTATGACGTCAACAGAAACTTGAGCTGATAAAATGGCGCGTCACATTCAGGCGTCCATTCCAATGGGGCACCTTCTCGCAAAAGACCTCAACGGACACACAACGTCAGCGAATGTGGGCCTAAAACACCGAAAAAAGTTCGACGGCGTGTTACACTTCTCTAACACGTGAAGGCGCAAGTTTGCAGAACACTTGGTAACGCATTAGCTTATACGATCTGAGGGGTCAAACTGCTTGCAAGACATAAAGAACCGCAGCGTAAATGAAGTGCACGTATGGCCCTTCAAGTCGACCTCCTCAGCGACACTTGTGAGCACTTAACGCACTACGTACAGGTGCAGTTTGCCTGTCGCCAGTAAGTGTTACGAATGTGTAACACAACCAGAACACAAATAAAGACACCCATGATTGTTTGTCAAAGTCCATTTTTAGCGTCGTCCGGTGGTAAGAGATCATCTAGCCAGACGCCATCACTGGGGCTGCACTGTGGCTTCTCGACGTTCAGAGACATAATCATCTCCTTATGGTCTGTAAAGTAGCAGGAGGTGTACTGCAACCCTTTAACAGCATCGTGGTTGTGGGTCACCAAGTGTATGCACGTTCCCCTGTTTTTAGTGACACTCTTCGTGGGAGTGACCAAGTCCAATCCTAGCTCTCGCTCCACTTCGGTTAGAAACGCCGCGTTAGTGCGAGTGTTCTTGTTGAAATCACCAACTAGGAGCATGGGTCACTGTCTAAGCGTAAGTGGAATGCCTGTCAGTAAGCGACTTGATTTTGCTTCTGAGACGTTTGGACCGGCGATGAAACGCAATTGCGCGGGCGGGGATTCTATTTATTTCCCTACTAGACGCCGCACTTCTGTAAGTTGTATGCGCGATTCTAATGAATACATGCATTGTACTCTTCCCTTTGCTGAGGAATTGTAGCCTCTGAATTACGATAGGGATGCACCTTGCATTTTTTGTTTGCTTAGATGGGTATGAACCATTGCATATGGTGATAGTTTTTGTACTGTTGGAGTGGACGACACATTTTTTCCTATGAGCCATAGTTTCTGTACCATTGGACCGGACGATGCGTTTTTAAGGTGTGAGCCATTGCAATGATCCACTTAAGGCTTTCGCCTTAGCAAGAAAAATTAAAAATTAAATTATGGGGTTTTACGTGCCAAAACCACTTTCTGATTATGAGGCACGCCGTAGTGGAGGACTCCGGAAATTTCGACCACCTGGGGTTCTTTAACGTGCGCCTAAATCTAAGTACACGGGTGTTTTCGCATTTCGCCCCCATCTAAATGCGGCCGCCGTGGCCGGGATTCGATCCCGCGACCTCGTGCTCAGCAGCCCAACACCATAGCCACTGAGCAACCACGGCGGGTTGCCTTAGCAAGAACGTCGTCCCAGAAAGGCGTTGACTTCTTTTGAGACGGAGGTGGTTTATATGCACTGACAGCCTTCATTTTGCGGAGGTACGGCCCCTCATTTTGCGGGAGACGCCATCTTTGTCAACCAGATGGCCATGAACCAATGTTTATCGCTCACCAAACTGGTACTTCTTGGAGTTCAGAACCAAGCGGGCGGGCACTTTCGACGGAGTCTAATACGAGGCTTAATCGGTCGTTATGCTTATCGAAAGTGCGTCCGAAAATGGTCACGTCGTGTAGACAACACAAACAGACCTCCGATTTCAGACCGCGAAGAACTGAGTTCAAAAATGTCGAAAGTAGTGGGGGCGTTGCAAAGCCCAAGCAGCATTACACTAAAATCATGCAGTGAATCGGGCGTCACGAAGATGGTCGTTTCCTTATCGGCACGGTACGTGTGAATCTGCATTTACCATGGTCGTAGATCTAGTGATAAAATGTAAGAGGCAGAATGCAGACACTCAGTGACGTCGTCAATGCGAGACAGCATATATACGTCCTTTTTGGTCACGGCGTTTAATCATCTATACAGGGTGTCCCAGCTAACCCAATGCCATACCCAATATGCCATACCCAATATGTCAGCGAAAATACACTTGCATCGATGTATGCAATCGTCGAAATAGGTATTTATGTCTTTATTTTTTTATTTATTTATTTATTTGTTTGTTTGTTTGTTTGTTTGTTTATTTATTTATTTATTTATTTATTTATTTATTTAGACAAGAAAAATAACGCGCTCTGCGGGCTACCATTTATATGCTCAAAATTCACATTTGCGTTATCCGCGCGCTTCCATGTGGCCGTTCATCAGATCTCCACATTGCATTGCTAACCGTACTCGTTTAAAGACTGTTTCTTCCGTACCCATACCAGCAGTGGCTACCGTTATTATAGAATATAGTGCCTTCAAAAAGGCCCGCCCATAGCTCTACCTCCCCTGCCCCCTTCTTTATTATTTTTTTCTTTTCATTTATATACATGTTTCTTTATTGTTGGGTTTTCTTTTTGTCCCTGCCCCGCATTGCTTCGCGACCGTCTCGAGAAGAAAAAAAAATAACTTAAGGCAACCACAGCCAAGGAAGAGAAATACACTTGCCTACGCAGTCAGATTCATTCATCGATCCAACGGCATGCGTTCCGAGCCCATCGTCGCACTTTAGGCACGAAGTCTGGTTCGCGGACGGCTGGTACTTGCCAAGGGGGCAAGGCTTGCACGGTGCCAGACCATTTGCCGAGTACGTCCCGGGGTCGCAAACACCTAAGGAAAACCGTTCAAAACAGTATTATGCGTCTTAAAGGATTAACAGCGCACACAGACGGGGACAGAGTGAGGAATAACAGGACACAGCGCTGATTCTTGTTTCTTGTTTTTATACGAATCTATGGTTTGATATGTGAAAGTGAAAAAAAACTGTTCTTTCCAACCGCCTATGTTAGTAGCCACCTCATACTGGCTGCTCCAGAAGTGCTAATAATGAGGCTTGGATAGTGTGGACAGAGGCTGGTGTCTATTTGAGTCGTAAATGTAGATTAAATGCAGCCTCTGCGTAGCTTACTGTGAGAGGCCATTTCGAAGTCGATTATATAAGGGACAAAGATGGCTCGTTGCGATGATAGGTGGTAAACCGAAGCTTCTCTACAGGAAAAGTATACATAGATATCCCGTTTGCTTTAGTGAAAAAAATATTCGGGATCACCCTGATCAGTGAATTGGCATTCACCCCCTATAATATTTAGAGCAAAATGTACACTCCCCGTCTGTCTTCTCAGTAATGGGACTTTCTGCAATTTACAAGTTCAAAAAACGCAGTAGGAATAAGGAGGTTATTTCTTAAGCGAAACATTCTATCCAGCGAACATCATGAATTCTGCGACAACCAATATTTCGTTAGTCTATAATGCTACATCTACTTACTTTCTTTCTTAATTAATCTGAGGCGCGTGTTGCATTTGAGGAATAGAAGCCGGTCAATGCTCAGGCCAAGCGCGCTTAATTTCAGAGACAAGTCCCGCATTTGTGATGCTCGTCCCCAAATATTTGGCGCAATATGCGCTGGTTTTATGCCATGCTTGGTCTCGCAATGCTAAACTAAAATCTTCTGGAAAAAATTACGTGGCGGTTAGACCAATTTTTAGCACGTTCAGAGTGCATACGCAGAAGCCCTGCCGGTGCCTTAACGACAGCCCTCACCGTTTTCTCGCTTTGCGAAGGGTTTTTTTTATTTTCCGTATCAGTTTATGGCTTCACATAATGGCTACAGTTTTTTGACAAACAGGCAACATTGAGCGGAATGCCGAGGGTAATGTCATTGCGCATTTTTCCAAAAAATTTCAGGCAAACGTATTGGAGAGGAGGGAGGGGGAAGGATTGTAAAAGTATTTTTATTCTTACTTCCCTGTTTTTTTATCTCAAGGACTAAGTGTTTTTTTTTTTCTTGTAGGGCAAGATGAACGACAGGGACAGCAGAAAGGCACATTTGACATGCACATAGCGCTATGGCGCAAAGCTAACGCGATTTTTCCCATAGTCGCCGTTCAACCAGGTAAGGACTATTTCTATCGGCATGTTTTGTGCAGTGTTTGCGTAGTACAACACTGCGTGAAATGTGTCTATTCCCAAGAAGATTAAGAACGAATGTTTGCTAACTTGCGCTTTTCTGATCTTTTCTACATGCGCAATATAGACGTGTCCTGGGCACTGTCCGATGTCAATTCCAATATTGTTATAGTAATTACTTTGTTCGATTAATGACAAGTAAATATTTGAAAAGTCAATACCTGATCTTATCGAGCACTTGCCTATCTACGCCAGGAAGAATAACGAGTTGCCGAAAAAGTATTGTTATTTATATTGCGCCCCTTCTGATGAACGACCGAAAGCCTCGGCTGAAGCAGGCCGGGTTAGCGAGAAACACCCCTTTCCAAGCGTTGAAGTCCCTTAATAACTGAGCTCAAGGCTGGCAGCATGCTTGAGCTTACTGCATGTGCATTTTAATAATGTTCGCAGCGCATGCATACTAAGGAATATGTGCGTTCTGTGAATTCTTTAAAAAAACGCACCATTACCTACTCGTCAAAGCCTCAACCCTTGCACACTGTGTCACCGGTAGCTACCCAGCGACAGCTCAATTCTGCCTTCTACCATCGCGGCGGATCCCGTGCACCAAGGCCGTCTGGGGTTGGACTTGGGGCGCCCAGAAACCGCGACTACAAGTCTCTATAGAACTCTATAATCTCTATAGAAATCTATAAATCTCTATAGAGCCCCACGAGTAGCCGAGCACCAGGCCGAAGGACACCTCTGCCCCATGAAAGAAATCGATGGGCTTCCGGTGACATCGAGATTCGAATCATGTGCGTCCCGCATATGAGGTGAATGTGCTCCTCGATTTAAAAAAAGGTTTTGACACCGTTGATCATAAAGTCTTACTTAATAAGCTAAGCACTTATAGCTTTCGCAACAACGTACTTGAATTGTTTCGTAGTTATTTCCACAATAGAAACCAGATCGTCGATATAAACGAGATAACCTCATCCCCTCAGCATCTGAGAACAGGAGCGCCACAGGGATCTGTGCTTGGTCCCTTGTTTTTGACAATTCATATCAATGACTCAGCCCAGATTTTAACGTCCACTAATATATTAATGTATGCCGATGAAACTGCTTTGATAAACACAGGTATTAACATCAAAGAAATAGAAGAAAAAACGCAAATAGAGCTTGCTAAGATTTCTGAATAGTTTCTTGCGTATAAATTGACAACAAATACAAAACGAACGAAATATACCCTTTTTCATTCACGTTTCAAAACCGTCAGTAGCGATTCTATCTCGTTGTCTATAAACCAATGTCCACTCCAACGCACCGACTCATATACGTATCTCGGCGTTATTCTCGACAAAAATCTAAACTGGCAGTACCACATAGAAGTTCTTTGCTCCAAGCTGGCATCTGGCTGCTATGCACTTCTCAGGGCACGGGAACATATTCAAACATTCTCCGCATCTTGTATTTTTTTCATTTATTCAATCTCATTTATTGTACTGATTGAGTCATGGGCATGGACTTTCACAACGTACCTAGAACCTATTCTACGCCTTCAAAAACAAGCCTTCCGCAGCCTTACTTTCTCTCAGAGAAATGAAACAAGTAAACCAATCTTTGTCAAATTACAGATACTACCCTTCGCTTCATTGCGCGAAATAAATATAGTCAAATGCGTTAATAGCACCAAAACAGACAATCAATAATAATATATGGGGTTTTACGTGCCAAAACCACTTTCTGATTATGAGGCACGCCGTAGTGGAGGACTCCGGAAATTTCGACCACCTGGGGTTCTTTAACGTGCACCTAAATCTAAGTACACGGGTGTTTTCGCATTTCGCCCCCATCGAAATGCGGCCGCCGAGGCCGGGATTCGATCCCGCGACCTCGTGCTCAGCAGCCCAACACCATAGCCACTGAGCAACCACGGCGGGTAAAACAGACAATCACCAATTTCATGTATTAATATTACGTATGCCAGCTCGCCCAACACGAAATCAAACTTTTTGCAACTTCAATATACCACCGACCAGAAATATATATGGCCAGAGATTATTAGAATTTATTCGCATAAAAAACATGGAATAACGCCATTTGAGGCTAATCAAAACAAAAATGTATCACAATGGTTAAAAAAATATCATCTTCAGCAAATGTCTGCGTAACCTGTCTGAATATGTTCATCCCATGACTCGACCAATAGTATGTACTTGTTTACAAATATGTCCTTATGCTAAGTTGCAAACAAGATATTTTTTCGTGCTAACCAAGTGTTCCTTTCAACCTATACTGTTTTTTCTATATGATCTATGTGTTCCTTATATTTATACTGTGCATTAATCTGTCGCAGACAAGCTTACTGCAAGTTATATATTTGTAAACTAGTAGCCTTCGGGCAAGGGGCCATACAGTGTTTGCAGACAATTTGTACTAACTTGGGAGAAAATAAACTTGAAACTTGATGTTCTACCACTAGATGGGAACACAGCCAACCGACGGGCCTCTCTATGGTTATGGCGTTCTGCTGCTAAGCGCGAGGTCTCGGGTTCGACTCCCAAACTCCGCGGCCACATCCAGATTGGAACGTAATGCAAAGACGATCATGCCACACGCTTCGGGGTGCGCGCTATAGAACCACGCGAGGCCATAATTAATACGGAGGCCCCCACCACGGCGTCCTTCGTGATCACGTGCACATCATCCTGACGTTAAGTTTCATGCCCCAGGACTTCCAGGTAGACGATTCTTCAAAGCGTCTTTGTGTCCACCCGGCGATACTTTGCACTCGGGGAGGACGACTTAGGAATTGATAGGCTCAATAGGAAAATGAAGGATGCATTGTCTATATAGCAGCGGTCGATTATCGGCTCGCTCGCTTCCCCTCCTCCTCTCCACAAGCTCATTTTCAATAGCCTTGCGAAATGCGGCGGTACCTTTATTTGAACTCTCCTCGCTCACTTTCTACCCATCGGTTTCTATGCATGTGTTTCGTAAGTAGGCATTAACATCAACTATGCGGACTGTGACCGGCCGTTCTTGCCGTCAGGTTTTTGTGACTCAGGCCGACAACTCAAGGAACACCACATGGCTCTCTTGCTTGAAATTTCCACGCCTGGGTGACCTGAAGAAATAGCGCACCCTGCAAGTACACAAATCGCCCTACAAGCAACTAACACAGGACATGCTGAAGAATCTTACACGCGCGAGACATTGCTGCCAGCTCTCGAGTTACATACGTATGATTGGTCGACGGCGTAAAGTGTGTATATGTATCTCCCACACCCCAAGGGGAATGCCACCACCTTCGGCAGTGCATGCCTGTGTTTGTGTTAGCCCACGAGAACTTGCCCATGTGCCGCTGAGTGACATGCGCGCTGTCAGGCAGCTGCTTAACCTCGCTATATACGCTTGTCCATAAAGGGTTCATATATTTTGCTCACCGCAGCGGAAGTGTACCATCCCAAATGGTCCCTGACCAGAAGAAGAGCACAGATCTAAAAACACGAATGAAGTGCTGTCAGCTGCGGAAGAATAAACAACCTGCACGAGTGCCCTGCCTGTCGGCCCTGTATTTTAAGCCAGTTGTGTCCAGTGCGTGCAAGGCTGATTATGTTAGCGAACTTAACTCCGTAATTAATCACGGATGCACAGTAACATCCTAACTCTGAAAAACAATCGGCATCGAAGCAAAGCACTCCCGATATTTGGTTTTCTTATTTTTTCTGTTCTTTTTCTTCATATATTGGGGGGGGTGGAAGGGGGGGGGGGCAGAGGCACGCTCACCTTGGCATTCGGAAGAAGAGCTAGCACCCCAGTATCCCGTCGACAAGCCCAGGGTGCACTTCTTGCAGGAAAGCTGGCCAACTCGGTCCTGGTAGGAGTGCGGGTCGCACGCTATGCAAGGCTCCTTGCCGGTCCTCGACCACGTGCCAGGTGTGCACAGCGCTGTTTGTGACGCGCAAACGATCGAAATCAATTC
The DNA here is from genome assembly GCF_023375885.2 of Dermacentor andersoni. Lineage (NCBI taxonomy): Eukaryota > Metazoa > Arthropoda > Arachnida > Ixodida > Ixodidae > Dermacentor > Dermacentor andersoni. The sequence goes on from NC_092817.1 coordinate 81,649,013, forward strand.
GAAGCGCGTAGCTCGAAATCATTCGAACGCTTGATCAATCGCAGCACCCAGCTTCACTGGACAGTCAGTACTACAGTCGAACCTCGACAGAAAAACATCGACGTGATGAATTATCGCATACTACGTGGTAAATAAAAGGAATATCGGCAGCCGTGAGCGTTATTGCTATAACAAAAATGAAAACGCAGGCACAGACATGGCGTTGGTTGTAACGAGATAATTCTTTTTGTGCACAGCTCGAAGCATGTCAGCTATATGCGAAGAGAAAAGCGACTCGCAAAAGTAAAGCGCACTCCATTGCACACGTGAGTGACGTGATATACACAATAAAGTTAATGCATAGGCTCCCTAAGGGGGCCTATACATTAACTCTAATGTACAATGGCTGCTTGCGCCATCTGTTAAGAGCAAGCATGACTCAAATGTAGATGACTGATAAGAAATGTGGCTTTATCTCAAGTTTTCTCATTTTCCACTCGGCGTTTCGGATTGTCAAATCCGATGGAAGCGTAATGGCGGGAGTGTTTGTATAGGCGCGCTTTAAATGTTTGCCTTAACTCTCATTCGAATCGCATGGTATACTGATGGCGAAAGTGCTGCCTTTGGCGGGCAACGTCTCTGTGAGCTCAGCATTCAGGTTACCTAGGCAGTCAGACACTGAGCCCGTGTTTCCCTCCAGCGTAGTCTTGTTGTCCGGGCATGGAGAGCAGGATTCGGCCGCTTCCTTGTCGGAGTACGTTCCTATAGGGCACGCCACACACGTGCTCTCGTAGTAGTAGGTCCCCACAGGGCAATTGACTGCGGCGAGGAAAGGCCGTCAGTTGAAATATTAGAAGTATACCACAACATGCGGGATTTGTTCACACATGTTTAGAGCGCACTTATAATCAAGCTAGAAGGATGTAGCGAAGTCCGACCGCAATACGATATATTGGCGGACCTCCTCTGATCACGTGGCCTCGAGCTCACTTGTTCACGTGGCCTTTCGGTGGCCTCGGGTCTGCGGTGACTTTTTTTTCCTTTTCTTTTCGCCTTCTCAATGATGGCATGCGAGTTGAACTCACGGTTCGTGGAGAGTTAGGAATCGCACACTGAGATCCATTTGAAAGAGCGTCATTAGGACTCCTAGTGCACGTAATGACAGTGACAATTCATTATGCCGTCTCTTTGCTGACGAACACCAAATTATTGCAGACGTCAGGCACCGTAAAACGAAGAAATGTTCCCCTCACGTCACTTTCTCCCAGGAATTACCCTGTGTGAATAAGAATCAAGAGAGCTCACATCTCTAAGCTCCAGTTTCGGTTATTTGTTTTCTGAAAGATTTAATGCCACCAACGTAGTAGCGTAGCGCAGAATTATCGAACAAACCTCGCTTTCTTTTTTAAAGTACTTTGTTTTCTATTCTCTCTCTCTCTCTCTCTCTCTCTCTCTCTCTCTCTCTCTTTATTTTTGACAGGCTGTTTGCGGTATCAATTTCTGCGATGTCAGAAGCTATAGGTGCTCTGAAGTCTGTTGTACAAATGTACAATACATGGTTTTCTTCACAGTTTTTGCGAGTTAGCGCTACGCTTGCCACCATTCATTTGCAGTGAGATGTGGCTGAAATGCTGCTCCCTACGAAGGCCAACGACCATATATTCATTGTGAAGAAAATAGCAGGCCCTATATACAGTGGCGTAGCAAAAGGGGGGGGGGGCCGTGGGCCCTGGGTGCAAGGGGCCATTGGGGGGGGGGGGGGGTGTCATTTACGCCTGAATGCACCCCTCTTTCCGCCGGCTTGACTGGGCGCAAATTGCAAAGAATGCTCCGGTATCCAGTAGCCCGAGCTCAGGCACCCGACGCGTTGCGCCGCAGAATTGTCGACTGCAGCTCTATCAACACCCCACGAAATAATTGCACGAATGTGCGGGCTAAAAAATTTAATTCGCGAAATGGTCGCTAAACTACTCGCCTTAGCGGAACGTTTCATGTGGGGTGCGCTCGTGCTGTGCGTTCATGCTGGGGGCAGGAGTCGTGAAACATACAGTGAGGCGTTGTAAGGCGTTGGGGCTCTTGGGTCCCTCTTCCGTTCAGAACGCGCAGCGAAGGCGAACAAAGACAGCAGCAAGAGGACGTTCAACCAGTGCGCCCGGCGCTCGCGTATACGGCGAAGCATTCGTTGAGAACGACGTTACATAAGTGGGGCCGTCAAAAGTCGCGAATGGGGTTCTCTGGATCGTCTTCAGACTCGATTCGGCCGAAGAGTTTGGCGGCGTATGACTCGACAGGCTGTAGTCGCGGGCCCGCCGCGATGTCCGGCTCGCTTTTGCTTCCCCTCTCCCGCTCGCTCCGAGAAGCCGCTGCGAAACCTGCCGTTATGTTTCACGCTTTCCTTCTTACCCTTGAAAGTTTCAGAAAACTGTTGTTGTTGTGTGACTTCATTTCACAAGTACAGTGTCTGTATCAGCTGCACAGAATTTTATAAAAAAAAAGAAAGGTGAATTTTTTAAGGATATTTCCCGATCGAGATTCTATGAAGTTATGTCTTTTTGTGATTACTAGGAACTCGGTAGCGCGAAAAGTATGGCAGATAAGTAATAACCATATCCTTAATAATGCCGTACTTAATACTTATAGAGGAAGCACTTCAATTCGAGAATTGAGGACTCAAAGTCATATTAACTCCTCAAAAACTTCTTAAACAAAATCGTTTTGAGTGCTACAACCTACAGTACTTTGGCACTGCGGGCGGTGCCCAGTGTGAAACCTGGAAATTGTCGATATCCTCATCTTCCTCGACTACATCAGGGGGGGGGGGGGGGGATGACAGAAGACCTATGGGCCCCGGGTGCCAGACGACCTAGCTACGCCACTGCCTATATACATCAAAATCCGTCGTATTTACGGACAAATTGTACGTGAAATCATAATGCGTTCAGCAATCAGAAAAATCAATGGCAGCGAAATGTGTCTTGCAGTCTCGCAATACTTTGCCTCGGTTATCTATTCTTGTTACGTACTCGGTTATTAACGTGCAGTCTAAGAAGCGCGAGTTCAAGTCAGGCAAACGATGCTTACGAAACAAAATCGAGCAAATTCTAGCATCGCGTGAAATTGTGAACATTGCAGAAGCTATACAACAATTCATGCGAAGTCCGTAAGCTGCTCGTACGCTCACCGCAGTGCAGTCCATTGGACACCTGCCCTCTCTGGCAAGCAGACTTTACCGAATGCGTGGTCTCTACCAGCGTAGCTCCAGCAAACGTTCCGCCAACTGTAGTTTGGACCACTTCGCTCAACGCCGCTTCCGCCGCTCGCCCCAATGCGGTCGTCTCCGTGTCGCTTTGGTGAACCACGCTAGCGTTCTTGCAATCCTGATATGAAATGTTTAAAATGAGATCAAAATCATGCAGTTCACAAGACACTGAAAACCAATTTATTATGCGGAGACTTCAGTGTTGAGCTATCAGTAATGGGAGTTTTAACTTTATGTAAAGGCATGGTAGCCACGTAAGGGTTGCCTTTAGAGCTAGTTTATACAGTAAACTCTCAGTTGTACGAACGCCGGTTTATCGAATATTTCAGAATAACGAACTTTTTAAAAATCCCCGGCAGTTTTCTTATAGATTCTATGCAGAAATCTTTCACTTAAACGAATTTCGGAACAGCCAATATTTCAGTTTAACGAACTCGCTCAGAGGACCAAGGCTTGCACTGCACTGCACTGCAGGCGCAACCGATACCCGCCCTCACCAAACCGCCGCTCCAGAGTCAATGTAACGTCGCTGGCGCTACAGCGCCCCTGGGGCAAAGCGGCGGCCCGGAAAACGAATGGCAACGAGGCATGGCCTCCGAGATTGCCCGCACACAACGAGCGAGCGTGTAACACTGGAGGCCATGAACAAAGTAACATCGCTGGCGCTTACAGCGCCGCCAGAGCAAAGCGGTGATCTGTCACACCACAAACCACGTGGTGTTTTGTTTTTTTTCCCGACCGGCGAGTCCGTGGCATGGTCGCCGTCTCTTTCTTTCCAGTCTCGTCGGTTCCGCGTGTGCACACAAACGACCGACGTGGTGTGTTTTTCATTGATATGTACAAATTCCATTTCACAAATTTCTAATACTATGAATGCCATGTCTTTTGCTCCATGAATTGCACTTCAAACTTTTGACTCTGTATGCCATGCCTTTTGCTCCATGAATTGCACTTCAAACTTTTGACTCTGTATGCCATGCCTTATGTTGGTCTAGTGAATATTCAGTTTAGTGAGCTTTCAGTTGAGTGAACTGTTTCCTTCGGTCCCTTGAAGTTCACTCAAGTGAGAGTTCACGGTATGCACTTTTCCGGACACAACTTTCCCTAGCGAGTGAACACAGTGCACATTTAGATTTTTTTTTTCTAGGTATCCCTTCGCGATTATGGTATACGTTTACGTGACTCAAACGCCTGGTAGTATCAAGCAAAACAGAATTCTTTTCGGATGTACTGGTCTTCTATAGATAGCAATATAAAAAGTATCACAATAGGGAAGTTTTAAGGGTAGCAAAAACTTTTCCTTAATTATTTGTTCATCTGTTGCCGAAAATTATGCCCGCCAAACTCCATAAGCTACTAGCGCAAGCTCTGCATTTGCGCTGAAAGCATATAGTTTCTTTTCTTTCTTTATTATTATTATTAAGAATACTTGCAGTTTAACTTTGAAGGTCATATATAAGAAATGCGTTATGCGATAGATGACTGCACGAAATGGATACCTCGCAACCCTCAATCAGGTGAGTGGCGTTGAAGTCGGTGTCTAGTGGAAAATCGAAAGAGATGATGAGGTCGAACTCGTCTTCTCCGCCTCCGACCTGAGCCTGCCGCTTCTTAAGCCGTCTCTCCGGTCGCTGTCCATTTGTAGCCGGAGCGGTGCTGCCCGAGAAATCCCGCGGTCTGCATTTGATGGAAACATTTTCCACCGTGCAGCCACGGCTGGGATCGCAGGACCCATGTACAAGTTTTGCTCGTTCTTGAAGCATCGCATGGAACTTCTCCTGCAACATTCTCATCTTTTTGTCGCTCATCTGGCAGGAATTTGTCTTGAACTTGAACTCGACGGTGACGTTTGCTTGCTCGCTTCTATTTGATGCTGTAACAAAAAATTGCAAAAAGAGAAACCAGGAAAAAGGTGTTATAGTAATGGCACCTCGGCGACAGCGTAACAGTTGTTCCAGTTGGGACACACTGGAGCCGCTCTGTGAAGCGCGTGCACACACCACCCATATACTGACTCTTAGGTAATAGTCAAACAGGCGCTTCTAAACACCCGACGTCTGCAGTAAGAGAATTGAAAGCGCACAAGGCAGCTTCTTACAACACAATCGTGAATGAAAGTTTTGCATAACTCTAAGGGTTCGCAAGAAACAAACAAATTACCGACGATTACGTTACTTCCTAATGCGAAATTTGAGCGCAGCAAATAAGCTGTTTCACCTTTTCGATAGATTGAGGCAAAGAAATCGAGCAACACATGTATGCGCTATCACAGAATTTTTTTTTATTTTTCACACGTATTCCTTTAACAAAGACTCCACTAACAGTTCTTGACAGTCATGAAGGAAGCTTTGTGGTCGGAGAAATAGACTGATATATGTTCGACTTGGTACACCAATGCTTGATTCTCAAAGACGAGATCTATACAAGTGCCTCGCGAGGTTGTCACAGCCGTGGGACGCGTTACGAGCGAGAGGAACGGGATGTTCTCCCGCATAAGTGTTAGGAAATTGCTGTTTGTCTTTATGTCAAGCCGCCACCGATCTGGCTCTCTGATTGCCACCGCACAGGGCGAACGGCAGCGGCAATTTCGGCTCGGGCGGTGCACATATACAGATCCGCCGCCACCGATCTGGCTCTCTGATTGCCACCGCACAGGGGTTGCATTGGAGGAGGAGCGAAGAAAGGAATTAAGTTCGAGCCGGCGCTTTGACAACCGGAGACTCGCAGGAAGAGGGGGGAGGGGGGCGGCGTGTACACCCAGCGGCAAACGATGGGGGCAGAAGCGCGCGTAGCAAGCGGACAACACGATAAAGGGAGGAGGGAAGAGATAGCAGCGACTGACTGATGCCGCTGACGCCGATAGTGAGTCAACCCCAGCTGCGGAGTTGGTTTCAGGGACAACGCCGCCGATGCCGACACAAACAATATGATACCCTCGCTTCCGCAGCGCTAAGAAGCAGGTCTAGCCGTGGGAAGGTGGTCACGTATTCGTCGACGTGCCGGGGCCTACGTGAAATAACCGGCGCGTCGGCAACTGAAGAGCACCCTATCCGCCACACAAGAACAGGGGGGGGGGGACCCTTTCCTCCTCTTTCTGCATGGCGGCGACGGTGTTCTATGCAGTCACGTTATCTTGACTCTCTAGCGGCGTCAGCGGCATCCAGCGGTATCAGTCGGTCGCTGCTAGCGCTGGGGGGATGAAAGGGGGGCGGAGCTGGTTACGAGGCCGACGACAACGCCGACGACGACGCGAAACCCAGGAACGGACGCCAAAGAGCTGCGCTCTAAAACAGAAGTACAAAATGGCGACAGCCCTTTCTACGACGTGTCCATTTTCGCTCGTATTCTTGGAATCAGTGCGAGCCTATCCTATCCTACAGCTGACGTCACTTCACATAGAAGTGAAAGACGTGAAACATAGAAGTGAAACATAGAAGTGAAAGACTGACCGATCAGTTATCATTAGTATAATTGTTTACTGGGACAAATGATCGTGTTGATAACATGTCAAATTCGGATCTCCGTGATTACCTTCAAGATAGTTTGCATCAAAACGTATTTACTTTCTGGTACAAACTTGTAGCAAAAATTAGCAGACAAAAATAAATGTGAAAAATTATTGAAAACTCTTAGTGTATCATACATCACTCGCACCCAAGTTATAGCGGATCTAGCAGATATTGTTTCTGGTTTCGATACAATGCTAAAATATGCACTACATGATTGTTTTCAGCAAATTTTATATATATGTGTAAGACAGAAATGTGCATCTGTGGCGTCACAGTATATAGGCTATAGCGTGCAGGCTTCTGCAAGAGGAGTGGTCCAATTGTCAGAAATTGTCCATCCGACGCCGTGAAGGACCAGAACGAAATAGAAGGCTGTTACCGAAAGGTGGTCGTACATACTGGAATACCGGTAACGCGACAGCTCTCGTGGATGTAGTCATCTTGCCTTTATTTACGTAGACAAGTGAGAGGGCATGTTTCTCTAGAACCGGCAATTCCTAAATCCTAAATAAGCAATAAGGACATCAATAAGTAATTCAAAAAGCAATCCAGAAGCAAAAATGGCCAGGCTTAGCTTGGTTAAGCCAAGAATGCGTTGCATATTGCGCGCGTTGCGTTGCGTTGCGAGTTGGGGCCCAGCTTTTCCTCCGGCTGTCGTGACGTCACGTCACGTGGTTGCGCTAAAGGTCAATGGTGGCGGCCCGGCCGCGCCCTAGGGCTGAACTGAGTGATTGCAATATGCAACGCATAAAACTCTAGTGTAGGGGTATGAGCCACTATGATGGCTCATACCCCCAATGGTGGCTGCGCGGCCGCGCCCAAGGGCTGAACTGAGTGATTGCAATATGCAACGCATAATAACACGCAATCAGCACATGAACGTACGACCATGCTCAATATGCTCTCTAAAAACAGTTGCCCCTTTAATATACGCCCCTTTGCAGGGTGTATTTGTCCCACAACAATAATCGTCGTCTGCTTTGCTTGTGTTTCTTTTCATGAAAACGCTGCACTCGCTACTTTCCTGTCGAGAACACTGTCACACTGTTAACACGCATGCCGATCGTGACTTGGAAGTGCCGGGCTCGCAGCGTTAAACAAAGGAAATGCGGGCAAGACAGATGACGATTGATCTTGTGGGACAAGATACGCCCAAATGAGTGCCAACTTTTATAAGAGTGTGAGCTACAACACGTGAGATATGCTTTCCTCCTCGCGTATTTCCTTCCTCGCTGCGCTCCGCGTTCACTCTTTCCTCCTTGCTCGTTCGCTCGGTTGTGCCTACGCTCGCCGCAGGATCGGGCGCCTAAGAGCTGCGCTCTGAAAAAGGGGAGAGCGTCTAGCCATTCCAGAAATGCTCATGTACCCCAGTGCTCTTTGCTATTTCCTTCGCGGAGCGATAATGCAATGGCCCGCAGAGCAGACCGTAAGTCCTTAGCGCTTAGCGCTGCATGCTTTGTGATGGAGCACGCTGCCCTAGCTACGTGACTATTTTGTTTTATTCCGTAACAACTTTATGAACACTCCAGGCTCATTTCTGCCGTCGCCGTGATGTTCCGTATAAAGTCCGAAGGCGATAATACCGTCACTACGTGCTGTAGGCTGTACACTCTTAAACAAAATGTACACCCTTTGGGGTGTTTATTTGCCACACAACAGTAATCGTCATCTGTCTTGCTTGTGTTTCCTTTCTTGAAAACGCTGCGCTCGCTACTTTCCTGTCGAGAATGCTCTGTCATGCTGATAACGCGCATGCTGTTTGTTACTTGGAAGTACCGGGCTCGCAGCATTAAAGAACGGAAATGCGGACAAGACAAATGACGATTATTGTTGTGTGGCAAGATACGACCCATAGGGAGTAATTTTGCTCACGAGTGTATGTGCGAGTGAAAACGTGCGAGGGTAAGCCGACGTTGGTGGCTCAATCTCGCGCGCACAAGGGAGGAAAGCGGTAAGGAAATGCGCCGTCTTCCGTCACGTGCAATGCAGCGGAGGGAGGGGGGCGCTCTTCTCCGGCGACAACTGCGTATGGAGCGGTCGCGCGGGCCCTATCTTGAAAGCGATCTGCGATGGGGACATAGTCTAGGCGTTGTTGTGCCATTACCACCAGCCCGGATTCCGAATCTACAAGATGCAGAATTTATCCTGCGAGCGCCCTTTGGACAAACCCGGGGCTGCGCCGAAAGGCACAGCGCCCTAATTCTCCCTTGACAAGTCAAGATGCTGAGCCGTCAGGCAGCGGTGTCCTGCGGAGAAGCATCGGCGAGCAACATGTTCAAACGTGCTACCAAGTGCCAGACAGCCCGGCGCCGCACCTCCCCTTGCCTGGAGGTCACCGCGCCCGCCAACTTTGAACCGGGGGGGCCAGCGCGGTCGCTGGTTGGACCTCTCGGACGACCGTCGAGTGCTGGCTTTGTATTGGGCCGTTTGAGTGACAATGGTTTCTCGGGGCTTATAAGCTGCGACGCGCCGCATGGAAAACCGGATCCGCCGACCCACCGGGAGCCAGTGCCACTCTCGACTGGAGTGAGATGTGTCACGCGTTTTCGCCGGACGTCGCCGTGCGGGAACAGTCGCGTTTGCTGTGAGCTCTCGGCCCCAGTGCCGATCCGATCATGTCCTGTATAATGACCTGTATATAGTGTATAAAGTCCCTTTTGTTATTCTCACCGACGCCTGACTCGGAGTCTTCGCTACCAACGCTCTGTCACGAAACGGGTGACGAGCGCTACGGGACCACCTCAAAGTCGTAATAGTGGTGCAGCGGTGCAAAGTCGTAACAGCGTCTAGGTGCGTCGACGGCTCATAGCCTCGTGTGCGCTGTGTTCTCACCGCTTAGTTCGCGTTGTAGCGATAGGCAGCACGAAATTCACTTCGCTCGCTGCTGCTGCCGCGCTTCCTCACTCCTGCGTTTTGGCAGCGAGTGTTCGGAGTCATCGAGTCTGATGTGTTTATGTTTGCCTGTGCGCGTGTGACGCCAAGCTTGTTAATTTATTTAGTAAGAGATTGCTTACAAATTTATGCGGCCGATAAATCTTCTATCCTTGCTTTGTATAGCAGTCTACTAATTTGCTATTACATTAGATTTTTAGACGTTTCTTTTAACTGCGCGAGAAAACCAGGACACACGAACCACGCCACAAGCGCAGTGGTGTGGTATGCACTCGTGGTGTGGTATGTGTTTCTTTCGTGTGCCCTCGTTTTTACGAGCAGTTAAAAGATACGTCTAAACATATTAACCAACTAGGCCGCCAGAACACTCTACTAAAATCCCAATAGACCCTTCGTCTTTCGGGCGAAACTGCGACTTTCTTTCTTGTTTTTCTCTTGTGTTTCTTCTCTTTTTTTCTTCTTTCCGTTTTTTCTTTTCTTTTTATTCGCGCTGAAAAGATGACTGCTCGGTGGGCAATGTATTATCGCTCTGCGAAGAAAGCATACGACGGAAACGAGGGGGTATGCGCATTCCTGGAATGGCGACACCCTCTCCACTTTTCTTTCTCGAGAGCGTCGCTGCAGCCACGGCTCACGCGTTACAGATCATATTGATTCCGACAGCACATCGTAATTAAACAAGCACGCAAATCTTCCTTTGTGTCTGTGCGATGTGATGTCTCCTGCTGTGCTTCACTCTTGGCTCGCTTGTGTATTAAGTGAAGAAGTCTAAGGGTCGGCTATATCAAACATCGAGTAAGCACTATAGTGACTAATAGATGTCAACAAATAACTTAACAAAGGGTGCAAGTGAAACTATTCGAGGAATAAAACATTGCACAAATCTAGAGCAGCCTTTCGCTTCTTATTTGCTTCCTCTTCAGGCTAGTGAGTGGTGTGTAAATTTCAAGTGTAAAATTTTTTCCGAGAATTCTCCTCATACGGCTCTAATCGTTTCTTGTCAGTCGTTGCGTAGGTGGCCCCGCTGCGGCAGCGCGGACGCGGCCTCGAGCAAGTCAATGACGGAGAGCAAAAAGATCGCAAATAAAAAGGATAGTTACAGAATAGGACCATTACTTCTCTTTCTCTTACGTGTGGCGTTAACATTGTTCCATCAAATAAGAATAATATTTATTATAGCTGCAACGGTTATCTTTTATATTAAGCGAAAGAAAGGGAAAGGTAGGGCCGGTTATTCTAACTCAGGGAAGGCAAAAATGAGAGAAAACAATATCAAACATTTCTGCAGAAATAATTCACAATGATAATGTGAACGAACAGCCGAGCACTTCAATAAGGCTATTCGCTTTATTAAAGAAACGAAACACTTGACAGCGTATATTCGTTACGGTGAGGATATTTAGGTAGCGCTCATTGCTTCATTGCATAATTTCATGCATAGCAGAGCCGTTAACCAGCAAATATGTAACGGTAGTATGGGTAGACAGCATGGGCGTCTCAAACAGGTCTAATTATGGGCATTTGGAAACACGAGCGCACACGCCTTGCAAGTCGACGCCTTTGTATTGCCTGTGAAAGAGCTAAGGAAAGCCTTTCGCTATAATATAGCAACAAACGCTACGCATTAACAAAAGTCACAAGTACAGAAGTATAGCGGCACCACGTGCACGAGCACGAGAATTATGCTCTAATAGTTTGGTGCAGCCACTCCATCCCATCAGGAGATTTGCACATACTTATTAAGTGGAGAGCATAACACGAAACCGGCACTAAAATATCCAAACTTGTAACCAAGCCTAATAAGCGGGTTGCATAACAAGGGGCCTGACACTGAGCGGTAGTCCAATGAGATTGCTGCCCAGTAATAAGTCGCGAGGGACTCTAACAGCACACATCTGCTTATCAAGGCATGACCGCAATCCACTTCGCTCGCCGCTAGAGGGTGTGCGTCAAGAAGGGTCAAGCTCTTATGCAGGCGAACTTGCGGTTGCTCATATCGTGGGCATTCTATAAGAACACGTTCCACATAAGTGCCGGGTTCGTCGTAGAAACTAATCTGGAGATGTTTCTTTAGCTCTATCAGCGCCCGGCACACGTCAACGCCGGGACCGGTCAACGCGCTAATCGACTAACAATGGATATTTTGTTGCACATCGCCCGAAAGCCGCAACGAGACCCACCTGCACAGTCTGGCCACGGAATCGGAAATCGATCTCTAGAACGAGTGTCCCATTTTCCCCCTTCGTTCGTTTGCTTGCAGAAGTACATAGGAGCAGGCTTGGTGTGGAAGTCGTAGCCGTTCTGGCAGTATACACTACAACGCTGATCATCCGCATCGCACACCAGGTAACCATTCCAAGGAGGACGGATGTAGGGACACTTGTGGGCTGCAGGAAAGTGAAGTGCACCTCGTTTGTTATAACCCGCCTCAAATAGTAACAATTTACCGCGCAAAAGAAATAACGCGCAGTTTCAGTCGAAAGGTGACGCATTGATAGCGATAGCAACTTATTACACAACTGCACGAAGTAAGGTTCCTAGTTTTACTGGCCATATAATTGCAGTTAACGCTCGCCTACTACTTAAACTAGCCGGCAGGGTGCCCCACGCGCAACGGCAAACATGAACAGGTAGCACTCGACGACCGCCAACACGCTGTCACAAGGCTGGCTTGATTAAAACTGCAAACTGAGAGGAGCGGACGCTTCTGCTGCCTCTCCCTTCAACGCGTTTCCGAAACTTGACATATCGCGAATTCTAGCACTAGGCGCGGGAGAATACAGCGCACATGCTGCCGCCATCTCAGTGAGCCATCTCGGCTCACTCTAACATTTGCCCCCGCCGAAGATTACCTCCCAGATATATGGTGAGGGCGGCGCATAGCCAGAGTAGAGAAAGATACGCCCGTTGACTCACCGCCCCCTCCCCGCCCCCCTTCCGTCGCCTTGCTCGTGTTTTATCACGCTACCTGCAACATTGAGCATGCATCAAACCACCATCCTTCGCGGCTCACCCTCGCAACCCTCCCCTAGCATCTGCAGCATACATACGTCAAGCGAGGCGCGATGGGATATGATCGCAGTTGGACTCGATATGAAGCATCAAGGCGATGCCACCGCCGAAAAAGACGATGACGATAGCGAACATTCACCTCTGGAGTGTTGATATCGCAACAAAAATAAATCGCAACAAAAATACACTTGAAACACGCTTGAAAGTAGTTTTCAATATTCGGCTGTTATCCATCAAGGCACGACGTTTAAGGGGTCTCTCAGAATATTTCAGCAGCGCAGTTCCTTTTTTTCATGGCATCAATAAATAAGGAGATGTTGGATCCAAGATCTTATTTGACATGATAAAGGTGGAAGTATATCAATTTCACGTAACATCAAAAAAGCAAAAAAGAACGCAATATAATATGACATTGTTATTAGCCCTAAAACAAAATTCAACATATGGAACAATATCTAAAAAAGTTGCAAGCATTACAGGTACAGTGCAGACACACAAGAACATCATAACATAAGAAAGCGCACACAATGCCTTGCATATGTACATTGCATATACAATGTCATTTTCATCACGGTTTAGCATCTGGACATAAAGCTTCCTTGCAAGTTCCTTCAGGTGGCCTCTCGTCAAGCAGACAGGTGGGGTCTCCCACACAGCCGTAACTGTGGTGTGGAAAGGTTTGGAGAGGGAGCACTTGCGTAGTGGCTCTGGTCTACACATCCATGAGCTCATATTAGTTATAAGTGACCCCAAAAGACATCTACGAATTCTCGATTGGGAGATGAAATTGGTCATCGTAATTCGTGCAGAGGCGTTAAACGCCAAGCGTTACGTTTCGTGTTTTTCGGTAGTGGCACCATCAGACCAACACGAAGAGAAGTAATAAGGGGAGGCAGGGACGTTAACAAGGTACAGCCCGGTTGGCTACCTTGCGCTGAAGAAGGGGTAAAAGGGACTAAGGCGCAAATTTTCTGGGCCCCAGATGTCCTCAAGCTAAATTTTGCAGTTCTTGTCTCCATTTTATTCCCTAACTGACTGGGACAAATGAAAACATACATACATACATACATACATACATACATACATACATACATACATACATACATACATACATACATACATACATACATACATGCATACATACGTACATACATACATACATACATACATACATACATACATACATACATACATACATACATACATACATACATACATACATTTATTTACACATACTGCAGCCCCTGGTGGGGCTAAGCAGGAGTGGATAATACACTATAATACAAGAAAGAAATACAATAAGCAACAGAGAAAGAAAGTTTAAGCGCAATGTTGAGGGAGCACAGACAAGAATTCATTTAATGGGAGAGAACAGTTGGTTCCTGGTAGCGAATTCCATGTTTCAATTGTTTCAGCAAAAAAGCTATACTTAAAAGTATTAGTGCGTGCAAAAAATGGTGTAATGTTAAGCGCGTGATGTCTCCTACTAGAAGATATTTTTGCAAAGGTGATATATTCATTACTGGAGAGGCGACAAGATGAATGAATAATGCCGTGGAACATTTTTATAGAATTAACGTGTCGCTGTTCGGCGAGAGATGTTAGGTTGAGTGAGGACATGACTGATGATGGTGAGAACTGGTGGTCATAACATCGGTAGACAAATCTAATGGCTTTCCTTTGGATGGCATCAACTCTATTTCGTACTGTTTGTAGGGATTCCAAACGATACTACCATACTCAAGTATACGGCGAACAATAGTTTTATATAACAGTAATTTAGTGTAGCGCGGAGAATTAGACAGAGTACGACGTAAATAACCGAGTTTTTGTAGAGCTTTAGTCGTAATGGAAAAATGTGCTTTGACCAGGACAGGTTAGTGGTGAACGTGAGACCAACATATTTACATTCAGAAACGCGTTGAATTAAATTATCATTAAGTTCGTACCTGAAAAAGAACGGGCTAGCTTTATTAGAGAAGGACATAACGACAGTCTTACGGAAGTTAATATTCATTTGACATACATACATACATACATACATACATACATACATACATACATACATACATACATACATACATACATACATACATACATACATACATGCATGCATGCATGCATGCATGCATACATACATACATACATACATACATACATACATACATACATACATACATACATACATACATACATACATACATACATACATACATACATACATACATAGTAGGAAAGAAAAAAATTCACAATATGCACAAGCACATGCACGAACATTCCTCGTTAAGCCAGTCACTATAGTGGCCATATACGCTGGTGGATCGCTAGAAACGTAGGGGTGCTTTCGTGGCTTTGTACAGTCAATGCAAATCGAAGTGCGAACAGGAACAAAAACTGCGACGTTTAATCGCTCTGTAGCCGGTTTCTAAGCATGAAGTAGCCCCAAGTGTGCGTTTTAGAGCCCTGAACTAAAGCTCTAAAGAGTGGGTGAACGAGGAAACGGAACAAAGGATTGCAGTATTTTAGGGAATTGTTCGCATTTGACGCACGATGCCCAATGCCCCAGAATCTTCCGTCCTGTAAAAGTCCTGTCATCTAATTTCTCTAAAGTGGCCTGAAGGGCAGGCCTCAGATTTATGTATGTTGGGCAGTCACGCGACGCGTGCCTTAGAGTTTCTCATCGCGTCTTTCCTTCTCCCTTCCTCCTCCCTCTAGCTCATTTATTTATTCGTCCCTTCCCATCTCCCCGTGTAGAGTAGCCAAACGGACGCATTGCTGGTTAACGTCCCTGCCTTCTCCCTTTCTTTCCTCCTCCTCCTCCTCGTCCTCCTCCTCCTCGTCCTCCTCCTCCTCCATCCTGAGTTACATGAATTACAATTGGCACTGTCCGCCACTCCAATTAGGAATGAATATAGCCGTTCTTTCCTCTCACTTCTCTTACTTCCCAAGTGCTTCATCGCGTTGCTAATCAAGTACTAAGTACTTTCTACGTTGCTAATCAAGTACTACTAAGTATTCTGCACTAAGTATTCAATAAACTTCAAACTTCAAAGATGCAAGATAACCATCATGCCCGTTCAGCCACCATTGCGTTCGTAAACGCAACACCCAATCGCAGATGCTGCAGTAAGATATCTGCAACGTCGAGTAATCCCAAATAAGAGAAGTAATATTACTCATGGATATATTTCGTGTAGGCGCGAGGCAGTGAACTACGGTGAATTTGATTTCCCTGACGAACAGAGTCTCGATATTCAGAGTGACATGGAAGCCCTGGAGAAGCTTCGCGTCTCTGCGGTTCCCACAGTGAGCGATACATGCATATAATTTTGGAGTTTTTAACGCGCAGCCATTTAGCGGTAGTTTGCTAGCGTGTTTCCCTCATCTCCTTGTCAGTTCGTCATGCTGTGTTGAACTGTCTAGTTAGACTCAGTCGTGTTGTACCCGTTTGCTCTATGGCATACTGCTACTTGTGCGTTGTCTCCTGTTAACGTTACCTTGCGCTGTTAAATGTTTTATTGACTGTTAGTTACCAACTGCCAGCTTTCCCCATCATGTTTGTTATAAGTGTTCTGTGATGTGACGTACGCCAAGGCGTTGTCTTCATTTGGGTGCTTTGAGGTTGTTCCTCAACGACTAGTTCCGAAACTTAATAAACCTGCATCACAGGAGCCTACTTTCACGCTTTTCTGTTTGCAATAAAGAAAAATCTAGTCTAAGTAACGTAGCATCGAAAGCTGTGATGTAGAACCTTGTTTTCCGCTCTCAAAACTGAAACTCGCATTATTCGGCAGGCTTTATTCACGCGGCTTGCGCCGCCCTTGATTTCTGAACACGGGGAAACAGTGCAGGGACAGGACAAGCCAGTGCGTCAAACTGAATGCTAACTCTCAACGGCATTCCGCAGTAAACAGGGGCAATTTCCCGCCAGTGCAAGGCGCACACGTAATTCACTTACGTTTCACGATGACCTTGAATGTACAGTACGCACTGTTTCCGGCGGCGTCTGTCGCAGTGTAGTTCACGGTGCTTGGTGCGCCCCAGCTGAAAATTCCCGGTGGCCTATCTGTAGTGACGGTCACAGTTCCTCCGTTGTCCTAAAGGTAAACAAAAAAGTCATATCCTGAATATTTGAAAGTCATGCAAGATGCAGTGGTTCTGTTATCTTTCTGCGGCAGCAATTCATAGTTGGAAAGCGAGTTCCCTCTGTGGGAATCCGTTCTTTCCTGTCCCAGTCCATCCCCACTTTTTGTCGATAGTATGGACACGCCTGGACAGACACGTAAATATATTTGGGGTAGTCAATCTCTTCATTCTTAAGCAGTTCTCTTCTCTCTCGCTTCATTGAGACACGAGTGACTGTTTCCATGACAGGTGCGCACTTCAGGGCGCTAACTAACAAAAAATTCCTACGAAAAGATGGACCTCTAGTGTCCAGGGGAGCTGAAGATATGGTGGCTCAGCCAGAGTGGGAATAACGGATAGTACGTGGATTTCCCCAAACTTCCTCCATCTCGCTTCAAACGGCTTTGTGACATTGTAAGCTGATCATATTCAACAAAATAGTGTTTATGAGTATTTCGTACTCCACTCAAACACTTTCCTGAATTGAGTATTTTGTACTCTACTCAAATACTTTACAGCACAGCTGCTAGCCTCTCGGTGGTCGGCAGTTTTTCGCGTCCGTCCGTGAAGAAAAATTATTATCATCAGCAATGGCTCATAACCCCCCCCTAAGCAAGCAAAAATGCAATGGCTCATCTCTTTCGTAACGCATAGGCTACAAACATTCAACAAAGTGAAGCGAACAGTGCGTACATTCGTTGGAATCGCCCGTGCAACACACAGAACCGCATACGTTTCAAAAAAGAACAAGTTCTAAACAAGCATCTGAACCCTCAATAACGCACTGCATACCTCCCTCAGCAGATGTAGCGGTGGTTTTGCAACAGCTTCGCTGGACATCCGCTTTCGCAGGGCCGGGATTGAGAGTGAATTCTTTTTTCCCGCAAAACTCAGTAACTTAATTTTTATCGTTCAAAATTCTGCGGATTCCATGCACATTCTGGAATCTGTGTGAAGCGAAGTTTTCGTAAAGCGCTCTTAACGAACTGCTATAAACTTGCATATTTCATTCCTACGTCTCCGGCATGAAGAGAAATGGGGAGCTCGCATGTGATCTCGTGCACCTATGCTACACAGTGTGACAAAAAATTACCGACGATTACGTTACTTCCTAATGCGAAATTTGAGCGCAGCAAATAAGTCTCGACGGCGGCGATGAGCCTCCGCTTCGGCGGCGCGAACTGCAGGGTCTTCTCGGCGGCGGCGATGAGCTTCTGCTTCAGCCTCGCTTACTGCTGGTTGCTCTCGACGGCGGCGATGAGCCTCCGCTTCGGCGGCGCTACCGGCAGGGTCTTCTCGGCGGCGGCGCTTAGCCTCTGCTTCGGCGACGCGTACTCCTGGATCATCTCGACGGCGGCGACGGTAAGCTTCTGCTTCGGCGGCACGCACCTCTGGATTCTGACGGCGACGGCGCTGGGCCTCTGCTCTGGCAGCTCGTTTAGCAGCAGCAGCAGCAGCAGCAGACGGAGGACTTCCATCGGTCGTCTCGCTCATGGCTCAGAAAGAACTGGCAGATAATTTCGCAGTGGCGAACGGCAGCGGCAATTTCGGCTCAGGCGGTGCACATATACAGATCCGCCGCCACCGATCTGGCTCTCTGATTGCCACCGCACAGGGCGAACGGCAGCGGCAATTTCGGCTCGGGCGGTGCACATATACAGATCCGCCGCCACCGATCTGGCTCTCTGATTGCCACCGCACAGGGGTTGCATTGGAGGAGGAGCGAAGAAAGGAATTAAGTTCGAGCCGGCGCTTTGACAACCGGAGACTCGCAGGAAGAGGGGGGAGGGGGGCGGCGTGTACACCCAGCGGCAAACGATGGGGGCAGAAGCGCGCGCAGCAAGCGGACAACACGATAAAGGGAGGAGGGAAGAGATAGCAGCGACTGACTGATGCCGCTGACGCCGATAGTGAGTCAACCCCAGCTGCGGAGTTGGTTTCAGGAACAACGCCGCCGATGCCGACACAAACAATATGATACCCTCGCTTCCGCAGCGCTAAGAACCAGGTCTAGCCGTGGGAAGGTGGTCACGTATTCGTCGACGTGCCGGGGCCTACGTGAAATAACCGGCGCGTCGGCAACTGAAGAGCACCCTATCCGCCACACAAGAACAGGGGGGGGGGGGGACCCTTTCCTCCTCTTTCTGCATGGCGGCGACGGTGTTCTATGCAGTCACGTTATCTTGACTCTCTAGCGGCGTCAGCGGCATCCAGCGGTATCAGTCGGTCGCTGCTAGCGCTGGGGGGATGAAAGGGGGGCGGAGCTGGTTACGAGGCCGACGACAACGCCGACGACGACACGAAACCCAGGAACGGACGCCAAAGAGCTGCGCTCTAAAATATTATTCACCACGAGATCGAACTACAGGTGGCAGCATCGTCGCCCCGTTAGTGTGTCGGCGGCGCGCATCAGAGTGTACACGGCGGCTTACCTCTGTGAACTATTTCGCCCTATTTTCTGGTAATGAAACGCGCTAACTGCAGTGAACTGATCTTGCATTTCCCTCTACTTCTACAATTGTGCACTAAATGCACAGAACGTTTCTATTTACTTGAAAGGAGCTCAAACTGTCCTCCAGCGGGGAACTGGCACTCAGCCACATATAGTTTCGATTTCACGACATGTCTTTTTTATTTTATTTTTATTTATTTACTCATTTATTTATTTAAAGATAGCTCACACGCCCCTAGAGGCATTGTGTAAGGGGAAGAGTACACTCAAAGATTATGCAATAACTAGACTACATATGTGAATACATGTACAAAATATACAGTGGAAGAAATGCGCTAACATGCAGTAATGTGGTGTTAAAAAGTACAAAAGACAAACCGAACGCTTTTGAACGCGAGAGGTCAGTGAACAAGAAACTTTCATGAATTAAAATGTAACCAATAGAATTATAGAGCGAGCGGGACAATATTTGGCTATAACAAAACAGTATTTATGGGATAGTAGGACAATAATAACGAGAAACTCAAGAAAAAATAGCAGGTTAGGTTATGTAGAGTTTGGAAAAGCTTGTTTCGCTTGACTTTCACTATACTCTGGTATTAGCGTTGCTCAAGTACATTATTTATTTATTTATTTATTTATTTCACGTACTTTCAAGGCCCGGAGGCGTTACAGAAAGGAGTGGAGTCAAAACAAGAAGTAATGCAGTAAAAAATACAAACAAAAAAGTATTAACAAAAATACTAACAAAAGGCATTTTGAACGGCGGTCTTGAAGTTAGTAGGGTCGGTGATGAGTGCGATTGAGGCGGGAAGGCGATTCCAGTCCGTGCTCGTCCTGGGGATGAATGAGTCACTGTACCGGTTAGTACGGCACAATGGCACCCCGATTTTAAGGCTGTGGTCAGTGCGGGCAGAAATATAAGACGGAGGGGCAAGAAGGGTCTCTTTTAACAGGGGGTTCAAGTGAAAAACTTTGTGAAAAAGGGAGAGACGGGAAGATTTGCGGCGTGACGAAAGATCAGGTAAGTTAAGAGTTCGTTTCATTGAAGAAATACTTGCATAGCGAGAATAATTAGATAATACAAAGCGTGCACTTCGATTTTGAATACTTTCAAGAGTAGAAACTAATGAAGACTGAGTCGGATCCCAAATGGCTGAAGCATACTCCAATTTGGAGCGAACTAAAGTTTTATAAAGAGTTAGCTTCAGGGAAGAAGGGGCAGAGCTAAAATTACGGCGTAAGTAACCAAGCATGCTATTAGCGTTTTTAGTAACATAGTCAATATGCGAGTGCCAAGAAAGGTTATTTGATATGTGAAGGCCGAGATACTTGTAAGAGCTAACTGACGTCACAGGTGCACCATTGATAAAGTAGGTGTGTGTGGCAGCGTTACGAGATATACGCATGGCCTTGCATTTATTTGAATTTAGTTGCATGCACCAATTAGAACACCACTCAATTACGCGGTTAAGGTCGTCCTGCAGCTCTTGCGAATCTGAAGGATTAGTAATTTTACGGTAAAGAACACAGTCATCCGCGAAAAGCTTTATGGAAGAGTAAAGAACGCAGTTCGGAAGATCGTTAATATAGATTAGAAAGAGAAGTGGACCCAGGACTGACCCTTGAGGAACACCTGCTGGTACGTTAGAAAACCGAGAATTACAGTTATTAGTGTTTACAAACTGCGTCCTGTTAGAAAGAAAGTTTTTTATCCATTCGAGTACATTAGCGTCCAAGTTAAGTTGAGACAGCTTAAGCAGAAGTAAATCATGGGTCACAGAGTCAAAGGCTTTGGCAAAATCAAGAAATACGCAGTCAATGTCGGTACCTAGATCAGAAATTGCAAAGAGATCGTTAGTAAATGTTAAGAGCTGTGTTTCACAGGAAAAGAACTTACGGAAACCATGTTGACAGGGGTTGAAAAAGGAGTTTGATTCTAAAAACTCAGCCAAATGAGAATATATTATATGCTCAAGAATTTTACATGAAATGCTTGTTAGTGAGATAGGCCTGTAATTGCTTGGTAAGTGTGTGTTACCTGATTTATGAACTGGAATCACCTTTCCCACGCACCAGTCGTGTGGAAGAACAGACTGCTGTAATGACTGAGTGAAAATGTGCGACAAAATAACAGCAGAAAATACATTAGTACACTTCAAAATTTTTGAGTTCAGGCAGTCTGGGCCGGCAGAGGAGGACGTTTTGTGATTGTTAATTAGGCAGCTAACACCAACCCAGTCAATAGAGATTGGATCCATGGGCGAAAAACCAGAATTGGATACAAGCGGTAATCCACGTGGCATTGTGGTAACATGTGAAGAGAAAACATCATTAAATACATTACAGCATTCTTCAGGAGCAACAGGTTGATCATTTGGGTATGTTAATTGGATTATTTTGCTTGGTGTACCGTTAACTATGGTCCAGAATTTGCGAGGATTAGTTTGTAAGATGGACGGAAGGGTAACAGAATAAAAATGCTGTTTCGCACTAGCGGAGGCTGTGTTGTAGTCATTTTCAGTGAGGTAGTAAGCGGACCAAGCAACGTCACTGCATGAAGCTTTTGCGCGACGAAACAACCGCTTTTTTTTGTTACGTAGTCGCTTCAAAAAGGGGTTGAACCAAGGGGACCGTGGCTTGCAAGCGACTGTTCTTTGCGGTACGAAACGTTCGATTAATGACAACAATTTATTTTTGAAAATGCACCAGTTTTCTTCAACACAGCGCTGATCGCAATTAGCGATGTAAGAAGCTGCGAAATTTTCCATTTCAGCGGTGATGGAAGCCAAGTCGGCTTTGCTGTAATCGCGGATCACCTTCGTAGTTTTCTTAACAGGAGCCCGTGCGTTGATATGAAAAGTGAGTGCAAGGTGATCACTTAAGCCTTTTATGTAAATAATTGGGGAAACTGTGTCAGGGTTCGTAGTGAGAATCAGATCTAGTATGTTAGATGAAGAGGCAGACACGCGCGTTGGTTTCAGTACAAGCTGGGTGAAGTGGAAATCCAAACAAGTGTTTATGAACTGGGTACTCTGAGAAGACTGGGACGTTGCCATGTCGTTACGCCAAATGATATCGGGAAAGTTAAAGTCACCAAGAAGAAAAAGGGGAGCGTTAGGGTATCTGACAACTAATTTGTTCAATGCGTCGTGAAGGTCATCGCAAAATGATGTCGAAGCAGTAGGAGGGCGATAGCATGTGCAAAATATAACATCTCTGTTGTCGAGTACAACGCGCACGCAAACAAGTTCAAGTGGTGTTTCTATGGAAACTGAGCTTGAAGTGAGCGTTTCAGATACTGCAATCAAGACACCTCCACCTGATCGCACACCACGATCGCAGCGATAACATGAATACAATTTTTCACAATCAAAAATTTCGCTATTTTTTATCCGAGCAGAGAGCCATGTTTCAGTGAGACATACTATGTCAGCAGCGCATGAATCAATCAGTGAGGACACCGCAGCACGTTTATTTAGTAGACTTCGCACGTTAGTGAAAAAGACAGATATGGTGTTATTAGATTGCGCATGTGCTAGCTATGTCGAACCATTTCCTTCGATAGCTTGACGCGACCGAACAGAAGAGCGTGCTGCACGTGGCATGTTGACTTCGCATACATTGTCAGTGGTAGAACAGTAAACGTAGCACTTCTTGTTCAAAAACAACTTATTTAGCCGTATTGAGTATGTCTGTCCTGATGCCTTAGCAAAATCAAGCAGCTTTTTCCTAGACTGGCGCGTTGCTCGGCAGAAATCTTCGCCCACAGATACCCCGGTGGATTTCAGATTAGATTTTAGTGCCAGAATTTTATCCTTTAGTTTTGAGCAAGAAAATTTCATTATAACCCAATTGCTGCTACCCTTGCACTGGTTTGAAAAAAGTCTGTACTCCTATCAAACGAAGGTATAGCATGAAGTTTATGGACAATCTACATAACCAATTGTACGCATACATCTCCTTTTGTTTTCTTTTATTCACTATGGAATGAAAGCAGTTGATGAGTAGAATTTAGAAAAGTAGGTCACTGTAAGTGACAGTGCGGTAATTTTCGGATCCTCAGGTTGTTTAGAGGGGATACTTTTTTTCGCCCTCGCAGCGGTTACACGCACGACAGCGATGCGACAAAATTGCAATTGCTTGAGGAGCTAAAATCATTAGCTTGTCTTATTGCATCTAGTAGTGGCCACTGTATCGAGTCAAGCTAAAAACGGCACAATGAAGAGCAAACAAAAATTATGATAGCCCGCTTTCAACTCAGCGTTATAGGATGCCCTGCACCTGCAGAGACTGCCGTTTCACACATGATCCTCATACAGTACCTCATTTTACCTTTCATTTTGTAATGTAGAAAACCCCACGATTAAATTTCGAGGCAGAATCAGTTCACCGTAGTGGCATCAAAACTACATATTAAGAGAACACCCGAGATCGCGCAACCGCGAAGCTATCGTCATATAATTATCGCAGTTATCTTAATGCACTTATCGTAGTATAAACTATAGGAGTGCATGCTCAGGATTCTTTTATTTTTCTGCTGTTGAGTGATGTTCATGCAACCACTTTCACGTTTCGTGGTATCACTGCGATGTAATCGACACAACGTCATGAGTCACTAAAGCGCGACATTCACGTCTCGTCGCCGCTACCCCGTAATTTGTTTCAAACAGTACAATGTGCTTTTTTGTGCTGTACTCAATAGACAAAACGCTGACAAAATTGATACGATAGCAGCGAGCAGAGGGTACAACAATCATACATCGCGTGCTCGACACCGCCACTCACGGATCTTACTACGGCGGAAAGACGACAGTGCGAGGCCAAATGCTTTTTCGTGGAGCGTCAAAAAAAAAATGCAGATCAGCGTTTCTGACTCCACTAAAACCAGGGAAGAAACGGTCTTCAGTGAAATTCAAAGCTGCAGACGCACATTTAAACACGTAGTGTCATGCAGACGTCGCGTGGCGCAATCCACACTATCCGTGGTTCAGCCGGTACGCGCCAGGCGCCAGACAATGCTCGCTCTTGTGGGCACCACTGGCCTCCTTGAAGCCCTTGGGTTCAGCGAGAGCAGGGGAGAAGTAAACATGTCTGCAGTAAAGATTAGTATGAGGCGATTGGAAGATTGGTGGAAGTAGGGAAACGACAAAAGAACGGTGACGTACAAAAGCAAAGTTTGCAATAGGGGATCCGAAAATTTGGTTTTGGGAGTTCATAGTGTTTTTTTGCTTTTTGTATTTTTTACCCTAGGTAGGACATTAAGCAGTATATAGCAAGAGCTTAGTGGCGCAACCCACCTGCCCGTTCCAAAGGGGACGCTTATAACATCCATCCATCTATCGTGGGCAATGCAATTATTGTACGAAACTCCATGGGCAACACAGCGCTGTATTTATTTCCTTTTAACTATTTTAAATGTACCACTCGTTTCGTTTCAAATCTACCGTTGTGAGTATGTGCCGTCGTTGCATGGAAATCATCATCATCAGCAGCAGCAACCTGAGGCGCCCATCTCAAGTAGGTAATGAGCTTTGCCATCATAGAAGTACACGTGCGATTGTGGCCTACTTATTGAATGAATTATCGGGTTTTACATGCCAAGACCACGATTTAATTATGAGGCACGCCGTAGTGATGAACTCCGGGTTAATTTTGACCACCAGGGGATCCTTAACGTACCGCAAATACGCGGGACACGGGATTCTTTGTCTTTTGCACCCATCGAAATGCGGCTGCCGCGGCCGGGATTCGACCCCGCGACCTCCAGCTTAGCAGCGCAGCACCATAGCTGCTAAGCCACCGCAGAGGGTGGCCTAATGGTTAGGAACGTAGGCATAGAAAGGGCAGAAAGGTTTGCTTTAATAAAGAAATTGTGCTTTTGATGTCGTGTATTTGTGCAATGACCATGTTTAGGCATCATTTGTTTTATCACTGCGTAATTCCGTAGAAAACAGGGCTAACTATAACAGAGCTTACTAACTATAAAGGTAGTAAAGATGGTAGTGCGTGAACTATTCGGCATGCCAGCAGCAGCACCAAGCCAACAGTCACGGTCACGGAAGTACGGGAGGGCTCGCAAAGAAAGCTTCGCTTTTATATTGCGCTATATTTAAAGTTATTATGCATGCGTGCAGACTGCACGATTATTATGCACGCGCGGGTAGGTTGGTGCGAGTTTCTTGTTCTAAAGCGGCCGTGGCTGCGCCTGGCTGAATGCGTACATAGCCCACCGGTCCTGTTTTATCGTATGGGGACGCCGGCCGCATGGCGGCGCAGCGGTGCCGCTATCATCATCATCGGAGCGAGGCTCGTGCGCCTGGGCCACGCGCAGCGAGCCTGGCACGAGGAGCGGCGATCAGGAAGCGGACTCTCAGTTGGTCTGGGGGCTCCGAGCAGTAAAGGTTGTCCTTTGCACGTCTCCCGGACTCTGTCGCCTCTGTGAGCCTCCACTGGCTCTGAAGCCACGGCCCTCAGCCCACAATAGGACCCTTCCGCGTTTGCAAGAGATGGCGTGGCATCACGCATGTGCGCTATTTTCCCGGCCCGTTTAATACTGAAGTATGCGTGATCTCGAGATTCAGAGACGCGTTGAAGCGAGAGGTGGACGACCAATTCCCGCTGCCGCTATCATTTCGTGATAGCGTCATAGAGTTGAAATTTCTTACTCTATGATAGCGTCGTCCCACTGCGGGCGACGCTATCTGCCGCGTGAGCAGACTGGACGAGATAGCGTGGCTGGCTTCCTTTCGTACCGCCAATGTGAAGATATCGTTGACATGGCATATAAACGTATCTTTCGCCACCGACTCTCAAATGCGAGAAAATTTTTTTGTCATTCAAATTAGCTTTCTTTTTTCGATTGCCCGATAACCCGGAAGATTTTCGGGCCTCTTGCGCGCGTAAGAAAAATTCATCACCAACTGTACTTATTTGCATAGAAGATCGAATTTCAGTATAAAAAATTTTTGATCTAACGAACCGAATTTCCGGTTTTACCGACATCGTCAAATCGAGGTTTAACTGCAGTAGCATATTCAGCATAAGGATTAGCTGACCTTTCCGAAGAATTCTGGCATTATAGCGTTTTCGTGAATACGTGTCCTGGAACAAACCTGTAAAGCTTTTCATGCATAAATGTTCGTTGCCACTAGCCGACTGGCTCCGCTAATAGCATGGTAAGCGTAAGGATTGGCTATAAATTGCTCTTACAAACAATTCTAGCGTAACAGCTTTTTTGTGAACACGAGCCATGGACTTATACCGTGATTTTAATTTTTACTGACGTTTGCAGTCACGAAGTAGTTTTATATTGCCACGAAGCGACATTTCTCCATGCAGTTCCGAAAAGCTCGGTCAATTAGGCATGTATGGGGCTCAATTTACAGTGAATCTTGTGACAGATTGACAAAGTTTAAAAGACTTAACAGGAATTCACAGACCGAACCGACTCTAGCGAGAGCGGTTTAGGCGAATAGCAGGCGCTACGGGGTCCACCGTATTACATGCTTACACGAGACGCTTACTACCTCTGACGAAAATAGCACATGCCTCGAATGTGGGTTCATCCCAGGTGACGCTAGTGTCTCTGGCCGCTGAGAAGAGGATGATATCACCAGGACAGTTTCTTACTTTAGGCGCCTCGACATCTGCAACAACAAAACAGAAAAAGAAACGTTTAAGTCTAAGCGAGCGTGACGATAGGTTTAAGCATAAAAAAAATGTTCCGAAAGCCAGGGGAACTCATACTTCAACCTGTTGTTTTCACTGGCTTTACTCGACAATAATGTTAAAAACATAGACGTTTCGCCACCTAAGCGGGTGGTATCGTCAGTACACAAATGGCAACAAATGAGAAATACATCCTATTTGTGTATGATACTGCCGTAAACATCCGGCAGGGGGCCATGGTTAAAATTGCATGAAGATTGATTACGACGAATGAACCATGATTCTACAAATTTGGGCCCCATCGGTGTTCCCGTGCTATCGTGGTTAGATTATCCCTTATGTATCCCTTTGTTAGGGACACATGTTCGATTTTGATAATGTAACCACGTTAGCACGGGAACACCGATGGGGCCCAAGAAAATTTGTAGAATCATGGTTCATCCGTCGTAATCAATCTTCATGCAATTCTAACCGTGGCTCGCTGCCGGATGTTTACGGCAGTATCCTACAAAATAGGATGTATTTCTCATGTTGCCATTTGTGTACTGACGATGCCACCCGCATAGGTGGCGAAACGTCTATGTTTTGTTATTTTATTGTTGAGTAAAGCCAGTGAAAACAACACGTTGAAGATTTAAGCATCGCCTCATCATCTCGAAGGCCATAGTTTCAGCACCCTCTGCTCGACCTACGCCCTAACAATACGCGGAACGATAACAAGGGGTCAACTCAAATGCGAATCATGGGATGGGTTCACGAAATACCTTTACGTTGCCGTCTCGTTGTCTCTCGTCTCGTGCGTGTGCGGAAGACGCATTATTCATGCGAAGGGGCCGAACTCGCAAAGCATTTTGTTTGTGTGTTGCTCTTGGCCATCGGCCAGCCTCCTCCTGCTAATAAAATGTCCAACATCAGCATTGGCTGAACTTTTTCCCTTACGAACAATTCTAGCGCAGCGGGGTTTTGGGCATACGAGCCGGGGGGTGAAAATCACAAAGATTTCCGCTATTAAGTTCTGTTTGGCATTAGCCGGCCGCCGAGGCTAATAATATGGCCAACATCACGATTGGCCGGCATCTACACTTGCACAGAGTTCTAGGATAAGACCTTCTTTGTGAATACCTGAATACGAGCCGAGGTGCCTAATTAACAATACTTTTTCTTTCTAAGTGCAGCTTGCCATTGGCCGGCTGCCTTCAGTATGACTATGCCCGACTTCAAGGTTCGGTAACACCTGTTACGAGCAGCTTCGGCGTAAGAACGTTGTCGTGCATACAGGCCGAGTTTATTGTGGACGGGTCAAATGACGAAATATTTTCGTCCGCTGATGTCTGGCAACACTTAATAGTTTATGACCGATATCCCACTGTTCTTGAAAGCCCATTTAGTGTGCGAAGTGCTCTGCGAGCACAATGTCAGGATGAAAAACACACAAGCTACTGTCAGGAACTGTACTCTGGAACCGGTCACTAGGCGATAGCTCTTCGTAAGAACGAGCGGCAGACAATCTCGATAATAAACATTTTATTACAGAAGGTAGTCGGACAATGACAAGCAGTTCTTATGAATTTACGAATTCCGCCAATTAACGCAGCCACTAACCGGTACATTTTTTATAGATACTAGGATTATATTCCTGTTAATCTTTAGAGAAATTAAAAGCCCACTTGAGTAGGAAGTTTTGTGACGCAGTATGTTGCTTTTTACTCAGAAAAGCCGAGCGGTTAGCCATCTCGTGAAAACGGACGGAGAGTAAGTTTGGCCGACAGTTGTGTAGATTCATGTACAGCTCTGTTCGACTGCGACAGAAGGAAAAACAAACACGCATTTCCTTACCCCGTACGGTTAGCTTGAAGGCACATGGTTTCGATTCCAGTCCAGCGTCGTCCTCGGCGACGTACTGAATATCGTGTTCCCCTATGGGAAATTCCCACGGCAGTTCCTTGACGTAAGTTGGGGAAATTAGTTTCACTTTAGCACGCTTAGAATTGTCCACGGCGCACGGCTCGTTCCACTTTACCGGATTTGACAGGGAACTGTGAGGCGCGTTGTTCACTTGCAAGTTTTCAGTGCAGTTCTTGATCACAGGCGGCTCCACGTCTGGAAAGAGTCATCACAGTTTAAGTGAAATTTCGCGACTTGATGCGTCATCGCATCAAGTCGCGCCTGAGCTCATTGTCAGATGACAAGTTTCTGGCGCATCGAAGAACACAAGGGAGATAACAACTCAGAACTATCCAAAGCGCATGCAAGGAATGCTCTTATATTTAAACATGCTGTCTGTAAAAATATATCTTGTTGTTTTTTTCTCTAACATCGAAACTGCTACTAGATGCGGTGTTGAGCTTTCACTACACGCAAGTGTCCGCTCGCAATGAAAATGAAAATGCATTGAGAGCACTAGTCAAGGTATAGCTCAATAAAATTTATAGGAGGTGTTGGGCATGTCAATATGGTTGTTTGAGCAAAGTTGGAGAGAGAGAGAGAAGTCATAAGGGAAAGGCAGGGAAGTTAACCAGGCTGTGCCCGATAGGCTACCCTGCACTGGACAAGGGGAAAAGGGATTGGAAGAGAAGAAGGAAGAAAGAAGTTCACAGATGAACGCTTGCATTAGCAAAGCTATAGAAGTTTGTGGAGCAATCAGTGGTGTTGTGGCTAACTTTTCAAAGCTATGTTACCTGTGCTTCAGAGCTCTATTTGGTGCGCCGTTTCAAAACAACCGAGCATATTGTGGTAAAACATAGTATATATAAACTCTGTTTTCGCAGAAATATGCTGGAGGAAATAGTACTCTGTAAGCGTTCTTGGTGCATTGTAGCAAAAGATCAAATTTGTGCCAATTCTAGTTCCTTAGATTTCTGCTCAAGGATTTAAACATTTACTTGCAGTGAACCACTAACTATATAGCGATGACACTTTTATAGGAATAAGGTGTGCGCTAGACGAAACAGGCCTAGAAATTTTCAGCGTTCTCAGTGTAGATAAGGGGCGGGGGGAGCGGCATAGCAGGTAAATTATACAGTGTCTCTTAGGGAATCATTGAAACGCTTCATCAAGCAGTGAAATGAATTTTAGAACTGTAGTTGTAAGCAAGCAAGGCGTCCCCACGTTGCCGCTAAAATTATACACACGTATACGGGAGAAGCGTCTGCCCCAGTTTGCAGGTGGTAATTTCAGAGCGTTATTGATAACCGGCCGTGACGTCACAGCAACATCACAGGTACCGGCTGGTACGAACGCCTCTAATTTAAGTAGCCTTCTCTCTGTTCTTTCTTTTCGAACCCTGTTTCCCCGATCCCCGTGTAGGGTAGCAAACAGTTAACTCGCATCTGGTCAACCCCCGCCTTTCTTCTCTCTCCCTCTCTCTCTCTCTCTCTCTCTCTCTCTCTCTCTCTCTCTCCCTCTCTACTTGGCTCAGTGCAGCGCAACGAGGTGGTAGTAGCTACATGAGGGCGGGAGCGATTTCCAACAAGAAACGGAAGCCCGCCTCAGCCTGAAAAACACTGCTTCGCTGTAGCTTGGATTCTTGTTCTGTGAGGCGCCATTTCTGTTGCAGACGGTCGCGGCGAATAAAGCGATCAATCCCGCTAGCGACACCAACTCTTAAGTGAGTCATCTCTTGTGGCTGTACCCTGGTGGTCAGGATGTTAGGCACAAGACGCTGAGAGAGGCCAAACTAAAGCCGAATGTTGTTGCAGATTACTTCTTGGATAATGGACAGCAGATGTGCTAACTCATTGCGGAAGTACCAGAGCTGCATTCGTTTACTTGATGCCGTCTCGTTCATATTTTACCACGTATGCTTTACGGCAAATACCCTAGATAAAAGAAATATTCATAATTTCCTGAATATATTTTTTCGCTTTAAGAACATTTCTTGGCTAAGGCATCTTCACAGTTAACATTAAGTAATAATTTTAAAAGGAAACAATTTATTTCTTCATAAACGTCTTATACAACAGCCGAAACGTCCTTAGTCTTTGAAACGATCGAGACGACCGACAGGTAAGGTGATCGTTTCTTCAAGATTGCTCGCAGTTGGTCGACAACAGCCCCGACGAACCTCGGCACGTTATCTTCTGTCCCGCGTCTTTCCACTTTCCATCCTCTAAGCACTTCCGTACGCCATCGACTGCAGTGTTTCTTTCCGTGTCAACCAGCCGCCAGCCTGGTATGCACTCATACCTGGGAATAAAGAACACCACCACTGTGACCTTTCTCTGGAATGGAACAACCGGTCGGCGTTACAAAGTTCGCATTTATTTTGTATCGTATCCACATACATTACAGCTGCTATACTTGCAACTACTATGTAAAGTGTTTGCGTGTGCGTGTGTGTGTGTGTGTGTGTGTGTGTGTCACTTCTTTTTTATTCCTTAAAAAATTGCTGTAGTCTCGTCAATACAGATGAATTAACTGCCAAGACGGACATGATCAAAGAAAAATGAAACAATTCATTCAGCAATTAAACTGAATATAATAATTACCATTGTAGTTACAATATTTACGACACATGTCTATATTGTAAAGGTGAAGGAAATTGTCATAAAAGTCTAATTCCGTGTTTTTACACGTCAATATGCTCATGTAGAGCGAAATACCTGGTGTTTAACATATGTTCTATTTATTGTCATATATAATGCTTCAACGTCATGTACAACGTCTGCTCTATTTCTCGCAAGGCCTGATCAGTTGAATGTTTTTGCCCACAGGTTATTCAAATATTCAAGGAAAGCAAACAGGATTCGCATCTAGCAATGCATTGTTCACCCTGCGTACCTTGAATGTAACAGTCTGGCATTTACACATAGAAAAAAAAGGTAAACAAAACACTCATTATCAGCCATCGAGTGAGAGTCTCAGTACGCCACTTCCATTTCCGTATAACGGCAAGTGCCTCCAACTTACTTGCACACAAAGCCGTAAGGGTTCGTCTTGTTTCTGCAGCGAGAAGGGTCGACTCGCATCTTTTTGTTCACTTTGAGAGGCGGACACGCTACACCTGCGAAAAGAAGAAATAACTGTGTGAAAACAATAAAATAGATGTTTTAATGTTTGTTCCGAGTCCGCTTCCATGCTATTATGCTTGTTTATTGAACGTCTGAACTCTCTATATATAGCGAAAGAGTTTTGAGGCCGAATTCACAAGAACTTCGCATTCGTAAGAGCCCGTAGGTCGGGTGCCTTTGCTAATTATATGTCCGCAGTTACTATTGGCTGGTACTTCTTACGAACTTTTTGAAAGAACGTATTGCGGTCTGCCGGCGTCTTTCACTAATAATACGTTCGCTCTCACGAAGCGGCCGATGCCTGCATTCACTAGTCACACGCCACATTAGCTTACGGATTGTTTTGGGAACACGGACTGAGATAAATTGTTGAACGTCACGCACGCCAACACGTCATCTCTGAATGCAGCGAATGGGTCACGACGGCGTGTCCAGTAAGTAAACGAGTAAGTAAATGAATAAGTAGGTAACCAATGGGTCACTGCTTCCTCTAGCCGGCACCTTTCGTGAAGCCGTAAGTACCTGGCACTGAAATTCGTAATCTTCGACTTACCCTCGCACCTTGGCAGCTCACCAATCCACGTGCCCTTGGTCGAACAGGTAACGGTGGGATTGCCAACGAGGTTGTGGCCCACCGAGCACGTGACCTCACACGTCGTGCCGAACTCGAACGTGTTGCTAGAGCACTGCAGTTTGCCATTGGACGGAGCCCTGAGCGCTGGACACCGGACCTCTGTGCCCAACATACAAAGCCCAGGGTTACGCTGTGAATTGCAAGTGTTAAGGAAGGCGACAATGCTTGAGTTGCCGCTATAGTGCAAGGCATTACGCCTGAGGCGAAGGTTTGCCACATGTG
This sequence comes from Dermacentor andersoni, assembly GCF_023375885.2. Lineage (NCBI taxonomy): Eukaryota > Metazoa > Arthropoda > Arachnida > Ixodida > Ixodidae > Dermacentor > Dermacentor andersoni. The sequence goes on from NC_092817.1 coordinate 81,681,777, forward strand.
ATTCATACTGAAGTACATACATCTGAGACAAAGAAATCGTGGATCGAAATGTTTCTGATATAGCGGTAGCAAATATCGCGGCAAACAACTGCACACTGTGGAGACTACTGGAGAAACTTTGTTCGCAAAGCGCAAGCCTCTCTTTCTGCTTCTTTCTTTCTATATTTTTTTTCTTGTCATTGCTCTTTCTGTTTTTCGTTTCATTCCTTGACCCTATTTCCACTGTGCCGGTTAGCAAACATCACGTGCGTCTGATTGATCTTGCCTTTCCTTCGCCCTTTCCTTTTCTCTCTCTATCTCTCAAGCTTTACTGCAAAAGGTCCGGTGGCATATAGAGTACCATAAGCCAACCTAAAATGCAAACCCCGATCACAGCGCCCTTGCAGTCTCTAAAAGTAACTCGCGCCCGCTTCTCGAAGAGAGCCTAAGCCGCAGTCAAAGGGTGGCCTACAATACCTAAAATGCTCTTCTAGAGTGCGCCAGTGGTTGGTTACTTCGGCTGCGATGTGTTCCAGCAGTTTCTGCGGCTCATCAGGGGGCACTGGAGTTCTTTCGTAGTTTTCCAAGACTACGAGGAGATTGTTTTCAAAATCACCCGAAGCTTCTTAAGCGTGTCAAGGGATCGCAGGCATTGGAGTTCTCGCTGATTGAGGTACAACGTACAAACAAAAGCTAGAGTCCAGCGACGTTTATACTCTGATATGGAGCCTCTCAATGAACTATACGCCAAACACGGACGCCACGCTGAGTACGAGTGAACTGACGCCCGAACATTGCTCCCAATCATTAAGATGTGAGTGCGCAGAGCTTGACGCGCGGTTGCCTGACGACGGCAAGCACTAGCAATGTAACAATGTTTAAAATGCAAGGACACAGGCAAAACGCGTCACAACCGTGAGTCATGCTGCATTTTTTTTTACTTGTGCATCAGTAACGCCAACTCACTGTCGCAGAAGAACTGTCCTCCGGACCACTGCCCGTTCGCCTGGCAGACGCGCGACGTTGCTGACTTGCTGTTCCAGGGTAAGTTTCCAGCCAGCACTTCAGTCATGTTGCACGAATAAGGGCAATGACCTTCGGTGCATTTGAAGTCGCACTCGCTGCCGAAAGTATTTCCGCATGGGTGAGGAAGATTGCTTCCGCCAGGAGGATCGGAGAGCTTCGCGCACTTGATGGCTGCGTGGGACGTTGATTTACATGGTCAATTATCCGTGAGCATTTATATATATATATATATATATATATATATATATATATATATATATATATATATATATATATATATATATATATATATATATATATATGTATATATATATATACACACTGACACTGACACTGACACGTCCGCCGCCAAGGTGTGTGAGTGGTGGCGCTGGCTAACACTCCCAGGGTTTACTAGTACACATAAATACCCAAGAAAGTGGATGGGGAAACAGCGCCGTGGTAGCTCAATTGGTAGAACATCGCACGCGAAATGCGAAGGTTGTGGGTTTGGTTCCCACCTGCTGCAAGTTGTTTTTTCATCCACTTCAATTTCCATTAATTTATCGTTTTTTCATTTCCATTTATTAAGCGCAAGTAATTTCCCCTATGTTGTCCTTGGTGTCAGTGTTTGTTGGCTTCTCATGATATGACTATATATATATATATTTATATATATATGTATGTCTAGCAATCGAAAAAGAGTGGAGAGAGAAATTGGCGCGCTCACACATTTAGGAGCAACTTGTTACGTTTAAACGTAAGGGCATCATCACCATCGCCCCCATCAATATATATATATATATATATATATATATATATATTCCTATCCACGTCACTGCTTTGCATCAAATTCTCTTTGTTGCTCTGCATGAACTTTTCTTTTTATTTTGTTGACTCTGGGTTCTTAACATGCGCTTGCAATTACAGTACCCTTGATGGCCAAATTTCTTGTCCCCTTGATTTATTTCGTCTCCACGCTTTTGAAACAGAACGCACACCCAGCAGAGAACGCATTAAGATTGGTGCGCATCTGGGCCCGAATTCAATTGCTCTTCTTTCTGTTTGTTTGTTCTTCGCAGGTGCCACATTCGCTGTAATGATATGTTTCGGTGAAATCGGTTGGCTAAAATTTTCTCTTACGAACATTTCTAGCGTCAAAGGACTTTGTGGGTGTGTAACAGCGTCAAAGGCAGCGTGAAAAGTATAAGTGGATGTATGACTAGTATGCATCCACTTGACCAGAGTCATCTGGTGTACACCTAGTATTGCAGTATCGTATTGAGCGATGCTTGATAGCCAGCTACCTGGAAAATGCTTCACGCAAGATTTAAATAAATCAACAATAAAAGTGGCAATCTTCTCAAACTCAACTCACCGTGCGAACCGTATCGCCCTCATAGCCGATGAGTAAAGCTCATGCCCTGACCTTCGCTTCAGTCAACCTCGGCTGCACCTGCCACCGGTTAAAGCACGTGTGATTTGCCTTGAAAGAAGTGCTGCAAGCCACGTATTCCTGTACAGAGGTCTTGCTTCCTCAAATATATAAGCCTAACTCTGAGCGCGTGCGCGCGAGCGTGTGTGTGTGTGTGTGTGTGTGTGTGTGTGCGTGTGTACACCCTGAATTCCGGATTAGTTGGTCCGTATTCACCACGACGCAAAAGACACTAGGAATACGATGTTTACTTACGGCTGCACGGCACATTACCACCAGGGTTCCCCTCATAGCCTGCAATGCACGAGCACTGGTCCAAGCTGGTCGCTCCTTCGTCAGGCGTCGCTGAGTGGCCCGGACAAATGTCGCACTTTTTAGATCCAGTCTTGCTCTTGTACGATCCTCGTGGGCAACCTGAACATGTAACCGTTCGTGTCTTACTTTGCTAATTAGCAGTCCAGAGATTGCAGGGAGAAGGATTTCATGAAAAGAATGAGAGGTATGTGGGAAAGGAGGGGGGGGGGCGGAGCTAGGATTCCAGTGTTGCCGCAAATATTCCAACGTTCGTTCATGCATGCCACTCACACATCATCCAGAAACACAAAAGGAATTAAATGTAAAAGGAATAAATGACGTCTCTCACGTTGACATTTGCCGTGCGTCCCTTCGCCTTGATAGCCCGCTTTACAGACGCACTGGTGAGTTCCGCTTCGAGCACCGCATCCGCAGATGGCGTTTGTGTCGCATGCTCTGCCCACCTTGAGGCACTCGGATTGATCCGCCTTGTCCCACTGCGTATCGTGGATGTCTGCGACATAGTGGAGCAAAGTTGCACGAATGCAAACATAGAGAATTCGCGAGAAGTCAAAAAGAGCGGACCGAATACATCGACTCTCCCCTCGTCTGCGCTACTCACTGCTTTGAAGTATGTTCATTCGAAGATAAGCATACGATCAATTTTCTTCGCTTGTTAATGGCGTTCTAGGCTAAATAATCTTGAAAGCAATCTCCAAAATTATCATTTTTTTTCGGTTTTTTTTTGCTTTTTTTACACGTAAGACATTTTTAAAATTGGTCATAAAAGAGGGGTCGCTTGCCAAAACGACACGTAACGAACATATGCTATAGTATCTTTGCTTACATCTTTGCAACCGTACGAGCCACGTGCCTTACTTTGGTATCGTTGTGTAGAGAAAAGAAGTCATTACTCAATCATGCATTTGTCGCGTGTAAACAGATGACGCCGTTGTCGCACCACGCATGACGCGTACATTTAGCCTTGCGCGCGGCATTCAGAAAGGCTTAACTTCGCAGTATACGTTAATCCACCTGAACAGGAGTGGTCGAGCTTGAGCGATCTAAAAGCACCATAGAATATACATTTATAAAACTCAAACCGCTGCTTATCAGGAGGAGTTATAAGGCCCACAGATGTGCAATTTGTCGCAGTAATTTCAGGCTTGCTCGGTTATGGTCCCCCTGCGTTCGACACGTAGTGTCTTTAGAAATGGCGTGAAGAGACTCGGGCAGCAAGACGGAGGGACGTCCAACGCCTTTCGCCTCTGCGGAACGTGTCTGTCCCGATAGGGAGCCCAAGCGTAGGAGTCTGAGGCAAGCGCAAGTGCCCCAGCCATCTAAGAGTGTGGCGGGCCCGAGTGCATGGCACAGTCGCACCAGGGGGGTCATATCATATGGAGGAAGGAAAAAATTCAGGAGAGGCCCTATCTCCTCCGCGCGCTATAGGAGAAAATTGGGGAGGAAGTGACGTCGTAGGTTCTCCTCTTCTAGCTTTTTTTTGTGTTGCTCCGTAGGTTTCGTACCGTGGCAAAGGCGTCGTGTGGGCAGGTTTGCGTTGGTTTCCGTGCTTTGTTGCGCTGTGTTATCTGGACCGGGCTCTCTCCCGGATGTCGCTATGGCCAGGTGGGACTGGAGCAACTAGAGCTCGTGAAATGAACGCGCGTGCAATGCTGTATGCAATGTACCGCGCCACGGCAATGGCAACGGACGAAGGAATATCAAGAGCACCGACTTTTGGCCTAGTTGGTTACGCATAGCAGATCACGGTCAAGCGCGCACGACCAAGGACAGAGTGAAGAGCAGACAACACAGAAGCGCCTGTGTTGTCTGCTCCTCACTTTCTCCTTATTCGCGCTTGACCGTGATCTGCAAAGGAATATCCGGGGGAAATTTTGCCCTCTTCGGCGGAATCATGCAAACGTGCAATCGTAGACCGAAACCAATGCGTTTCAGCATCTATACAATGCACGCCTTGCGGGTCAGTGATTCCTGCTTTTGACAGCGCATGGTGCATTTGCGGCACGTTCAACGTACGTTATTTAAAAATGCATAATCCTGGTTTTGGAACTTCGTGTTCAGTGACAACTTGCGTTTGTGCATATTAAAACACATGTTGCTCAACTGTTGCTTGTTTCTTGCAGTATACTCGCGACAGCACGAACTCATTTAAGCATAGCGCGTTCTAGGTTCATACACACCTGCACAAGTGTGCCACAATACACACGCTGACAGAGCGTTCCGCAGAATATGTGCATTTTGCTGCCCTCGGCACCATATGCCGGCCAGTGGACGCTTCATCTGGGAAGACGGGAAAGAAGCGGCTGCTTTGTCTTATTAAGGAACGAATCTTCGCTACCGTAGGCCTATCTTATCTGTGCACGCGAGAAGCGCAGGGGAGTTAAGTTGAGAGGATGCGCTGCAAGAATGAGCAAGGCTCCACAGAACGTACGCGTGCGAACGCATCAAACGTTCGCACGTAGGCCGGGCCTACGCGCGTACTGTTCTGCGCCGTGCGCCGGCTATCACAAAAATTTGGTTCCGCGAAGCTTCGCTTGCCGTAGGAAGAAGACACCTCAGGCCGCAGTCAATGCATCTAAACGCGGAGTCGGAAATGACGTTTTGCCTCCTCGCCGGCGCGCTGTGGTAGTGATGCGCGGCGACGATTCCTCACGCCACAGGGAGAAAACGTGTTTGTGCTCATAACTTCAGAGGGATCGCAAACCGGTCGGTGTGTCGTGCGTGTCTCCAGTGGGTTCTTGCAGTGCCGTGAGAATGCGTACATTTGTTGTCGTAACGCCAGACACATAGCTCGGGAGTCCGTCTGAGAGCCCCAGGAAGCCAAAGCAGAGAAAAGCAAGTAGAAGGCAGCGATAAAGGTGACCTTTTTTTAAAAGCACGCAAGAACTGGGCAGCGGCCGGTACCTGCGGCTGATAAGAACAGTTCAGTTGGCTGGCCTGATAAATAATGTTTAATTTCATAAAAGCCGGTAAAAGCGGCGGATTCGACCTCACGGCCCCATTCGCGAACTGCATTACGAACGTCTTTCAACATGACTTCGGCAACGGTAATGCAATGAGACATCGCGATTACATCCTTTTGTTTACAAGCACGAGTTCGTGGGATCGAATCCCGGCCACGGCGGCCGCATTTCGATGGAGGCAAAATGCGAAAACACCCGTAGTACTTATATTTAGGTTCACGTTAAAGAACCCCAGGTGATTGAAATTTCCAGAGTCCTCCACTACGGCGTGCCTCATAATCAGAAAGTGGTTTTGGCACATAAAATTCCGCAATTTCTTTTCCTTTTGTTTTGTATTGCTGCGAAGCGCGCGCGTCCCAGCAGCCTGGTTGCGCGCAGTACAGCGTGGTTTTGTGAGAAATGTAAACAAGAGAGGAGAATGGGCCCGACATGATGGCGGAGCACGCCCACTTCCGGCTTCACTTAGCTTCACAAAGAGTGACGTCAGGGCCCCTCCTGAGTTTTTCCTTCCTCCATGGGCTCTATTCTCGACACGCATGGCGGTTGCACGGCCGCCATTATCACAAGACGTTCATTTGAGGGATCGCCAGTCGTTTGTGCGCAGGCGCGAGTAAGAGCGGGCGCAAGCGAGAAAATGTGGGGGCTTTTGTTCTTTGAATATATGACTCTGCCTAGGCACTAGCGAGGAAGTTTCCTAGCGCGTGTTGTGGCCGTTTGTCCCTAGGCGTGCTGGCATTGTGGAGTGGAGTAGAGTTTAAATAGCGCTTATTTAAATAATATTAGTTGACCATTACAAAGCTTCTGCAACATTTTACCCTCTTCATTGCTGCGTTCGTATTGCAATCAAGATGAATGTCATTTCACAACATCAAAGTTTACGAGAACGGCCGCTTTTTGATTTATAAAAAGAAATGTACAAAAGGCGGCACCTTGAAGTTTCCTGACGCGGTGCGTGTAAACAGCGAAGTGAACAAGAGGTGGCAGTGCCAGCGCTTGCGTCGCGCAAGCGGATACCTGTGGGGCGCGCAACGCTATCGGTGATATTCGGCCACTTCCCAGCCAGCCGAGTCACTTGCGTTTCGCGAAATAGCGATAAGGCGGCCTAGAACGTGCGCTCCTCCCCATTGGTCTTGTCGCGTAAGCTGTCTGAAGGTAAAAAAACAAGCATGTTGGCGCCCTATATACGATGACTCATTCCATTTCTCGCAGACACTCATCCTGTCCAATGAAGCGGACGACGTCTTGAAGGCAGCAGACGATGGAAGCGAGATAAACCTTTAACGGGATAATCGTACGCTTTGGGCTAGCTGCTTTATTTTTTGCTAAGGAGGAAATGCGTTTTGCTTTATCAGAAACGTTAGGTTCAGTGCCTTCATTTCAGTTTCCTAGGCAAAACGTCAAGTTTGCGTCAGGTTAGAAAGCAAAAATTGGAGGACGCTTAAGCTTCGCCTTCAAGAGTGGAACGCGATAGCGTTATTTCTGTTATTTCTGCACCCCCTAGGGCTCAAATACTCTCTGGAAAACAAACGGGCCCATTGCGAATAAGAAGCGTGCATGATTGCAAAAGCAGACCATAGGACCCACACTGGCTGTAGCAATTAAGTTAGACATGTAAGCTTTCTAACGCGTGAATAAATGCAACTTGCTTATTTAGTTACGTACCCATTCTTCTATCCCCTATAAACTGGGCCAACCCCAAAGATGGGTGTAATCAACATTGTGCCGATTCCAGGAGACAATGTAGCAGTGAACTGGGCCAACTCGGAAGTAGCGCAATTTTAAAACTTGGCCAATCACGGGGATGGTGCTATGAAGGACTGGGCCGATTCCAGGAGCCAGTGTTAGAGGAAACTGGGCATACCCCACTCCGACTGCCTACCTGACACAACCGACCCGATATATGTATTTCTTTGTTTCTTTCTTTCTTTCTTCTTTTCTTTTTTGTCGGAGGGGGGAGTTACTTTAGTAGGTAGCAGAAAAAAGTTTCCCTTTAGTCTTTTTGTCATCCAGTAATCATTTCAGCTTAAGAGCAAGCTTTATGCTCGGGAGTTCCTATCTAAATGCATGGGAACGGAAAAATCACTTTTCTCGACAACCACTGCACCCATTTTGAGGAGGTTTGGTGCATGTAAAAGAAAATGTTGTATTATAGTGAGTGTGGAAAGCGGATTCCTTATTTTGCAAATTATTTTTTACAGTTCCTACCTAATACAAAAAAATTTTTAAAAAGCTCAGTTATCAAGTTTACAGCTCTGTAATTCAGCAGTGAAAAATACGTCAAAATTCTGTATATTGCATCTAATTAATATCTAAAGTGGATAAAATTGATGTATTATACATCAATGCTATGTATACTGGCACTAATCTGCCAGTCAGGCTTTTGCGAAACCCTCGTCAACGTTGCAAGAATTTTACGTGCGCTGTATATTTACATCCGTACCAGATTTGTCCGCATATGATGCTGTAGCAAATATAATTTATACAGCAGCAATAATTGTTTTTAGTGTAGAGTTAGGTATTTGTAAAGTTCCTGCTTGTATATTCCTCTTTCAAGACAACAAATTTCAGAAATTTTTAGGAAGGTCGACAGCTTGAATCGAAATTCTGCTTCTTAGAGTCCCTAGAATTTAACTTTCTCTCTCAAAAAGCAAAAAGAAAAACATTTATATGAATCAGGCGCTTGCCTAGAAATCATTCCTGCGCTGTGAATGTATTTCTGTGGTATTTTCTGCGCTTTGCCTGTGTTTGAATAAGGTTCCTCATGAGCTAAAGCATTCTCTTTAAAAAGTGAGATACTCCTCCGAAAGAGAGAAAGAGAGATGGGCACTAATCACAGCAGCAGATGTTGGCCTCGCCAAACGCCTGATATGCTACGCTCCAGATTAGTGTGAGCGAATATTCTGCATCTCTGAGCTGACCGGTTTCCGCGAAAAGGTTTGCTAGACTGCCAAATGCACGCAATACTGTACCTTTGCGTAGATCGCTGTTCACCTCTTTGATGTAGGGAAAGCTTGTGAGCATGTAGATGTGTTTGGGGGATGTCGCCACCTCCTCCAGCTCGGCGCGGTTGATGCTGGCGACTCCGACGGCAAATATAATCACGCCGCTGCGCTTCAATTCACGAGCAAAATCGTTGGGCTTGTTCCCGCTGTCTGCTCGTCCATCTGATATCAGTATGATTATTCTGCAAAAGTGAAAGGCGTTAAGCTGGTCGTGCTTCTCGAAAAGCACCTCAAATGTTGGCAAACGTACAAGAAACAACTTTCAAGAATCAACAATAACGGAAGACGTACTTCTAAATTTTGCGCACGATTGCAAAAAAAAAGCACTGTACATCACCCACAGAGCGAAAATTTATTGCAGTGCACAGGAGGTTACAAGGAGACGCTGAGCCAACTGTTAAAGTGGAACTTTTATTACCTGCTTTTCACGGTTTCTTCTGTCCCGGTTGATTGTTTTCTTGCCTAGTAAAGTGCCTAAAACGGTGAAATAAAAGCTGGGTCGACTCCGTAGATAACCCAAAAGTAAGGTGAACAATCCCCGTGATGATGCTATAAAAACTTGGCAAATACACTCTAATCTCATCACGAAGCTAGTGTATATATGAACCAAGGTGCGGGATGCATCACGAGACTTCAGTGCATTGACCGTTGGGGTAGTGGACAGTGCGCCAGGCTCCGAGTTGGCAGTTCGGGGTAAGCGCCGAGTTCGAACGATGTGCATCAGAATTAGAAATACACTCTAATAGTGAATTGGGCCGATCCTGGAGATGGTGTAACCGAAACTATAGGATCATTCAGGAGATGATGCAATAGTGAACGTGGCCGATCCTGGAAATGGTGCTATTGAAAATGGGCAGATTCCAGAGACAGTACAATAGTGAGCTGCGCCAATGCCTCAGATGGTGCAATCAAGCCCAGGTCGATTCCAAGACACATGGTTTTAGTGACCTCAGCCGATCTAGGAGATGGGTGTAATCAAAAATAGGCCCATCACAAATCGAAATTGCCCTAGCCTGAGACACAGTGTAATGGTGATCTAGGCCAGTTTCGGAAATAGTGTAGTCAAGACTGGCCCAGCTCCAGAAATGGCGTAATTAAAACTAGGCCGAAATCAGGAGTCACGGTAAGAGTGAACTGGTCGAATGCCGCAGATTGTGCAGTTGTAAGCTTGGCGGATGCCGGCAATGGTGCAATTGTATACTCGCCCGATCCCGAAGATAGTGATATTTAAACTTGGCGGATTGCGGGAGATATTGTAGCAGTGAACTGGTAGTATCCTGGAGATGGTGTAATCAAGACGGTCAATCCCAGGAGACAGGGTAATAGTAAACTGGGCCAATCTCACAGATGATTGTAATCAACATTATGCCGATTCCGTGAGACAGTGTAGTAGTGAACTGGGCCAACTCGGAGATCCCGCCAATAGCTTAATCAAAACTATGTCGATTGCAGAAGAAAGAATAATAGTGATCTGGGCCAAACTCAGAGATAGCGCAATTGTAAATTGGGTTGATTCCAGAGACAATGCAATTGCTACCTGGGCCAATCCCGTAGATCGCGTAATAAAAACAGTACTGATTGCGTAGATAGTGCAATAGTAAACTGGGCTGATCCCAGAGATATTGTTATCAACTCTGTCGATTCTGGGGTTAGTGCAATTGTAGAGCCGTACCGGAGGTGGTGTATCCTACCGGGCACATTCCAGATACAGGGCAATTGTAAACTGTGCTGATACTGGAACTGAATAGTGTAATAATAAACGTTTTCTGGGTGCATCCCGCAGATAGAGTGTAATCAAAACACAGCAGATTCCAGGAAACAGTCTAATAGTTAACTGTGCTGATCCTTGAGATTGTATAATCAAAGCCGGGCCGATTCCAGGAGAAAAATGTGATAGTGAACGGTGCCTGTAATCAAAGTTATTTAATTCCTGGAAATAGTGTAATAGGAACTGGGCCAATCCGGGAGATAGTGTAATTCTAAATGCGAAAACGGGGGAGGGGGGAGGTAGGAGGGAGCTGGTCGGGCACCGCACGCGTCGGGGTTCATGGATCTTTATTTGGTTTCCCCTGGGTCAAACTGAGTGTGTTGGATCACGTGATCACTTCGCCGCGTGCATCAAGTGGATGCGTCGGGCGCGCGGCTTTCAATCATTTGCGCCCGATTGCGTGATAGCCTGACTGGTTGTGGTGGAAAGCGCAGGATGCGTGCTATAGAGACGTGGTGCTATATGTAACCTCCATACACAAAGCTTGTTTAAGGGGATGATGACAACTCCTTACATTGCGTTGTACTCCTTACGTTGCGTTACATTGCGTTGTATATATATATATATATATATATATATATATATATATATACTAAATTACTAAATATTAACCAGAAATGTAATTGCACCTGCAATTTCACAGCAAGTTTGCGGTGAGTCATGTCATGGTGAGTCAGCGGCATCCGCCAGCTCTGCTAATGTTTGTTGGAGAGTTGGTAAATATTTGAGGCTCTTAATAGCAGACACATTTTGAGGTTCTCACCAGTATGTATACAAGGCTACTCAATTTCAGCCGTTTCACCTTAATATACTTCTTTACGTCTGCAGACCGGTGGTTCTCATTAGAAGATCGTTCTGAAGCTTTTACTCCACTGAGTTTGATCAGTTCTAAAACAGCTGACTCTGCCACGCTGACTCTGCCAGCTGACTCTGCCCCAAAGTGCCGAACCCGCAAGGTCAAGACATGCAAAGACAGTGCAGGTTTTCATTGAAATTTCACTTTAAAAAGGGGGCTCTGTAAAAAACAACAATGAAAATGATATTTCGCCCGTAATGCAAAGCAGTGTCTTCAAAGCGGGCATTGCTCCGTGCGGTATCACTCGAAGCAAGCTTTTGCAGCTGTACGTGAACAATAATAAGGACTTTGTTTATGGAGATGTTGTGCCCGGGGGGTGGAGAAGTGGACAGATACGCCCCCCCCTTTCTCATTCATTCCTTAAACTACCTTTCGATTCTTACCGCTGGCACTGCTTAAATAATTTCACCTCAACACCGGTTTATGGATAAGCTTTAGGGCGTAGCGTCAGGCAATTACATTAGCGAGCGCTCAAATAGGCCAAGCACAGGACTGTCCAGGCGCAGTATTTCTCTTTGTAGCAAAGGGGAAGCAGCTGAGAGATGTAAACGTTCACAAACAATCTGGGGGTCACCGCTAGTGTTTTTTTATACAGGGTGTTTCGTTCACTACCATCATTATCAGCCTATTTCCTGTCCACTGCAGGACGAACACCTCACCCTGCGATATCCAATTACACCTGTTCTGATACAGACTTCTTATTAAAAAGTTATAAGCACATCGAACGTGGCGTTGTTGCAGAATCGTTCATGGGCGATGCAGACATACATTGCCCCTAATTTCGTGAGCTTCAGAAAACTACTTAACAAGAATTCATAAATTGATTTTTTTTATTAATGCCTTGGGAGCAGTTGTTGATATATCAAAGTTGGAAGCAGTCACATTTTAATACACCCCCATTTTTCTTTAATCTCCAAAATCGCACTTAATTCGAGATATTCATCATTGAATCTCTAAGCTCAATCGAGGCAATATCGAAACCGAGTGCGTCCCGCTGCTACGTCACACAGCAAGGAAGTGTGTTAAGAAATTTCAATCATGGCACGTTGCGGCTAATTACAACCCGGCACACAGCCTCACATGCTTTCCAGGCAAAGAGAGAGAAATAGACAAGGAAGTAGGGGAAGGAAGGGAGATTAACTAGACTTTGTCCAGTTTCCAACCCTAAGCAAAGCTTGTCGTATCAGTGCCTGCCGCCACTGGCCGAGACGCTCAGTTTAAAACTTTCTCGTGCTTTTTGTCGCTGGGTGTTTCCGTCTGATGGGAGAGCGGGGTCCCCTTTTCTAAATTTCTAAATATCTAAAATTAGGTGTGACTTTCAAGATTTGAAAAAAAAGATAGGGTGTAGTTAATATGAGTGCCTCCTAATTTGTCATTTAAACAACTTCTCCAATGGTACTAAAAAAGAGTGATGAATTGTTTTTTTGTTAATTGGTCTTGTGAAGCTCACGTCCGTAGCCGAAAGGTGGGTCTGCCTCACCTAGGAACTCCTCTGCAGAAACGCCATGATCGCTGCACTCATCGCTTTTTTATCAAGAATCTCAGCGTACTGGCCGGGAAGCTTTAGCTCCTGGTAACTTTTAATCGATGCGAGCTTGTTCGGCTGTCCTGCCGCAGCTCCGCCCGCAGAGTGGTAGCACTAAAGCGTATACCGCGCACTCTAATGTGACGATCATGTGTTGGGCCGATCTGTTTTAGGTTCAGAATCAAAACTTTACATTAAATGATCAGTAATGTTACAGGCATCTAATTTGCAGACAAAGGTTCCCACATTTAAACACTGTATCCGGCACCCTAGCTTCAATCTAGCTGCGCAATTCTCTCTGCTAATACTTCCCTTGCTCGGTGCATGCCATAACGGTTATCGCTGCAAAACGCACCCACGCATCATGGATACGCTCGAACGCAGCGCGAAGCGCGAGCTCCTGCTCCTTACCACATTCGAAGGGGGACACGCTCTGACGGTTTGCTTTCTAATATACGTCAAACGTTGGCAGTAAGTTGCGAGATGAACCGAGAAGGAACTGCTTGAGTTGGCAATCACTGCAAGAGGCATTCATAAGAATGGTCGCGCCATTACACTCTATCACGCGCGCGAATGGGCGAAGAAGATCAGAAATTTGGAAACGGGAAATTAAGTAGTTCTCCGTGTTTATGAAACATGTGTTCGACTTGAGCTTCGTCGACGATCCAACGAAAGACAGTTAGGTCTTATGCGTGCAACGGCTGAGCCTTTGCGGCAGAATGTAGCTGATGCGCGCTGCAATACCTAGACGTGAAATATTTTCCGTCCTCTTCTGTCCTGCGTGTGATTAGTATCGGTAGCGTTCAGTGACAATAAGCCATGGAAGAGCCCGCGAAAGCTTGCTTTGGTAATACGATATCCTCTCACCGCATGTGCGTCTTCCCTGAAATCGATACGGCCAGGCAGTGTATAATTATCCAAGCCACGAATGAATATAACCACTCTCTGATTCTCGTGTCGCTCATGGACAAGCGAGACGAGCATGTCAAGCAACTATAGCACATAGCATCATACTGAAGCTCAAACATTCTCACTTGTGAACACCAAGACGGCCCTGTTGCAGCAGACTGTTGGCGAGCTTAAGCGCCTCCCTAGTCATGGTGCCGCCTCCCCTATAACCAATCGTGTTGAGCTCATGTAGGAAGCTGCACATGCCGCCGCCGCCGTCGGAGATGTGGTTGATGTGAAGCTTGTTGTCGCTGCCGTAGGTGACCACCGCGAGCCGGGAAAAGTCCGGCGACACCGTTACCAACCGCGCCGTCATCTCTGCGAAATTCCTTTCTGCCGGGAAGTTATCCTCACCGATGCTGCCGGACTCGTCGAGCACAAAGACGATGTCGTTTCTCGTTCTAGCGTACTGCTCTAGCGTACTCACGAAGCTCTGCAAGTCCTTCTGGAGCAGCAGACACCTCACGACCGATGTCGTGGCGAGTGACAGCAGCACCAGTACGGTCACAAGAACATGCTGGGCTTCGAGCGGAGACGAGAGACGTCGACCACGCATCGCGACTGTCCAGATGCCACTGACGTCGTAGGCATTCTGCCGTGCGAAGCGTCGCTTGCGCGGCGCCGCGTCTCTCTTATCAGAAATCTTTTAACCGAGAAGAGTCGCGAAACGCGGCATCAAAGTACAGCCGTTGGCAGTGGGTCTTCCCTGCCGTTCTTTTTTTTTTTTGCTTTTCTTTTAAAGAGGCAACAAGATCTAGATCTGGCACCCTCGGTCCGCCTGCCTTGTAAAGCTGGAAACGGTCAGTACTTATTTCGCAAATTGCGTCTTGTGCATGTAACCTCTTACCGAATCCGTGAAGTGCCGTGAAAGCCAACTCAAAAGGAGAACTAGAAGCAGGGCTCCTTAACAGACCGCCTACGATATCCCTCCGCGCGACGCCGAAAAAGATGGAGGCTTCATGGAAGAAAGTACAGACGGCTTCCATTAATTCGACCGTGGCGGTGCCAATGTAAGTGATATAATTACCCGACGGATCGAATTAGACAACATGCAGAAAAAACGTCCTAACACACCGCTGATTCATTTACCAGCATTTGCTCGAGTCTAACACGCCCCCAATAGAAAAGTGCGCCCACTTCCTACGTGTCCAAAGTAGAAAACTAACGTAGAAATTAAAGCTCCAGAGCAATGTAGAAATCTCACGCGCACCCAATTTTTTTTTAATGACGGCCGGTTTTTTAAAGTCAGCTTCGCCGCAGAATTTTATTGTGAGCTTTGCCGCATTACAGTAATCTTATGTGGTAAAGCGTACGAACGCCGTGATAGCGCTTTTGTTTCGCTTCCGATTGCACCGCGCTGGCAATTTTCGATCGAATTTCCTTGGAAAACAAAAGGAACGTGTTATAATTGGGTAAATACCGCAATCAGGCATTGTTATCTGCCGTTATTGCTTTGAAATCTTTCTAGGGCGGGCCGAAAATGAGCGTTTTCGACGGGAGATGACGTGTTTTCAACGCATTCCCTTTTCCCTAAGTTCCGCCAAGACAAACTCTGCACCACTGAGCCCACGTGGACGTGAACCCACCAATGATCACTAAAGGGATCGTTGGTGGGTTCACCATTGGGGTCGCTATTGGGGTCGCTATTGGGGTCACCATAGAGGCAGGGCGCGCGCGTGCTGACTTGTCAAGTTCGAATGATCTGCCTAATTCCAATTTCAGGATCGATATAGGGAACGTTTTGGCCCATAGAAACTCATGGGGGCAAGCCGGAACTTTTGGTCTGGATCGAATTAAACGAAAAATTGAAGTAACCGTAGTCAAATTAACAGCAGTCTACTGTATTAGTAGCGTACAACAAGCCCGCACTCTCCCCTCTAAGAACGCACAACCCGTTCTCTTTTCTGATTAGCTGCCACTTCACGGAGTTGCTAATTCGGCTTTCCACGAATGGCTGGTAGTAGCACACAGCGAGGCGATGCTCGAATATGCCGTTCAGACTGACTTTGATGTAACTTCTCATTTGATATAGCTGAACAGACCAGCCCTGCCGTCTTCACAATGCGGACGTCTACCGCTACAGATCTTTATTCCAGCCATGCATCTGCCAAACTCCTGTTCAAAATCTGACAACTCTCGTCGTGTGTTCACTTGCTGCGAGGTGCTTGGGCTTCAGGGGCATTCTGTTCTGCTAGCTTTTGCCACCATAGTCCAGTGGCCAACATGGCGCAGGGCGTTGAGATTCTTTGTGAAAATGTCTCTATAGTATTCTCTCACCTTGAACCCTCACACAATATATAGCGGGAAAACCGGACGCTTTTTCGGTATAGAACCTCCTCTCCCCTTTTCTTTCTCTATTTCTGTGTTGGTCTGAGTGAATTTGGCGTTCGTCACACTTCCCTTTAATGAAAGGCAGGTTTTCTACAATATGGGCAGGAAAACGCAGGTATACAAAACAAATGGCGAAGGCTGGTTTGTACGTACAAAGCGTGCCTATATAAGTCACGACTGCCGTAACTAAACGAATGAAAAACATAAAAGAATGAGCTGGCATTCGACGACAGCGACGAACATGGCACGACTGCTCATGTTCATAGTTCATGCGAAAATTGATATAGGGAACAGTAGCACTGCGACTGTTCAGCTACTATGAGAGTGATGGCTGTAATACTTGAATTTATCTAATCTCTGCGCTTTTGTGACTTCAAACATTTTTGTCGTATTATTTGGTCCGCTTCATCTATCTATATTTCCCTGTGTGCATTTTCCTAAACGCATGAAGGGCGTAACATTCTTCGCACATGCTTGATGATTGCGAATTGGGTCACTTGGATCACAAATACTTCGTTGAAGAAACTCAATTTGCAAACTCTCAACGCCAAATCCATGTGCTACCCATCGTTCCCATGTTGGCTGAACAGCATGCCATACTTGCAGATTCGCAGTTCTCGTAGACGCTAGCACCAGAGTTCCCTATAGTACTGTACGTTCAGCTGCACAGTATGTACCCATGGAGGATAGAATAGTGGGGGTTGACAAGCAGTTTTCTTCGACTAATTTGCATTGTTTGAATATTCTATTCTATTCGCTACCCTTGCCATAAGAAAATGTAATGATGATGAACAAGAGGGCGCCACTAAAGCTGGCTGAAGTATCCTTAACACATGTCGCTTTAAAACAGGTTGGTCGAAGACAGTGAGAATCAAGGGTCTCGAATGTAAAAACGCGAAGCAAACTCTGAATGTCGTCTATTTTGCCATTTGTCGGTTTTCATTCTCTAGAGGAACATGTTGTAGGCATTTTGGTTAACAACACACCACACCCCCCAGTATACGGCCACAAAAAAAAAAAAAAGTGCTCACGTTCTTGCTTATATGCGTGTTATTTGCCCTCGGCTTCCTTACTCAACTATATAGGGATTCTGTTTGTTCGGTTCGCTTGCTCCTGGAATAAATCGGTTGCTAGGACTCAGTGCTATAGTGACCGTTGTTTACTATGCATAATCCCGTGTGACGAGGCATACCCCCGTATTCGAGGACCTTCCTCGAATCGACAATTCACTGACTTCACCTCGACTCAAGAAAGTGCATGGCCGCGCAGTCCCCACACTGAAGCGGAAATTGCGCATCGATGTAGTCAGCGTCTGCCTAAATGTGCTGCAGTTAAAGTGTGCTTCTCAAAGAAAACCTCGTGATTGAAATTAACAGGGTAGTTTCAATAAAGCGCAGTGTCTTCTTGACTTTTTTGGCACAGCCCGGCACCACTTGACAGAGTAGAAGAGGAGTCTTGAATCTAAACCCCTTTGTGAATACAGAGTGTCGCGTTGCGCCGAGTGGTGCGTCTGATACGACTTATTCGAAACTTTAGGGGAAAAGTAGTGCGCCCTTTGCATAATGCCGACAACCCTGTACGCGCATTCGGTTCCCATTAACATCGTGAAGTATAGACGCGTGGACGAGCGCAGGCCGCACACAGTAAGTTTGTGGGCCACGCGTGGTCTGCTACAAGTCTCGGTGACATTTCCACGGCGTTCTGACGTAGTGTGCTCGTCGAATGACGTGGCTCTGCCAAGGCAAACTTGGTTATTCGCGATGGCGTAAGTTTATTGTCTTGGTAAATGCTTCAGAGTAATTGCCCCACGAACGCGCCTTTGAATGGTATAGAAAAGATGGCGACGATAAGGGGAGCCCTTGGCAACAGGGGCGACAACTTTTGTCGTGTCTTACGTCATTCCCAATTCCGTCAGCACAGACTATACAGCAAGAAGAGCGATGTAAACCGAGAAGGCACGGCATGCATGCTGAGACATCTTGTGTACTAGTGTATAGCAGTCATGCGTGACCCAAGTAGATGTGGTTTCGCAAATGCTACAGTGTATTTGGCCATGGGATTGACTGCTGCTTGTCGTCGTAGCCGCTACACTGCATTTGAGTCGGTAAACGTGACTGCTGTCGCCTACGCGGTTTTAGGCCAGTGACAGAGTTCATTATTTACGGTGATGCTGTAGCTCACGCGGGTAAAAAATGAATAAATATGGATGTGTGCGCCTTACACAATCTATTAATACACTCAGTGACAGGTGAATCAAAACTAATGCACCTGACTGTCATGATCTGTGTGAAGTACGGACGAATGGTAGACACGGCCACCAAGCGACCGAGTTCACTGGTGAAGTCGGCACAGTGAACACCGCATTGAATTTTGCGCACTAAAGTATAGGCCTTAGGCCGAAACTGTGCACGTAGTCATATACCGCTTGCATCGCAGCACACAAATGTTTGTCGGCATGTCAAATTTCAATGAAGGAACGCTGGAGAAACAGCACAAAACCTAAACGACTGCGGTAGGTCAGGCAACGACCGCCTATACTAAAGCGTACCCGTATCTATCCCTCACAATGGCGGCCGAATACCAGCGCCGCCGGACAGCAACGCAGGGATATCGGACGCCTGTATAAAGCGGTGCTTCTAAGTCTGACCCGGGTTTATGGACGCACTGGTGGTCTCCTAGAAAAAAATGAATACAATCCGGTGGCAGTTGACGACCGCTGGTGTCAATATAAGACGTCGACAGGGACGAATTCAGATTAGACTGATTCGATTGACATCAGATTAGACTGATAAATTACCGTTTGAACACACAATTTTTGTTAATTTCGCGATAAGATGATGATTAGTAAGAGGAAAGATGGAGGTCAAACTTCCTTTCCTTTTTTTTTAATTTCGCGACGAAACTCTAGCGCAGTTACATATCAATGCGACGTCACGGATTTCAAAGTATTTTCGCGCATTTGGCTAGATGTGGCACAGTAAACGTTCTAGAAACTCGTTAAGTTGTGTCCTTGGAATCTTCCGAATACAATGCACTTCATCTTTACAGGTTAAGGGTAGCTAGGGCCGAGCAGACACAGCCAAAATCTGTGACGTCAGGATGAGTCGATGTGAGAACTTCTATAGAGAGAACTTCTATCGACCTGCCTCAAGCTTTTGCGTATTGTCTTGTTTACAAAGCCCCCTCCTGTATTAAGGGCGTTTTTCTTGGTTTTTGTTTTGCTGGTAATTTACGAATACAGCTCCACTTATTTCTCTCGCCTGGGGCAGATAATGTAATTCCAGTCCTTGTGCTAGATTATTCAGAGAGGCGGACATTACTTGCATTAAATATCGATCACGGAAGTCATTATTTAGCTTCTTAAATAATTACTTTTCGGCAGATATTGCAATTTACTAACGGTACGTATATCCGATGAGGTTGCAAGACGTATCCCCTTGAAATGAATTTACAGAATGACAGCAGTTTGGAGATGTGCGCCAGGAAGCTCACTGTAAAAAATGCACTGTTTGTCCACTTACTTTTTGTAACAACACGCTCATTTATGCATTCAAGGCCAAAAGTAACTGGAACGCCAATGATTTTCGCCCCACATTTTGGGAAATAACATATCGAAACTGCTTCATCCTGGAGATTCATTTTAAGTGGATATGTCTTGCAAGCTCACCGGGCTGCAATTCGTAATTCGCAAGATGTGCCGTAAAGTAATTAAGAAGTGAATATGTGAATGCTTCCTTTTAATTTGTTAAATGTGGGTTTCGACCTCTCGTGCTGGTAATGTCCGTCTCTTCGAATATACCATCTCAAGGACAAAAATTGTGCTATCAGCCACAGGCGATGCTTAAAAATCCTGGAAAATTTCAAAATGATCCCCCCTATATCTCAAAGCTAGACGTCTCCTTTGCCAAGCGCACTACTGTGTAAAGAAATTTTTACTCAACGTGAGTCCCTCAAACTGTGCGTGCCATAGATTAAGGTTTCTGTTTTCGATGCAGGGACAACTCGGTCTAGCCAAAACGTGGAATCTCCTCCGATATCTTATGGACCCGGATAAGAGTAAATCCGAGCAGAGGAAATGCCTCAATAAGATCACTCACCAATACCAGGGTACGAACGACGAGCTCCTAACAAAGTTCGAAACCCGGCACATAGGCACAAATGCCCAAATCCCCCAGAAGCCATACACTGGTCCGGAGAATCTTAACCTAGATTCACCCATCCTAGAGGCTGAAGTACGAGCCGTCTTGCTGAAACTCCGAACTAAATCTGCACCAGGCCTCGATGGCATAACAAATAAGACCCTCCGAAATCTAGACGACGTATCTATCACTGCCCTAACAGAGTACTTCAACAGCTGTTGGGAAACAGGTTCTATCCCCTCGCAGTGGAAGCATGCACAAATAATATTCATACCTAAACATGGTAAGCGACTACAGCTCGAGAATTTACGCCCGATCTCTCTGACCTCATGCGTAGGAAAACTCATGGAGCACGTTATACTTAACCGCCTCCACAATTTTGCGGAGGACAACAACTTATCCCCGAACTCCATAATTGGCTTTCTTCCAAAACTTTCCACGCAAGACATCATGCTTTAGCTTAAACATGAAGGTCTGGACCACATACCCAAGAAGGATACCCGGGCTGTCCTGGGCCTTGATCTTACAAAGGCCTTTGACAACGTAGCGCATCAGGCTGTACTAGAGAATCTGCAGTACCTAGGTGTGGACCCGAGGACCTACAACTACATCAAAGATTTCCTCAACCACCGCACAGCGGAACTAAGAATAGTAGAACTACAATCGGACAAGATCCCTCTTGGAAGTCGTGGAACACCGCAGGGATCAGTCTTATCCCCCTTCCTCTTTGATTTAGCGATGATCCGATTACCGGAACAACTTAATCAGATTCCAGGTCTACACCATAGTCTGTATGCCGACGACATCACCCTGTGGGTGGTTAAAGGTAGCGATGGAGATATAGAAACCACGCTGCAACAAGCTGTAGACACGGTTGAAGAGTACGTTACCGACAAAGGCCTCGCCTGCTCCCCGCAAAAATCAGAACTCTTCCTACTCAGAGCCCCTACAAACCGCAAATACGACACTGCGCCACCCCCAGAAATCACTGTGCGAGCCGGAGGAGGGGCGATACCGGTGGTGACCACCATCCGTGTACTAGGCCTCTTCATGCAAGCTCACGGGCGCAACGACAACACAATTCATAAACTGGAAGCATGCGTTCAGCAGACGATGCGACTCATTTCAAGAATTGCCAACCGACACTCTGGCATGCAAGAAGCCAACCTCATTAGGTTGGTACAAGCCATCGTTCTCAGCCGCATCACCTACATCACCCCGTACCTCTGCCTCAAAGCGGCTGAGAGAGAGAGAAAATAGAGGGAATTATCTGGAAGGCCTATAAACAGGCTCTTGGGCTACCTATAAGAATGGCCAACGCTAAATTGCTAGCCCTAGGTGTGCACAACAACCTCGATGAACTTGTAGAAGCGCACTTTATATCTCAATACGAAGGGCTAGCTCAGAGTGCCGCCGGGCGAAACATCCTCCAGAATCTCGGCATCAACTACGAGTCGATGCAAAGCATTGAAGTAGACATTCCTCACGACCAGAGGCGCCATCTCAACATTAGTCCGCTCCCTAAAAACATGCACACCGAATTCCACAAGGAAAGGAGGGCCGAGTGGTCCAAAGCCCTACATCAGAAATTCCACGCCTTCAAGACGTAGTCTATGTCGACGCAGCAGAATACATAGAATGCAACTGTATGTCCCTTGCAGTGGTGGACTCCTCAGGTCAAATACGCGCTGGTGGTTCAATTCGCACCAGAAGCTCCGAAACAGCGGAAGAGGCGGCTATCGCTCTGGCAATAGCCTTCAAACATTGTCGTTACATTATTAGCGATTCCAGAGCAGCAGTACGCAATCTTGCGAAAGGTCGGGTCTCGGCTCCCGTAAACACATAGTAGACACCAACCAGCACCCACGACCAATCCAGATCATTTAGGCACCAGCACACTCCTCCCTACTCGGCAACGATGCCGCCCACACCGCCGCTCGAAGACTCGCCAACCGAGCACCCGGACGGCTCACGCTAGGATCAGAGAGGGTTCGCATGGTCAGTTACCAGGAAATAACTCAGCACTACAGGTTAGCCAGGGCAGTGTACCCGCCAGCACACAAATCGCTGAACAAGCGACAAGAAGTACCTTGGAGACGACTTCAGACGAACACTTACCCCAACCCCGTAGCCTATCATCACTACTACCCGGGCCAATACCCTAATACATGTAAGCATTGCAAGCAAAAAGCGGATCTATTCCATATTATGTGGTCGTGCCCAGCAGGAAATCACACCCAAATCACGAAATAAGTAATACTGAGCAGTGGGAGGACGTGTTGCTCAGCTCCTACTCTGACCTGCAGGCCAAGGTCATCGAGAGAGCTGAAGAAGCCGCCCGGGCCCAGGGGCTCGTGGCTGCCTAACAACAAGGTCATCCATCAATACCTTGCTTTCAAATAAAGTTTTTACTCACTCACTCACTCTCGATGTCGGCAAACCCATAGAGATTGTGTAATGCCCCTAATTATGCGTAACTACTTAAAATTCATAGCACTGTTATCTTTTTCGGTGCGCCCATGGTTGTTTAAAGAGCACAACTTGTCTATAGGAACATGCGATTCAGCTGCGGGCCCAACGAATCCTCCATATCCCTTTTTACGAGTTATTTGGGCCAGTGAGCTTGCGCTGCGCTGTTGCCGCTTCTTGATAAGCTGGGCTCCATTGCAAAAACAAGTTTCGTTTTATGTGTCTCGCTAAACCCGAGATGCGACATGCGCAACGCTGTGAATTCATCGTCCCGTCCTTTGCCTCTCTCTTTGAGAGATAAGAGCAAAAGCGGAAGTTTCTGACGCCTGTCGAGGCGCCGCTCTTGCTGATGTGTCCGTCCTGCGCGAGCTCTGCATAATTTGCGGTTTAGTAAAGTACGAGGCTAGTTTACGCATAACTGTCAACGTTTTTGACACTGAAATCTCTGTTTTCAATTCAAGGTAAATGTTATGGTTCGTCATTTCGTTCCGTCAAATCGTTTCGTCATCACGCCGATCACAATAATAAAAAGCAGGCTCCCAAACACCGGGCAATAAGCAAAAGAAAGAGATGGAAGTCATAAGGGAAAGGGATTGGAAAGGCATAAGGGAAAGGGGATTGGAAGAGGAAAAGGAAGAGATTCTTTCCGCCCTGTCAGTCTGACAAGTTGCCTGTGTAAACTTAGGTAAAAAAATGATAGACGCCATGCTGCAGTGGTGGACAGAATGCACCAACGCACTACCCGAAAACATGGCGGGCTTCCGCAGGCGCCGGTGTACGATACATGCTTTTTTAGATTTTGTTACATACGCAAATCGTTAGAGGAGCTGTGGAAGAATGACTATTGCAGTGTTTCTAGGCATAAAGCGCCACACAGCCACCCACACTCACTTACTCCATGGTTTAATTCACTTGGCCATAGTTGGCCGAACACTGAGATGGACTGCGGATTTCTTAAGAGACAGGAAAATCTTTATTAAAACTGCTGATGGCAAAAGCACAGAGCATAATGTGAATCAAGGCGTTCCGCAGGGTAGTGCACTCAGTCCATCTCTATTTAACTGTGTTATGGCTTTCACTATTCACTATATGCAGACGACTTGTGCATATGGGCATATGACTCGAGTACTCAAGCCGTTCAGCAAAAGCTACAAGCTGGCCTAACACTAAATATTGATGTTTTTTTAAAAAGCAGAGGTACGATTATTTCACATGAGAAGACTGCTGTACTTCCTTTTACGAGGAAATGCCTCAAAAGATTCCAGCTTGTGCTAGACTCTCAGCGTCTGCAACTTGTGCGACAATACAAGTTCTTGGGTATTATCATAAACAGACGGGTATCATGGACTCCGCAAATAAAAGCATTAGAGGAGAAAGTGAACTCCCTAATAAACATTCTCCGTTGATTTGCTGGATGGAGATGGGGTACTTCAACCTCTTCCTTATTGCGCATTCACTCGGCAATCATTAGACAAAGCACAGCATACTCTGCTCCGGTGCTACATGGAATATCCTGTAATCTAGAGTAAACCATTCAAATATTGCAGGCCAGAAGCCTTCGCATATGTATTGGTGTTCCGCGTGTATCTGCCAGTGCTTTGGTAATTGCCGAGTCCCGCCGGCAATTACCAATTGTCGTCACTTTTTTCGTTTGGCAACAACACACTAATCATCCACTATGCCAAGACCTTCAGAATATAATCACGGCACGCATACATAAAGAAATGCGGCGGTGCAAAAACTTACTGCCTGCTTACGAAGACGGGCCTTTTTGCGCAACTCATCCCCCATGGCGCCTAGTAATTCCATAAATAGTCCCTTCAATTCCTGGAGTAGGTCGCAAATGTGATATGCCAGTAGTGATGATAAAGCGACTAACTTTATCACATCTTTACACTAAGTATGTAGATCGCTTTTACGTGTATACCGATGAATCAAGCTGGACACAAAGATCAACATCTGCGTTTTACATACCGGCATACCAAGAAAAAAGAGCTTATCAGCTTTGCCACTTTACAACGTCCACAACTGCAGAACCTTACGCAATACTTTCTGCTTTACGTTACATATGCTAGCAGTCCGCACCACTTTGTTTGGGTAATTGGGTAACTCAGAGGTACTCACAAGCGTCATTGCTCTGCCTAAAATAAATCAGCTTAAGAAAAGCAAGCAGCGCATTGACATACGAAATAAAGAAGACATACGCCGTAGTGAAATATCTATGACACGACATAACTTTCCAGTGGGTACCAAGTCACTGTGAAATCATGTGAAATGTAACAGCTGATCACATGGCACCTGCAGCACATCAAAGGATGAAATCTCACTACTTCCTCTCGCGGCGAGCGATGCGCAACGTCTACTGAACAAACTACGCGGTAGATCGTCCAAGGAAACTTGGTTCCTAAATGATGCGCAGAACTCTCAATCATATAATATAGATCCTGGAATAGAATTCAATATTCCGTTTAAAGTTAGTCGATCTGTTGAAACAACAGTTCATTGGCTTAGACTAGCCACTGCCTATACTGAAAGCTTCCTGTATAGGATAAGAAAAACTAACAGTGCTACATGATCATGTGAAGATGCTGAAGAAGACATAGCATCTTCTGCACTGTAAAAGTCACGAATCTCCCCACAAGAATCTCTCGTACGAACTACATGGCTTGAATACACGGCCACGGTCCTTAGGAAAAATCTTAGGGTCCACGGCCAACAGAAAAACTTCAAACCATCGCTGCGCCCACCTTAGTACAATTTTTGGAGGAATCAAAAATATCACAAAAATATTGCCATACAATAGCTATAGCTCACATTGTTAATATTAACAGGCACCCTTAATTACACGTTCATTGTGTCTTCGTGTTCATGAAGCATTTGCATTTGTTGCATTTAGAGAGCGTCATTCAAGTGCCCAACATCTTCTGTGTGGATATATTGGTTTTATGAACATTTATGCTATGTGAACTCATGTGTTGCGTGTGAACATTTCGGTTTTGTGAGTATTTATGCTATGCGAACGCTTCTGTTGCGCGAACATTTATTTATATTGCAGTACTGAGACTTAGTACGTGAATGTTCGTTCATGTGTTTATTTGTCCAGTTTGGTGATTGTTGACAACTTCCCGACGATAACTATCACGTAAGAAAAGAGCAGTAGCCGGCGCCACACATAGGCTTTAACCTCTCCTTAAATACATTTAATAAAGAAGAGAGCAGTTCAGATCTTGCACAGTTACACACGCAAGTGTTGATCGTCACAGTCAATCACAGGGGGTCATACAGGCTGGCGCGTTTCAAGAAACGCAGCAGCGCCTTTGTGGTCTTGCGCATAGCAAACAAACTAGCCCACGGATTCAAGATCTACTACTCTGTGAAGGGCTGTCGTCTAAGTGCCCCAAACTCTCCTGAAGGGCTCTCCTCTCACCTTCGTGTGGGGGGCAGTCACACGGGAGATGTTTTGTCGTTTCTTCAACACTACATGTGCTCCAACTGGCATGGTCCGCAATTCAAATTAGGAATGAGTAGACATTTGTGAAAAGGACTATTCGCAGGCGGCTTAGTAACCTTTCTTCCCGTCGGTTAAAGCCGGGTTAAAGTTGTAATCTCATATGGGGTCCATGGCATATAGGCGCAGGTTGGTGAACTCCGGCGTATTTCATTTTCTTAGAGTAATAATATGGGCTAGACCGCTGAGGTGCCTCGCTGCATTCGTTCTCGACAATCGTATCGAGGTGCTTTCACATTCACCACGTGCCTCGCAGGCAGCTTTGTCGGCACCTTCCTTGCCAGCGATGTTACAGTGCCCAGGTAGCCACTGAAATACAATGTCGCGGTCTCTGTCCACTTCTTGATGGTAGCGTAATCGTATCTCCGCTACCAATTGTTCATGTGGGTAACGACCCAGAGCTGATAAGAGGGATTGCAGGGCTGCCCTTGAGTCACAGAATACAGTCCATATCATAAGAAGCCAACAAACACTGACACCAAGGACAACACAGGAGAAATTACGTGCGCTTAATAGAAAAAATAAACAAACGATAAATTAATGTAAATTAAAGTGGACGAAACAACAACTTGCCGCAGGTGGGAACCGAACCCACAACCTTCGCATTTCTCGTGCGATGCTCTACCAATTGAGCTACCGCGGCGCAGTTTCCCCATCCGCTTTCTTGGGTATTTACGCATAATACGAAGGTTGTGTGTTCGGTTCCCACCTGCGGCAAGTTGTTTTTTCATCCACTTTATTTTCCATTAATTTATCGTTAATTAATGTATCCCTCGTGCATTTTCGGCACAAACATAATGTACTGCCAACATACCGGTGACTTGTCTTCACTAAACAGTGAACTATAGTATCGTTGCATTTTCTTGCTTACTGTCTTTTTTTTGTTCGTTTAATTTCCACGAAGGAGTACAGTGCATGGTTGTCTACACTTTATTCCAGAAATTTTTACGCTAGTCCATTTCTGGTAATTTTTGCGAAAGCTTAATGATTTTTATGTCTCCGTGTTAGTATTATCCGCTTCCTTTCTTCCTTGTTTCGAACAGTTGAAGAAGGAGAGGTAAGCGCACATGTATAATATGACACGCTATTTGCAGAGCCAGGCATTACTTGCACGAGAAATAAAAATGCGGAATTGCATAATTA
The DNA here is from genome assembly GCF_023375885.2 of Dermacentor andersoni. Classification (NCBI taxonomy): domain Eukaryota; kingdom Metazoa; phylum Arthropoda; class Arachnida; order Ixodida; family Ixodidae; genus Dermacentor; species Dermacentor andersoni. Next base: position 81,709,163 of record NC_092817.1, read on the forward strand.
ACAAAATTTGAATAATAAATTGTTTTTGACTAATTAGCTTACGCCAGGTACTTCAAATTGCAAATTGTAGCCGGTGAGTTCGGAATTGCATCTCGAGCTGGCACCAGTTTCGATATATTCACTTCCAAAGGGGGCGAAGAAATACTTTAGCATTCCACTAAATTTAGTACTTAGATGTGTAAAACAGCGTTTTCTTTAAAAAGTCAGTGGGACAACAGTGCATTTTTACCGCAAGCTACATGGCGCATATCTCGAAACCGCAGGGCCATCCTCAAAATTCATTTTATGTCGATATGCGCTGCAACTTCACCGGCTACTAATTCGGACATTGCAATATGTGCCGTATTGTACATAATTAAGAGCATAATTAGCTAAATTTTGTTAATTGGTTGGTTATGCGCTTTGATTTTTCGGAAAAGTAAAACGTCCGCTTCTTCGATAAATCCAGTTCATATAGATTAGAATTATGCTACCTTCCATAAGCGATCTAGCTCTTCTTTCGGCGCTCCTTGGTACACCCTGGGGATGGAAAGGTTGGTGGCAGTGGTTTGCGGGTTAGCTGAACCATGTAGCTTCATCTGAAGTTCTTGGAGTAGCTGATCCTCTGTGCCGCCATAGTTGTGGATTAGTCGATTAAGGGCGAGCTACCAACAGCTGGGAAACACTCGGAGGTAACCATGGTACCCAAGCCAAACAAACTCATCTCCATCGCAAATCTCCGCCCCATCTCCCTTACGTCCTGCGCCGGGAAACTGTTTGAACACATGGTCAACGAGCGGCTCACCACACATCTCGAGGAAAACGATCGCTATCCGCACACCATGTTCGGCTTCCGCCAGATGCTCTCCACGCAGGACGTCCTCTTCCAGCTAAAGAAAGATATTCTTGACCATTTGAGCAAACACAGTAAGTCCTCCATTCTAGCTCTAGACGTAAAGAGCGCTTTTGATAACATGAGTCATGAAGCCATTCTCCGCAACCTAGAAGATATCGGCCACGGTGCCAAAACATACGCCTACGTGCGTGCTTTCCTCACCAACCGTACGGCCACGGTGGGCATTGCCAACCTCCGGAGCAAGACATTTCACCTCCCTAACAGGGGTACGCCACAAGGTTCGGTAGGCTCGTCACTCCCCTTCAACGTAGCCCTCCTCAAACTTCCCCGCCTCCTAGACACCGTCCCAGGGATATTCCATGCTCTATATGCAGATGATATCACACTGTGGACGAGAGGTGCGAGCACGGGCGAACATGAGGCCCGTCTTCAGGAAGCGGTCAACATCATCGAGCGGTACCTCAACACCTTAGAACGACAGAAAGCTGAGCTAGTTGGTAGGGATTCATTATGCAAAAAAGAGGTGAGGCGTGCAGACAGGACACAAGAGTAGAGAAGTGGACAACACGAACGCCGACTATCAACTGAAGGGAGCACTGAGGTGAAAGGGACCTCAACACATGCGGCCTCCACTGTGCCCCGGATAAATCCGAGCTGTTAGTGCTCGGGGCACGCACCCGGGGCCGGCCCCCAAGCCACGACGCACCGGACCCACAAGTCCTTCACAAGGGAGTCCCGATACCGAAGGTAGACTCACTTCGAATCCTCGGAGTCCATATACACAAGGACGGGTCCGGCTCCGCCACACTCCCCAGGCTACACAACACCGTGGCACAGCTTACTCATCTGATACGACGGGTGGCCAATCGCCACAATGGCCTCACAGAGCACGACACCTTGCGAATGGCACAAGCCCTCCTTTACAGCCGCATTACATACGGAACTCCTTACCTCAACCTGAAGACAGCCGAGAAACAAAAGCTAAACCTCCTGATACGAAAGGCGACGAAGCTCGCCCTACGACTGCCGACACCCGCCTCCACTGACCGATTGCTTAGCATGGGAGTTCACAACTCCTGGGAAGAACTCGCGGAAGTGCACCTCATGAACCAGATCTAGAGACTCATGCTCAGAACCACAGGCCGAGCAGTCCTCCGACGCACAGAATACGTAACCAACCTGGAACACGATGGCGAACGTAAGGAAAAGATCAAGTCGAAGCTCCGAGAATGCCTACAAGTTTATCAGATCCCTCGGAACATGCATCCAGAACACCATTGAGGCAGACGGCTCGCCAGGGTAAACGCCATCAGACACAAGCACCATAACGACCCGCAGGCGCGCTACCTGGACGCAGCCAAGTATCCGGGCCGAAATACCTTCGCCATCAGCGTCACAGACTACAGGGGGACGATACTGGCGTTGGCGACAATTCTCGCCAAACGCGCGGACACAGCTGAGGAGGCCGCTATAGCACTCGCCACCCATACAAGCGACAATGCCATAGTGGTCTTCCCCGACTCTCAAACAGCGGCACGCAACTACATGAAGGGCAGGATCTCCATCAAAGCGATCAACGTACTGAAACGTGGCGACGCTCCTCCCCCCTACACCTGCATCATGTGCGTTCCGGGACACGAGGGACTCGAAGGGAATGAAGCGGCACACACCACGGCCCGCGCAAGCGTCAACCGGACCTCCCCGCACGAGATTCTAGACATGTCCCACCCACCCAAATCAGCGGAGGAAACGGAAACAATACCGCTAACTTACCAAACACTACTGCAGCACTATCGGCTTGGACGCAGGGTATACCCTCCACCACATCCAAAATTAGCGAGAAACGAAGGCACCGACTACAGGTGACTCCAGAGCAATACCTTTACCCACAGGAGCTTACTGCATCATTTCCGCCCGACGCTATACAGCTACACCTGTACACACTGCAACCTGCCAGACAACCTGGCGCACCTCCTACTGCAATTCATGTACACCCAAGCAAGCATCACAGTGACACAACTAGTAGCAGCAGACGCAGACCCAAACCTCCTCGCTGAAACGTGGGCGGCTGCGATCTCCAAGCCGGACCTGCTCGACCAGCGCGAACTCGTCGCCCGGGCCCGGAGTCTGATCCAAGCCGGAGGGTTCCTGGAATAAGGGACTCTCCCACCTCGACTGATAAGTCATTGCTTCAAATAAAGGTTCATTCATTCATTCATTCCATAAGCGACTTCTTTTTTTTTTAAATTATGTATATTATAAAAGAAGAGCACCCTGTATGTCCACTCAAACAAAGTGTTGCTGACGTGATAATAAAGACACACGTCGGCTCGATTTGCTCGAGACGAGTTGGTTGATGTTCAATACATATGTAAGAAAGGGTGACACATAGGGATAGAGTTTAGCTAAATTTTAGCTCAGTTACGTAATTGCCCAAACGATATTAATCAACTAATTAATCCATGGAAAGGTTTCGATTATTTGGCTTAATTTTCACAATTGAGGCCCTATCCTGTAGGTTTCCGCTGCCTCGCTGATTATCAAGCGCCAAGTGAAAAAAATAGCAAAGGTTTCAATTTTCAAGAGAGAAAAAAGAATACTTGAGGTCTAGGTGTCGACCTGCGTACTTTGCATAACTCGGCACTTCCCAAGTGACAGAGTTCGATTGCGTCTAAAATAATCACGTTGTACGGGGAAATGTCCGCCGAACAGCAGATCGCTGGGGCCATATACGTGTATAGAAGAAAACCTGCGATAGTATTCTCACCTTGTATACTGACGGGAAAGAACCAGACAGCAGACAAACTGAGTCCCGGATTTAACGCTTTATTGGGAGAACTTGTCCATTAAAAAAAAAAAACGAGTGACACATCAAAGCGCAACGCTAGCGCCGCCACCATTTGTTGGTCAACAGTCGCCGCCATTTGTTGGTCGTTGAAATCTAATGAGGGTGCAGTCAAGTGCTTCGGCTATGTACAAATGGCTCCTCGTACGCTCTAGCGCAATCGCTGGTGCTCGCGTCCAATCTGATTGGACGAGGCTCCCTCGATATAGAATCGGCCACACAATTCCAGAGAGTTTCGATACATGAGCGCACGTCTTGTGCCGTGCAAGAACAATGTAGCAGTGTTTGGCCGGTAAAAAAAAAACGATCACCGAAAAGCATAAACAATTTATACTCTAGTCAGTATAATGCTAATCGTTCGTTGTTCTTTGAGAAGTTATACGACAACATCAACCATATACGTGTAAGTCAGATAGTATATTTCGATTTAAGTGGCTTATAGCATTAAAGACACTCAAGTCTTTCTTAGTTTCCCTCAGAGGCCGGTGCTAGAGGTCCGGTTGAGACGGGTAGCTCTGCCCCACGTTTTATTTTTTCTTAGTTTCATGGCGTTTACTCCTCTTCCTTGTCGTATTTTCTTCTTCTTTATGCTGCTAACGTCAAACTGCTTTCCATTTCGCTTGCGTGGCTCTTCCTTTACCTACAGGCTAATTTTAAATCACGACACCCAAAAGCCGTTTGAACGTGTGGCGCGTCTCTTGGCCGATAACGTTTATCAGTCCCTGACAATCCCGGACTGCTTGGGACTGCTATCCTGCATTCGATTTTCTCGAACAGCTTCGGAAGTACCGCTCTTAGAGTTTCTGACTATATTACGTAATTCTGTGCCGCCTACCAGTCCGAGAGCTGCCAGAATCGCGTTCGTTTTTCATGGACTGGAAGTCGCGGACGGTCCGCGGACTCTCTGAGCTCTCAGCAGATTCCTTTTTTTTGTTTTTTTTTTTTGTTTTTTTGCTTGGACAAGCGCAAGCAGCTAGCAGGCGACGGTTGTCTTCAAACATTCGCCTCCATCCCACCCTGTGAAAGTGGATGTACAGTGAAGTTGTTTCCGACTATAGACAAGTACCACCACCCCGACAGCGCACATCTTCATTCTTCTAGGCCCTCCGCCAAGCGCAAATGCCTTATTGAAGTAACTGATTTTTTTTTTTTTCAAAGTAAATTGCATCAGCAAATAGGCAACGTACGACTTACACGCAAGCTGCAGACATGATAGCTTCAGAATTCGAATATGCGAGAAGACGTAAGTCTGTTAGGCGGAAACTCAAAGACAAAGCCCTTTTCTAGCTGCCCTTTGAGGTATGTCTGAGTGGCCGCAGCCGCTAGGTGGCGGTACTGTTTTTAGGTGAGAACGAGCCCACGCAAACTCCAGGCCAACTAGAGGCTAACAGCTTCGCTGTAAAAGGTGCGCGCGGTGTTTGTCGCCATGTTGTGAAAGACGCCGTGTGCTTCTGCGTACTTTGTGCGTTCCAGACGGCAAATATTGTGCACTAAGCTATCGCGCCCGTTGTATACATCGGTGCTTTTTGTGCCATCATGCGAGCTTTTTACGAGCCGTGTAATTGTTGCAGCTTTAGCCTTCGTGTTTCTTTAAAATAGAAGCAGAGCAAACATGCTTGCTTTTCTTGACGTGTTTCGCGAAATATGTCGTGCTCATTGTTATATGCGTAGTAAACATGGGTATTTCGCTTTTCAGGAGAGTGAAACTGGCGCACGAGGAAGAATATATTATTGCATATAGCTATTTCACGCCAGTAGCTGGGGTGGTATACAATCGCATCTTCACCAACCGCGATTCACATACATTCATTCCTTCTGTTTCCAAGTTCGAGCGCTTTCTTCTTGACGTGCAAGATTAGTAGACGGTGTACATGCACTCTTCCCAAGACGCGCGTCAGGGCATTTGTAGATGGTCTCATGATCTTTGAAGATGTTGGCGGGCGCTTTCTGCGTGAACAGCGACGTGGTACGATTGCAGGGTTGCCTATATACCGTATTTTGCGATTCTAAGCACCCCCCGACTTTAAGCATCCCTCTCCCCCTCTATTTTAACGAGAAAATTGTGAAAAAAAAGTTTGCATGCGAATCTAAGCACCCCCCTATTTGTTACGAAGAGCGCGTAGCCAAGGCCGCCAAGCGCGCTTGCTCACTCTGTCATCGAGCCGCGGAGCCGTCGGAGTCCCCAGATGGCACGGCGGCCGCGGCGCGAGTACGCCGTACAGCCGGGCTGTACGGCGAAAGCTGCAGAAAGCGTACCCATCAACCATCGCAAAGTGGATTTCGGACGCTTGGAAGCGGGTCCAAGTGTACGTTGTGGTCAAATCATTTAAGAAGTGCTCGATCACAAACCATTTCGACGGAACGGAAGACGACCTGCTGTGGGATACCGAGAGCGGCGGTTCAAGCGGTGCGACGAAATCGAGTGGCAGTGGTAGTGACTGAGCATCCGACAAAAGCGGTGGGTTCACACTCTGCACCGATTTTTCTTTTGAATGTTTGCAAAATAAAATCTTATTTCTGGCCCCCATCTCGTCGTGATGTAGCAGCTAAAAGAGGGAGAGGGAAGGGGTCATTCTAGATTTTTCGAATCTAAGCGCCCCCCCCTCTCCCTTTGGGGATCGCGATCGCGAAAAAAAGGGGGTGCTTAGAATCGAGTAAATACGGTATGCGTTCGTGTGGGAATTGTGCTTATATTTCACAGGCAATGAGAGAGCTTAACTCCAGCGGTTAAGTGGCGGGAAGAGCGAGAGTGCGACGTAAACTGCGCTTTGCGAGCGCGTTCTATGTGCTCAGACTGCGATTACACTATTTATGGTAGTGTTAGTGACGTGGTCTCCGAGGCTGCACCATCTATTCGCTGCGATAATGAATAGTGGCGCTATCTACGAGTAGCTATTTATGACCCAAACCAAAACGAAGAGGGGAGGCAGGGCAACAATATGTACTTGCTATAGACATAGAGTAATCAATTCACAGATGCTTCTATCTGTTTGCTGGCACCGTAGTGCGTCTGCCGCGGAGCGGAGCCAAACACCGGCGAGCAATCCGGCTCTGACAACGATGCGTCGGAGAGCACGCAACCCGGAACTACGGAACAAACGGCTGCGCAGGCGTCGAGATTACAGTCGCACCATAGCTCCGATTGCGGGCGTCTAATGCAACTGAATTGTAAAAAAGAAAAGAAGAAAGAAGGAACTTTGTATCCTTTGGGACGTATCTTGTCGACAAACAATAATCGTCATCTGTCTTGCCTGCGTTTCCTTATACTTGTGACCTCTGGACTCGCCTCTTTCCTGTCAAGAGCGCTTGCCACTCTAATACGCGCACGCCACTCGTGACCTGAAAGTAGCATGCGTTCAGCGTTAAAGAAATGCACGCGAGATACACGGCTACTGTTCTTTGAAGAGAAGCCCCAAAGGTTGCAAGCTTTTCTTCAATCAAAAAGGGGGTTCGTTTGTTCGGTTTTCTTTTTTTTTCCTTTTATGCTTGCCTGCTAGCTTGCCTATCTTTGTCATTTATTTATTGCGAAGAGTTCAATTATTATAGGATATAATGAGGGCGCCAAAATTATCTGCATTCAATTTGTGTTCGCTACATCATTGAGACGTCACTGATATCAAGTATCCTTCGTACACGTGGGCGTTAAAAAAAAGAATAAAGGAAGCCTACATGCAGGAAGGATACTTGATATCAATGCCGTCTCTATGACGTAGCGAACGTGCATGCCAGAAAGTTTCGTGTATGCCAAATAAATTTAGATGTCGTTGGTATTGCACGCGAGCGTGTCACACCGCGCGCTTCCCATACAATATTAAGATTTCTTCACGATGATGAGGGTTTGTGCCTATGAGGGGAGGGGGGGGGGAGGGAGAGTGGATTTTCTGTTCGGTTCTTTATTTACCGCTGTCTGTGCTTGCGATGCGCATACGTTGGCATCCAATCATCACAGACGTACGCAATTGTGCCAGCCTGTCTCTGGCGAACTCTGCCTATACTACTATCCCGTCGTCACCTCCCAGTGATGCAACCACTCTGCGCGCGCTTTACCGCGAAGCGACCACACATTTCCGGAGCTATGCGCCGTTAACTCCCCCTTACCTGCACCAAACCTTGCCCTCTCTTTCCGTTTTGAAGCCACTGTGGGCCTCGTCGGCACGGGCGTTACGCCCCCCTCCATAGCTGCCGAACCAATTCTCTCGAGGTAAATAAATACTACTGCTACTACTGCTGCTGCTGCTACTACTACTACTACTACTATTACTACTACTACTACTACTACTACTACTACTATTATTATTATTATTATAACTAACTGCGACTTACCCGTCCATCACATGATGATGACACCAAGAAGACTTCCTTCTCTGGATATCGTGAGACTGAACGTCAATAAATGGCTGCCTTTATGCTGTTCCTGTATTGTTGACATCTAACATCAGGACGGCAGCCAGACTTCACCTAAACATTAGCACATGATATACGCCCTTCAGAATTGATTGATTGATTGATTGATTGATTGATTGATTGATTGATTGATTGATTGATTGATTGATTGATTGATTGATTGATTGATTGATTGATTGATTGATTGATTGACGTCCCCACATACATTTAAGACACTGATTATAGCACACATCTAATTACAGTGCTTTCGTCCCTCTTTGTCTCTCTCGTTCCTCAGCTTACGACTAGGTCTTTTCTCTTCCTACGAGAATTGAGCAGCGCACTGTAAAATTCCCTGATGTCCGTTCCGAGAATACCCGTTAAGTGCACCTCCGTTCATTACCTCACCAGTGCGCATAAGATTTCAGCGTGCATGTCCTCGGTAGACTAGAAAGTTACACGCGCCTTACTCCCATTGTTGTTTTGAAATCAGCGCACGAGTCTTCTAGCCCACTTATACTATCTTTCCTATTCGTTCCATCTTTTAATCCACATCGCCCCTCCCCCCTTTCTTTTCGTTTTCGTATTGAAGTAAAAAAGATTGAGTCACCCTGTGATGGTGGCGGCCCTTTTCACATACAATTATAAAAAGTTACAGTGACGTTTCATTTCGTGAACGCGCGTAACACACAAGCTTATGAGTGCTATTCCCTTTCTGTGCATTGCGCGTAGAATGTTTTCAAGAGGTTTTGATCGTATGTAAGCGTGGCGGTTGTTTTTTCAAGGCTTTTGTTCTATTTTGTATGTTTTATGCCTGTTTTTCAATATTTTATAAAGTGTAAAGTACCATTAGGAAAGACGGTATAAGACACTGTAAGGAAATGCACAGTCCTTACACATACATACATACATACATACATACATACATACATACATACATACATACATACATACATACATACATACATACATACATACATACATACATACATACATACATACAGCTTTATTTGAGCAGCTCACAACTTATAACACATATCGTGCCCGCATAAGCGCAAGTTGCTTGTGGGCGGGTCACGGCAGGCATGAGCTGCTGCTAGCTCGCTGCTAGCAAAAGAAGTAAAACGTATATTATACATATCGTAACAGCTTGAAGAGAACACTAAACATGAATATTTTAGTGTGTTAGTAGCGTGAGAAAAAAAACTAATATGATAAAAGGATTTCCCGCTATTTCTTCGGGAAAATGGTAAAGAAATACATATTTTTTTTTATTTACTCATACTGTTGGCCTGTCGGCCGTTACAGGGTGGGTCAAAGCAGTCCTTCAACAATTAGTACAATACATGGTATTACAATAATACATATAGCACAAAAATAAAACATAGCAATAGCAATATTTCGGCAATTAGTACAGTACATGAAGGCAGTACATAAATAGTGTTTTTATCGGTGAACATAAGCGAACAAAGATACATAAGCGAAATATTCTACGGATACTCCGATCAATATGACTATAAATGAGTGTTAATAAACGAGGTCATACACCCCCCCCCCCCCCCCTACAAAAAAAGCACGTATACGTGCGTGCATCTTTCAATGTTGCTTTAAGTTTTCCTCAAGTACTTCCGCACTGATGCTTTCTAGCGTTAACACCGGTAATTCATTCCATTCTTTAATGGTTCTTGGGAAGAAGGAAAATGCGTAAGCGTTAATGTGCATCTGAGGTATTTGAAAAGTATTATATTTGCTTTTCCGTAGTGTTCTACCTTGTCGTGCTATCAAATACTGTTCGCTGTTGATGTTGAATGTGTTTTTAGTGAGAAGAAAAAATAACTTTAACCTAGCTGTGCGCCTGCGTTCAGCGAGCGTAGGCAAGTTGAGCAAACCGAGCATTTCGGAGACTGAATCTGTGCGAGAATGACGCGATAGAATAAACCTTGCTATATATATATATATATATATATATATATATATATATATATATATATATATATATATATATATATATATAAAGAGCACAATCTTTTTGTTTACAAGACAATAGTGAAAATAATGATAGGAACTGTTTATTAAAAAAACACACGCACACAATACCTGTCAAGTATTTTGAAGATTAAGTTGCCATGCTGTAATTTGTTGTTGGGTTTCTTTTTGGGAATGCTGTTGAATTATTTCTTTCGGTGACTGGTTAAAATAAAAATGAACGTAATATTCTCGACACTTTTTACCATAGTTCGTATACATACGCGGTAACTGATAAAGGTATCTTTTTCTTAGCGTTTTAGGTTTACTCTGTATTATTTTGTGATGGTTCGAGAAAATATTGCGAAGAAGTATCACTTGCACGAACAGATCCGAAAAGGACTCAACACCTGCAATATAATTTCTTACGTCGTTGTCTGGACAGTCATAAGCGGTACCATACAGTATGCTCGCAGCTATCCTATGCAAGAGCTTATCCACTCGATCTACTTTCGTTTGTGAGCAGGAACCAAAAACGTAAATACTATATCTGAGCACAGACTGGCCGAGAGCCTTAAAAACTAACCTTCGCAACTTAACAGGCGTGTTAAATTTAAGCGTGTATAACCGAGCTGCTAGCGTTCATAAACGCTTCATTGTGTAGTCAAAGTGAACTTCCCACAACATACGGTCGTCAAAATGAAGACCAAGGTACTTAACAGAAGGGGATAGCGGTAGAGACATGCAAGAGCACTTTAAACACCGAGAACCATGTAATTTAATAGACAGGTCTAGGCTAACAGTCTTATGAGGATTTCTAAAACATATCATGGTAGTTTTTTCTTTGTTTAAATATATTTGATTACCATTTAACCAATTAATCACACGTATTGCGTCTTCTTGAAGTGGTTTTACGGCTTCAGAATACGATTCGTGGGACATAAGTAGTGCAGTGTCATCAGCATATTGAAATATTGCAGCACTCAGTTGTATGTTGACAATGTCATTGACGTAAATGTTAAATAAAAGAGGTCCCAGAACCGATCCTTGAGGTACACCATATCTAACCGATGTAAAATCACTATATGTATTTTTCATAGAGACTGCATGCAAACGACTTGAAAAATAATTGGAAAAGAAGAACCTCGGAAACCAATACTTTCTAGTTTGTTATCATTTTTATCATATTATTCTATTTCATTATCAGATTTCAATCAATCTGATAATGTACTAATGACACTACTTATTTGCTCCTGCTCCTCCTTCCTCATATTCTGGAGTCTCCTGTGCACGCTAAGCCCTCGCTTTCTGCCGGACTTGTTCAGCTCGTTCTCGGCGCTTGGCGACGACTTCGAGGTCGGTCGACACGCGTTCGGCCTGCATGCCACCTCTTGCGTCGCTGCTCCATCCTTCTCGCTCGCCATCTCGATCACTCGATGAACCCGGTACGTTCATAGCGCACACAGCACCCAACCGTACGTTCCTCCGCTCATTTTGGTAATCTGCCCCTTTTAGGCGGGAAAAACTTTATTATGCAACCACGGAATTTTCTTTGGGATGAGTGATCCAAAAGCACTACTAAAGTCTATAGTCCATTTAATTATTTAAACTCAATTAATTTTAGAACCGAAAGAGACAGACGAGTGACACTAATACAAGAACTGAAGCCCGTCGTCTAGGGAGTTCGTAACGGCTTTCAGACGTACAAAATCTGACGTTCTTAATTTATGCAGCTGAATTCCGGTCAATAGCAAACGGAACACTGAAACGGAACACTCGTGAAAGGCGAAACTGTCCTGCCCTTAGACGAGCGTACTGTCGGGCGTGCAGGAAACAAGAGTCTTTATCAAGCCGCGACCTCGCTCGATTATAAAGTTAGTCTAATTCGCATTATATTGCTTGTTTAATAACAAGCTCGAGTAGGATATATGGCTCTGCGATAAAAGTAATACCGAGAAATTCGCTCACTTATGGCATGTTCCCTATCGTTAAGCAATTTGGAACGCATTTCCTGAAGCATTCCTTTTATCAAAACTGTTGCTATTAACGGGAACTCAAGACCAAACCACGCTACTGTGCTGCCCAACCACGTATTTCGGCCTTCATTTCGGACACAGTGAATGCAGCTTCTACATTTCAGTACCGTGCGCGTCAACCCGGTTTGCATTTCTATAGCGTAATGTCGTGCAGTGAAAGCCAACATTCCAACAAATCTCTTTTGTTTGTCTTGTCTTGTCTTGTGTCCCAGACAGTGGCGCATAACCACTATGGGGGATTGGCCAAGAAGCAGGCAGTTTTTCGTATGCTTAGTAGTAAAGCCAAACTAGATTTAAATTGTGGAGCATGAGACTAGAACTGTAATTTAGACGTATGATGAAAATATTGTGAATTTTGATAAAATAAGTTAACGTAAATAAATGATTTCTTCAGGAATTTCCAAACTTCAACATCTTTTTTCCTTACTTACAACAAAAATCACCCTTCTAAAGTTTTTTGTAGAAGTAGTTGATGTCCTATTGAGACCACAATTTTTGGGACTTCTGCATGGTCGACTACAGCGTTTATTGATGACACGGAGCTACTGACGCGTTAAACATACGAATATGTTTGAAAAACATGTAATACCCCACATAGGTCCTTAAGGGAATAATAAATAATGATGATGATGATGATGATGATGATGACTGACGCGTTAAACATACGAATATGTTTGAAAAACATGTAACACCCCACATAGGTCCTTCAGGGAATAATAAATAATGATGATGATTATGATGATGATGATGATGATGATCTGCCGAATGGCTGTTTTCCCAGCTCGTCATGGTATTACGGGCCTGTTGCGTAGCATTAAGACGTAAATAAAAATTTCGCAGATAATTTTCTTTCTGCCTTGTGGACATTCGTATAAAAGTATCTTTGAGCCTTCGTATATAGCCGTGTTTTGCGCATGGCTTCTAGAAAACGCTACATTTTTATCATGCTGAGCATTAAAATTACAGGGGAGAAATACTAAGATACTGCATAAATTCTTTTTCAATGAAAAAACATGTCTATTAAGTATATTAATGGAAGTCTTGGGACAATGAAGAAAACTTCTTACGCGTACAAGCCATGATTGGAATGCCTCGTCTGGCAGTGTTTTCTCATACTGTCATCGCATTTCAGTGTGCTGCGTCCGCCCTCTATATATGATGTCACGTCTGTTCGACTTTCTTACCACAATAGCTTCATGTACTTTTATTATAGATGGGTATCGTTTTGTTTTTCATGTTTGAACTAATTATACATATCGACACGTGTACTCGTGTATCTTTTACGGGTGAGCGCTTTTGACCGTCTAACAAATGTTATCGCTCAGCGCGGGACGCGCCCGCATGTATCGGAAGCTTCTCGAATGTTATCGATGGTTCTGTTGTCACCGAAGCTTGTGTAATCTCATTGCATGTGCGACACGAATCGTGTAGAACTTTCTGGAAGACACACGGGCACCACCGATTACTCTGGAACCTTCGATGACACGGGTAAGCCGACGCGCTTGACCGGCAGATCAGATTTTCGACGATCGCCGACAGTGTCCGCCGCTATCGTTGTGCTTTGAGTGTAGCCTGTTTTTGAGGGCGCAGGTTCGCCCAATAAAACGCTAGTTTCGCCATTCGCAGTTTTGCCGCTTTCTTCATAGTCGCCACCACGTGAATAACCGGCGGAATAAAAAGAAATTGCCCAGAAATCGAGTATTTTGTATTTGTTTATTTACTTACACGTAACTACGGTCTAAAATGAGGCCAAGCTGGGGGAAATAAAGTACAGGGACGGTAGAAGCAAACGCAAGCAATATTTTCACCTGGTGGCGACTATGAAGAAAGCGGCGAATCTGCGAATGACGAAACTAGCGTTTTATTGGGCGAACCTGCGCCCTCAAGAACAGGCTACACTCAAAGCACAACGATAGCGGCGAACACTGTCGGCGATCGTCGAAAATCTGATATATATATATACATATATATATATATATATATTAATCGGGAATAATCGAGCACACCGGTTGCGGCAGTTGACATGCAATGGTATTATATTCCTTTTCGCAGGCTAAATGATCTGATAGGACCAAATCCCACAGTAAACATAAATTATTTCCAGCAGAAAGAAGATTCACATTTTTCCAATCTTACTGGCTGCTGGTGCCGCCGACTGGAACATCCTGCATGGAAACTTCAGCAAACTGGCTTCAGAAATGTTTCCGAAGATATATGCCAACGACGGCTCCGTGAAAGTAATGGCACAGCCGACAAAATAAATAGAACTATCATTTATTGCGCCACTGCTTGCATCTAGCAGAAAAATTTTAGGTTGCGAAGTGATATACAAGAATTATTATTTTTATGAACTCCTTACAGCTCACTAAAATTTGAATCTGGACCGCGATATTGTTGTGATGCTTTCTTCGTCAGTGGTCAGAGCAACGTATGCTCCGCCCGCGTTATCAGCAGCATCGGCCGGCCGTGAACGGTGGATGATAGGATGGTAATTGGCATAGAATCGAGCAAAATGCATCGCTACAAGATATCGTGGCCTTTCGTTCGATGCTATGCTGCAGCGCAACAGACAGCATGGGGCTTTCATGTTGCGCGCGCACGAACACACGCACGCACGCACACACACACACGCGCACACACACACGCACACACACACACACACACACACACGCACACACACACACAGATATTTACAAATCCAGCACTTCCCGTGCGCATAAAGAATGTGCGAATGTGCATGACCTCCGCAAAAACCATAACCACAGAACACCTATCCCCATAGAGCTTCATATTAGTATACCTAGAGGGAAATCAGGCTTCGGATTGGCATTCTATTGTCTGGCAAACTAGTCTACAAGTATTTTTTGGCAGTTTTGGTTTCGCTCCAAGCGCGATTGCTATAACCTGCAGTGGGACAGTGCAACGCAAAGCTCTCTGCCTTTGTTATGTTGCTCGAAGTGGCGATAGCGCGCTGGGCCAGCGACTGGGACGATGTTTGTATCGCGGTGTGGTGTCGAAGCACTGAAGAGAAAGCGACGGCATCGTAAACGTTGAAATAACATGTTTTGAGCGTTTGGACCTTGGTTTGTTAAGTGTGTTAGGTTGGCGCTGTAGCGTTACGTGCTTTACGAAACTTCATAATAGGAAGAAGAAGGCGCTACTGATACAGCACATACACAGTTGTACTTCTAGTGGCATGACAATCAAATTTATTGAGGGCTTCATTATGCATTGCTCGTTTATGTGCTCATTGAAATGCGTGTTTTAGGACTTTGAGAACACAAACTTACTTGTGGTAGGAAAGGTTGCTGCTTCCTGGCTGTAGTCTAGTGTAGCAAAATGGGTAAGTGCAAAGCCACGCCATAACGCTTGGGAAGCGGTACGTCAATATAAAATATGATGAAGCATACTCGTAGGAGGCCACTAGCGTCCTAGCTAGCACTGCAGCAGATGTGCTTAAAATACTTGAAGACGTTGAGCAATCGTGATAGCCGACGTAGCCTTTCGAAAGAGCGAGAGAGTTCGAAGTGCTTGTCGTCTGTGAGAAAAGTCTGGCGTTTGCAGCGAGCAGGCGTCGTAGCATACGACACTTATAGCATTTCGCTCAAGGGCGCAACACTTTCTCACAATAAAAAAAATTTATTTCCATAAACACTTCATGAATATTTTTATATAAGTACATGCACGGTTGTTATTGCTGTTGCAAAAATAAATAAATAATTATTCTCTGGCGTTAAATCGGGAACAGAATCGCACAAGAATGCATACCGTAGTGTGTCCTGGTAATAAACCATAGTAAACCATGCTTCCATCTCAAAGTCATACAAAGTTTATGTAGCGTGTTGTACATTATATAACATACTGCAGAAATAAAATTAGATGTTACGCGATAATATTTGAGTATAGCTTTGTTTACTGCGCCGCAAGCAAACGCCACTAGTCTAAAGATCGAAATCAATCCCATCCCATCCCATCATTCCCATGTAGGGGCGCTATTCTGTGGACATTCCGCCATTTTCTTCGATGCATGACGTGGGCGCGACGCAAACAAAATGGCGCTGGTGGCCCCGTTTTGCTTACGTAACGTGACGCCAACTTGACGTTTCGCCTAAGAAACTGAAAGGAAGGCACTGAATGTAGCGTTATCGGTAAAGCAAACAGTTTTCCTCCGCAGTAAAAATAAAGCAGCTATCTCAAAGCGCATGATTATTCCGTCGAAAACGCTTCTCGCTTCCGTCGTCTGCTGCGTACAAGCCATCGTCTGCTTCAATAGCTGGGATGCGTGTCCGCAGAAAATGGACTGAGTCATCGCATGTTGGCGCCAACGCGCTTGTTTTCTTGCTTGAGACAACATACGCGACCTACCAGTGGTGATGCGCGCACGTTCTAGGCCACGTTATCGCTATCTCGTGAAACGCAAGTGATTCAGCCCGACTCGGCTGGCTGAGAAACGGCCGAATATCACCGATAGCGTTGCGCGCGCCAGAGATATCCACTAGATCGACGCAAGCGCCGGCGCTGCCATCTTTTGTTCATTTCGCTGGTTACTCGCACCGAGGGAGGAAACTTCAAGGCGCCGTCTTGCGTACATTTCTTTTTATAAATTAGAAAGAGGCCGTTGTCATAACTTTTGATTGTGCGAAAAGGCATTAATCTTGATTACAATACAAATGCAGCAGTGAAAAGTGGACAACATTGCCGAAAGTTTGCTATGTTCAACCAATATTATTTCGTTTAAACGCGTTCTTTTAAAATATGATGGCTCCGAACACAAATGCCAACACCACCCGAGAGTGATGCAAATACTATGAGCACCCGTTATGAACAAAAGATTTTCGTGGTGCCAAACGACGGGGGAAATGTGGCGATACGCATTCCTCTCCGCTGCCATTGCATATGGCTGCCCATTAGCATAATTCGTGCGGCTCGTCGCAGCAAAAATTATGGCGGAAAATCTCAGCAATGGCGGCCAAGCGCAACGTCACGCATCGTCAAAATGACGTTTACGAAACAGCCCTTCCTGTGACGCTCCTCATGAGATATTCCTTCAGCCAATCAGCAAGCTGGCATGGCGCATACCTTGGATCGCCACCACACACGGAGGAAGGAAACTAAGGAGAGGCCCTGACGTCACTCTTTGTGAAGAAAAAGTGAAGCCGGAATTTGGCGTTGCTTATGGCGATGCGCCGCCTTTTGGGCCACCCTCCTCTCTTGTTTACATCTTTCGCGAAACCACGCCGCGCTGCGCGTGGTGTCGCGCGCGGAGCGCTCGCGCTCGCGCAACATCTGGCAAAGCACGGTGCAGGTAACACAGCGCAACAAGACACGGTGACTAACGCAAACCCGCCCACTCAGCGCCTTTGCCACTGCCCGAAACCTACCAGAGCAACACGTGTGAGCGCTCAAAACCATAACAACGCCGCCATTGTGGCCCAAAAGGCGTGGCCATACAACAACAAAAAATAAAAAAGCAAAAAAATGAGAACCTACTACGTCATTTCCGCCACACTTTTCTCCTAGCGCGCGGAGGGGGTAGGGCCTCTCCTTAGTTTCCTTCCTCCGTGCCACCACATATTCGCGCAATTGCTGATGCATTGCACTGGCTTCCGCTCGCTACCGCTCACATTCTTTTTGAAGCGCTAACATCACAATATATCTGCCAAGGACCAAAAAAATTTATTAGTCCATAAAATTTGCAGCTCCACGTCACGTTTCGTCATCTTGATGAAAACGCAAAATGACATTTCGCAAAACTTCCGTTTCCCGGCACAAATTTCAAGGCACGTGAGCTCTCCACAGCCAATCAGAGAGCAAACATGGTGGATAATGGCGGCCGTGCAGCCGCCATGCTTGTCGAGAATAGCACCCTAGGTTGAGGCAACGCTCATGAGAACCCCCGTAGACACTAGCGCCACATTTCCCTCTAGGGTATTTATTTAGAAACTCTATGGTCTCGACCGTCAGCAGCAGAGCAGCCGAACGCTGCACTTGAAATTTATCAAGCATGAACAAGCACCAGCGCGAGAGCGAGGGTGCGGAGAAGTTTGACGACACTGGGTGTACTGTCGTCGTGAGCGCGCGAAGCGCGATATCAGCGCCGGCCCCGCAGCCACTCCGGCCGCCTTCACCGTGGTCCATTTTAATCTGTCCGCGACTGTACACGCCTATAATTATTTTGTTAGGATGTAAAGTGTCTCTTGGCATTTCGGAGCTCTATGACAAAGAACAAAAAACACACCCGCGTTGACAATTATTATTATCATTATAATTATTATCATTTTTTTTTTTGCAAGACCCTGACAACCAGCTACGGTTGGTGAACAGGGCTCGGACGGCGGCAGCAGCTATGGCTACCTGGACTGAGGAGGCCACCCACCTTTGGGCTCAAGAAGCCTGATCTAGCAATAAAGTTTATTTCTCTCTCTCTCTCTTGCGGTGAATCGTGCAGTATTCATTGAGGTTGTCATGGTCATAAACGTTTTGTTGACTAGACACGCAGTTACTTCATTCCCTACATTATTTGCGTACAGTTCTGAACCCAAAATGAAAGGTTTTACCTTGCGCTAAACTGGCAGCCATGCTAAGCAGCTGCCTTCCTTGGCCAAAGGCATCGAACCGACGACAACTCGTGCTTAGCACGAGAAGGCCATTGTTCAATGAGGCCACTGTTGAGGGGTCGCTGCGCAAAACAAAAACAAAACAATATTCAAATAAAGTTATGAAAAAAAAATTAGGAAGTAAAGAAAATTAACTCTATATACTACCGACCATACCAACGCGAAGGAAGCAGGTTGTGGGATCAGATGCACTAATCTTTGGTAAATGAAGTTTTCAACAAGGAATCAAAATATATTGAAAAGTGTTATTTGTGATTAGGTGCTTCATAGAATAATTTTGTCATGATATTTTTTGCGGTTATGAAATCTTCATGCGTGTGATTTTCTCGTCCTAAATCTTTCGCGATGTCCTTTACGCCGAGTCATTCAGAGTAGAGGAAGAACGGCTTTCTATTAACTGAGCTCTTCGTTCTCCGCCTCTCTATTACGTTGTCAACAAAGACAAGATGCTAGCGTTTTGGGACACCTACATCCAGAAAAAGCACAAGTGGCGCAAGTGGCGTGGCTGTGGGGTTCCGCTGCTCAGCTCCAGGTCGAGGGTTCGGTCACAGCCGCGGCAGTTGCACTTCGATAACGGCCGAAATGCAAAAACGCTCGTGTGCTTGGTCTTAGATGCGCGTGGTCAAAATTAGCCCGTTAGTGCCCCTGATACGGCATGTCTCAAAATAAGATCGCGTCGTTCGGGCACGCAATTGAAGCTATAGAATTTCAATTTTTTGTTCCAAGAGAAACGATGCGGCAGGAGCAGACGACTGCGCGTACAGACAATTTGACCCATGTCGCGGCGCGCGCTCACAAGTTGCAAGTCATGCTCGCTGCCGGAGCCCAACGCGAATGCGAAGGCGGCCACGGAACCTACGTATATGGCGGAACCGCGAAGATTCCGTCCACGGGTTATAATATCCATAAAACTACGGCGACAGCGCTAACGCCATTCCATGTCCAAGAACACAGTGGAAGCATGTAGAAGCTTCTAGAACATTCCGAGGTCGGCAACTGTACGCAGGCTGCAACTTTTTTTTTTTTTATTCCTTTGTTTTTACCATCGCCGTCGCGCCGATCACGGTGATAACAGCGGCACGGCGGCTAGCGAGCCGGTGACGTAGTTCGCCATTAGACCAATGAGAGAAGAAAAGAAATTGGCCGGGCGTATCAACGCATGCGCCGAAGAGCTTGGCATCGTTGTCGTCGTGGGCACATAGCGAGCATCCCGAGGCTTGGGCCGCCATTTTGCACTTTCCGCCTGGTTCGGCGTGCGTCGTGTCTGCTGCCTTTTGCGTCGCACCATACCTCGAGCTCATTCTGGTCTTAATTACGCGCTAACAGTGGCAGCACTTGTCGAAGTTGCACGCTGCGCATGTTCCCGCCTTCAGCCGACTCTGGAAGCACTGGCTTCATGCGCCGGGGCCTGAAAAACGTGAGGCACGCCTCGAGAGACTTGTTGCCCGACCCGCCTGCCGTCTCCGCCTCGGCAATTCCTGGCCCCGCTTTCGAGCTCCCGGAGTGTGACTGCCAGCCGGCATAACTACGTTACTAAACGCCGACGACACTCCGGTCGAGCCGGCGCAGCGTATGTAAGTCGCAAGTCGTTCCTGCCGAGTACTCGTTCTTTGTGCGCGTTCCCACCCCCCGACGGCGCATGGACTATTGAACTCTGGACGAACTCTGAGCGTGGCCACTAACCCCAGGACCTGCGCGGCAACCCCTCGTCACGGCGAGCGTCGTCTCTACGAGCTTCGCATCGAGCGTCCTAAACGCTCAAAAGGCCTGTGTGTGCACTTAGTGCATTTTTTCTAGATGGTCTAGCTGGCGAGGGTGGCGCATGCCTTAGAGAAGTTAATTGTTTGTTCAGTTGCACTAGCTAGCGCTCACTAGGGT
Source organism: Dermacentor andersoni (assembly GCF_023375885.2). Lineage (NCBI taxonomy): Eukaryota > Metazoa > Arthropoda > Arachnida > Ixodida > Ixodidae > Dermacentor > Dermacentor andersoni. Next base: position 81,729,722 of record NC_092817.1, read on the forward strand.
TGTATAGCTGCACTACAAAATTCCTTAAAGTTAGTGTTGCTTAGCTGTAAGCCCGAGGTTTCGTGGGCATGGCTTGCGGCCACATGGGTCTTCTCCGTGCCGGAATCGAAGAGGACGGGCCACGTGTTGCGGGGTGGCGGCGTATAGCTTCAGGTTTTAGCTGACACACAGGCTTAGCTCGCACTGCGCAGGCAACAGCTGATAGCCGTCCTCTTACGACTGCGTCAGGGACATGGACCCATCCGAATGCCCTTGCGACCCGACCCCACTATTTCGTGACGGAGATAGCCCGCGCGCGTCAGTGCTATCGAGCGAAATGTGGTATGACGGAAGCAAACGGCATTTGGAAATTACCTCGCCAGCTATTAGGCACTAACCCGCTCTACGCAGCACCTCGACGCCGGACGTCGCCTGCTGTTTTCGTCGGAGCTGGGCCCGGCAGCAGCTACAGTAAGCGGCCTGTTTCGTTGCCGTTGTTGCTGGTCGTTTTTCGGTGTGTGCTTACTGTCCTCGCTATTTTCCAGAGCATCACTCGTACCGCGCGCGGCCTACTGTGTTCCCTCGTCGGTGTGGCCTTGTGGCTCTGCACCGGGTAAATACCGCGTACAGCTGAATAGTAGTGCATCTGTGTTCTCGAGTTCTTAAAAAAGCCTTGTTGTCGTTTCAGGATCCCGAGGTTCGCTTTCGAGATTGCGGACCACGAGTCGGAAGGATATCCAGTGTGCTGCTCCACGTTTGCCATCCTCCCAACGTCCCCCACCGGAGACGGCCTTGAGCACCTCTTACCGTGGTTGACCGCGTTGACTCCTTTGCATTTCCACGTCCATGGCGTCCTTCTGCTACGGGGGACTTCATTTGCTACTACTGGTAAATATCGCTTAAACAAGATTCGTACTATCGCTGTGTCTTATTATTATTATTATTATTATTATTATTATTATTATTATTATTATTATTATTATTATTATTATTATTATTCATTGTTGTTCATTGTTATTAATATGGTTAGTGCTTTTCCCAATACTGCCGCTCTTGACTCGGAGCATAGCAGGTGGGACTACTTCAGGCACAAACGTTCTTAGTGGGAGCTGGAACGTGTGGCCGCTTTGCCAGTTGCTCTCATGTCGTAGGTGATACTGAACGCCATAGCGCATAAAAAATAAATTAGGCGGCTCCCATGCGCTGTTCAAATCCATGTAAGCGGAGCTTTCTGTACTGTTTGCGTTAATTGACGGCAATTGGTGACGATTTTTCTCGTCGTATGCACTCTAGCGCAGAGTTAGTGTGATATGTTGCGTACACGACTAGTTTGTCTACGTAGTACACAGGACATACAGCGATGCGGGATTTGCTTGTGCGCCATTGTTCATAGCTGGAGAGAAGGGTCGACGCTATCATTGCCTCACACGGCGAGTGATAGAAGTGGTGAACTCTAAATAAATTATGGGGCTTTACGTGCCAAACCAATATTGTGTGGCACTTTCCCAGAGCGAGGTATTTGGCCGAGAAGCGGGAGATTCCACACTGCGCACACTGTAATTAGCTCTCAGATGACTGCGGCGTGTTAATGACTCATGTTAGGACGATTGAGACCAGTGACTGCTTCGAACATGAATGGTTTATTGAAGTAGCTCGCGGCAAGGAGCCTTTCTCGTATTCGTCTTCAAGTACTTTGATGAAGATATTTTACCGGCTCCCGCCTTCCAACTTGCATGAGATAGGCTTTGGCGGGATGTTTGAGGCACCCTTCAAAGATGTTCGCAGATGTTCAGAGAAATTATTTGTTGCCTTTCTGAATTAGACAAGCCCTTGTTATTTCGTCGCGACCAGGGTAACTTCTTTCAATTTGGCACATTTTCCAATATGCTCTTCGATCCGGTCTTAACACCAGTACAGTGGCACCTATTTACTTCAGATATTCGCGATGCCATCTCATCCACCAAGCTTTTACGAGTTCGCATCTGCTTCGCCGTGTTTCTTCAACGTCTCCGTTGTATAGCCTTGTTTGTCCACTTTGAAGCTGTTGGAGTCTGCCTATGTTGGCAGGTATCAGTGGCATGGGCTCACTAGGTTCGCCACGTACGTATGTTAACAGTCAATTGTTGAGCGCTCCTTCAACTTCTGTTACAATTGTGCGTGGCTGCTCCACTGTAGTTGTACTTCTTGAGATTACTTTTCGCATCAATGTCTTCAGCCTTCGTGCACGAGGCACTCGAAAAATCCTCCCACACGTCCACGGGGCGCACTCAGCTATTTTCCATTGTTGGGTACTGCAGTAACCCTTCGCTCATTCGTACCCAACAGCTTCAAGCATTTCCTTCTCGGCCTTAGTAAAGGTACTGGCGTTACACGAACAGATTACGGCAGGTATACCCCGTCGTGCGGTGAATTGCCGGAAAGCTTGAAAAAGAAAACTGGATATCGACATGTCATTGGTCATCTCCAAGTGTACTCCTCTCGTTACAGCGCAGGTGAAAACGTATTGTTCCACAATGTCGTATTTGTTTTTCGCATAAGGTGTTCCGGTGGGGTCAGCTCCTGTGACTTGCAAATACCCCGATTCGTCGACTCTTTCCGCCGAGAGGAAAGGCAGAATTTAATTGGCCTGCCTTGTGTTACGCCTATTGCACACCATGCATTTATTTAAAACGCTATTCACAGCTTGGCGACCCTGCAATATTCGCAACTTAACCCGCACTTGCTCTAGCTTTGCTTGAAATTCGCCATGCAATATTTGATCGATGTGATGTATTGGCGCTTCAGTGAAATACCCGTCCTTTGGAAATGCGATGACGTGCCGGCTTTGATTCTCGGCTGTAGTGGAAGTCTTTCGTCTTGCGAGTCCTTTGTTGTGACAATACTTGTCCATTTATTTTAAATTAGCGCTCGAATCGGCAATGCCACTTGGCTGCCAGAGTAGTACTTTCGTCGTATCCAATATGTCTCTGCAATCAAACAGCCTGTAAACCGCCTTTGTGATCTTGCGTTGTCTATGAACCTGAATACACATGCAGTTAGATGCCACCCGTATGACGAATTTGATTTCCAAGATTAGTTGATTCTCTCGTTCCTGTGCAGGTGTGACAATGCGCTTCGTGTTCATCGTCCATCTGTACATTCGTGTGAATCACGCTTGCTCTTTCAGACTCCACGGATGTAACTCATTCGGTTCCATGCCACCCTGTTGTTCGAGTCCGTCAACGTCTTTCCGCTTATACCACGTGTGTAGATCCCCAGATTGTCTTCACCTTGAATGCACGACTCGCTCGTTTGTTTTCTTACTTCTGCGACTCTATTAACAAATGTATCCCCTTTGCCTGTCCCTCTGATACAATGAAGTATAGTCATTGAGTCGGTCAAGCAGGCTGCTTCAATTCTTGCGGTGAAATGACTTTTGATGTAGACGCCTAGCCTTGATGCCATCACCGCTGCCCTTAGCTCAAGTCTTGTTAGACTTCGCTCTTTGATTGGAGCTGCGTCGCTTTCCGCTGTCGGTAGGCTTGACTTTGTTCCATCGGTTTACACGACTGCCACGTATAGTGCCGCTTCGTATGCTGTTGGACTTCCGTCGACATACAGCTTGCATGCTTGTTCGATTTGATCCTTGCTTGCGTAGTATTGGAGAACTAGAACTAGCAGCTCCTTCGTTTTAGACATCGGGTCCCTCCACTTGTCGCATTCTCCTTTAAGGAGTACCTCATCTTGCGCATCGTCCCTTCTCTAATTTTTGAAAGCCTATCTCTGCTCATATCGTAAAAGGTGACGGCAAGCCAAGTGCATCAAATACCCTTCCTGCTGCTTATGCAGCACTGTCCTTTTGGTTAAGTACGTTGTTGCTGGTAAGGATGCATACTTGTCCACAGGAAAGGATAGCACGTCTTTTGAGTACTTCCATAAAATGGCAAGAAGCATTGTGTATCCTTTCGATGGAATCCCTATGTGATCGTCGTCCCTTTCGTTTTCGTCTATTTTGTTTAGGCTCTCTTCATTGGATGTCCATTTTCCCAAGTTCATCGCCGCCTCAGTTTTGCCTTTTTGTATAACTTGACAGCACCTTAAAACGTTGCTGCCCCTAGGATTACATCATCCACGTAAATCTTTCTGTACTAGTTCTTGCATCGCCAAATCAATCAGCCACTTGTTTCAAATGGTGCTTGATTGCAGCTGCCAGAAGAAACGCGCTCGGGGTTTTACCGGAAGTTACTCGTCATGCGGCAGGTTTGTACTTCATTCCGCAGCTTTTCCTCACATCGTCATGCACCCACTACAGAAATATCATGGCATCTGTCCTCTAAGTGGATCCAAAGTTGTAGAAATGCCTTTTCAGCGTCTCCAAATAGGGCCACCTTTTCCTTAGAGTTGATATCATGCCTCCAGATAGTCGTTTAATGGCATGCCTTTCTGCGTGTTTGAGGAGGCATCGAATACTACACGAACCTTTGTCGTGGCTCGATCGTCTCGAAATCAGTATCAAATGTTATCGCTCACCGCATGTATTTGCATATTGCATGTATGCGGGACGCGAACTGTGTTGTGCTTTCTGGAAGGCATGCGAGCACCAGCGATGACTTCGGAACCTTCGATGACTCGTGTACGAAAGCCGACGCGCTTGACCGGCTGATCAGATTTGATCACTGTCGTTATGCCTTGAGCGTAGCCTGCGTTTCTGGGCACACGTCCTCCCAATATAGTTTCGCCGTTCTGGTTTTCTACTGTGTTAGTAATTCTCATTGCCACGTGACATTCGGTAGACGTGCTTCACGTTAATGCACCGGACCCTCCCAACAAGCCGTAATCCAAGCCTGAACTCCTAAGACCACCAACGTCGCCAAGGACCAGCGAGGTAGATGCAGGCTGCCCCCGGAGCACGGACTTCTGCCTGAGACGACCAGGAACATTGTGGCAAAGTCAACAACCACAATGGAAGCTTCAGAGTCCATGTTTCAACCCAGGGAGCCACCAACTTTCATGAAGCTTCGTAGGACGATCCGGAAGCCTGGCTTTCTTACTTTTGGAAGAATCTGCCATCAACAACTGGACCTCTGAGGATAAGCTACGCCACGTCCACTTCTCCCTGGAAGATGCCGCGAGGGCATGGTTTGAGAACCGGGCCGGAGTCCGCCCTCACAACGTGGGACCAGTTCCACAACAACTTCCCGAGAACCTTCACGAGCGTCGTCCGGCAAGGGCCGAAGTTCTATTGGAAGCCCGAGTGCAGCTACCTAACGAGAACGTTGCCATGTGTACGGAAGAAATGAAGCGTCTATTCCGCCACGCCGACTCGGAAATGTCCGAGAGTCCTGCTCAAGCGTGGTACGATGCAATAACATTTAGCCGGTACGATTCAAAGGCCGTCGGAGAGTTTCTTCGTCAGGCCACCACCATCGACAAAACACTGGACATGCGGGGCCTACAATTAAACCGTCGCATGATGTCAAGAAATGCAGCGGTCATGCGGGAAGAACTTCAGAAGTTGACCTCTTCATCACAGCATCAAGTGGCTTCGATTGCTGACGTCGTACGCGAGGAAATCCAGCAGTCACACGGGGTCCCTTAGTCGCCTCAGGCGGGAGCAATGACGCAAACCACCGTAGTCCGCCATCCCGTTCCCCCTCCGCGCGCGCCAGGTTCTGATAACGCCGCCTGTCCGTCGTCCACCGCAGCCTCTGCCAGCACGCCAATCTGTCGTCCCACGCAGCATGCCAAAAGACTGACGTTTGGCCCACCACAATCGGCTCTGCTACCACTGCGGAGAAGCGGACCGCGTCTACCGCCGATGCCCATACCGAGAGTCTGTTCGCAGTCTACGCGCCACGTCCAACAGCTTTACGAGCTGCCACGTGATATCACCGACTACATTCAATGCTCCAAAACCTTTGTATATCTCTCGCTGGATTGTTTCCACAGCTTCAACCTTCAGAACCATGATTGATTGATGTTATGCTTGATGAAATTGTTTTGGGGTCCTCTTTGAGGGCCTTGCAGTACCCAACCCCGTATTGTCTCGACTGCCATCAGTCTGCTTTCGATATTTTACGTTCTACCCGCTAAGAACTCCCAATAATTGAGCCCTTCAGCAGTCCTATGGCTTCTGTTGCAGTCGTCTCGGTTCTGTCATCCGCCACTTGTTTAGTTCCATTTCTCTCGTTGGAATTCTGATTTATAGCAAGTAGACAACAGATACGACGTCGGCTTGTAGATCTATTACCACGGCTGATTTCTTTCCTCGCGTTGCTGCAGTTAATTGGACAACGTTCATTTGAACTTTTCGTCTCCTTCAAATGAATCGGTCGTCAGCCTTTCCTGTTATATCTTCGCTCCTATTTCTTTTACTAATCCAGCTGCAATAAATATCGGCTGGCGTTCACTGTCTAATAATAATCGGCATTGTCTGTCACCTTAGTCTCCCCCTATCCAAGCTACAGTTGTCTCTAAAAGCGCAAATTTTTTTTTACATTTTCAGTTGCGTGTAGAGTAGCCGTCGTTGCCTCCGCTTGCTGTGTTCTGACCTGCTCTACCTTGCCGCACCGTTATGCCTGCTTAACCAGCATGTTGTCCTTTGCACTGCTTGCATTTCCCTGTTCCTCTACAAATAGGTGCAGTGTTCTGGTCGGTTGCATCTGAAACTTTATTCCCGGTGAGAATGTTTTTTTTTTCTTTTCTCTTTAGAATGTTCCGACGACAGTCCTCAGTTACGTGCTTGTTCTGCTTGCAGAACAGGCAGCTTCTGTTTCTGAGCTATAAATGCTGTAATTCCGAAGCTGTATGCTATTATTTCTTGGCTTCGCAACTATCCTCTCCTGTTAACACTGTCTTCCTGGGAAAATATTTGCTATCGCTGGAATGACTTAAGCCTGTCCAGCTTTTCCTTGCATTGTTTTCCTGTTGCTTTGCGCGCTACCTTTCATGGCTGAGCTGTTTTTCATTCCTTTTGACTTGAACTGCACTGATATCTCCGGTGGAATTGCTCTCCAACGCTGTCAATATTGACGTGAAACTGGCACTCGAATCACTGAAGGTGCATACCGACAATCTGTTCAACTGCTATCCGTGCACTATCTTGCGTAGTTAATCAGTTTCTTGCACCGTTCTCACTTTCTCTAGACTCAAGAGCACACTCATGCCCCGCTCCACTGATCGTTCAACACTTCCGAACGTTGTTCGTAGTATTTTGATTGCTTCATCACAACTTTCATATGCAGATAAAGCAATGAAGCCCTTCTATAGCATACGCTGCCTTTCCGGTTAGAGGTGCTAATAGACTTTAGTCCCTTGCTCATGTTAGGTATGAGGTGAACTGCTCACTCGCATTGAACCCAGCAGCGATTCCACTCCAGGGCCCTTCCGCCAAACTTTGTCATTTCCAGATTTAGTAGCTTATGTATTTCCCTTGCGTCTTGTTCTGAACTTAGTGATGCCACCTGCGTTGTTCTATTGTTCAAATCCAACTGTATGGCCTCTCGAATTCTGAACTCTATTGTAGGCAAGATCGTCGTTATTTTCATGTACTCTATCATTCAAATACTGCTTCGGCAGTATTTTCTGTTAACAAATTCCTCCATTTGTTCGTTGGCGCTGTTGAGGCTTTCGCTTATTCTCTTGCGCTGTGCGCAACTTTTGTCTGGTAATTGCGTTGATAAGCTTCGTGACCTAGGGCGAAGCGCTTTGCTTTTCTTCGTAAATATATGCTTCGCTCATTTCTAGTCGAGTAACAATGGCCTCTTGTTTCTCAGTGATCTGCTCTGATGCTTATATATGGTCTTCTCTTCGGTCTCGTTGCCCGATCCGCTGCTCCACCACCGTTTCCTTTTCTGCTTCTTTGCAGGTTGACCTTCCTTACGGGCGGAGAGGTAGTACGCTGGTTCACAGCACCGTTGTTGAAAACGATAGACTAATAAACTGCTCATATTCGAAGCAGTCATCGAAGTAGCACGTGCTCGCGACAAGGAGCCGCTCTCTTTGTCTTCGAGTGCTTCGATGATATTTTACAATAGATTTCCATACTGTGGCACATAGCCTCAGCGGGGGATATGCCAAGAAATGAGTGGTGCAATGGCACATGCCCAGAACGGGTCATTGCCGAAGAAGCGGCCTGTACAATTAAAATAAGACGAACAAATGCAAGCCTGCTTAAGATGTCGCATTGTGTAGCGTGGTTCATCACGTTAGGGAACGTGCACTCGCCTGTTTTCTTTCAGTCAAACACACCGGTATGAAAAGCTTCAAGAAAGCTTCGTTTCACAGAAATTCCAACGTGTTCGATGGCTCCGCATTCATCTGCAATGGCACTTTGTTGTTATGGTCGCACCAGACCCGTATGGCCGGTTGCTGAAACCATATCCGTATTTTTCAATTTGTAACCTCATTGAAGTATCCTTCGTCGAGAATTGGGGAGCTTGCATATAACACGGCTTGCTTTGCTTTTCGTCTTACCTTAAATTAACCGTGGATGCGTTCACTAGTGACCACTTCCTGCCCGAGCACGTCCCGATTATGTAAGCCGAAGAGAGCTCGTGTGTCACTCCTGCCTCTTTGCTGCTGAGATGATGGAAGGTTCGGCGCTGCAACTCGCGCTTGCGTCTGTCGGGAATGGCTCGGCTGCTCTGCGCACGATTCCACGTAACCTGGCTTCCAGCTGTCGATAAACCCCGTAGCAACGGTATCTTCTACTTGCCTACTCGTTTCCTATAGACGCCGTATGCCATGAACGATATAATTTGACAACCTACTGACATTTTCTAGATGGTCTTATTTTGTTTCAATCATTACATTCATGCTAACCTAGATTGCGCAAGCATAAAATTTTTTTGCAACATTGTTAACGAGTTTTTTATTCAACCAGTCTCTATTCCTAAATGTCCTTAATATCGACGGCAATTTCCTCAAGTTCCTTGCCGATCTGTTCCAGCTCTAGTCCTGGGTTGGTTTCAATGTACCCTCGCATAAGTAAGCTGCAGTACACAACCGTGCCGATCCCAAAGAGCGGTCGTGGGACGGCCAGCACTACTAAAAAGGTACTGCTCGCGCTAACACACGTACCACAGCGTTTACCCACCTTCACAATGTAGGTGAGGGGTTAATTTGAGACCCGAGTGCAGGTAGCGCTGCCATGCCCGGTCACCATGGCGTTGACGGTGCGACGTTTCAAGTTGCACTGTGTCGATATGTCCAGAGCGGTCGACACGTGTAGCCGTTAAGAGACGCACCACTTCATCCGACGAAAGGTGTGGCAGGGAGCAGCGTGTGGCGATGTGCTCCTGCGCAGCCAAAGTAGCATCGAACCGCACCGCTTGTTCTACGCGCGCCGGCAGATCCGGCGCGAACATTAGCTCCAGAACGTAGAACTGGTAAATTACGAGGCGAGTGCTGGTAGCACTGCCACGCCCTGGCCTTATTGAACAAGCAACTAAACCAGCGATCAACGTGCATACACAATGCAAATAAGTGCACAGGACGATGTTGGTTGAGTCGCTTGATAGTTAAACCAGCACCGTCCTATGCTGTTCTTTGCTGTGTATGCGCCTGGTTAACTGATTGAATTCTTCGTTCGGTATGCACCAACTCCCCCAGCACTTACTCTTACTGCATCCATGCCTTGTTGTTGCAGAATCTTGACGTGTGCTTTCGGTTGCAGCCCACGTGTAAGATGGATATCCAGTGCACTGCACCACGTTTGCCATCCTCCCAACGTCCCCCTCGGGAGATGGCCTAGAGCACCGCCCGTACCGTGACCGACCTTTCCCCTTCGCCGGCGTTGTCTCGCTGGCAGACGAGATTGCTCATCGCCCTTCTTTGCTACGGGCAAGTACCACGCACAGACCACTCGTACTGCGGCTGTGTCCTCCAGTGGTCGAAAAATCGGCCTTATTGCTTCAGTTCGTTTCAGATTCGCCTTCCATTTCGTTACGTAAATTTGTTTGATTGCTTGGACAAGTATACGACGAAGGGAGTAGAATGAGGAAAACCAGGCAATACAAGTGCTTGTCGGTACCTGACTAAGTCCCTGCCCTCAATATTTCGCATTAGAGCAACAGCGCTAACATCATTGTCACTAAAATAAAAAGAAATGTCAATTTTTATGCACTTCATCAAAATTCACTCTGGACTACCATTTCATAAGCAACCATGAAATGCATTTACTATGTAGTAATTATAATTCACATCACGTGACTAAACAAAGCTTAACGTTCTCTCAGCAATGACTTATTTATTGATTCAGTTACCTCACAGGCTTCCGAAGCAGTATTGCGTGAGGGGAGGATATAGGGAATTAGCAAAAAGAAAGCAGTACGAAGAAAGTATACATCGTTAGCGAGTAAACATGAAGGAACAAGTCTCTAACAATGTTAACGCAATACAAAACATATTTTAGGTGAAGAAAACCCTACTTATCGTTTGTTGCGTAACCTTGTATAGCCCAGGAAAAATACCTGGCATCTAAAAAGAAAAAGAAAAACTTTGCACTACCTAAGCGTAGGGGAAAAATAAGAATTGGTAGCTTGCTGAAATGTCTCTAGGACTTTGCTTGCTGAATTTCAGTTTCAATATTACAGCCATTCCCGACAGCGGGGTTCAAGAGGTCAAAGCTAATTCTGTAAGAAAACTCCCTGAAGAGTGCTTAGTATTTGACTTCATCAAAGGCCCATCTTAGGTCCAGAAATATTCATACTGCATTCAACTACCGTTGCACGTTTTATTTCTTCCTTTGTTTGCAACATTGGTAGCTCAGTTAACTTGTCCTGCTCAAAACTCCTCTGGTGTCGCGAGACCACTTTCATGCTTTTTCAAGAAACCGATAAATCTTTTTTGTGCGAAATTTTTTGGGATCTTCTAGTGGAAAGGCTCAGTACGGATACTGTCTTTTCAGGATCCCGAAAGACAGTATTTCAGTCCAGTGGGCTGCTCCCCGTCTGCCATGCTCCCAACGTCCCCTTCGGCAGATGGCCTAAAGCACCAGTCGTACTCTGGCCGACCGTGTTTTGTTAAATTACGTTCCCTCACCCATGGCGTCCTTCTGGCAGTCGGAACCTTGCTCCTCGCCCGCCACTACTGGTGAGTATCGCGTACTGACGTCTCGTACTTCGGCTCTGTCCTCGAGTGGTCAACAATGAGCCCGCTGCTGTTCTCGTTTTGCAGATGACCGTTTTGGATGGCGGTGAGCGAGGAGAACGTCCGAGGCCGCTTTGGCAAAAGGTGGGAAATTTTACATATTGTGGACACAATGTCCGAGACCTCGGGCGAAACTCTGGCTATGAAAAACATGTTAAATTTTTTTGACGTCAGAAGTGCTTTTACGCTTTAATGTGCTGCAGTATACAAAATCGTGATAGTTCGGGCGAGTTGGTACGTCATGACTTTTTTTAGGCTTGTAGCGCGGCTCAAAAAGAGCAAAAAGGAAGGTGGAAGGAATAATGAAAGGTAACGTTCACTCTGTTCCCCGTTCCCTTTCATTACCCCTTCCACCTTCCTTTTTGGTCTTTCTGAGCTGCGCTACAAGCCTAAAAGCAGTATACAAATGTGGGCAATAGTGGTTGTTTATTTTAGCAGACAACTGAAGTCAATGCGACATGCCTGAATTATTACAGGGAAGCTTTTGCGAGATTTCTGAATGTCATCTTACGGGGGCCAGCTTCGGTTACGCTTTCTGCAGCCGACTTGAACTTGCATTCACACACATTACGAAAGGCTCACGTAAGCGAGCTCGGCCACTTTTTTTTGCGTCTCCAGTGCGAGTAAGACTAAATTTTGGAAACAGTTTCAGCAAAGCTGGTTAGATCTCTCGTTAAGGCGCTGAATTGCTCCACTACGGCGTGATGGCCACCAGTTTCATACGTTTTGAGCCATCAGGTGTCCAGACAAAACGTGGCCAAACTGAACATGTATTTTTTTTTTCTAAGCCAAGTATGACGCTTGAAACATGCCGATGAGGAGCGGGTAGTGTAGCTTCTTATTTATCGATAGCTTTCTTGATTGATATATATTGCTTGAACGCGTAAATAGCTGACACTAGAACTCGATGTCTGAGGTTTGAAAGGCATTTTATCAAGACGCTGTACCTGGTTTCGAAACTTCCTTACTTTTTTTCAACTGCCGGCCACTCATACGCACATACCTCGGGCTCCAGCGCGCTTGTTTAGCGTTTCCTTGTCGAATAGGTTTTAGTTAAGTCAGCTGCAGGGAATTTGGCCGCAGATTATCAGCAAGCGACTTCTTCGCAGCGTATAGATGCGTTTCTGAATAAATTTGGTCCTGGAGTCTGGAAAAATTTCGCCCACATATGGCAAAATTACACGTGACAATTCGGCACCAATGGTTTCTGCTCAAAATACAAAGTATTTTCTTGCCTACGTTCCAGATCAGATGCTTCTGAGCAACAATCCTTCCACGGCTCTGCCCGTTTGCACATCGGCCGGCAACAGAGACATCCAAGTATGAGTGTGGCCACTAACCCCAGGACCGTCGCGGCAACCCCTCGTCACGGCGAGCGTCGTCTCTGCGAGCTTCGCATCGAGCGTCCTAAACGCTCATCAGGTGGTCTTTGTGCGTATTCTAGATAGATGGTCTAGCTGGCGAGGGTGGCGCACGCCTTAGAGAAGTTAACTATTTGTTCAATTGCCCTAGCTAGCGCTCACTAGGGTTGTATAGATACTTTAGCTGCAAGCCCGAGGTTTCGTGGGCTTGGCTTGCGGCCACATGGGTCTTCTCCGTGCCGGAATCGAAGAGGACGGGCCACGTGTTGCGGGTGGCGGCGTATAGCTTCAGGTTTTAGCTGACACAAGGCTTAGCTCACACTGCGCAGGCTACAGCTGATAGCCGTCCTCTACGAGTGCGTCAGGGACATGGACCCTTCCGAATGGCCTTGCGACCCGACCCCACTATTTCGTGACGAGATAGCCCGGGCGCGTCAGTGCTATCGAGCGAAATGTGGAATCACGGAAGCAAACGCCATTCTGAAATAGCCTCGCCAGCTTTTAGCTATTGCGGCGACCTTACGTCGCCTACGGTCTGGAGCGGAGCCCGGCCGTGCAGCAGCTACGGTGAGTGGTCCATTTCTTTGCGGTTCCAGCTGTTCTTTTCTGGTTGTTTACTTTCCTACTTGCGTCGCAGATGATGACCTTTATCACCACTCGTGCCGTCACCGACCGTCTTAACTCTTTTGCATTCCCTCGGCGGGGAAGTGTTGCTGGTGGACTGGACTTTGTTCGTCGCCCGGCACTACTCCTGGCAAGTACCATGAACACTAGAATCCTAGTATGGCTGTGTTCTCGAGTGTTTAACAAGCCCTGCTTTATTTCAGGTTCCTACCGTCTGCTTTCCACTGCGGCTATTCACAAGCATACCCAGCGGGTGGTTCTGCACATCGTCTCCGGCCGTGTCACGTCTGCATTTTTCTCGCCGGTGGCTTTCAGCTGGGAGACGGAGATTCGTTCAATTCCCTCCACTACTTCTGACAAGTACCATGTATACGTTCCAGTGGTACTACGGTTGTTTTCTCGTGTGGCGTATAAGCCCTGTGGCATTTAAGGTTCCGAACGTCTGCTTTTGAATGAAGCCGTGTTTCCCGCTGACTGCTATGGTTCGTGTTCTCTCAGTGCTCCTTTTCTTAATCCTGTTGCTACACCTTTGGGGTTCCGCAAGTACACAAATTTTGTGGGCTTCCAATGAAATTTGCTGTCGAATGTATTTACTATGCAGACCTTCGAGGTTAGGTTTACGCTTCGGAAAACTTCCTTCGCCAGAGTTTCCAAAAGGCTTTTGTATGTTCTTCTCCGAGTAAGACGACGTTGAATGTCTTCCGTTCCTGGTTATATTTCTTAGCTGATTTCACTTCCTCATCCGTAATTTATTTCGTCTACTTGGGGTGCCACATTTTTCCCAGTGCTTTTGTAACTTTACGTAGTCTTCACTTTTGTCGAAGGTTGCCGTCCTATTCTTCAATGTATCCTCCCAGTTTTCTGGTTCCGCCCGTCGGGTCCACAGAATGGGTTCTCCAGGTTCGTCGTGAACTGCTGTTAATGATTGCTTCTTAATGATACCACCTACTTCGTATACTCGGGTATATAGTTCTCCATTATGCAGTATACATCCACCGATCGCTTTCCGCAGGGGACTTGAAAACTACGAATCAGCCTTTCACAGAAACTGCCCCCACACGGTGTTTTGTGGAGGAAATTTCCACTTGGTGATAGGTCATAAATTGTTCAGTTTATCGACGTAATGTTGCTGTGACCGCATTCAATCCCTTATTCGTTCTTCTGAAAGTCTTGCATTGTTGCTGAGCACATTTATGCTCGAGCTGAGAAACGCCGAAAATAGTGTAGAAAACTGATGTGAAGAGTCTCGAACAGTTTCGCAGTGTACACCTCTTGTCACGGCAAATGGGAAAGTTGCTACACAAAGTTTGGCTATCTCTCTCCTTTTTTTTTTTTTTGTAGTTGCTCCCAGCGCACCGTTGAAACGCAGACCAGCTATTTCAATGTGGTCTTCGTTACTCTATTCTCAAGAGGAAGTACTTGCTCTTACGACGATCTGGAATTATATCTTAGCGACACAACGCACTGTCGTATTATTTCTTTCACGTATACGCGCCAGTGTACAGCGTACTCCACCGTGAAGTTTGTCCATATGTGTCACACTAATAGTCAACGGATTTCTTCCATTTACATGTGATCGGGTGCTGCTCGTCTTGCGATACGGGCCCTACCGAAGGCGCCCTTGAAGTCTCATTGGGTCTTTATCTTAATATATCTGGTATTCACCTACTGTCTGCACATTCAGCTTGCTTGCTAAATTTCTGCAATTTTTCAATATACACATTTGTTCTGGCCAAATGAGGCGGGTGTCGGCAGTATTTATTTCTGCTTTTAGTGGACCGTAGAACTTGTCCTCCAATATTATTCACGGAACGAAACATTCACGTTGGTGTTCTCCCAATAATCATGTAACTGCCGAACTTGTCAACTTCAATGCCTCGTCTTGAGAGCCTTTTCGACGCATATCTGACACGAGAATCGTCTCCTTTCCTTTCATTATTAACCGGCATTTTGTGACGGCTATTTGGCCTGTAGCAACTGGGATCCCTTCCACAAAATCGTTCACTACATCTTTTCTACGGTGACTCCAGGTTATATCTGCTCGATTTTTCCCTACTATTGACGTATCCCCATTCTCCTATTGAACAATTTTGTCTCTTGTAGTCTGTGTTCAACGGGTGCTTCGTGCATTTTCTTTCTCCAGTGCAGCACGATTGTACAAGTAGTCCGATACTTTACTGTTGCTAGCAAGTTCTAATTTGCGAGACTGACGGCGATGTTCATTAGAGCTACTCCGTTCTTTGCCAGGACCAGCAGTGTCTCCACTCTGATATAACAGTACCATGAAGGTTGCACTTGAATACACCGCCGGGCTTGCATCCGAGAAGTGTCAGTGCTTGCGTTCAGTTGTCGATGCGCTCTTGATGCATTTCGTCCTTTATCTTCCTCGGCATATTTTTTCATAAGTCATTTATCTTCGTCTGGGAGAGGGTTGTCCCAAGATTCCGGTTTTTTCCCGTCATTGAATACCGATATTAGCTGCTACAGTGCAGGACGCTAAATTCCAGTTGACCGAATATTTTTGCCCTGGCTTGAAGTACTCTTCGCTTCGTGAGCATTTCACTCGAGTCTTCATATCGATATGATAGCAGAATACCGTCGGCCATTTCCCAGTTCATTCCTAGAATACTGGTCTGTCTTGATGCGCGTTTAAATTCTCATTTCTTCACTGTTTGATGTCCCTTTCCAAAGATTCATTGCAGCTCAGCGAAATTTTTTTTTGCTTCTATGTACACGCCTTTTGCCTGGTTTACGATGTTCCAAGCATAACTTCATCAACGCAAACTTAATTACGTTTGCTGTCATTGCAAGAATTTCTTCCAAAATTCATTCACAGCGTAGGTACATCTGCATTCAAATTTCCTCCTGTCTGAAGTTAATTATTCAGAACAGTCCTGATCTTAACCGCGAGGCGTCAAATACTTTTAATTTTCTTGCTAGTCGATATTCTCGAATTGCTTGATGGCGCGATATGGTAGCTATTGTTCAGATTGCTCATTCTGCCATTCTCATTCTGTATTGCTCATTCTGCCATTCCAAGCGTGAAACATCTCGCATTGACCAGTTTTATTTTTATCTCGGTACTGAATTTGTCTAGTGCCTTCGAGATCGTCCTCCGATTGCTACTTTGTTGATTTCCACGTTAACTTGCTCTCCATCCTTCTTAAGTTCTTGTGACTACATAGTCCACTTTATGCATAGTTTCTGAAGAGTTAAGCCAGTATTTTCCGCGATTAAAAAGTTCAAAATGCAAGTTTCGTCCGTTTCTGCGACGTCAAGAACCATGGCAGGTTTCGCGTTTCGCAGTTCTCTTCTACACCACATGGGCCAGGCACAATCCACTCGAGAATTTTCTATTTTCCATTGTATCTTCGTTTGGTCTTTTCACCGGGCTTTCCTCCTCACCTCCACAACTACTGGTAAGTGTCCTTTACACGGGACTCTTATTACGGCTGTTTCCTCCAGTGGTTGACAAATAAGCACTGTCGTTACAGGTTCTTCCCTCCCGTTTTCAACTGCGGTCCACGAGCGTACCCAGCTTGCCCTTGCACGACTCTACGGTCTGCGCTCCAAAAGATTACTTCGGCCACGAGCATCACCTGTTCCAGGAGCGTCTTGTGCTTCTTCTACGTTCCCTCGCCAATGGCGTCCTGCTGGTAAACTGGACTTGCCTCCTCACCCTGCGCTACTACTGGTAAATGTCGTTTACACGGGACTCGTATTACGGCTGTGTCAACCAGAATTTATTGTTAAAAGTTGGGTTACATTACGAGTATTTAGTATGCAGGAGGAGGTCCCATAGTCGGACTGTATCGGGACCTTGTGTACAAGAACAGTTACGATAGTTGAAATCGCAAAGCAACAATAGCATATAATGTAGTATACAAGCAACAGGAACTGAACATTAACAGAGTAAAAATACAGAATTGATTACAAATAACAAGGTTTAGCTCATCTTATGGTAGCAAGAATAGTACGGGAATAAAATACCCGTTTATCTACAAGAATAAAAACAAAAGAAAGCAAAGAAGAACGGACAAGAATGGTTACAGTAATTTCTCTCATTCGTCTGTCAATAAATGAATTTTTAGTTCCCTTTGAATTGGTGTAAAGATATTGTTCTTTTCCTAATGAGGAAGTGTTCCATACTCATGGAAAAATTCCACGGTTTGTTTACCGTAGTTGGTGCGGATTCTTGGTGAAAGAAAATCGTTATTCAACGTGAATCTGGTGTTTCTATGAATTGTCAAGTTAGATTGTGAAAATGTGATCGATGGTAGCTCATTATGTAGAAATTTGTAGAAAAATACCTAGGTTGTATTTAGTGAGCCGAGAAATCGTAAGGAAGGGGCATTACAAAAGCGGGAACTATAAGTAATTATGATGGCTCGATTCTGAACTGTCCGTAGAGATGCAATACGAATATTATAGGTGGTTCCCCAACATATTGTACCCAAAGTAGTATGAATGGACGAAAGTGGTAAAGTGAGAGCAATGTGGTACGTGTGAAGTAAGCGCGTGCTTTAAGATGCGTACACAGTAAGCGATTTTCTTTTATGTGAGCAATATGATTGTAATATTTCAGATTACAATCAAGTAGAACACCAAGGAAAGATGAACATGAACTTGGATGAAGGCAGTGGGGACCAAAACTGAAAGGTGAAATGGAAGCCATGTTTCGCTGATGTGAAGAGACAAGTCTAGTCTTAGTTGCATTAATAGATAACATGTTAACATTACACCTTAGAATGTTTTCTAAGTCGGCATTTAGCTTATTAACGGGAGATGACATCTTTATGAAAAGAGAATATTGTGGTATCATCAGCGTGCACAATGCATTTTGTCGAAGAAAGACAATTAGGTAAATTAATATAAACAGAGTGGCCCCAGGATGGAGCCCTGGGGCACATCGATGTTAGTAGTTCGCTGTCGAGAATAAGCACTGGAAACAGAAACTTGAACACGGTTATATAAGTAGCTTTTTAGTGGCGAAAGGGCGGGACCGCAAATACCGATTGATTCGAGCTTAGAATAGGGTATTATGATTTATGCTATCAAATGCCTGCGTTAGATCGATAAAAACTGTGGCGGCGAGAAATCCCTGGTCGATAATTTTTTAGTTTGTACGATGAATAAGTATCAGCTCTGTGGAATACCCATGGATAAAACCGAACTGGCATGCAGAGAAGATATTAAATTTAGATATTTCGTTAGCCGCATTTCAATTAGTTCCTCAATAACTATCCCAAAGAACGGCCGATTGCTAATAGGTCTGTAGTTGTGCAATGAGCTATCGCCCTTTTTTAAAAACTGCGATAACTTTGCCGCGCTTCAGTTCAGAAGGAAATAAACCAGTCTTGAATAATTAACAATAAATTAAAGTATGTCTGAAATTAGATGCGCAATTAATGTTAGCAGGAAGGACCTCATCAATTCCAGGGCTTGTCACTTTTAGGTTATTTATAACAGCAGCCATTTCTTCTGGCGTTATAGGAAATAAAAGTAATGGCGGTAGACAGTTCATGTTGATCATCTATGCAGGAGTAGGTGGATTATTAGAAAACTGCTAAAAGCCTCGGCTATTTCAGCAGGGGAATCGAGCTCTACTCAATCTTCTGAAATTCTGGATACCTGGTTTAGTCGTGTCTATTTAAAAAGGAGTTGACATTCTCCCATTCCTATTTAGCGTTATTAGCCACCTGTAAAATTCTTCGCCCGAAATACAATAGTTTAGCTGGTTTTATTTTACAGTTAAGTGTTACAGAAGCTTTCATATCGGGCAGTTAAATTCATGTTAATTGATTGCCTTTTAGTTTTCCTATATAAATTATCCCATTTGTGCATTTCTAGTAACTGCTGTGAGAGGCATGAATTGTGAAAAATGACATTATTCTTGCATTTCTTTTTCGAGGTGAACTTTCGGAAGTATGAGATAATTAGTGAAAAAAATTGGGGAAGGGCTTTCTGCGAGTCGTTTAGTGATATAATTTAAGAACAATTTGTATTAGCAACAGTATTTATGAAGCTATCTTTGTCAAGAACATCTTTAGTGTGTGAAAGTGGGCAAGGTCGCACATTAGAATTGAAACGTAAAAGCAGGGGGGTAATGATCACTGATGTCGATGTGCAAAACTTTTGCCTCTGGTGAATGAATCAGGTTAGAAAATGCATGATCAATAAGTTTGCCTGTACCACAAGAGACTTCGCGTGTGGGAACATTAAGCAATCACATTCGTAGCTATGGAATAAACTAGTGTAGTTATACAAATAGGTGATGCTTCGAGTAAGTGTTTATATCATCTATTAGAACATTTTTGTTTTCTAGTCGTACAGTATGTAAAATAAGATCGAGATTGTTACAGAATTGACTGACGTTGAGGCAGAACGGTAAATGCAGCTAAATATGAAATTCTTGCTATCTTGAGCAAGAAAGCAGTTACTGAATTAACTCCAAACAGATTCGCACTTGGTAACCGTTAAGGATAGATGTCTTCTTCGATAAGCAATATTAGAAGAAACATGTATGGCAGCACCACCGCGATTAGTCGCCAGTTGGTTGCTGTATTCCACTTTGTAGTTAGGGAAGCAATACAAATTTGTCATCGTCAGATAACCAGATTTCAGAATGGCAATTAGTGAGAACGGACTAGTCAGCGATGCGAGGAAATTATCAATAGCGTCGAAGTGTTTATGAACACTCCTAGCATTAAAATGAATGATAGAATGAAATCCGTCTAAGAGTTGATTGCATTTCAGTATAGAAGCCATGTTTGTTGTCAATTGGTTGAACAATTATGCCTAGTCTAATTTGGTTGGCTTCGATTCGTCACGAATATGCAGAAATTTGCTGTTAGTAGTCTTCCTAGCCTTAGTTTGGCAGTTGCCCGCCCAAAGGAACATTGTTTCTTTATTTCTTCAAAGTTAGAGCCTTGGAAAAGAGAGCATTGTTAGGTGGGGTCATATGCTCATTTAGAAAAACGGGAGCGTTGGAAGAGCCGGAAAATCCAATGTTCATGGGACAGTTTGGCTTTACGCGCTTTACTAACAAAGTCGGCTTTCTTCGTTCTCGAATGTAAACGAGCGATGACATTCTTCTTATCATTAGATCTGGTGCGAACGCGATGAACAATGTCCAGATCGCTAGGCCATACGGGACAGCCAATTCTGTCCCCTACCTCCTCCTGTGTTTAACAAATAAGCACTGTGTCGTTACAGGTTCTGCCCTCCTGTTTTCAATTGCAGTCCACAAGCGTACCCAGCGTGCTCTTGCACGACTCTACGGTCTGCGCTCCAAAAGATTACTTCGGCCACGAGAATCGCCTGTTCCAGGAGTGGCTGCTACTGCTTCTGCATTCCCTCGCCAGTGGCGTCTTGCTGGTAGACTGGACTTGTCTCCTAGACCTGCACTACTACTGGTAAGTGTCGTTTACATGAGACTCGTATTACAACTTGTCCTCCAGTGTTTAACAAATAAGCACTGTGTCGTTACAGGTTCTGCACTCCTGTTTTCAACTGCAGTCCACAAGCGTACCCAGCGTGCTCTTGCACGACTCTACGGTCTGCGCTCCAAAAGATTACTTCGGCCACGAGAATCGCCTGTTCCAGGAGCGGCTGCTACTGCTTCTGCATTCCCTCGCCAGTGGCGTCTTGCTGGTAGACTGGACTTGTCTCCTAGCCCTGCACTACTACTGGTAAGTGTCGTTTACACGAGACTCGTATTACAACTTGTCCTCCAGTGTTTAACAAATAAGCACTGTGTCGTTACAGGTTCTGCCCTCCTGTTTTCAATTGGTCCACAAGCGTACCCAGCGTGCTCTTGCACGACTCTATGGTCTGCGCTCCAAAAGATTACTTCGGCCACGAGAATCGCCTGTTCCAGGAGCGGCTGCTACTGCTTCTGCATTCCCTCGCCAGTGGCGTCTTGCTGGTAGACTGGACTTGTCTCCTAGCCCTGCACTACTACTGGTAAGTGTCGTTTACACGACTCGTATTACAACTTGTCCTCCAGTGTTTAACAAATAAGCACTGTGTCGTTACAGGTTCTGCACTCTTGTTTTAGATTGCGGTGGGTACCTAGCACGCTCCTGCACGCAGACTCTCCGGTCTGCGCTCCAAAAGAGATTACTTCCGGCGCGAACGTCATCGTTCCATATGCGACTGCTATTGCTTCTACGTTCTCTCGCCGACGGCGTCCTGCTGGCAGACTGGACTTGGCCTGGCGCCCTTGCACTTAATTTTGGTAAATATCGCGTACACACGACTGTACTGCACCTGCGTGTTTTCGAATGACCAACAAACAGGGCTTGTGTCGTTTCAGGTTCCCAGTGTTTGCTGTCGCTTGTGGCGCAAGAGAAATGTTCCAGCACGCCCATTTACAAGAACATGCCTGGCCTTGCCTCACGAGCAACCATCTTCAGCCCGATCGTCCTGCCGCGTGCTCTCTACAACAAGCTTCCTCATGAACTCGTGAGCGCGTCGCACGCCTGTCTTGGCGGTGTCCTGCACTGTGTTGACGGCGTGTTCATGCTCTGAAGGACTGCGTGTCGTCACCGTCCCGCGACCGTCTATCCGATGTGCTCCTACAGTTCGCTGTTGCCCTTTTCCGCAGGCATATTTAATAAGTTTAGTGTAGCAAGCTTTTCTGCTTTGAAAGAGTGGTACGTTGCTCAGCGAATGGATGGCGCTTCTAGAAATCGTGTTAATACGAAGGAGATCAGTAAAAAAAGGTTTGCTTACGTGGACACCACTCAGTCCTTAATAAGGACTGTCAACGTTTTCATGAGCGAATCTAAATTTTTGGTGGCGAGAGTAATGGACGTTCATTGACATTGTGCACTTTTGTAGTAGTGTTTGTGTGTGCTTGTGCATGTCACCTACTCTGTGCTTTTTTTTTCTATCGAGAACGTATGTGGGCTCCGCTGCTAGCTGGCGCACTTCGAATTTTTATATTTTGGTAGCATTTCCAGCGTCACAGTTGATACACTTTTCCCAGTTCATTCCTGTTGAGAGAGAGAGAGAAATAAACTTCATTGTTAGACCAGGCTTCTTAATCCTAAAGGTGGGTGGTTTCCTCAGTCCAGGTAGCCATGGCTCGCTGCCGCCGCCCGAGCCCTTTTCACCAACCGTAGCTGGCCGTCAGGGTCTTGCGTCACCAGCAGAGCCTCCCACTGGTCTTCCGATTCTTCCTCCATATCCGCTTCTTCCTGCTTGTTATCGCTTGGTGGTGATGATGACGGTGATACTTCGCGGTTATTTCTGCACTCCAGCACCATATGGCGCAAGGTGTTGGGCGTGTCCGGCGGGCAGAACTTGCAGTCTCGCCCGTAGGTGCCCGGATACATGGCGTGCAGCAGTGTTCCATGCGGGTAGGTTCCAGCCTGGAGTCTTCTCCAAGTTACTGCTTGCTCTCTACTCATCGTTTTATACGCGGGCGGGTAGCGACGCCTCTGCTTTCTGCAGTGCGCCAGGATGTCCGAGTACTTCTTGGACATCCGTTCATCATCCTCGTCGCAGTCGTTGGTCCGTGTTCTCTGCGGGTCGGAGATGGCTCGGCGTATGATGTCGAGCCGCGGCGTGCGCCGCCTGGTTCCCCGCGAGACACTTGCGTCCCGGCGTCCAGAGGATTTGTGCTGTTTCTATCTCGGTGTTGGTCAACACCTGAAGTGCTGCCTTTCCGATCCTTCCGTTCACATACCTCCTGCCTGCTTCTCGCGAGTCCGTCAACACGGTAACCAGGGTCTTCTTGGGTGTTGCGATGGCCAGGGCTATGCCCAGCTCTTCCGCTGTGTTCGCGTCCTTGGCACATGTGGATGTGGCTGTAAGTTGCTCGCCCTTCTCGTCGACCACGGTGATTGCAAATCGGTCGTTTGTTCTGTACGCAGCTGCGTCCGTGTATATCACATTTTCTTCTTTGCTGTTTGTGCGTTCCAGTATGTGCTTGAGCGCCTGTATTCTCGCCTGTCTCCTTTCCTTGTTGTAGTCGGGATGCATGTTTCTGGGAATGGTACTTATGTGTAGCTTGTCCCTGATCTCCTGTGGGATACGCTGAGGTAGGTGCCTCTCATCCTCGACTTGGTAGCACACATCTTGGAGCAGGGCTCTTCCCGTTTTTGTTAGCTTTAGTCTCTCCAGTTGGTTGACGTTGTGCGCTTCCACGAGCTCTTCCCACGTGTTGTGAACTCCCATTTTGAGTAGTTTCACTGTGGATGTGGAAGGGGACAGGCCCAACGCAATTTTGTAGGATTTTCTGATGCGTGCGTTTACTTCGTCTCGTTGACTGTTCTTCATGTCAACGTTTGGGGTCCCGTAGGTGACGATGCTCGTGAGCAGCGCTTGTATTATTCTCGTGCAGTCTTGTTCCTTGAGTCCGTGCCCTTTGCTCGTCACTTTTGATAAGGTGGGTTATTTGTTGCATTGTTCTCTGAATTTTTTCCAACTCTGCTGCCCCGGCCCCGTCCTTTTGAATCGGGAGCCCGAGGATGCGGAGCCTCGTTACCTGCGGAATCATGCCTCCCACCTTTACTTCCGGGTCTGGTATATGCTGTGGTTGTCGGCCTCTTGTGCGCTTTCTTAGTACCAAGAGCTGACTTTTCTGGTGCGCACGTCAGTCCACATGCTTCCAGGTACCTCTCCGTTGTCAACAGCTTCTTGCAGAGCGTCTTGCTGTTTACCTGTCGACCCTCCCGTAGTCCAGATGGTGAGGTCGTCAGCGTATATTGCGTGTCCAATCCCTTCTATTTGCTTCAGTTGTTTGGGTAGCGAGCTCATCGCTAGATTGAATAGCATCGGCGAAATGACGGAGCCTTGTGGCGTTCCCTTTCGCGGTATGTCGAATTTCTCAGAGCCTAAGTTGTCTATCCCCACTGTAGCTGTCCGTTCTTTCAGAAAAGCTTTGATGTAATCATATATATTTTTACCGCAGTTATATACGTTGAGGCGTTGCAGTATGGCTTAGTGTGACACGTTGTCGAAAGCCCCTTTCACGTCAAGTGCGAGGATGGCTTTTTCTGTGCGTGTCCAGTTTGTCGATGACTTTCTTTGATCTGCAGTAACACGTCTTACGTGAACAGGTGAGCTCTAAATCCGAACATATTGTTTGGGACGTGTCTGTTGTCTTCGAGATGTTCGATCATGCGGTTGTGCACCATGTGCTCTTAGTTTTCCAGCACACGACGTGAGGGATATAGGTCGAAGGTTCTGCACGCTGATGGGCTTGTTGGGTTTAGGTATCATGGTTACCTCGGCGTTTCCACTCCGGTGGTACTTTACTGTGTTCCCAGCACTCGTTGATGTATTTTAAGAGTGCGTCTACAGAGGATCCGTCAAGGTTCCGGAGTGTCTTGTTTATTCTGTCGTACCCCGGCGCCGTGTTGCGGGTGAGCTTGCTCAAGGCCCTCTTGACTTCTGCTTCTGTGAAGGGCCGATCCAGTTCTATATTTAGGTTGCCTCGATACTCGTCAAAGTGCGAATCTACAGTTATGTTCCGCTCTGTACCGAGGAACTTCTCCTCCACTTCTTTGATGTCTTTCTCTTTCCCCGGGTGGTTGTGTACAAGTCTCTGCACTCTGTTTCGTGGCGTTCTTGTTCTCCTTTTTTGATAGGAGTGTCTTGAGTACCGTCCATATGCGCTTGCTGCTTAAGGTCCCTTGAAGCTTGTTACATGTTTCGCGCCAGTTCTGTTTTTCAAGTTCAGAGTACTCTTGCCTTTCCTTGATCAGTTTAGATATTCGAATTCTGAGTTTGCGGTTGCATTTGTTACGCTGCCAGCGTTTCGTGAGTCCCCTCCGCGCCTCCCACAAGTGGAGTAAGTGGGGGTCGACCACGGGGTGACTTGCGACAGCTGGATTGTCTTCGTATGCTTCTCGGCTCTTTCCACGACTCCTCTGATCCATATTTCTATGTTGTCTATCGTCGCATTAATGGCGCTCTCGTCTTTGCGAAAGGCCTGCCAGTCCGTGATCTTGGCTTTTCCAATCTTCATCGTCGCTTTATGGTGCGGGATCATCGTTTCCACTATATGTGACGAAGATCGACAGGCTGAAAAGCCCCGTTGCCATCGCGTGGCTCGTACCCAGTTCGTTCGCTGGCTGCGCCCTACCTGCCGTTGCCGCGTTGGTCGCTGCTTCTCTACGACCCGAATGAACCCCCTTTGCAATTGGTGGAGCTGCTGGGTACAACCGGAATTCTGGAACTTCGCAACCGGACACTGCAGCCTGTCTTCATTATGCCGGAAGGACCACCGCAACCACAACCCGCTGCCCCGGTGACTATACCGTGGTCTGCCCCGGCCCGTTGCGTCAACGCGACCCACCCATCTTCAGCGGTACCGAAGACCATGACGTAGAAGACTGGCTCGCTGACTACGACCGGGTGAGCATCCACAACCACTGGGACGACACCGAAAAACTGAATTACGCATCCTTTTATTTGAGCGGTGTCGCCAGCGTGTGGCACCGCAACCATGAACGTGATCTCACGACGTGGACAGCCTTCAAAACTAACGTGACGGAGGTATTCGGGCGCCCCGCCGTTCGCAAGCTTCGCGCCGAGCAACGTTTGCGCAGTCGTGCGCAACAGTGCGGGGAGACATTTACTAGTTATATAGAAGATGTTGTCGACCTCTGCAACCGCGTTGACGTCACAATGGCTGATGCCGAGAAGATCCGCCATATCTTAAAAGGCATTGAAGACGACGCCTTCCATATGCTGTTGGCGAAAAATCCGGCGACAGTCTCTGAACTCGTCAGTCTCTGCCAAAGCTTCGACGAAGTCCGCAAACAACGCATAGCCACCCGCCAATCTCCTCCTCAGGCGACTTCAATGTCGAGCTTGGCTGTTTCCCCGGATAACACGTCGCTACTGCTACAATCAAGGAGTTCGTCCGTGAAGAGGTGGCTCGTCAGCTTTCTCTGATTTCCCTTACACACGGCCAGTCGAATTCTCCGTTGGCGCCCGCTCTCCAATCTGTCAAGGAGCAGGTAGCCGACCACATTCCACCTTCTCTCCAGCAGGCTCCGGTTGCCGCACCCCTGAAGTGCAGGCCTCGAAGAGACTTCGGCGTACCACAGACCTACGGTCCCCTTCGCCCGCCTTTGCGCCCGCCCGTATCCGCTCCAGTCCGGCCACTGGTGCAGTATGCACGACCTCAAGATTATTGGCGCACGGCAGACAATCGCCCGATTTGTTTTTATTGTGGCTGTGCTGGACACGTAGCACGTCACTGTCGCCTCCTTACACCGAACGTCCCCAACAATGTGCGCCCATATGCGCCACGTTTCCAACAACGCCGCAACTATTCGGACACCTTTGAATCTCCTCCTGTCGTCGACACCGCATTCTCCGCCGCTCGCCGTTCACCTTCTCCTCCTCGCCGCCGCTCGCTTTCCCCCATGCACCGGCGTCGGAGCCCGTTGCGCCAGGGAAACTAAATATCGCAGTTCAGGAGGCGAGAACTGCGGTGCCAGCGAAATGTATAAGGCCCTACACTTCCCCGAAGAATGTTATTGAAGTCGCAATAGAAGGAACATTGACGCTAGCGCTTGTCGACACCGGCGCTGCACTTTCAGCGATAGATGCCCGTATTTGCCGCAAGACAGGAACAGTGATGACGCCGCTTTCTGGACTGTCTCTTCGAACTGTCAACGCGCAGCACGTCTAGCCATCCGGCGTCTGCACTGCTCTCGTGCCGTAATTCAGGAGGTCCTCTATATCATAGAATTCATCGTGTTGCCATCATGTTCACACGTCATATTAGGTTGGGACTTTCTCTCCACACATAATGCGATCATTGACTGCGCCCGCGCCGAAATCGAGCTGTTCCAGTTTTCGACCGATATTATCACTGACCGTTGTCGCAAAATCTGTTTCAGAAGACACCGTTATACCTGCCTGGTCTTCGACTCTTGTCAGTATCTCTTGTGACTATGCAGATGACGGCACAGTACTCTTCGCTCCGCCTGAACTTAGCCGCCGTTCACTACCCCTGCCGTTCGCCGTCCTCGAGCTCAAAGCTGGCGCCTCTCTCATGTGCGTCTCAAACCAATCGGCTGAACCAATTACTTCACGCCGCTGTGAAAGCCTTGGCAGAGCAGAGCCACTGACCTCATCTTCAATATTTGGCACGATGGACGACTCCACTTATATTGCTGCTCTCGAGGCATCGCGTCCTCAGTCACTGCCGCGTTCTTTTACGCCAGCTATTGCCAGTGACCTTACGACGACGCAGCGCGACGAACTTCTTCGCTTGCTCCAAGGCTTCTCTTCCTCTTTTTATTGCCAAGCAACATCACTCGGCCGCACAACGACTGTTTCACACGCTATCGACACTGGGAGCCATGCACCAATGCGACACCGTCCCTACCGAGTATCGGCGACTGAAAGACGCGTTATCAATGACCAGGTGAACGATATGCTCAATCGTGGTGTCATCCAGCCTTCTAGTAGTCCTTGCGCATCACCAGCCGACCCAGTTAAAAAAAGACGGCACCATACGGTTTTGCGTCGATTATCGAAGGCTTAACAAGACTACCCGAAAGGATGTATACCCGTTGCCACGTATTGACGCACTTGACTGTTTGCAAGGAGCGGAGTTTCTTTCCTCCTTAGATCTCCGCTCTGGCTACTGGCAGGTGCCCATGGCTCACGCTGACTGTTCTAAAACCGCGTTTGTAACACCAGATGGCTTGTATGAATTCACTGTGATGCCGTTCGGTCTGCGCAATGCGCCCGCCACCTTCGAACGCATGATGGACGGCATCCTACGCGGCCTGAAGTGGCATACTTGCCTCTGCTACCTCGACGATGTTGTCATCTTTTCCCCTGATTTTCCGACCCATCTTCGGTGTTTACATCAAGTTTTGACCTGTCTCCCGAATGCTGGTCTTCAGCTTAAGTGCAGATTTGCAGCTCGAAAACTGACTATATTAGGCCACGTTGTCTCCAAAGGCATTCTTCCTGATCCTGATAAACTTCGCGCCGCATCCGAATTTCCGAAGCCCACTAACTTCAAAGCACTACGCAGCTCCATTGGCCTTGCTCCTATTTTCGACGTTTCGTTCGCAATTTCGCTACTGTGATCGCACCACTTAACCAACTTCTCCAAGGCGACAATGAACTTTCTGCTTGGTCGGAAGCCTCTGATGATGCCTTTACGACTCTTCGTCACCTACTCACGTCTCCGCCAGTCTTGCGCCATTTTGATCCAAGCGCACCTACAGAACTTCACACTGACGCTAGTGGTGTCGGCCTTGGTGCCGTGCTCGCACAACGCAAGAACACTAATGCCGAATACGTAGTCCATTATGCTAGTCGTGCCCTCACGAAACCTGAGGCCAATTACTCAGTCACAGAAAAAGTGCCTGGCTGTCGTGTGGGCTCTTAAAAAATTTCGTCCATATCTCTACGGTCGACGCTTTGACGTGGTGACGGATCATCACGCTCTTTGCTGGTTGCCCAACCTAAAAGACCCGTCGGGCCGCCTCGCTCGGTCGGCCCTCCGAATCCAGGAATGTGATATCCGTGTCTATCGTTCTGGACGCACACTCTGACGCCGATGCCCTCTCGCGCTCCCCAGTTACTTCAGACAGCAGCACTTCTACCTACAGACATGACATCTCACCACTTGACATCCTGGGCATGGCATCGGAGCAACGAAAAGACCCATGGATCGTCGTAATATTCGACTTTTTGTCAAATCAACTTAGGCACCTCGAGCGTTACGCCGACAGGCGCAGCATTTCACAATCCGCGACGGACTTTTATACCGCCGCAGCTACCACAATGACGGCCGCAAATGGCTCTTAGTAGTGCCTCGCCACCTACAAGATTTATGCTCCGCTTTTCATTCGGACCCGCAGTGTAATCACGGTGGAGCGTCAAAAACCTACACACGGCTTGGCCTACAATATTATTGGCGAGGGATGTACACCTTCGTCCACAAATACGTGCGCTCCTGTATTGCCTGCCAACGACGCAAATGTGTCTCACATCTCTCCACCGCACCTCTCCAACCACTTCCCTGCCCAGCTCAGCCATTCGACCGCGTCGGCATTGATATATACGGGCATCTTCCATCTACTGGCGCTGGCAAACGATGGATTGTTGTCGCCGTAGATCATTTGACACGGTATGCTGAAACCGCCGTCTTGCCTGCCGCATCAGCAAAAGACATCGCCTCGTTCATTCTAAACTTCGTTCTCCGCCGTGGCGCCCCTCGTGAACTGTTGAGCGATCGGGGCCGCGTATTCCTCTCGGACGTCCTGCAGTCACTCCTATCTGAATGCCAAATTATTCACCGCACTACTACTGCTCATCATCCACAGACTTAACAAAACGATTCAACAGAACTCTTGGTGACATGCTATCAATGTATGTTGCATCTGACCACTCCAACTGGGACCTTGTACTTCCGTTCGTCACTTATGCATATAACACTCCCTCTCCAGCCACTACCGGATTCTCGCCATTCTTTCTGCTTTACGGCCGCCATCCCTCCAGCACCATTGATACTGTTCTCCCGTACCGGCCGGACCCTGCTGAATGCTCACCTGTTTCTGCGATTGCTCAGCACGCCGAGAAATGCCGACAACTGGCCCGTTCTTTGACGTCTGCTCAACAGTGCCGCCAAAAAGAGCGCCATGACCTCAATCCTCCCCCTCACCCATTCCCGTTGACTCACTCGTGTGGCTTTGGGTCCCGCCTGTTGCTGCTCCTAGCCTTTCGTCCAAGCTCCTCCCGAAGTACCACAGGCCCCACCGCGTGGTTGCACAAACATAACCAGTGAACTACGTGGTCGAACCCGTATCGCAATCTCCCGATCTGCGTCGTCGCGGGCGAGAGACTGTGCACATTGACCAGCTGAAGCAGTATTACGATCCGCCCACCTCTTCCTAGGTCGCCAGGATGGCTACTTTTCAATTCCGGGGGTGATTGTGACAAAGAAGATCGGCAGGCTGAAAAGCCCCGTTGCCATCGCGTGGCTCGTACCCAGTTCGTTCGCTGGCTGCGCCCTGCCGCGTTGGTCGCTGCTTCTCTACGACCTGAACAAACCCCCTTTACATCTATAATGGTCGCTACCCAGATTCTCGTCCATGCAGCTCCACTCATACTGTTCGAGTCCTTCTACGAATGAGAGGTCGGGGCTGGTGTTTCTAGATACATTGTTGCCGATGCGCGTGGGTGTGTGCGGGTCGCCGAGTAGCGTGGTGTTCTTGGGCTACGTTGTGTACATCTCCTTTTTTCTTTGAGGTCGCATATCCCCAGGCCACATGGGGAGCATTAAAATCAGACTATCAGTCCGTTACCCTTGCTCAGCTTCACTTTTCGCATTAGCTTGTCTCGATCCTTTAGGTGGTCCTTCGGCGGGCTGTACACGTTTAACACAAAGAGGCTTTGCTATTTTTTCTCGGGTACGATTTCGACGAGGGTGTGTTCGATGCGGTGTTGGATGTCGCGTCGTTGAGCGTTGATGGCCTTCTTGGTCAGGATTGCTGTCCTCGTCTTACCGTCGGTGACGTGAGTGAGGTAACCACTGACCTTGAAGTATTCAGCTTCGGTTTCTTGTAAGGCTATAATGTCCGGGTTAAACTGCGTGCAGAATTGTACAAGGTTGCTTCTCTTACTTCAAATAGGATGACAGTTCCATTGCCAAATTTTGAGCCGTGGGTGTTGCTTGTAGTCATCTTTCTCTTTAGTTAGCCTCACCATCTTGTTCGCTTAGGGTCTGCATGATCTTGGCTTCTCTCGCAGGGTACTTGGGCTTCTTGCGAGCATTATCTTTCTTCTAGCATGTGGATGCGTTGACTGAAACTTTCTCCCGATTCAGTCATCTTGTTCTGTAGGGCCTGAATATGGTCAATTTCGCTCTGGAGAGATTGGAACCGTCTGTATCATCTGGGTTGCCGTGTTTTGCATAACCTGTGTTACCGTGGACATCGTGGTTTCCATCATGGCGGTCACACTGGCGTTGATGCGGTCTTCAAGTGTCTTGAGGTCGTTCTGGGTTATCACCGCTTGGTTCGACAGTGTTGCTGGCTTTGGTTGTGTTGCTGAGGATGTAGGGATGAAGGTCGCGGTAGTGGTGTTTGCGATTGCTGGCCCTTTTCTCTCCGTAGTTCTATTTCTCGCATGATTGATTCGAGCTGTTTTCAGTGCTAGCTTGCTTCTCTTGTGTCTTCTCTTGCTGTTCTAGCCCTCGCTTCAATTCATCGTTCTGTCTTCGAAAAATCCTTATCGTGTCCTCGGACCTCGAGTGTATTGTGGTTTGAACGCCATTATTTTCCCTCGACGTATGATTGTGCCCTGTGATGACGCTGGCCGAGCTTACCTTGCGCTGGGTGTTGTCGTGTTCCACGCCCGTTGCCGGTATCCGGGGGATGCTCTGTTCTCTTTCGCTCGATCTCGATCCCGACTTGGATCTCGATCCTTTTGTCTTTTCGGTCTCATTCGGTGACTGTGGCGATGGGGACATGGTCATCATGTGCTCGTTGTCGTTGGTAGTTACTACGCTGGCCTGGTACCAGAATCTTGTCTCGATCTTGACCGCTCCCTGACCCTCAACGGTGGCGGGGCCGGTTTCAGCTTCCTTCGATAGTCTCTGCTCGCCGTTTCATGGGGCATTCCGCAGAGCTTACATTTCGGCTCGCATTGGTGGTTGTTTGGATCAGCGTTGTGTTCTCCGCAGTTGTCACATAGTTCGTCGTTTGGATTAGGGCAGACGTCTGTGTCTTATCTCCCCGCAAGATCTGCAGTACTGGACTGACTTTCTGTAGGGTCTGCAGCAGGTGAGCGTACATTCAACTTTAACGTAGAACGGCACATGCGGGCCCTCGAAGGTGATCACTGCCGACGTCGATCTTCCCAGCATTCTAGCGTAGAGGATTTTGCAATTGTTGGTCGTTGCTAGTAGATCTACTAGCTGCTGGTCGGTGGTGCCTTCCTCTATTCCGTGAACAACGCCACGTACAATGCCCGGAATAGGCTTCAGGTACGGTGTAACTTCGTATGTTGCGTGTCCTACTTCGATGCTTGTTATTTCCGCTAGTTTAAGTGCGCAGTCCTCTTCTTCGGTACTTGCCAGAATTCAGTTTTGTTGCCACTGTGTCTGTATGATCACTTTGGCGTAGGGCTTCTGGGGTGTGACTCCGCATGCTTGGGCTAATCCTCTTGCTATCACTCCGCCTTTCCAGTTTGATACTTTCACACCGGCTTTAGGTCTGTACACAATCTTGTAATGGTTTTCTGGTAGCGTTGGAGTCGTTGGCCAGAGGACGTGGCTTGCTTGCGTTGGTTTGGGCCCGTGGCTTTTGAGGAGCTTGTTGCAGTTTTGCATCATTCGTGTTCCTTGCTGTGTTCGTATGAGGACTCCTTCTGCGTATTCGACGTTGCGATGGATTCTTTCTTCTTCTGATGTCGCGCTTGTAGCATCACCCACGGTCCGGTCTTGCATAGTGTTTTTCCGCTGTTGCTGTCGAACGTCGGCTCCGTGTCGTTCATCTCTGCTTCATTATTTGTTATTCCTGCTATGGCGCTCGTTCGGACAACTTCCATAACGCTTGGTTGCGGCTACGTTTGAAGAGAGAAAAAAACATTAAAAAGCCGTTGTCGGGCGGCCCGGCGTGCACGTGGATCTCGAGGCGCGTGGCGCCGGGCAGCGGGATCGGCAATCGTGGGTCGACTTAGCTGAGCACGGCCGTCGCCTTGAAAGTTTCAGGAATAGTACTTCCGTGAAGAATAAACTCACGTCGGTGTGCGTGGTCTGTCTGAATGGAGTTTCTTGAGATGATTCGGATGCTGCGGACAGTCAGACGTTGCGAGGGGGCGATCCGCAGTAGTTGCAAGCTGTACTTGAGAGGTTCCTGGTTTTATGGTTTACTATCGTCTATGGACATCCGCTTTTGGATTGGTCGTACCGTTGGTTTCTTTGGCTTCGGTCCTTGGGTTGATCTCTGTACTCGTTTCAGCATTCAGCGTATTTATTGAGGCGTCTTTCTCGTGCCAGAAACGAGGTCTTCACACATTCTCGGTTCTTCCACGTCGCTCATCACTGACTCGAAAAGATCAACATGCCGCTACAAAAGGACACCATGTCAAAGAATGGGAAAGGGGAGGGTGCTTATTCTCGCCAAAAAACATTTCCTGATTTGCACATAATGACCTCCATCTTTAAGATTGGTTGGTGGTGTCACCGGGCTCACTGCTTCTAGTTTCTTGGTGTGCTTGACTAATCAAATGCTTTTATGTATCTAGATGGCCCAACTTATGTATCACCTGTCGTTTGCTTGTCGCACAGGGCTACCCGCTGTCGTCGCTTGTTCACCGCGTATACGGCGCCTTAGTTTGATATTTGTGTGTCAACTATCACCTGCTCTGCAAGATCGGTAGGAATACTGAAGCGCCATGGCGCCCTTCACCCGTCTGTGACGTCGTTGAATGCCGACTGTATTTCAGATTACACACATTTGTGTAATTTCGTGATTAAAGTGCACCGCGTGAGCTATTGTCACAGCGGCTTCGAAGGGGCTACATGTACTCCCCTTAAGCCAAGTCGTGTGTAAACACGTCTACACAAGTGACCTGTACCAGCACGCTCAAAAAAATCTTCAAAAGAAAATGTCCGCTTTACTTGCATTTTTTGGTTGAAGCGAATTAAGTTGTTTCTCCCGTAATTTTTTTCTGTACGCTGTTAGTCTTTCCATTGATCTTCGAATGCATCTGAATGAGTTTGCTTTGAACAGTGTTTGAATTTGCGCATGCTACCGCTATTGTCCTAATCTTAATATAAGGGTACACACTTGATTTATTACGAATATTACTTTCATTGTTCTCAACCTCTAATAACCTTACATCTGCGTTGTTCTATAACCAAATAAAAAATTAGCCCTGTCCTTCGTAAATGGTTACGTAAGCCGCATTGCTCTGCCTTTTTTTTCGCTGCTTTCATCCGCTGTGATGAAGAGTCAAGCAACCACGCATGCGCTATTGTGCTCAGTCGAATGCATTTTTCTTAACCTCGAACATACACACAGCGCAATGGAGCCTTGCTGTAGACACTTTATTTTCTATCTTCAGTTACACGACAGTCCTGCAATTGCGCCACACAATACTCACAATCAGTTTACCATACGACCAGTGTGGAGATTTTTTCTTGATATGCATCCGCCGTGGTTGCTTAGTGGCTATGGTGTTTGGCTGCTAAGCGCGAGGTCGCGCTATCGAATCCCGGCCACGGCGGCCGCATTTCGATGGGGTCGAAGTACGGCAACACCCGTGTACTGCGATTTAGGTGCACATTAAAGCACTCCAGATGGTCCAAATTTCCGGAGTCTCCCACTGCGGCGTGCATCATCAGATCGTGGTTTTCGCACGTAAAACTTCATAATTTTTGTTGGTATGTGTAATCTTGGAGGCTTTTTTTTTTTTTGTCTAACGCAACTGGTACGTGGACGCAGAGAAAAAACAACACACCCACACAGCACTCAATAGTTCACAATACGACTGCGATGCACGAAGTAACTGCACATTGAAGTCATAATATTAGAGGATGTGACGTGGTATATATAGATCGTCGTCTAGAAATGTGTTGTAGTCCCTTCTTTGCGTTTCAAATCCAACTGGGAAAGTTCAATTACTTGCGCGCTTTCTCGTTTACTGAAAACAACTGCCGAAAGAGTTTATCTCCCAGCGAAGGTGCTTTACAACGCTTACCCATTTCAGATCATTTTTACAGCTTGAAGCTATTTGAACTTTACTGTATTCAAAGAAGTCTGTTACTACGCCTTGAATGATGCTGTTATTTTCGGGTTATTGATCTAGGAAAACTGTTTGCCGTTTTACATTTTTATACGTCGAAATATGAAGCTGAGAAATTCTGTGCTGTGCAAATTTCGGTATGTATTTGGCATGTATTCCTGTACAAATGCGTAAATGTATGTTTGTATGTTAACGCACTGCATACATGCTCCTGTTTGCAGCATCTGGGACGCGTCCAGTCAAGTAGCATTCAATCGCTTTTAATTTCGTTTGTTCAACAGTTGTGTTTTGCGCTGGTTGTACTGAGCATGCATTGCATTAAACTGCACCTTGCCCAAATCTGTCAAAACTTATTCTTTTTGCCCGTCTCACTAACTCCATGTAGTGCCAGCCAACCGAGATGGCAAATCCGCTGTCTGCAACTGGTCGAGCTACACCGATTGAATGGGAGCATCACTGTGAGCCATTCAGAGTATAGGAAGACTGGCTTTCTATAAACTCTCTTCGTTCTCCATCTTTCCGTTGCGTTGCTACCGAAGACAGGATGCTGGCGTTTCAGGGCGCTAACATCCGGAATTTAAAAAGTGTAATGTGGCGCAAGTGATACAGAGATCGAAACGTTGGTAACGCGCATGCCTTTAATGGACGGCAAAACCCGTGTCACTATAGCAGTCCGAAGCTGTTAACCCGACGCAGTAGCAGAGTGGCTTCCGCTGTGGTAGCATGTCTATAACGGCCGAAATGAAAAATGAAAGCGCTCGTATACTTAAATTCAGATGCAGCTCAGAGACCTGCTGAAACTAAGGCTTCCTGATGGCTTTGTGCAAGTTTTTTTTTTTTTTTGCGTGCCCGGGAACTGCAGTAAGTCCCACTGTACTTGTACATGTAATACGATTAGAGCAGTATTCATATCTCAAAGGAAATGCAGCTGGTGATTAGCGCTGTACAATGTTTATGGCCCGGGGGCAGCCAGCTGGCGTGCATTGCACGTATAGCCAATGTAAACGCGTAACCTGCCAACATTCGTTTATCACACTATAGCGTTGTCAATTTACACCCTTACAATTAAGGTGTAAAATAGGATGGGTGTTCCAAGGGTGTTCCCTTGTGGAACACGCTTTTCTGGAAGAAAAGGGCGTTTCGTGGGTGTTTACAAAGGTGAGAAAAACCGAAACACCCCTATTACACTCATAAGGGTCAGTCGGTCAAGAACTTTATTGGGGTCCTGAGGAGGTTTACGCCGTTGGAGATCGCACGCGGGGAGCTCCTTGGGCCGAAACCGTAGGCGACGCCCAAGTCGGGACGGCAACGTGGTGACGCTCCGCCAGTTCTTGGTCCCTCTGGACGGCCTTGAGTTGGAGTTTGAGGTCCGAGCTTTTGAGGGCTTCTTCCCATTCGGGCTCACTGGAGAGAGTGCCCTCTGGTAACGCGGTACATTGCCATAGCATGTGCGAGAGTGAGCAATAATTTGCCGGGATTTCTGGGTTGTAGTGGCGTAGTTGGCCTCGTGACGAATACGAGTCCGTTTGTATAGCATTCGAAACGCGGCCGCCTGCGCACGCTCGAGTTAGGCGTGCGGGAGCGGGTATTTCACTCTGCCTTTTCGATAGTGTGAGGTGATTTCTTGGTAAGTGAGTAGCGGGTCATTAAACTGAATGTCCAGCCCCTCGGAGGCCGTGGGACCGTCGCGGCGGGCAAGTTCTCGTGCGCGGTCGTGGGCCGTTTCATTGAGGTTGGGTTTTTGCGGGTGAATGTCTTTCCCCATGGGAGCGGGGAACCTGGAGAGGCATCGTTTGCTCTCTTTTGAGCTCGCTAGTAGTATATGCGCTACCTCTTTAGATACGTTGCCGCTTTCGTAATCCCGAATCTGTTCGTAAGCCCGAAGCTATCTGTTCTGCTTTAGCGCTGGTGGTCGATTTAACCGATGCGGATGATCGTAACGTTCCGTTGCCATCCACGACTGCTATCGCGAAAGTTTGTGTTGGCGTACTGGGCCGCGTCCACAAATGCGGTGGCTTCACGATCCGCGTCGGTGCGGTCGGGAATCGCGCGATCACGGGCCCGGCGCATACCCACGTTGTGTTGTGGGCGGACGTTTCTGGGAAACGGTGAGACTTTAGTTGTCTCTAGTTTCGCTCGGTAGGGTAACCGCGTGCTCGAGATAGGGAGATGGGGAGACATTAGCTTCGCTTAGGATTAGTCTACCGGCTTTGGACGAGGATAGGCGGAGTATTTGCGCCATAGTCTGAGCCTCGATCATTTCGTCGATGTTGTTGTGCATGGCAAGCTGATCAACCTTTGCTGTACTTGCTCTTTGTGGAATCCCCAAGACCTGTTTGATGCTCTTGCGGATGAGAATGTTTAGTTTCGTCCTTTCTATTTTCGTCCAGTTGTGGGCAGAGGCGACGTAATTAATGTGGCTCATAAGGAACGCGTGGTATACGCGCAGAAGGTCATCTTCGCAGAGACCCTTCCTGTGCCCTGAGACTCTGTGGATGAGTCTGATCATGTTTTCGGGTTTGGCGGTTAAGTGTTTGATCGTGTGTCCGTGGCATCCGGTGGCTTCGATTGGGAGCCCAAGAATGCGTATGTGGTTGACTCGCGGAATCTGTTGTCCGTCTCTTGTGTGTAGTGCGATCGGAAGTTCGTCTAGAGAAGTTAGGTAGCGGACTCCTTGGCAAGACTTGCGAAATAGTAAAAGTTCCGATTTCTTTGAGGATAGTTTCATTCCTGTGTCTAGTAGGTACTCCTCCGTGTCATCTAGGGCAGACTGTAATGTCTGCTCCATGTCTGCCAGGGAGCCTCCCGGGCTCCAGATGGTGATGTCATCTGCATATAGAGTGCAGTTTACGTTCGCGATGTCTCGTAGTTTGTCTGCGAGTCCCTTCATCACTATGTTAAATAGTAATGGAGAGATGACTGAGCCTTGCAGTGTTCCGACGGAGCCCAGCGTATAGGGGTCCGACTTAAGTTGTGAGGCTCGCAGTCGGGCTTCTCTGTCTTTTAGGAAGGAGCGTACGTACTCCTGAAATATCTGGCCAAGGGTGTGAAAATATGAGTGCAGAGAGTATCTTCGCATTCACTCGGGTTGAGGCGATAAGAACATAATCCACAAGAGAAATTTTCCGCCAAAAGACGTACCATAATTTCATGAATTTCGTGATGCCTTGCGTCTCATAATATCGCGAGGAAATGGAACTAATTCTGTGTCCCCACTCTAATAACAGCCTCTCTAATATTACCGCTCACGCGGGTAATATCCGTCACACGTTTCTAAACATCAAGGAACATCTTTAGGTACACCAAGAACTGTATAACGCCTTGCAAACACGCCGAGATGCGCAGTCTGCCTCCTAGCGCGTCTATTTATCCCGAGGAGGAGGTGGAGCAAAAACGTTTATTGAGCTCTAGAAAAATTTGATGAATTTCGCGGAGTCAGATGGTGTCTTCTATCTTCATAGCAATGGCCGTCTGCCCCTAGTCCAGGGCTCCGCTGGATGCCGCTGCCAGCTGGGCCCGTCGGATCAGCCCTAGTTGGACGTCCTGACGGTCGCTGGAGAGCATTCCTTCCCATTGCTCCGCACTCGGGTTTGGTATTATTTATCCCGAAGTATTTTTCGCTGTCAACGTGTCATGGCTTTGCGCATGCAAAGTCATTCCCTGTTGCGTCTGACGTAATTTGTCTGACACGTATACGATGCACACGCGCCGAGCTCCTTTAGAGACACCCACTTGTATATCTATGCAATCGAAGAACTCCCAACGCGTCGCCACGCATGCGCAGACGACGCAGGCTATGTTATAGCGTCGTCCGTCAGGCGTCTTCCCACAGGCTGTCCCACAGGCTGTCCTCCCACTATTTTGCATATCACGATCGCGATGCGCGCGAGGCGACCCGGGACGAATATTTCAGCAATGCACTCTCGAAGCCGCTTCTTATTCGCGTGCCCACGACACCCGCGAAGGAGAGCAAGTGGCAGGAGAGCAGAAACGTCCACTTGATCAACGTGAGCCACAGCGCGAGCTACTGGGCGCGTGGGCTTGTTCACGCGTGCTGCGGTGAAGGAAATTGAGATGCCACCGTAGAGGAGGCGAGATTAAGACAATCGCGAAGGAGTTAATATTCAGGCCGCCCTGGTACGATATTTTGAAATTATTTGTCCGCATCAATCCAGTCTTCATAAACTGCTGCAGCCGTACACAATGAGCTGAGCTACTCTAGCTAACACTTACTGTATTTCTTTCTTTATTTCCTTCTTTTCCTTTCTTTCTTTCTTTCTTTCTTTCTTTCTTTATTCCACCACAAATGTCCCTGTGTTTGAGTATTACTTGATGGGTGGGCCTTTAGAAACAGTGGATGATTTGTTCGATGTATTTCTTGAAATCATCGGGACTGGAGTGGTGCACGGCGCCGGCGGGTAAGTGCTTCCAGTCGATCGCTGTTGTGACAAAGGACTTTGCGAGTGCAGCAGTGCGCGCAGGTGGGAGATGCACTGCTCCGAGTTGAATCTCATACAACTTGGCAGATAATGCGGCTGGCGAAATTTACGAAAGGCGACGGGCATGTCACTAGAAATGCCGCTTCATGGTCTACAGGGGAATTTAGAGACGAGTAATTATTTGAGATAGGTTCTCATCCCCCCGTCAGCAGCGAGACTGACTGGACAGCCTGGCTCAGTTCCGGAGACGTCGACCGACAGCTTGAACTGGTGGACTGGGCGGAGAATGCGGAGAATGCGAAGCAGGCCCAGGGCATTACTTGAGCCTGATCCCTAGGCCCACGTCCCCCTTTACCCTTCACCCTTTCAATAAAGTTTACGACCACCACCATCGGCAAACGACAGTTCCGTGCTACTAGAAAGGTCAGTATGTTTCTCATGTTTAAGTTAGGTGATGTGTCTTCCGGTGGCAGTTGCCGGCACTCTCCTCGCTTTCCTTTTCCAGCGATGTGTATATATGTTTTCAAAGCAAATAATAACCACTAACCCCCTTCTAAGCAGTACGCCACAAGTCGAAAAGCAGGGCTAGGATACCAAATTGGGACTAATTTGGTTGTTAGAATGAACGACGCGCAAAGCACGGCTGAAAGCGACATTTGCTTTTCAGCCAGGTACTTAATGTAAAAAAAAAGCTTTCTTTTAATTTATTGGAGGGAGACAAAGAAGTGCAACGTTCATAGCTTATGTTCACATCGGCTCTGTCTTCTTGAAATGTTTTCGCCGCGATTTTCTGTGAATACCAGCCCGAATTTTGTACCATTCGAACCGTGAGACCACCAGGACTCTGTAGATACGAAGTTATCAGGTGGGACATTTATTTTTCCGGGACTGTGACCACTTTTGTGTTACGACCACGCCGTCGCCGCGCTAAGACTAAGCGCGTGCGCCAGGTGCTCGGGCTCCCAGGTGCACGGCCTACCAGGCTACCTGGCCCGTTCCCGCGCGGGCCCGTGCGAGCTCTGCTACGACGCACAAGCCCCTGGCCAAATCCACGAAGCATGGAAGTCCAAGTGTGTGGCGAAGATATTTCCCCAGAAGAGTTAGCCGCCGAGATGGGCTGGTGTACCGCCCGTTCCCGTAGGTGTACCGCCCGTCGCCCCGACAAGAAACGGGGCCGAAAACTATCCCAAGAACAACCTAGGACGCAAGACTCGCTCTCGCTATAGACCCAGGCAGCAAGTTAGGACTCAGGTTCTCAAGGCCGGGCGCATGCTGCCACTACCAGCAAATGAGATCAAGATCATCGTTAGACCCAAAGGAGCACTCAATATTTCCAAGGTCGGCAGTACAGTGACTGCAGCTATTCTTCGAGCAACGCAACTTAGCTCAGAAGACAGTCAAAACGACACAATCTGCTCGAACAACCAGCAAAGCCTCATGGGGATCAGCACGCCCAGCCCGCAAAATGCGGACTGGTACGCAAGAATCAAGTCCATCCAAGTCAACGGGGTAACCCACGAGGTCAGCGCGTACGAAGCTGCCCCAGATAGTACTACCAAAGGAGTTATCAGAGGCATCCCTCTCGCCGATAACGCCAGACAAGTCGGCGCTAACATCATAAATGATCGTTATCCTCTAGCCCTAGCCGCCAAGCGAATCTGTTCCACCACGACCATCGTCATTGCCTTCGACGGACCTGGCGTACCATACATGGTTCGCTATGGCGCAACACTAATACCATGCTCCCTGTACCGCAAGCAGATCGAATCTGTTACCACTGCGACCGTCTCGGGCACCACATGGACGTTTTCCCGTTCCCTAACAACAAGATCTGCCGGAGCTGCGGAGCTCGCAACCCAGATCAAGATCAGTGTATGCACAAGGGCACGTTGTGTGGTGGACCCACCCCACAGCAGACAAAGCTTGTACTGCCAGATACAAAACGCCGTACGTTATACGAAGACGCCTCGGAGAACGCCGAGCAGCACAGCAATCAGCCCTTCAATCAGAAGATTTCCCGTCCATGGATACCAAAGACCGGTCCCGGTCCCTCTCCAGACCGAGGGCGGGCCGTTCCAGATCAAGATCCACGTCGACTCGAGGAGCCAGATATACCTTGGAAACGGTGAGCTTCGCAAAGACCCTGACGGGCGTCTCGCGAGAAAAAATTCTGATGTTACTTCGCCACAGCAGTCAATGGAGAAGAAAGCTTTATCGCATCAGCTGACTCGCGCAAGCAAAGGTTTGAGTGCTCCGCTGCTGGATCCGTAACCACGCTGGCTACATTTAGCACTAATTACATAAATTTACCGGATGCATCTCAGCGCCGAGTCCTCATCCGCATGCGCATTTTTAAAAACACATAGGCGGCTTAGTCGCACGTGCGCCGGCGGCATGCGCACACAACTCGTATTACAAGGCAGCTTCCCTACCACATAATTCTTGGCAAAATGAATGGATAATATTTACCTTTCGTATCGTTCGCTTGGTGCGGTGGCGTTGGAAGGGGCTTGGCGGTGGCATTGCGAAGGAAAAATGGTTGGTATACATATGCCGGATCATCATCATCATCATCATCAGCCTGGTTACGCCCACTGCAGGGCAAAGGCCTCTCCCATACTTCTCCAACTACCCCGGTCATGTACTAATTGTGGCCATGTTGGCCCTCCAAACTTCCTAATCTCATCTGCCCACCTAACTTTCTGTCGCCCCCTGCTACGCTTCCCTCGGAATCCAGTCCGTAACCCTTAATGACCATCGGTTATCTTCCCTCCTCATTACATGTCCTGCCCATGCCCATTTCTTTTTCTTGATTTCAACTAAGATGTCATTAACGCGCGTTTGTTCCCTCACCCAATCTGCTCTTCTCTTATCCCTTAACGTTACACCTATCATTCTTCTTTCCTTAGCTCGTTGTGTCGTCCTCAATTTAATTAGAACCCTTTTCGTAAGCCTCCAGGTTTCTGCCCCGTACGTGAGTACTGGTAAGACACAGCTATTATACACTTTTTTCTTGAGGGATAACGGCAACCTGCTCTTCATGATCTGAGAAGGCCGGCCAAACGCACCCCAGCCCATTCTTATTCTTCTGATTATTTCACTCTCATGATCCGGATCAGCAGTCACTACCTGTCCTAAGTAGATGTATTCCCTTATCACTTCCAGTGCCTCGCTACCTATCGTAAACTGCTGTTCCCTTCCGAGACTGTTAAACATTACTTTAGTTTTCTGCACATTAATTTTTAGACCCACTCTTCCGCTTTGCCTCTCCAGATCAGTGAGCATGCATTGCAATTGGTCCCCTGAGTTACTAAGCAAGGTAATATCATCAGCGAAGCGCAAGTTACTAAGGTATTCTCCATTAACTCTTATACCCAATTCTTCCCAAACCAGGTCTCTGAATACCTCCTCTAAACACGCGGTGAATAGCATTGGAGAGATCGTATCTCCCTGCCTGACGCCTTTCTTTATTGGGATTTTGTTGCTTTCTTTATGGAGGACTACAGTGGCTGTGGAGCCGCTATAGATATCTTTCAGTATTTTTACATACGGCTCGTCTACACCCTGATTCCGCAATGCCTCCATGACTGCTGAGGTTTCGACTGAATCAAACGCTTTCTCGTAATCAATGAAAGCTATATATAATGGTTGGTTATATTCCGCACATTTCTCTATCACCTGATTGATAGTGTGAATATGGTCTATTGTTGAGTAGCCTTTACGGAATCCCGCCTGGTCCTTTGGTTGACGGAAGTCTAAGGTGTTCCTGATTCTATTTGCAATTACCTTAGTAAATACTTTG
Source organism: Dermacentor andersoni (assembly GCF_023375885.2). NCBI lineage: Eukaryota > Metazoa > Arthropoda > Arachnida > Ixodida > Ixodidae > Dermacentor > Dermacentor andersoni. The sequence goes on from NC_092817.1 coordinate 81,772,804, forward strand.
TAGGCAACGGACAGTAAACTGATCGGTCTATAATTTTTTCAAGTCTTTGGCGTCTCCTTTCTTATGGATTAGGATTATGTTAGCGTTCTTCCAAGATTCCGGTACGCTCGAGGTCATGAGGCATTGTGTATACAGGGTGGCCAGTTTTTCTAGAACAATGTGCCCACCATACTTCAACAAATCTACTGTTACCTGATCCTGCCCAGCTGCCTTTCCCCTTTGCATAGCTCCCAATGCGTTCTTTACTTCTTCCGGCGTTACTTGTGGGATTTCAAATTCCTCTAGACTATTCTCTCTCCCAGTATTTTCGTGGGTGCCACTGGTACTGTATAAATCTCTGTAGAACTCCTCAGCCACTTGAACTATCTCATCCATTTAGTAATGATATTGCCGGCTTTGTCTCTTAACGCATACATCTGATTCTTGCCTATTCTTAGCTGCTGCTTCACTGCTTTTAGGCTTCCTCCGTTCCTGAGAGCATGTTCAATTCTATCCATATTATAGTTCCTTATGTCAGCTGTCTTACGCTTGTTGATCATGATTAACGTAGAAAGTTCTGCCAGTTGTATTCTAGCTGTAGGGTTAGAGGCTTTCATACATTGGCGTTTCTTGATCAGATCTTTAGTCTCCTGCGATAGCTTACTGGTATCCTTTCTAACGGAGTTACCACCGACTTCTATTGCACACTCCTTAATGATGCCCATAAGATTGTCGTTCATTGCTTAAACACTAAGGTCCTCTTCCTGGGTTAAAGCCGAATACCTGTTCGGTAGCTTGATCCGGAATTCCTCTAGTTTCCCTCTTACCGCCAACTCATTGATTTGCTTCTTATGTACGAGTTTCTTCCGTTCCCTCCTCAAGTAGGCTAATTCGAGTTCTTACCACCCTATGGTCACTGCAGCGCACCTTGCCGAGCACGTCCACATCTAATATGATGCCAGGGTTAGCGCAGAGTATCAAGTCTATTTCATTTATAGTCTCGCCATTCGGGCTCCTCCACGTCCAGTTTCGGCTATCCCGCTTGCGGAAGAAGGTATTCATTATCCGCATATTATTCTGTTCTGCAAACTCTACTAATAATTCTCCCCTGTTATTCCTAGAGCCTATGCCATATGCCCCCACTGACTTGTCTCCAGCTTGCTTTTTGCCTACCTTGGCAGTGAAGTCGCCCATCAGTATAGTGTATTTTGTTTTGACTTCACCCATCGCCGATTCCACGTCCTCATAGAAGCTTTCGACTTCCTGGTCATCATGACTGGATATAGGTGCGTAGACCTGTAGGACCTTCAATTTGTACCTCTTATTAAGTTTCACAACAAGACCTGCCACCCTCTCGTTAATGCTATAGAATTCCTGGATGTTACCAGCTATATCCTTATTAATCAGGAATCCGACTCCTATTTCTCGTCTCTCCGCTAAGCCCCGGTAGCACAGGACGTGCCCACTTTTTAGCACTGTATATGCTTCTTTTGTCCTCCTAACCTCACTGAGCCCTATTATATCCCATTTACTGCCCTCTAATTCCTCCAATAACACTGCTAGACTTGCCTCACTAGATAACGTTCTAACGTTAAACGTTGCCAGGTTCAGATTCCAATGGCGGCCTGTCCGGAGCCAGGGATTAGCACCCTCTGCTGCGTTACAGGTCTGACCGCCGCCGTGGTCAGTTGCTTCGCAGGTGCTGGGGACTGAGTGCCGGGGTTTGATTAAGTACTGCACCAGGGTGTCCAATCCTGCTCTGGTGAGAGAGTGCGTTACCGGTTCTGGTCACCGGGATCAGGCCGCACTCCAGGCCTGTTTATGCCAATCTGAGCTCGGTTAAACCGCACAGATGGCACTCAACTGGAGAAACCTGGTAGTTTATGACCTACCCATGAGTGGTATAAATAGGTGCGGACGGTTGTGGCGAAGATAAGACACACACACACACACACACACACACACACACATACACACACACACACACACACACACACACACACACACACACACACACACACACACACACACACACACACACACACACACACACACACACACACACACACACACACACACACACACACACACACACACACACACACACACACACACACACACACACACACACACACACACACACACACACACACACACACACACACACACACACACACACACACACACTAACAACACACGCAATAACACACACGCAATAACAAGTTCTCATAGTTAAACAAAACATGTTTTTGCGTAATAATAAAACGAAAACAGCTTTTCCCGTGCTGTTTTAGTAGAAAATGAATCATTGTGACAGACGGAACGGTGCTTGCCAAGCGCGTCTTCAAGGTGTCCTGTCTCTCCGAGAACGATGCCAATCCGAAGTCACAATATACCGGCATTCCCGTGCATACCACAGCGCAGCAGCGCCAGATTTCCCTCTAGGTAATGTAGTGAGAAACTCTATGCCTATCTATAATTGCTGATCCCGGAGGCCCTGTGTTGCACCATTATTTTTTCTCTTGCCAGCAATGACTCCAAGCTGCAGCGACAGTGGGCGCTGCACTAGAACAGCGTGTAAAGCCCCTCAATTTTCCAAAAGTAGCGCCATTCTTAGATCTTTCCGCCACCCCTCTCACCCTGGCGCCTTCTCCTCCACGCCCCCGTCGCCCCAGCCTCCTCCGCTCCCCCATTGACCAATCTATGTCACGTGGAAGCAGGCGCCGCGCTTTTGTATATTTTTTCTTTCCAGCGTGCGCCGACCTCCATTGTTGGGCCTGCGCGACGAAAGTACGGCAGGCGGACTGACGGAGTGCGTTAGCGTAATAGAACGTGTAGGGCCAAGAACTTAATTGCGATGCCATGCTGCTGCGCTTTCGGTTGCCGTAACAGACATAGCGAGGGCGAAAAGCTTTTTGCTTTGCCGTCCGGCGGGCGCAACTCAAAAAGAAGTGTGGATTCGCAGGATCGGGCGGGTTGATTTCGAGGAAGTGGCAAAGAACGCACGGCTTAGTGAAGTAAGGGCCACGGCTACTCACAACCTCTTATTTTGAGCCTAGTTCACGCCTTCCGCTTCGAAAAAGTGTGTGTTCATGCTCTGCGTGGTTTTTAGCGCGTTGTTTGACTTTTTTTTCGAATGTGCTCTCTTTGTTTCATGTAGTTTCGTCTTGCGGTGAAATGCACGCATCTGCAGCTGGCCTGTGACATAAAAGCGACTTTATTCAGGGTGTGTTTTGAGCTCCACCAGAAGTTAGCACATTCTCGACGCTTTTGCAAGGCTCACTGTGACTTACCATGCAGTCGTTTAGCTTCGAATGTACGCCCGCATTTATTGATTTGGTTTGTGGTGATTAACGTTTTTAACGTTCCGAAGCGACTAAAGCTAGGATGGAGGTTGTAGTGGATGGCTCCAGATAACTTTATCTAGCTCGCCTGGGGATGTTTAACGTGCACTTTGATCGTAGAGTCGTACGTGGGCCGGTAAATTCATCGTTGGCGTTAGAAGTTGGCGCCTCGACGCGATTGTACTTCTTCAATAAATTTTATTTACTAGTTGTAACAACTTGTCATTATTTCGTATTATTGACTCCAGGGCACCAAAGCGGCAACGGGAACACCAAAGCTAGAACCAGGGCTGGATGGGGCTTGCCGAAGCCTGTGCATGCCAAGGGGGTATAAGATCGGGGACAGCCAATTTTGTATGCGAACACTCCCTGCGACGCCTGCATTATTGTAATGTCACGTGCTCTTCAGAGGCCTCCGTTAGCCATTACATGTGCCCTCCTGGAGCAGTACTTGTAAAAAAAAAACAATATATCGTCACAATTACCAAAGCACCCACCACGCAATGAAAAAAACGGCCCTGTTGCCAGGCATTGCTGACCGCACGCAGCCGGAATCTCTCACGCGCCGGCCGAACAAAATTATCCTGCAGGTACGTAAATGAACTTACGAAACCACGTACAGATACTTTCACGCTGTCAACAACTGAAACTTTGGTAATTACGCGCGTGTTTGAGTACACCGCGTGCTTGCGTCGTGTTTCAGCAACACGAACTCTCAACGTCGCGCGCTTTACGCCTTAAATACGCCTTGAATAATGGTCATTTTCTCTATTTATTCCGCAATTCGAACACGAAATTCTAAAGGCCAGTTACCGACTGACGAAAAAAGATCTCGATTGAAAAAACTGCTCCGCCAGGCTCGAACGCACTTTTCTGCGGATTTGCTCCCGTAGCGTGTTAGCCGTCGTCTGCTACGGCAGGCCCACCACCAGCGGCGCCACCATTGAGGCCGCGCCGAGCGGAGGAGGAGGGAAGTGAATGGCGCTACTTTGGGAGATTGAGGGGTTTTAACAGCGTGGTCCAGCACCCCGGGCCGTCATTGCAAAAAGAGGCATGCTTTCGCCGCCGGACGACGCACTGCCCTATTTCAGTAACTCTATGATTTCAGTACACCGTAGCTTTAGCATCTCAAAGGCTATGCTTCGACCACATTGTGGTGACGTCATGGACGCCATGTTTTGAACACATTCTTGTGTGCTCATGGAGGAAGGAAAACAGTTTTCCTTCCTCCATGTTGTGTGGCGCAAGACGCAATGACGCTGGCAACGCTGAACTTGGCTGAACATTCAATACAACGGCTGTGTACAGCTGTGGTTTTGTTTTAGCTGTTGGCAACAACGAGCCGCAATTTTCTCAATGAGTGGGCATCCAACTTGAGATTTGCGTTCCGCGACAGCTTGCGTTTCTTCCTTTGCATCCACCACAAGCTGTAAAGATGAGCGCTGATTTCTTGTGGAGCCTGAAGAATGGCGACCTCGAGCAGGTCAAGGATTGCGTCGAGCAAAAGGTGCGTACTAATAGCGGAAATGCCGATGCCGCCCTATCTACCTCGGTGGTCTCAGTTTACTGGCGTAGTGGTCGCCCGGGCACCGTTGACACATTATCAGCCGTTTGCCAAAAATATCGTCGTTACGTAATAGTCCTGCGCGCTCTTACCGCCACGCATTTAGTATCTGACCAAACCGTGGCACCTTTATCGGCAAATTTGCCTTCGCTTGACAGTTGCGAGTAGCGTACTGAATTTTTCTTGGCATCGTCTGCCTGGCAAGAGCTGCAATGGTTCTGCTCTTAATATTTTATAAATGGGCAGAAGTCGTACTCCCGTTTTTCGTGCATGTCTCTCTGCTTTGATATAAATGGTCTGTGTGGCCAAGAGCAGTATGAGGCAATCAAATATTTTGGTGTAACGATATCTCAGGGGCCGGAAGCGTTCCATTTAGACGAGGAACGCGACAGGGAACGCGACGAACTTCTTTTAGCTATTTTCATTTATGTCACAGTAACCCCGGTAACGCGATACTTTTTGTTGAACAGGAATTATGACGCGTTATTACCTTTGGTAGCGGCCTCCTGTAAGTATTTCGAACTAACAAAATCAACTTATGAAACATCGCCATACTTAATTTCTTTTGGGAACGCAGGGAAGCTGTCACATTGGCAGGCTCATCAGACCGAGTTTGTGCATTACATATATCCCATTTTTAGAGCGAGTTATTTCTGCTTTTGCACATTCACGCGTGAGGTCTAAATTGAAGGTGTGCACTCGAAATCAACCAGCCAGCTTTTAGTTAATAGGAGCTTTTTAAAAGCTATATGTTGAGAGTAATTTCGCGTTCTTGTTTGCACAGGTTGTCGACCATATATGTACCACGAGTTGATGTTTTGTCACTTTTCATTTCTGCCGCATGCCGCTTTTCATTGGAACACTTAATATCATATTGTAAAGCTTTCACAGAGGAACTGCTACAAACACAGTAGTAGTTTGGGGAGGGAGGAAATGTTGGATAGCTGGTGCCCATAAGGTTTAAATGTACATATATTGCCGCTGTTAACAACTTCCTACTACACAACCTAAATGTTGGTGCTAACAGCTCTTAACCTACTCATATGTACCCAGCAGATTAGCCAGCCCCAAATCTCAAATTGAATTTGTGTTGTAACACTAATGGTTACCTCCAGACATTGCCTAAATACACATTTATATATTCTTATTGGTGGTTGTGAGCTCCATAAAGCTGCTAGAAAGGCTCACCATGACCCCACAGACATATTATCTTATATTGAATATGGCCCCAACAATGTAGCATAGTAAAAATAGATCAAAACAGGGTATTAAACAGGACCCACTGTGAAATGTTATCTTCATGGAAAGTGCGAACACAAATGAATAAGCATTTTAGCTACAAGGACTTCCTTATCAGCACAACACAAGATACGGACAGTGACACATGTACCAAAATCTAGCTGCCCCAGTAAGGAAAAGTCTAAAAAGTAAAAAAAATTATTTATATATATATATCGTGTTAGTGGTATCCCACACTTGACAATGACCCATATTTGAGAACGGACAAGTCCTTTGAGACCTCTTATGCTGTAACTTAAGTTTCTTTCTTTCTCAGGGTTTGGATGTGAATGCCTCCATTGATGGCAGACCTCCACTACATCATGCAGCTGATTATGGCCAGGCTGACGTCCTTAGATACTTGATAGACAAGGGTGCCGACGTGAATGTAAGTATCAGAGATGGCAGTGCCGCCTTTAGCAGGTCAGGTGAAACATTGTTACCACTGTGCTGAGAATGAGACTTGCACTCGAGGGGTCTCATGAAAGCTAAGGTGCGAAGTTAAAATCAAATTTAAGAAAGAAAACCCTCCTTAAGCAGTGTGCTGCACCGGAGCAAGAAGGATAAAGGGACCCTAGAGGCTAAATTTTTTGTTAGTTTAAACCATGCGAATAACAGACAATGAAGCCAGAGAATGTGTAGGTGATGTTAATTGTTATGTGTAAGTGACACAACAAAATAATCGGGTAAACGAAAATGAAAGTTGGCAAAAAAGCGACTTGCCGCAGGTAGGCACCCAATGTTATGGGCCAATAGAATGGGAAATTGGGTGAGTTGGTATGACTTCAGTTTGTAACAACAGCGCAAGCAGAGGACGCACAAAGCTTTCATGTGACCTGGGAGTATGGTGTGCGCACCAGCAATATGAGTTATGGTTGCATGATAAATGTGGGCACAAGAAGGCCATAGCCCAAATGGTTTCTTCATTGTTGTCTGCCACACATGCCTAAATCGTGGCTTTATATTAGCTCGCCCGGAGCATGTTGCTTTCTTTCTCTCTATTATGAAGCATTTAATTTCAGCTCAAACAGCCCATGTGTGATTGCACTTAATGTCTGGAAGGCTGCAACAAGAGATTTAGTGTACATTGCTGTGGCATCTTTTCCAGGCTAAGGACAAATATGGAATTTCAGCTTTACTAGCAGCTATATGGGAAGGCCACACTGCCTGTGTCAAGCTCATGGTCGAGAAGGTGAGCCCCTTTTACAGTGTGGCACTCTTGACTTGATGCAGCAGCCAAATACAATCTTTTGATGTGACAGCGCTGTAATGACACTAGCGGCATGTCATAACCTTGCAAAGCATGTTTCCTGTATTGATCACTGTAATGTTTACTGATATTTTGAGTAGTTCTAGGTATTGTCACTGGTGTACACAGCTCCTTATCACTTAAAGGGCAGCATCACTATGAAACTTGGCTTGCTAAAAACTATTGAAGTTGCTTGTCACACTTGTAATCTGTTCTTAATTGCACAGAAAAGACATACAGTACTTTGGGTATTAGTTTTGAGGAACAACCTCATAGCACTGGGAGTGCCATGAGAGTGTGGAAGAAAAACTCTGCAGTTCCACCGAGCTGTGCGGTGGCTGAAAATGAACACCTCGTGACTTGGCAGTCACTGCTCTGCAAATAAAAAAAACAAATCATGTAAACGTGGAATATAACTGGATCAGGAATGTAGGTCAACCCCTTGCCTTGAGGAAAAAAAAATTATCCTGTGTACAATGTTGTGCAACTACAAAACACATTTTATTTGGTCAATTCACTCATTTATCCTCAGAGTCAAAATCCACATATGCAACTTATCTGAACTGACAGGATGCTTGTCCGGGATTACCACTAGTTGCTATGGACATCCCGCAGCTTATCATCTTTGGGGACGTCGGATGCATTTGTTATCAGTACTTCTTGGCGAAAATAACATTATCATCAGGCACTGAGGGACACGCACCCGAGGTGCAGTCGTGGTAATCACTGCAGCTGGCCTGTAAGCATCTTCGGGTTACCGCCAGCCATTTACTCGTCGTCCTGCTCATGAGTTTGAGGTTTTTCGCAACCGTGTACGCAGTCTGTGGTTGCCAACGAGACCTCTTTTACATTGTCAATTTGTCCCAGCTGATGGTCACTCTGATTGTAACGCGCTAAAAGCTTATCTACTGCAATGAAAAGACGAGCCTTTCCACTTCATGAAACCACAAACTTAAGAGTGAATTCAACAGCTCTTGCAATAATCAAATCTGCCATTGCCGGGAGAACTTCTGCACAATGCTGGCATAAAAATACCACCCTGGCGTCTTAAGTATGAACAGTGCAGCGCCCACGAAGCTTTCAGTGAAAGCGTACAACTGCACTAATGCACTGTCTGTTTTCGGAATCCCTGAAATGGTGTTGTGCTGTTATGCGCCCATCCATTTCTACATATTCTATCACATTGTTTTCAAATGAAGCACTAATGTTTTGCTGAGACCTGCTGATATTGCACCTCGAGGTAGTAGTAAAGTATGCATGTCCAGAGTTTCTTATTATATTAAATTTGCGATGGCAATGACAAAAACAGCGACGCATTCTCCACATTTTTTTTTTTTTTTCTATGGTGGCCAGAAGACAATTCAAACAATGCCAAATTATATATATATAATCAAGAAGCTACTTTTCCACTAAATATCTCAGGGGGAAAACTCTGCGCCTATTCCAGTCTCTGCAGTACTTACAACATGGGCAGCTTAATCTAAATGACATGTACATCTGTATACAGTTGAACCCACTTATAGCGATTGTACTGAAGGCACTGGACAGTGGGAATAGTGCTTGTGAAAGAGAAGACAACGAGAATTGCTAGCTTCCCCGTTTCCCCATAGTACCGACCTGTTTAAGCCTACCGTTACAACCTAGAACTAGTGCTGCTAGGCAAACACCCCCGTTGTACAACAATCAAGTGCCATAAAAATTTCATTTTTATAACTGGGTTGCATGAAAAAAAAAATGGGAGATGGCACAGCTGATGTGAGAAAACTTTAAAGGGCCCCTCACCAGGCCCCATAGCAAGTTTTGGTTATACGCTGGAAGTTGTTACATGTCCTCTAGGAGCGTTCTGCCACAAAAATTTTTCAATTCGGCTCATTAACAGCCAAGAAAGAAATATTTCAGTGTTGCCAACCCATGATTTCAGCTGGCGAACGAAGCAAGACGCTCTCTCCACTCGCCCCGTCTAGCCTTCGCAAGCGAAATTCCTTCCCTGCGTTCTCCCATACCAGACCTCGAGGATCGCGTGATGCATATATCATAACCCCGCCCTCCGTTCCTTTTTTTTTTCTCCTCACTTTTTTTTTCCTGCGCTTTGCATTTCCTCTGACCGTGCGTGCCGCACACGAGCTGTTGTCTCGTTTGCGCAGCGCATGATTTTGCGCGCTGTGCACAAGGAAAAATCTAGCAGTGCTACATGAATACTGAGGCAGAACAAGCGGATCGCAGAGCGTGATCACATGCTGGAACACGGTAGAAAATGGCATAGTTTCAGTAGCTGCGCACGTGAGCGCACGACCGTGGGAACAAGCAGACAAAACAGAAGTACATCTGTCTTGTTTCGGTGCGGAGTAAAACAAGCACGCGGACATTCCATTTGTGTTTTATTATTTCTCTAAACTTCAATTCGTCAATTCAAGCAACAGGTCGCACAGATAACAGATGTTGTCTTGAATAATTCTCGATGTCACGTGTCACCACGAGCGACGTCACACTGCAGACACGATTACGTAGGTGCAGGGGCACTATTATGTCACCATCCAGCTTAGAGCGTGGCGGCCGCGAATGAAGAGGGAAATGGCGTTCGGATTGAAATTTCATATCTTTCCATGCCGCATAGCGATGTAATACTTTGCAGGCACGATTGTTATCGTGCAATGTATGCTCTGCGCTTGTCAGCTCAAAATGGCCAGACTTGGTGAGGGGCACTTTAATGGCGGCGAGGCCAGTACCCATCTCCACCACCTTCCTCCATGTGGCTGCTGATTGTGTTCACTCGTTTAACTGCTTCCTGAGTGCTCCGGTAGCATTTAACTAACTGCATCTGTTGGCTTGAAAGAATGGAATTGCTATAACAACTGCAAAGAGGGGTCACAGGTGGCCAAGTGATATGCGAGCACCGCTGAGGCAGCGCTTTGATCGCCACAACCATCTCGCCACGTGCTTCTCACTGGCCTGCACGAGAAAACCCTATGTCCATCAGCCTTGCATGCTTTACACAAAGCTTGCCGACATCATTCTCCAAGGCATCCAGGTGCTCCACGTAGTGCAGTGGAAGGTTCCTTACAAAAATGAAACCCCAGAGGGACTAATCATCTCCTGTGAGTACAACGTTGAAGCAGCCAGCCCTTCTGCGTCATCGCTGCCGTTATCACCATCGCTATCCAATGCAAGAATGTTTGCAACGATCGCCTCATCGGTTAGAAGCAATTAGTTTCCAAATCTATAGCCGTGCGTTTTCTTTTCACCTGCAAGGTCTGCATTGCCGATGATCAGTAGGCTCCTCAGCCACCTTCTGTTTCGGCGGCGAGTCACACAAGGCTGAGAAACCACGTTGCCAGGAACGATTTCGATGCAACCAACAAAGACGAATGCGAACAGTTAAGCTGTTTGTACAACTGCGCTGAAGGAGGAGCCAGCAAGCAACATGCGAAAAACCTGGGAGCAGGGCAGTTGATGCGGTCCATTCAAGTTTCGGAGGGTGGCGCGGTGTAGAGCTATGGGCACAGCCCATTCGTGTTCAAAGGGGTGGAAGGGCGACGGGAGAGAGGCGCATGGAGAAGGCTGGAAAATGAGCACACAGCAGCTGTTGGAGCAGTGGACCATCGTGCAGCGGCTGGAATTTCTCGTTCTCTATTTTTCTTTTCAAGGATTTCACATTTCACTACCTTTTGGCTCGGACACACAGCAGCCAGACTTCATCGTTGTAACCGATAATGTGGCATTAGGGCATTGTACTAAGCTGGTTATTTCACCATGGAAAACATGCAAAATTTCACGGTGCAGCAGCCTTTCATTGTTATAACCAATATATTGTTAAAACCGGTATCGTTTTAAGTGGGTTTGACTGTAGTCGCTCCCTTTGCAGCTTGTAGCCTAGTTTTACTTCCTACTTGTATAGCTGAGCTTTCAACTGTCAGGGCAAGGGGCAAACTACACTGCTGTGAGCTTTGTATCAGCACTGAAATGAATTTTTTGTTGCTGCACTTTGTACAACCCTTTGCTTTTGAGGTTTATTTAGATGTCGCCTCCCCTTCCCCATTTGCATTTGGCTTTTCTTTTGCTACACTAGTAAAACAGTGTTTTGTCTGTTAGGCATCTGTTAAAAACTCTGGATAGCTGGAAACTCAAATGTGTATGGTCTACAGATTCTTCAACAGTACCACGCGACCATTGACTAGCCAGCCGGTAAGCCCTTTCTAACGGCGTAAGGCAACGGGATCAGCAAGGACTTGATCTCTTTCTCTTGATCTAGTCACTTCGCACCGTTATATGGTGTTCATTGGCTGGCCAGATGACGCTCGCTCAGTGCTGTTAACAGCACTGATACACTGGTACAGTGGTACACTGCACTGGTACAGTGGTACAAATATGTACCACGTTTTGGGCACGTTTCAAATGCCCGCAATGAAACAACTGTTCAAATTGGAGCCAATTTTACTAGTGCTGCCATCTACCAAGGCATTTAGAAAGCCTTATGGGCGTCTTTATTTTATTCCATCATGTGGCGCAAAGAGTAACTTAGTTTTTGCAAATGTCTTCATTGCGGTTCAGTACGTGCTGCTGTGGCGTGGGAAAAACTCACTCAAAACGCTGCTTCAACATGCCTACTAAGTCTATCCTTTGACCTGTTTACTAAATGGAACCTAGTGATTAATCTGGAACCATATACATACATTGAGGGCGCCCTAATTGTTCACCGTTTTGAATTGTCTGTTCTGGGCTCACTTTTGGCTGGGGTTGTTAGGCCTAAGTGGACGGCTATCGCACCGGTCAAATCGCACAGGCCGTGCATTTGCATTCTTTCTGAAAGCGGAGGTAATAGCAAAGGATTGTCGCCCGTAAAAGCAAGAAAGGGACGGCAAGCATATGGTAGGGGTTCCTTACGACATCAGACTTCTCAGCCGAGATCGTCACCCGTAGCGGTCGGCCTGTCGACAGAGGTGTAGGTGTGGCTCCACGACACAGCAGCAAGTTCGAACGAGCTTCCTATGCAGCAAATGCCAAGTTCCGCTATGTGTTGAATGTTTTTAGCTATTCCGCAAGTGAACAGCAGCATTGACTTTGTAAATATCGTTCCTGTTACACACTGTCTCTTCATTTTAAACCGCCTGCGGACAGCGGTACAAATGTGTACCACATTTCATTTCTTCTAGTAAAGTCAGTGGTACATATATGTACCACTTTTCTTTCGAGAACTGCTGCACCATGTTTCTTGAAAAACGTGTCAAACATTTTCTTTTGCCCTGCTGAATGCTATTCTTCAGATTTTATGAACGAAATTTCAAGGAAAAAGTAGCACCTCGCAAAGGGTTAAAACATCGGTCGACTGTACTTTACCTTTCAAGTACCAACCATCATTGCTCTTTTGTTTCCGACTTCAGTTCTCCAATGTGGTATGGCAAGTTCTCATGCCTGAACAGTTCAGTAGAGTAGCCCTGGCTATATGATGTCACTTTATAGCTCAGGTGGCAAAATTTTTCTTCCAAGTTCATCTTGCCATATGCTCACGCTCCATGTTTGTCGCTACTGTGTGCAGGCTGGCATGAAAAGTTTGTTAAAATTTTCTAAGTGATTAGAGGTTATCTCACAAGGCAAGGTCTGGTGAGAAAGGTGCTAAGTGCCGCAGTTGCAGTGGCTTTGTTCGCACTTGGATATAGTTCAATGTTTTTTTACCGCAGTTATTCATGACTGGTTTATATATAGGCTCAGTATTGAGTGTAACAAGTTTTAATCCTCAGAAACAAACACACTGTGGTATACGACTGCAAAGGCATTGTTTTAGATACCGTATCTACTCGCATAATGATCGCTCTTTTTTGTAAAAAAAAATTCCCGCTAATTCAGGCGTGCGATAATTGCGCGGGTTAAATTTCCTGCGAAAAGAACAAATTTTTTTCATTTCGCATTTGCTGTGGGATGACAACAGGTCAACAAACAGGTGGCTGCCGCTGTAACAGTGTGGGACACCAAAACAAACATGGTGGCCGGCGGAGCAAGCCGAACGCCCCGAAAGATTTTTTCTTTTTTTGTGGGAGTACATTACGTGCATTGAAACAATTTCTTCCATATCAGTAATGAATAATATCGTTAATATCAGCAAGTCTGTGGCAATAGCATAGCCATGTTCACTTTGAGGGGACAGAAACAGAGATGGGCATGCTTAGCTCCAGTGACATAGAAACACATGGTGGGTATGCTGCAGAAACTGCGGCATTTGTCCTCACTACTATCCTAATACAGCACGTTTCCGCTAAGGGTGGTTGAATATCTTAACTGTGTTACAAGCGCCGGCATATGAATAGGGTACACTTCTAACGTGTCAGTGTAAATGTGGCTACTATCGTAGCCGCTCGCTATTTGTTACGTGCCCACGAGTGCAGACAAGAAGAATTTAAAGGCGCCTTTTTTGTTCTTATTGTTGACCACAACCATTATAAAGCATACAAATAATAAAGCCAAGGCAAGTCTGGTTGTAGCTTTTTATTTTTCATGGAAGTGTGGAAAGTGAAGAAAGGAATAAAATGGGGCATCTGCTTAAGAATGTTTGGTGTATGCAGACCACTTGGTATGGTCTTGAAAAGTCGTTCGCATAGCATTCGACAGCATTTGACAGATGGTAAGCACAATCATCATTAGCTACACTTGGCACACGACATATCGCTGCGGCAAGTTCGGGGTGTGATCATTACACAGGAAAAAAAATTTGAATTTTGATGACAAAATTCAGGGGTGCGATCATTACGCGAGTGCGATCATTATGCCAGTAAATACGGTAATCTTTATTTTTGTCGTTATTTTCGCATTTTATATTTGCAACCCGTCACGGGGCACCTCATATGCATGCTAGTGCGAGCGAAAGTTGTTGGCGCGCAGCGAAGCATAGAGGGAATGCGTGGAGTGATAACTTTTCTTGACCGAACTTCTTGCGTAGCTTCCACAGCGTTGACTGCTATTTATGGAACGGAGTATAGTTCATAAGCGGAGTGGTTTATCAATATGCTTCGAGTAATCCGGTTTAAAATGCATGCGTTTTGGTCAGGACTGGGAGACATTTCAAATAAAGCAATGATTAAAGATAATGATTTCGTTATAATGAGGATTTACTGTACCACAGCAGGTGTTCTCAAAGCTGCACAATACCTTTAGTTGGGGTTAGCCATTTTTCATTGCCTTGGCTAGTAATCTTTGTCCAGGCTTGCGGTAGAGGAGGGCACATCAAATTCAAGTCTGGCATTTTCAAGTCGCAGTGGACAGAAGACACTGCTTTACACCAGTTTCATGGGTTTTGGTTCTTTTTCTTTATTAATACTTTCCTAGTGCACGTTAGATGCCACTTTGTACATGTTTACTTCCTGCCTCTCCTTTCACACTTATAGCTCCCTCGAGAAGTGTCATGTATTGTTTTCATTCTCTCATGCTGTCATTTTTCTCAGAGCTTTTGTCTTCTGGAAAGTACCCATGTGCCCTACATAAAAGAGGGGAGGCAGCTAGGGCACATTTGAATGACCCCCCAACAATGATGAGTTCATTCTGCCTGCCCCAAATATAGCTAAGAACCGAAATGGTTGAAGTGCAAGAGTGACTGTGCACTATGCCGGTTGCAATCTAGTCTGACAATTTTTCATGCTTTTTCAAGCCTCAATAGCGAATTCTTGTTCTCTTGCCAGGCTATTGGACATTATTTTAGTCTTCTGCATAGTAATGTTCTGACCCACTCTTACATTTTGTTGGCTAAGGTCCTCACTCATTTGTTGTAAGTCATAACCATCATTGTTGAACAGGACATGTCATCTAAGAAACTCCAGAGGGCGACCAACTACACACTACAGCTCATTCGCCGGGTGGCTAATCGGCACCACGGCATGGGCGAGGGCGATCTGCTTCGGCTTGTGCAGGCATACATAACCAGCAGAACCATGTACTCGACACCATATGTCAAACTCGCAGCCACGGACTTAGCCAAATTAAACACCATGATCCGACGAAGCACAAAGACAGCCTTGGGCCTTCCGGACCACGCGGCCACCGCAAGGCTAGAGGCCTTAAGCATGCATAACACGATCGAGGAGCTCTTAGACGCTCACCACACAGCCCAAGTCCGTCGTCTCTCGCTAACCCCGGCTGGCCGCACAGTCCTCCGGAAGCTTAGTCTCGCAGCTATCCCCAAGGGGATAGAGTACATTACGATTCCGCGAAAGGTCAGGGGGCATATTTATGCCCCACCTCTACCCCGCAACATGGACCCCGAGTTCCATCAGGGCCGTCGGCAGGCCCGTAGTGAAGCCATTTGGCGACGCTACGGCTCGCAAGATGGAGTGCTCTACACAGACGCAGCCAGACACCCTCGGGGCGACCTCATGACCGCGGTGGTAGCGGATCACAAGGGAGGACTGATAGAATATACAACAATCACGGCTGGCCGAGTGGTGGAAGCGGAGGAAACTGCGATTGCCATGGCCATGCATGCGGAAGCGAATACCGTCATCAGCGACAGCAAGCAGGCCATCGGCAATTTCGTCCGTGGTAGAATTTGCAAACAGGCGTACCATGTCCTCACACGACGCCCCCTAAGCGGCTTGAAAACCCTCGTGTGGACCCCCGCTCACGCGGCTGTGCCCGGCAACGCGTCGGCTCACAGTTTGGCTCGAGATCTCGCACGCCGAGCCTCGTCCGCGGATGCGGACGGCGTGAATGAGGAGGAGAGACACGAGGAACCCTGTGAGACTTATTATGAAATAGCTCATCGGTATCGCTTGAGGCGTCGCGCGCTGCCACCACCGGCCAAGCAACACGACAAAACGCAAGCGGTCGCGTTTCGGCGATTTCAGACAAATACATACCCACACCCAAAATACATTAACAAAATCACAGGGGGCAGGGAAAGCGACAAATGTAGGCTCTGTTCAGAAACAGGAACACTAACACACATAATGTGGGAATGCACCTCGCTCCCGTTCTCTCATCCCCCCGTCAGCAGCGAGACTGACTGGACAGCCTGGCTCAGTTCCGGGGACGTCGACCGACAACTTGAACTGGTGGACTGGGCGGAAAAGGCCAAGCAGGCCCAGGGCCTTACTTGAGCCCTAACCCTCAGCCACGTCCCTCCTTACCCTTCCCCCTTTTAATAAAGTTTATCACCACCAAACTGAAAGTTGATGAGACGCTCCTCAGTGATCCTCACTCTTAATCTTTCCCAGCCTGACAACTTGAATACTTCTAAGCAAGCAGTGCACTTTATACATATTTGCATTGGAGACATTGTATATCCTTGGCTAACTCCTTTCTTGATCAGTGTTTTCCACCTTACCTGTGAAAAATTAAGGTAGCTGTGAAATCTTGATACATATTTGCTAAGATATTTGCATATGTTTCCTGTACTCCTTTATTATGCAATGTCTCCAAGGCTGCTGGTATCTCTACTGAATCAAACGTCTTCCCATAATCTATAAAAGCCATACAGAGGGGTCAGTTGTATTTGGCAGATTTCTCAATTACCTCATTGATTGCATGAATATGACTCATTGTTGAATATACCACTTGCTGAAGCCAGCCTGTTCTTCAGGTTGAATGAAGTGCACTGTTGTGCTAATTCTATTGGAAATTACCTTGGTGAATATTTTGTCCAATACTGATGTCAAGCTAAGGGGCCTATTATACTTCAGTTCTTTGGTGTCTCCGTTATGGATTAGTATGATGTTGGCATTCTACCAACTCTCTTGTGCACTTCCAAGTCTTCAAACATTGCAAATAAAGGGTCTCAAGCTTTTTGAGGGTATCTCCTTCATCTTTGATGAAATCTACTGTTATTCCATCTTCTCCTGCCACTTTTCCCCTGGACATGACTTCCTAAGCCCATCTAACCTCATTGCTGGTTACATATAGAACTTCTGTTTCCTGATCGTCACTATGATGGAGTTTTTACAGCTGCATCAAATGCACCAAAGTGCTGCATTTGCACCTTGCTGTGCCATGCTGAGCCAGAACTGTAAGATCTCCTTGTTATGTGCCCGAGCTGCTCCTAAACACTCAGCACGACCACCAAGTGTTCGTGTTCAAGCCAGCTTTGGAGGGAAGTGGGAGCAAGGTAAATAGCCTGAATTCTGTTGGCTTCTTCCTTGGGGATATTGAGAGTCATCGAGTATCGCTCCACTCCAGCTAGCGTTCTGCTGCATTCACATGCGATAATGCATGACCGTATTAGCACACCTGCGAACCCACATTTGTGTTTTTTCGGGGACTTATGAGTTACATATCTTAACACTTATCCCACAAGACTACAATGTGTGTGCCCAATCATATCTGCCAGCACGGCCGGTAGTCTGCTCTGGTCACCCACTTTAACCTGGCGTAGGGAGACACATGTTAATACTCGCTAAATTTTATTCGTGTTCGGTTTTTGTTGATGGAGGCACGAGTGCACATTGTCAAAAAGAAATGTGAACGCTTCGAATGAGCTCTACGCCGCTTTCGAAGAACACCGAAGCAGTGCACCAGTCGTATTTGAATCTAGAGTGCATTCTGTTTGAAGTCGCTTGAAGTACCCATCTCCTTAGAATATTACTGCTTTTGTCGAGTACTAATATTTTCTTACCTGGTGCTCTAGGTGCTAGCACCAGGGGAACGATAAAGGGGTTTGAGTAATGGGAATCCTTTTGATACAGACTGCATCACAACTATGTTAAATGTGGCGAAAGCACACAAGTAAAAGCCTCACTGCAAATTCTTTTTTTTTTTGGTCACGTGGTGGTCGCAATGTCTAGATCATTAAGGCATAAAGATATGATGCTTTATGTGGCAAATGGGAACAAGCAAAGTACATGAACATGTCTATGCCGATAGAGACTGGCATTGGAAAGCTGACTAGTTTGACAATGTATTGCGAATATCGGCCACAGGTACTAACGCATGTATTGGCAACAGTGATAAGAGGATTCAGTACAGTGGCAATTGCGCCAAGTCATTCTTGACTGGAACCCTAAAGCACTCTGCAACCGCCACATCCATGAGGAAACATGCTTGTAAATTCACAACATCATTAATAATAGTAAAAAACACACTCTTTTACTAAGCACATGTGGATAAATCATGGTTATAATTATTGAAAGAATGCCTGCAAAGTGCAATATAGTAACCATCTAGCCAAGCTTGAATGCTGCTTCAGTGTGCTGTTGTATATTGGTGTAGCTGGTTTCCCTTGGTTCCTGTCAATATGCTGTACGCAGAAATTTCTCTAGCGTATGCCGGAGCTACACCAAAATCCTGAACAGAGCTAAAAAATAAAAATTGTGAATGCATACATTATAGCATTGGACCAGAATTACATTTTGTGTTCAGGCATCATATACTTCTGCAATAAGCAGCAAGCAGAAATGACAAGTTTGCTTGAAACAGCAGTCTTGCACCTCCATGTGTCTTGAATAGAAAAAATTTTTCTCAACTTACATGTTTGTCGTAGTGAGGGGATCCAAAATGCAGTTAGAATTATTAATTAGATCAAACTATGGGAGCTGTAATTAAAGGAACTTCATAGTATTACCTGCTAAACACTATAAAGCAAGACACAGCAGCCTTCTGTGTAGTCTTAAGTCGAATCTATGACTGCAGGTGTTAATGCAAAACAAGGAGTCACTTTCTTCATTTAGCTCCAGAGTTGGAGTGTTCTGCACCAGATCAGCTGCTTCAAATTTAAGATTTGCAACTACAAAAATGTCATTTTTCTCCTATTAACTTGCTCCAATTTCAAAATATTTTGCTCCGAAATCAAGATTTTTCTACGCCAAAGGTTGCTGCAAAAGATGTTACAGCTGTACCACCCCGTCTATGTTTTATTACAGTCATGTTACCGCTATGGATTCTGCACAGTTTGGAAGAGAGTCCCTCTGCTGCCTTTGCTATATAGTCAAAATTGCTGGGGACATGCCCTGCTTATCTTTCACTGTGTACATTTTCTTTCCAACGGCGACTTTCCTTCTGATTTCATGCTGCCCATATTTTTTACGGCTTCCTCGATCATTCCAATTTTGTATTTGGGAATATGGCTTATTATGCTAATCAACTTTGACACTTCAGCTAATTCTAACTGATCTATGGAGAGCTTGCCTAAAGGCAAGCCTAAACTATGCTGTTCAGAAATTAAAAGGAATTGCAGCTCAAGAAATCAG
This sequence comes from Dermacentor andersoni, assembly GCF_023375885.2. Classification (NCBI taxonomy): domain Eukaryota; kingdom Metazoa; phylum Arthropoda; class Arachnida; order Ixodida; family Ixodidae; genus Dermacentor; species Dermacentor andersoni. The sequence goes on from NC_092817.1 coordinate 81,792,376, forward strand.
GGAAAACAAGCCCCTATTATTGGTGATCAAGCAATATAGCTTTGTTTCTGTCATAGGCTTTCAGATGCAGTGGTCAAGTTGAGTGTACTGTGAAAAAAAGTATTGTTGCCAAGCAAGCTGCGATGTGCAACGTGTATAACAGATAATCATACAGAAGGCAAACGTAAATGCGAAGTTTTAAAGTTGAGTACTCTTAGCGAACCCTCCTGCACTTTGCTGACCGTGGCTGCCGCTGCCACCACTGCCACCTTGCTGGACAGCTCACACGCAAAAAAGAATCGGCGATGCTCTAACCGTTGGGCCACAGCTGTGCATATACTTCACCCATGGCATCTCCAAGTAGATCTTTGAGAGTATTGGCATGTGCGTCACATCTCGTAGCATGTGTGTGTGAGCGCACGAACCAGCAAAAGCACATGTGCACGTCAGTTTCCATCAGGTGCACATGCTCTCGTAGAAGACTCTTTTGGCGTTTGAAGGTTAGGATGCTGTGGTTGGTGACAGTGCTGTGTTGCATTTCTCTGCCATCTTACTGACAGTTGCGGGGCACATTCAACACTGAAGTCTGATGTGCATCTCTTATCAAGATACAGGCTTTCATTCTGTCCCTTTACCAAAGCTTCGCTTTGGCTGAATCCCACAGTGCGTGGGATCAGCATGATAGATTTTTGTAGATGTTGGTCACCCTGGCACAAGGTCTTCATCTCGCTTCTGGGTGCGAAAAAGAAAAACTACGAAACAAATGCATTTTCTTAATTGTACTTTTGCTTCTTGCACAGGGTGCCTCAAAGGATGGCAGGACACCCGAGGGCCAGACTTACCTGGAAGCTGCCGAGAAACAGGAGATCAGGGATCTGCTTCACTGATGCCACTTCTCGAGAAACTTTGTGAGAAGGGAGGGCAGTGACCCTACCCTTTCACTCCAGCCCTTTCACATTGTGTCAGTGTTCACATGGCCAGTGCACATTGCCGGAATGTGAGGGAGAGGTTAAATATTTATAGTGACACTCTGTAGCTTATGTTTTGTTATTCAATAGGTATAATGTTTGCATTTGCTTTTCTTTTTTTTTCGTCATACTGGTCATGCCTTTTTTTTAATTCTGTTTTGAGGTTAAAACCAAACACCTTTGCACTTTCTTATTTCTTCGTGGTTCTTTTTTTTCTGCTTCTCAGGTGAACATTGTGAAGTGTCCACTTCCCTGCATAGCATTTATTTATTTTATTTTGTCACTTTCATTGTATGTTATAGGATTCGAGCTGAAGCACTTTAGTTTTTCAGGAGCGTAAAGTGCCTTACTAGAACGAAATACAACACTGGTCCCAGGGTTCTGCAAGACGGAATAGAAAACAAAAGAACAACGCTGCACTGTTGTCACGTGACATGCGACACATATTGAGTGACTCTATTGCAATGTTTTAAGTCAGTCCTGCCATTTATTCTTTCCTTTGCATTCAAAGTTGTTCTCTCTTTCTCTGTTAATTTGAATCCTGCCATCTGAAATGCTTCACATCTTATTTAAGCCTTATCGCTTAGAGTATATGGAGAAACGTCTTTCTTTACTTCACCTTTGAAGTATGATGAAGGGTATGTGATATCTTGACATTACCTTTAGCCCTAAGGATACATTCACGCTTAGCTAGTTCAGCCATTAGAGCCTTCCTTATTGCTGTATCGTAGCTGCCACTGCTTGTGTGCCAGTACAGGCAATATGTTCTCGAACTTTACATGCTGCCAGTCATTGCACTGCATTCTTTCTTGCAATAACAACAATGTGTATGCAATTTACAATTCTAACAAAAACTGGAAGTCAACACCTGTGACTCTTTTAACTTACAGAACACATTCTGGCATGCTTTAGTGGCTTTCCACTTTGTTGCATATTGCATGTTGTCAATGCAGGATTTTGTCATCACTCGGGTCATGCTACACCAGATTGAAACAATCCCAGCGCAAACTGTTGTAATATCTATATAAAGATACATATTCCCGAAATACGAATACATCCCCTTTCAAGCTGACAAGAATCGCATTGACTGGTGTGTAACATCGTACAGTGGTGTATATCTGTCTTGGATTGCCCAAATGTTTGTATATAGGAGAGTGTCTGCCATTTATTTACCCCTCAAACCTTCGGAACGTCATTCTTGTACTTGGATGTAAGGTTGTGTGTGCAAAGTTATGCACACACTTCTTCGGTGCAGGATGTGTGCACTTTTCCCAAAGAATGAAGCTTTACAGGAGATTTTGTGTGCTTTTTGCATTTCTTTAAAGTTGTCGCATCTGTCCATTTACAAATGGTGCCCTTCTACCATTCTATACTTAAGCCACCAATCAGTTGAGGGTAGTCACTTCTTGCTGTGTTGTATTTCTTAGAACTGTGGGAAGCATTACAGTGGCCCCTTACTGATGTTGTTGCATAGCAGTATCTAGTGATGTCCTATTTTGCTGTCATTGTGTGGAATAAACGTGCAAGCTTCAAAGAACAATACTGCTGTGACATACTTTCTTATCAGAGCAACAGAATTTCTAGAGTTGTGCATACTGTTACCATATTTTTGTGCATATAACCTGCTCCAAAAATTCAGACCATCTAACAGTAAAGTCTGGGTGCTGGTATTAGCGAATTTCGCCTCGAAGTGTAGCTTCACTGCAGCACTGCGTGCGCTGCCGTGAAGCCATACTTCAAGGTGAGGTTCACCATTCAGTTTAATTATCTTGTAGGAAACCCGCCCTCTTCCGAACCCTGCATGTAGAAGCTCCCTTCCCCGTTCTTTAATAGTGAAACATTCTTCTACTGTTTACTGGTCGCCATATTATGTATAGTAGTGCATGCGGTGCCAGTAAACTCGTACGTCACCTGTTCCTGCAGCACTCCCTCAGTCCGTGCGAAGTGCTTCGTGATACAACGAGCCAAATCACCATTGGCATTTTCAGCTCATTCATGTTTGCTCCATCGCCATTGCCGATGCGAGAGCTGCTCCATCCGTGCTGTCATCCTCTGTCGTGTGAGCGCTAACGCGAGGTCATCCGATTCACGTCCCACGTCACGTGACTGATTTGTCCATGATAATGTTCGGCGTGTGAATATAGCGTTTTCAGCATCGCCAAATAATGAGGGAACAGAGCCGCTGGGCAAAGATACAATGTGGATGAGTAGTGCATCCACAAATAGAGACTGTTTTTGCAAAGATTTGAGCATTGTTGTATACAGTTATTTCCACGGATATATGCAGAATATTTTTTGTTCTTTTTTTTTATTTCTTGGCTGTTGTAGTTTGGGGTGCAAGTTATATGCGAAAAGAAACGGTATCTACAAGATGCGAGGCTGAAGCAGAGGGTAAAGTTTTTGACATACGTGAGCGCATGCAGTTTATAGTTAGTATTACCTTTGCAATCTGCTTATGCTTCAATGTACATTTATATACAGTAGACTACCATTAAGACAAACTCGAAGAGACCAAGAAAACCTTTTTGTCTTACTAGAATGTATTGCCGAATTTGCTAAAATAAAGAAGGCAGATGTAAAAAAAAATATTCGAGGACAACTAAGCATTTCTTATGAGTTGTGAATGCGAAAGCATTAATGACCAATTGAACGCCGCTGATCGGTCCTTCGAGTTATGAACTCCTCACAGGCAAGCGAGCACGTTGAAATGCTTAGAACATATTAAGGCGAAAGCCTTTCTAGGCTATGGTGAAGTTTGTGTCAGCAGACCTGACCTCCGGAGTGTCTGCTGAAGCGTTGTCACACCATATGAAGACAGATTAAAGAACGAAAAATCTTTTATAGTGACAGTGAATGATAACGTTATAATAGAGATTGGTAGAGTTTAATAATGACTAGTAATGACTGCTAATAACTTGTAAGGACTATGAAATGACCAATGTCTAACGACGGCTTGTAGTGACCACAGTTGATCACAAATTACTAAGAATGCTTACTAATGAGCAGTAATGACTAATAATGACTGAAATAACTTGTAGTGACTATGAAATGACCAATACGTCTAATGACAACTCGTAACGACTAAAATTGATTAGAAATGACTAAAAATGCTTAGCAACAACCAGTAATATCTAATAATGACTAAAATGACTACGAAATGACCAGTATGTCTAACGACAAATTCAAATGATTACAATTGATTAGAAATGACCAAAAATGCTTAGTAATGAACAGTAATGGCTAATAATGACTGAAATTACTTGTAATGACTACTGATGACTATGATATGACTAACATGCCTAACGATGGCTTGTAATGACCACAATTGATTACAAATGACTAAAAATGCTTAGTAGTGAGCAGTAATGACTAATCACTGAAATGACTTTTAATGACCAATATCTCTAATGACAACTTGTAATGACTACAATTCGTTAGAAATTACTAAAAATGCTTGATAATTACCAGTAATAACTAATAATGAGTTAAATGACTTGTAATGGCTGCTGATGACTGATATGACCAACGTGTCTGACGACGGCTTTGCCATTCAACTCTTCAGAAAGAGATCTCAAGAGACCCTGTAATTTTTTTATTTGGCCTTACTGAGGCACATTTGAAATGCAGGCAAGAGCTTGTGCTGGCAAGGAACACACAGATAACACAGGCTTCCGAGAGCAAGCGTGATGTGGCGTCTGGATGCCCTCTTTGCTCACGACACCGCAGAAGCAGGTGCTCCCTTTCGCCCTCTAATCCATTGAGGCCTGAGCCAGCAAGCACGAGCCAGTGGCACGAGAACGTGAGGCACGCTCATAATGTGGCATCAGAGCCAATGAAATGTTTCGCTGCTACAGATATTTGCTGGCTTTTTCACTCAATGGACCATTGGGCACTTCTGCATCAAAAATTTATTTAACGTGCATGACTCAAAGCATTGGTTTATATGCCTATATTCAGGCCACTCAGTAATGTTCATTTGCTCCCACTTTATAAATCTGTCTATCTCAAAATTAATATTTCAGCCAAATTGCTCAAAAATCCTGCCCTGCCCTGTCTGCCCTGCATTCTTTCACATCATCATCAACACTGGCTTAGTTTATGGACACAGAAATGCCATTTGCTTATTGCAGAGCAAGAGGTGGCTTTGGGCCTCTCACAAAGCCGAGCAGCAAGTACCAGTGATTACCATGGAAGTTTGACTTAATACTGTATAAGCAAGTGGACAGTACATGATAAGCAGATTTTTGATGCATGGGGTTCATGGGAAAACAATGAACCAGCTGCACATTATACAGTGTATCTGAAGATTCTGTTTAACTAGGTTCATATAAAGGAACACAAAAGAGACACTAAATCAATTTACACTGGTAAAGTATTCTTTTAAAACTCATATTTGTTAATGTCACAGTAATAGGATGTTTAGTAGAAGAAAAAAAATGAATGCCACACTTTTACTTTTTAGATTTTTCGCTGCATCCTGAGTGCCGGTACATGAATGTGATGTCGCAGATTTCAAGGTATTTTCTCTTACCTTGGCTGTTATAGTACAGTAAAGGTTTTTCAAGTTAGTTAAAGTTAAGTGTCTTGGCTCCTTCAGAAAACATTATTGTCCATCTTGACAGGTGAAGTTAAGCCAGAGAAGATGCCTTCAAAATCTATGTCGTCATGGCTGGCTGGTGCCAGAACCTAGGGTGACATCCACGCCTGTCGTTCGTTCTTTTGTTTTTCATTTTTTTGGTCTTGTTAAGCCTCCTCTCATGGTAAGAGTCGCTTTTTTGGTACTCAGAAGAGCTAATTTACTGATGCAGCTCAACCTATTTTTCTCTTTAGTCCTTTTAATGGGTGTCCACTGTATTCATGGAACTAGGGCTTTTGTACTTAATCCATGAATTGCATAATTTCTTTACATAGCATGCTCTCTGGCTTGGCAAAATGCTCTGTTCATCACCTGTGCCATGTGTCTGGGATGGTTCATCTTCACAGCTGATTGACGATTTCACATACTTGTACGGCCACGATCAGAGACGTTGAAAACAAGCACTGAGGTTTCTCACAGCACTCCAGCAGTTGTCATCATTGGCATCATTTCCATTGTGGCTCCATGTAACGTGCTGAACATTGGCTCAAGATTTACTAAAGGAGGCAGTTAGTCTAGGTGCGGCAGGAATTGTATGTAGTTGTTTGTTAGGTGGGAAAAATTTGTTGAGCACGTCTATTGGGGCTTACTGCTCCCTGCTGTTGCAGTATGTCATTTTCTTGCCTCAAAGCTTTCCTTTAGTGCACTTAAAAGTTTTTTACAATAACAAGTAATCAGTTTAATACATACATTATATAAATGTATAAAATTATAAACGAAATTTTAATTTTTTAAGAATAGTATAAGGATAGTAGCATAATTTGATGTGAAGGGGCTCTATGCCTTATCAATTAAAAACTTTTCAAAAGTTTAAGCAAAGTGTTATTTTGGCAGTGCAGAAACATACATGCTTGTTAAAGCGTTCTTGTCTAAGGAGTGCTAGAATTTTGTCTTTGCATGGTGTACAACTTCCATGTGTGTATATGTATATACGTATGTATATATATATACACGTAGAGAAAGGTGAAGAAGGGGGAGGAGTGGTAGTTGTTGGCGGAGAGCCCCCGAAGTAAATTTCTGGCTATGCCACTGCTGCAAGCAACATTCCTTCCTGGCCTGTATCACCTTCACATACCGAGCAATGCTTCCCTTTATATTTCTCTTCACTCTTTTCTGTTCTTGCTGCACAGTACATTTCCAACAGCAGTCTTATGCACTCTTCCTTTCACACAGGAACAGCCATATTTATAACTGCCAACTTGCCGAATTTTTCATACACTTTACAAGTTTAGGCTCGTCCTATAATTTTATGAATAGTTTAAGTTTTGGTAAAGATATGTTCTCTTAACTAACAAGTTTCGCTTGTTGATCTCCTATCATACCCTTGAGAGGCTTCTTTCTGATTTAAAAGGGAACCAAAGGGGTACCTGCTTTGATAGACAGTTTGTGAAGCAGGAGAAACTGGCAGCAGCAAAATCGCTGAAAAAGTCACTATAGTCTTAAAAACAATGCAGTGTGTTGCCTGTCAGTTTGTGGCTTTTTGGTGCTCCACATCTGCTGCTGCCTGTGTGCTGCATCTAATTCTAAATCATTAATGAAATGCATATGCATCCCACAAAAGGTGCATGCTAATTGCAAACTTAAAGAAAAATACATACTACTATTCTCTTCATCGGTTTGGTGTTATGTACGCAGGATTCTTAACGAATTTTGAACTTCACAGGTTGGCAGGTATGCATGTTGTTTGCATATGGCTGCCGGATACTTGTGTGCTGCAGGGGGGATGTCTGATGTGGTTATTGAGAGCTATGATGTATCTTCAGTCTAGGAGGGTGGCTGCTCGGAGGATAAGCACATGCATGCATTTATTTGAATGTTCAGTTGTTCTTGCAGTGTACAGTCAAGTGCAAAATACATGTGAGGCAACACCAAATTCATTTTTAAGCAGCAATTACTCATGATTTACTGATTTTCAACCTGACGTAGCATGTGACTGATGGCTTTCCTGTTGATTATTTAGTGCGTTGGGGCATGTGCATTTAGCCACTGTAGCCTTTTGAAAGCAATTTTAACCCGATAATGTTAGGGGCCCCGTGTTGCATAAAATCGGGTGTCAGCATCTTGTGTCGGATGCCGTTTACCAAAAAATCATTCTGAACCAGAACCATGCAGGCTCTCCATGTGGTGCGGAGGCATTAACTGAACTCATTGAATTCCTCAAAGTAAGATGCGTAAGAAAAACCGTAAAGTACAACCTAAACGCAAGCTACAGACACGATAGCATCGGATTGTACTTTGGATATACCAGAGAACATAATTCTGTCACATGGAAACTCAAACATAAGCCCCTTTTCTAGTATTTCTACCGTTCATAGAGTACCACGCTGGATACATGGATGTAATATTTTGCATAAGCCCGCGTCACCACATGATTGACACACTGCGTTTGTTTATTTGTAATGCCCATGCCTGGTGAGGTGCCGTTTATGAGTTGATACAAAATAAAACAAAGACAATTCATATGCGAAAGTTAGTCTATATAGATCCTTGCATGCCATCCATACTGGTGCCAAACACAAGTACTTGACTTTCCTCTAATAAACACAGTATGAAACTCTATGCTGGAACACAATGTAATATGCCATCATACTTAGGTCACTATATGCCCCATAAATCTTCACTTCCAGTTACTTCATTGAGAGGGCTCATGTGTTAAAGCAAGCCTTTCTTTGTGGCGTCCAGTGGGTTTAGCACCTGCCCAGTGGTTGCGATTGGGTTTTGTACAAGAGGGTACAGGAGTGGAGAGAAGGGAGGAGAGGTAATGACCCACGCACCAACTGACTGGCACAAGTAGTGATGTCATAGGCTGAAGGGATAGCATCGTGCCAATCGGTTGACGCAAACAATCGTGGCATCAAGCCACAGTGGTGGTGTGGAGAGAGCATGCACACTAGTGTCGGTATGATGCATCAATGCTCAGTTGACCGCAACAGTGGAGTGAATGCAAAAACTTCACTTCCACTAGTCCTAACAATGCATGGGATCTGACTTTTTAATCCACCTATGCTTTGGCGGACTGTACGATTAGTCATCATACATCCAGTCGAGCATGCTGAAGTCTATCATACTGCCTGGAACATGCTAAAACGTTCTGACCAAACACTGCACAAACTTATCTTAGCAGAGCATTTGCCATGATCACTATTCAGACTCGTTATCTTCAAGTACATGAAGAGAGAACTAAATGGTTTGATTCAAAGAGACCAAGCAGGCTTACTGCATTAACATGATTTTATTTCAGTCATGAAGTAGTTATGAACATTTCCTAATGCACTATAAAATGCACACAAGCTTGTAAAATGTTTCCATGTTTCCCTTCTTATGTAACCCCATAGTCATGCATTAAAATATGGAGTAAGTTTGGTGTAAAACGCGATATGCAAGTTTATGTGCTTTATTTATCATAACATTGATTTCTGACATCCTATTATCAAGGCAGCATTACTATTGTGAAATCTATTGCCTAGCATGAGAGAACTGTACTTTATTTCTTTTGCCCTGCAGTGGGTGCATGAGTGCAGTGTGACCCTGTAATGCCTAGCATACATTACATGCTGTACCAAATTCTCACCTTGGAACCTTGCTTAGAATGACACAGTGGTGGAGATTGAATGTGAAGGTATGTGCAATAAGGCTTCCCACCCATGCTTCCCAGTTGCTTCCTAGCAGAGTCACTTTCAAACAAGGTTCTTTAGATTGATATTGATTTGAGAATTTGGCCTTGACCATGTGCAGTACAAGGGCATTGCAAAGTTAATGTGTGGGCCACTGTAGCATCATGGTAATGTTGTAGGACGAACTGTCCTTGTGTACAATGTTGTGGCATGGTTCTTGCATTCAGGAGCAGGTATTTCTCCCACTTGCAAACACTTCATCATTGTCTTGGTGATCCACCGCCTGTCAGCAGTACTTTTAGCTGAAATTATAACACCTTAAATGCCAGCCATTCGCCTGAAAGAGAACCAAAGTGTGTGCTACCTAGTAAATACATAGTAGTTCACACAATAGCACAGCAGATGAGATGAATCTTGCATTGCACAAGGCCTATTTCTTAGCTTCATTTTCTAACTTGCTGTCGTGAACTATGAGAGGAAACGGAATATACAATAAGCCGCAATGAAAAACAATAACTATTGCTGAATATTCACACTTGCTACTAAAGAGCTTTCGGCTTAAGCTCCAACACATGTAGTTTGCTTGAAGTGAGCCATTGGAAGTTCAATGAGTAAACAATGTAATGTTTCTGTTTACTATAAACACACATGACAGCACTCTTTTTTTTTTTTTTTTTTTGCTTCTGTGGCAAGACACATCAAGCTCCTATCGCAAAACAAAACTTGTCCCAACATAGCCATGTTTTATAGAAACGAGTCTGGGCATGGCTATCACACATTGTTTCGCCTTTTGCAGATTGGCTGAATGATCGTAACATGCATATATCACGTGAGCCATGCACGCAGCAACAGCTGTTCTTCCATGCATACTACACTGAGCAAGACCATCTACAATTTGAAATCCTATGACAGTGCGTGGGACCACTGACTGATGTGACTCTATGTTGAGTGGTGTAAGGACTGAAAGGAACTGAGTCCATCCCAAAAGCAACGTGTCGATGCCCTAATCCCTCTTCTTGAAGTCACTATCCATGACCCCCTCCGGAAAGCACATTGTGCTCAGCGAGGGCAAGAGGTACTGCTTGTCGATGGAATCGCTGTCCGCTTGGGATAGCTCCCCGAACTCCTTAGATTTGCTTGCCTTGGCTTGATACTATAGAGAAAACGAGCACAAATTGGCATGAGATAGTGCTAGGTAGTATCAGTATAATGGCAAAATTATGGGCACTTCTTGTGTTTACAAGTGAGACATCACCACACTTCCCATTTGGCCCTCTGGAAAAGCTTGCCAAATTTAACAGGCAAGAAACAGGAAGACGTAACTATTCGGCCTAAACAGAATGCTCCATCTGCCACAACTTTTGCCCACAATCAGAATTTTGTGAATAAATTTACCACAAATTATGAAAGAAAGGGAACATGCACAAGTTTGAGGTGTGTTTCTTTTGAGCATGTCAGGGCAATATCTCTTCAGCAAAAAAGCTGGATTTTTTGTTGTTGTTGTTGTTTGTTAACAAATTTGCTGGCAGAGACTTAAGACTTGAAGTTGCATGTACTGCAGGCATACCACTGCCATGGTGCAGATGAAATGAACTTGTACAAGTAATATTTTGCTGCTAGGTGCATCCTGTTTTTATGCACAATATATTTATATGATTCTTTTCCTTTTCTGCTCAGATTTCAACAATTGTGCTTGCTCTCTGGATACAATCTGGTATGTTTGATGAATGCATTGCTTAAAAGTTCACGTGCCTCTTCAAAAGCTCGGTACAAGTAATCACACTAGGTACTGCTCAGTGTACACCTAAACACACTTTTTTTTTCCTTCTCTTTAATAGATGTCTGCTTAGTGCACCATACAAGGTGATCAAAATGTTTTGGGACTAGCTCTGTGTTAAATAAAGTAATTTCTTTATGTGCACTTAGGAAATAGTTTCAAAACGGCGACCTTTGAGCTGTGTTTTTAATTTTTGGAAGAGAGCAAAACAAGTGGAAGCAGAACCTTACGAATGACTCACCTTTAATGTTGATCATCACTAGAGGCAAAATTTAGGTGCGTGGGTACGACCCTGAGATGGAGCAACAGTCTCAAAAAGATAGGCTAGGAGTGCCCGTGGCTCAACAAAGTGTTATGTGGTGTTTTTCAGCATTCGTGATATTGTGTAATATCAGGAATTCATCCCAAACAGCCAGACTCTGAACAGCGAATTTAACTGCCAAGTTTTAGGGCGTCCCAGGGAGACCATGAGGCAAAAAAGGCTTGATATGGAAAGCACAAGAAGTTGGATGCTGTACAATGACAATGCACCGTCTCATAAAGCACTCCGTTCACATGAGTTTCGCACCAGAAACAACACAGTTGTTCTTCCACATTTACGCTTGTCGTCAGATTTCGCTCCCACTTATTTCACTATATTCTCAAAATTAAAAGGCCAGCTCAAAAGTCGCCATTTTGACACGATTGCCTTATTTGAGCACAAATCATAGAAAAGTACATGACCGGTTCGGGAAAGAAGATGCCCAGGAAATAATCACACATTGGCCCGAATTCTGGGAACACAGTATTTCTGCTCAAAGGCAATATCTTGAAAGTCGCAGTGTTTTACACTTAAATTGATTACTTTCTTCAAACAAAGCCAGTCTCAAAACCTTTTGATACCACCATATGCCAGCCACTTTCTTTATCCAAGGAAACAGCTGAGGTGTGCGATTTACCATATTTACATATATATCACATGTGATTGAATATAACAAGCAGGAGACTTCTGACGACTATGAATTAAAGAAAGAAAAGGATGCCATCATAAACTGATCACGCATGAGGCAACTACATGTGTGGGTTTAAATGGGCCTTGCAACCCAAACTATAGAAGTTGTTTTTATTGTACGTTTTCTTACTATACGACCTGAAAATGCATCAGCTGCGGTGACTGCACCAAGATCAGAACACAATGTATTAAATTGCACCAAAAATCTATTTCCACAACGCCCCGCGCCAACAATTTTTAAATTAAAACACTATGTCTGTAGGACATCCGAATTATGTCCCAGTGTCCATGCACCGTTTCAGAGACTAGGACATTCGCTGGATGTCCAGTTTTGAATACTCTACCATGGAAGTCCCAAGGATATTCCATACTTGACTTAAAAGTGTAAAAAACGATGACATAAGAAGGAAAACCAGGCAGGACGAGCACTCGTCCCATCTGGTTTTTCTCTTGTGTACTCATTTTTTGTGCTTTAAATCAAGTATGAATTGTTACAAACTCTCCCAAATTTCAGTTCTTGTAGGATATTCCACGTGGTCCTGTTTTGGATGTCCTACAATCAATCTCCCAAGGATATCGCACATGGACATTTCTCAGCATACACTTGAATATTCGGCTTTTAAGAGGCTTTGTGCAAGCTTTCTCATAACAGAATTGCATTTCTAGCATTTTCAAATTACAATCCAAAGCTATGTGTGCAGCTCATGTGCACAACATACACTGTGAATTTTCTGACGCAGTTCACTTTGAAAACCAGTTAGTTTAATGAGGCACTTGCCAGAAGGCCTAGAAGAATGAGGCATATACGGCACTTCCGCACACCTGCCTGCATACATAATGTGGGCACATGATGTATCTCTTCCTGATGCATGGATGCTTTGCTGTCACACCATGTGTGCTGTGAATGTAATATATATAGCAAACACAGTGCAAAAGGTCCTGGCATGTGTCCGTAAAATGTATGCAGCATGTCCTTATGATGTCCCTCATGAGCAGGCAAGGGATGTCCTCGGCGCATGAAAGTATGGCCAAATGATTATGGGAGTGTTGTCCACAGCACATATTCAACACATCTTAGGATATCCACGTCCTGGCAGTAGATGTCCGTGGGACATCCATAGGACATCACTGTTGTCACTGGGTTATGAACATTTACAACTGATACTAGGTGCACTCCCCAACTGTTTACAAAACCACTTTTCACCTCGTGTCATGTTGGGCTCAGTGGCAATTCAGGTTCTTCCAAAAGTGTTTCATTGTAAGGGATAACACATAGCACTTCACTTCCGTTCAGGATATTACATTCCAACTCCATGATATTAGAGAAACTCATTAGATAGTTTTAACCTTACTGTAAACATATAACAGCTTGCTGAATGCCAGTACGCTGGAGAGACCTGCACAGCAGCACTGGTGAGGTCATCTTGTGACACTGATGTAAGCTAAAGCACACGGAACTATAGTAGCAATAGACTTGTTTTAACCATCTGCTGGTGCAAATTAAAGTATCAGGAACAAGTATCATAAGCGTATATAGTACTAGATTTTTTCTGTTCTGCGACAACAATGATGCAACACAAGACTTTCTCTTGAAGAAAGCATCACAATATGTCGCTATCAGTGCACTCTTATCTTGTGATGCACAAGGGGATTGTAACCATGGTAACCCGCATCCGTCAAAAAAGGCTGCTTCAGATTGTCGTAGGAAGACTACAATGAGCGTCTACCCACCAAATGTAAGCCACACATTCATCGGAAGCAGCATAGTGAAATGCAAAAGAGTGCGCCTCTTGCTATTGTGTGTTTTATTTAGAACATGTAAGTTCAATAACTTCAGTTTGCCCACATCAATTTTCATAATCCTTTTTAGATGCTCCTTGGGACTATACAAGGAAGCCGTTGTGGTGCAACACTTGGCGACAAAAATTATGCTAATTTTTTAAAAGAAGACATTTTAGCATAGCTTCATGGCGCACTTGCTTCCACGATTCATGCCAGCACAAGATCACGTGAATGTGCGCCTTGGCCAGTGCACACCAAGGTAGTAGTTTGACTATTGCACCTTGCTAAAGATATTCTAGCGAGAGTGCGACGTGCTGCACCGATGGGCCAGGTGCTTGTGTGCAGAAGCAGCTGCATTTGTGAACTGCTGCCACAATATGGAAATGGTGCATGTTCACAAATCTGTTCCCATTGAAACATTTTGTAAACATACTCTAAAAAAATGGCTGTCATAAACAAAAGTAGTCCTTCGCCACTATTGATGGTGTCCTTGACCTTGCCTGATTTCTGCTAGCCAGGAAAGTATAATTCACTAACATGCACCGTACTACAGTCGCTTATGCTACATATCCTCATCTTTTCTTAATCACACACTTAAACCAACCACAGCTTGTAATAGGCATGCCTTTCACTGCACATGTTTGGCTCGTTTCCTCTACTAGAGCACTTGGCATAGCCGATTTCAATATTGAAACTTCAGGAATGGTTGCTTTAGTAAGCCTTCATACTGCAACACTTAAGTTCTGTGGTAGGTGAGTGCAGTAAATGCAACGTAAATGACATTCCACCTTATCAGTGAAATTATATGCCTTTCTTGTGTACATAGCTGCTTGTTTTACGTTTGGTAAAGCCATTTCTGTTTGTCCTAACAATAGGACACTTTTATGTAACATGTCCAAGAATTGTTGGTTAGCCCCTCTGCAGCAATATTTGTAGCCACAGATGCACCGATATTCACAGTAAGCCCAAAAGATGCAACGCTACTCACCCTGCTCCTGTAAGCATGAATGTAGAAGTTTCCAAATAGTACGAGGAAAGAGAAGGCATACACAATGAAGGCATATTGCATCCATCGCGTGAACTTGCAGCCGCTGAAGATGGCATTGATGCCAAAGCCCAGACCAATGCTGAATTGCACCTGCGTGTGCAAGAGGTGGTATAGAAAGGCTATGAGTGCACATTATTGGCATGGACCTTGATGCATGCATGAAAAACAAGAGAAGGTAACAGTACCAGCCATAGAGGCTGGACTGTTGCAACAAATGGGCAACTCTTTTTTAAGGAACTAACAGGAGCTGCTAAATCCAGTTGCACTGGGAGACTACTCTTAGGAATTCTGTAGTATATAAAAAAAATAAAATTGATTGGGAGTGGATTGATGGTGATTGTGAGTGGTTCTTTAATTTTCTTTAAGAAGAACAAAGAAGGGATCGCGCCGAACCCGTCTCTATTTTTTTTCTTAATGTGGTTTATTTCAAATGTATTAATCGTGTCTGACCATGAGGTTTTGTAGAGGCTTGATTTGCAAGCAGCCCTATTTGCCATCACATGTTCCTATAAGTGATTGTGCTTGTTTAATATAGACCGTCTATGTTCAAAAAAAGACCATTTCTTGTGTTATTCGTTTGTAGAAGTTACGGGAAAATCCCGAAATTTTGGCTGTGAGACAATAGCACCCTCGATTTCACCCCGGTTTCCCTCTAAGTACAACATCCGATTTTTGACTCCCCCCCGCCCTCCCCTTGAATTTCAAAAGATACAAAATCCGAAAGTGAAAGACCGTAAGTATATACCTCTGGAAAGCTCGATCGTTAAAGGGACCCCGAACCACTTTTTATCGAAGTGGGGAAATGCATTTGAAGTGAAAAATAGGCTATTTCAGAAATACTGTGCCGCGAGAAGTACTTCTATGCGTTCAGCACAAGCAGAGTTATATATTGGCAGCCAAACACGGCTTCCCTAGTGCTTCCGCTCCTTCTTCAATGTTTTGCACTGCGAAAGCTACGGTGGAGTGGGGCGCGCCCACAACGCTTCGCCTTCTTAATGTCACCGTGGCGCACAGTTAAAATTTCATTTTGTATCTTAACGTAGACGCCACGACACGCCACTCCGCGGTGGCAGCGATATCTACGTTACGTAGCAGACCGCAGCTACCAATAGCAGCCGCGTATGGGGAATCCGCTTTATTACGAAATGAAGCGTCCAGAAGAGAACGAGGCGCAGGGGCTTCTGTTGAAGAGAGCGTTTGGGAGAAAGGCGACTTCGCGCGCCGCTTGCGAGCTCCACGCACCGCGTACGACAGCAAAACTTGGCTGAGATGTTCACAGCAGCGTATGCTGCCCGCGGCCTATGTTATTTCACCAAGCCCGAGGGGTGGTACTGGGCCCCTGTAAGAAAGGGGGGGGGGGGGGGGGGGGCTCGGGCCCTACTCCGACGCGGCCTATTCAAATACATGTAAAACGCAAAAACGAACGGACGGAAAAAAACTTTAATGAGAAAAGGACCTGCGAGGTTGCCAGCCCGGGCTCAGGCCACCCGGGCATTATGTGCGGTGAGGCATAGCCTTTCCACCGCTGCCCGGGCCCGCTGGATAGCCCATAATTGGTCGTGTAGTTCCGAGCTAGTCAGAGCGCTTAGCCATCGCTCCTCGAGAAGGTCCGGTTCTATCTTCTGCTCTGCGGTTCAGGATTTTGGTCGCCTCGGTGGAGACCCAGCCCTTTGTGAAATTCCTAATAGCCGTCTTGGAGTCGCTGATTATTATTCTGTATTGTTGCCGACCGTTGATTACAGCCAATGCGATTGCCGTTTCTTCCGCTGCCTCCGACGATCTGGTCCTTACGGAGCCCGCAGTCACGGTTTTTCCTTTCGTGCATACGACCGCCATTGCGAAGAGGGAGTTACCTTTGTCAGCGCCGACACCACCATTGTCGTCCCGGTTTCGAGGGTACCGCGCGGCGTCTACGAAGAGCACCCCCTCCCGCGTGCCGTGGTTTTTGAGAATCGTTTTCGTGCGGCATTTTCTTCTCTCGACATTGTGCACGTGGTGCATGTTCTTCGGGATATTTCCCGTGTTATTTGCGGCTCGGACGTCTGGGTGAATCTGCATATTGGGGCCGTTCATTCCGTGGTAGTTTATGCCGATCTTTTCCATGATTTCTCTGCCCGCAAAAACGTTCTTGTGAGATAACCCCTGGACCGATTTTAATAAAATTTGTTGCATTTGAAAGAGAAAGCTAAATTCTAGTGACTGTTGGAAGCGGAATTTCGATTTAGGGCCTGAATATTGTTACAAGAATTTCCAAAAAATTCTATAGTTTGGAAAAAGAATAGAAGCACGAAGTTTACAAATTAATAACTCTGCATCAAGAACAGATATCGCGATTCTGTAAACGGCATCCATTAGATCATTAAAAGCGGACAAATTCAGTGTCATTTTTTATTTTACGTGAATTTGTTGCGTTGTGTACAAGGGTTTTGCAAAAGCTATTTCCATATTACTAATTGTGTTGAGATTCATGTTTAACATATCAATATTTGTCCGCTTTAGATGTACTATTATATGCAATTGACAGAATTGGAGTATCATTTTTCACTGCTGAGTTACAGGGTTGTAAAGTTGATAGTTTCGTTTTCTGAAAAATTTTCGATTTTTGCCAATTTTTAATAAAAAATTGACAACCTAAACAAAAAATTCGAAGCCAAAATTCACTAGATTTTAAGTTTTTCTTTTAAATGCAACAAACCTCGCCAAATTTGGTGCAGTGGTTGCCGAGAAAACTGAATTCTTTTACGTGTATTTAGATAGGAGCATCTGAGCTAAAGTTTCCTCCTAAGCCTTGTTGCAGCGATTAGTACATATCCTCCAAGATTCTTATTTTAGAGTTATTTTTCTGGTATTCCAACACAGGCACAATACTCACAAGCTGTATAAGTGTGAGGTGCTTCTTCCACCAGAGGTACTTCTGCACAGCAGGGCCCAGTGCAGTCAAGCCATAGTACGAATACATGAGCACGTGCACAAGGCAGTTGATGCTTGGACCAGGAGCAGCTGTGGACACAAGGATTGAACACAGGAGTTAAGCGTTGCGCACCAGAAAACGGCACAAAGTGAGGAATGCGTCATAGTTGGCCGTGCTATATTCCGAACAATACTCTGAATAGAACTGGAGACTTTTACTTTATTTAATTTTTAAAAGCTGTATATGGCTAGCCGATTCGTCCGTCCATCCGTCCGCCCATCTGTCACCTGTAGGCCAAAAACTCCTCCGGCGCAACCTCATGCGCATGCGCGGAGAAAAAAAAAAGTCGCGGATGTCGCTCTGAATGCTACGTTATCGACCATGTTGTGCGCATGACCTTCATGGACACATAGAAAACACGAGATCGCGGCGCTCCTTCGCTCCCATTGGAGCGTCGAGAAGCATAATAAAATACAATGGTGTACCCACCGATCGTCGACTTTGATGTCGACCTAGTGCTCCCCGACGAGAAGTGGATTATATCCTTCCTGTTGGAAATGTCTGGAATTGAGTGCTATATGGAGATGAAAGAGCCGACTACGCGTCACCGGTCGTGTATAGGTTTAGCCTTTGGCAAGAACGTGTCTAGCATAGCAGTACAACCAATCGCGGTGTACCACAGCGACCACAATGCTATGGCCACTGTGATAACGAATGAGAGAAAATAAAGCCGTTAAAAACCACAAAGTTACGCGTATGTGTCTTTATTCAATAAATATAGCAATAACCACATAAATCAGCATAGTTGTCAATATAGTCATTCCAATGCAGCTTCGCTGGTTGTCCTTCACAGTATGGAAGGGCACTAATTTTATTTTATTTTTTTCACCCATAAGTCCGCGGAGTTCAACCGCTCGACGAATAGGCTATGCAGAAAAGCCATCCTTCTCGACTGCTCTCGAAATGGTCGAAAACGCGAGTCGATAAGTAGGACGGGCAGAACTTGTTCGGTCGTCTGCCGCTTGTGCAGTAGATAACCTTTCCCAGTTTTGTTTCTTCAAAGCCGTCCTATAGTTATGAGAATACGGACACACATGTGCCTGAACGGGGCGAAGCGTCGTTCCGAATGACTCTGACAATTGCGATGTGATCCCGCGTTTCCTCCTATGCGCTGATGCTCAACGGGCACGTCCGCTTGGGTGGTGTAACGCCAGCCGCTGCATATTTAGCTGAAACGTACCATTTTATTGGACTAGAGTTCGCATTGTACACGCGTACAGGTCTCTGTTTGTGTGTGTCTGTTCAAGGTCGTGAAAAGATCCCCATGACGTCACGTAGATATTCTTGAGTGACTGATTTCACGTTTTAACAAGACAAAGGGACAATATGTACAGTCGCTCGCTATGAGAGGCTCTGTAGTGTAATTTTGAACGTGTGGTACTTTCCAACCAGTACCTATGAAAATCACAATGCACGAGCGTTTTTGCATTCCGCGTGCCCCTATGGGAATGCGGTCGCCCGCAGCTCGAAGCTGCGACCCCGTGCTCATCGACAAAACTCCATAGCCACTGAGGCCACCACGACGAGCACTTCACGTCGTATTCGTGGACGCTTTATATTCTTGCAAATTCAGAACTGTCCAGAATATTTGCATTTTGGCACATAACGGATAAAAGTGATCACTAGGTGGTGTTTGCGCTTCAGACATCATTGGTCGCTGACAGCGAAGCTGCGCCCTGCGGACTATGACCGGGGTCACTATCGGAAGACCTGCGTAAAAAGCGCGAGCTCAGTCATATCCAGGACTCGGGGAAACCTTGATCAAAGGGTCTGGCCTTGATATCTCCGCAGTGACCGGCACGCTGATTTCCGTACATGGGTGCAAGAGGACTTCTACCACATACTACGTTGCTGCGCGGTACAAGATTGCGCTCAATTGTACAGCTAACTTCGAACGCACCGGAATGTCCCCCACGAGAAACAACGCATCGGTATGGAAGAAAAACTCGTTTAGTCCGATCGCGAAAGCATATACTGCTTCGGTTAGTTCGACTCCCCACTGATGCCCCCTCATGCACGTAGCGGTTACTAGAAGTGGAAAACAGAGACATATTCAAATAGACTACGCCACTGGTTCCCTTGGGAACGACAGTGTCGTTAGCAATCTGTCCTGCAGTGATGAGAGTTTGCGCTGTGCCCTGAGCGATATTTCTCTTGGCGATTTTGTCAGCGCCGACGATAGTATTGTGGTCTGCGGGCCCACTCACGTAATACCGCGGCAGCAGGTGCACCCTTTCGGCCGCTCTGCTCCGTCGAGGCCCGAGCCAGTGTCACGAGCACGCGGGGCGCGTGACGTGGCGTCGCAGCCAATGGGAAGTTTCACTGACCGACAAAGCCACGTATAGTTATTGTAATGCTGTATTGAAGTGGTCTGTTGATGACGGACTACTTAAAGCCATAAAAAAAGATTTGGCTTCTTTCACTTTGTCGTTGTTTGTTAATTCGACTTTTCGGATAATTCGACCAAAAACTTTTGGTCCCGCAAGGGTCTACTGTATACCTGCATATAGCTTTCTACCATGGCTTAAGGACGACCTTCCACGAATTAAGTAATAATAATAATAATACTAACCGGATCCTCCGGCGACCCATCGGATGCCGATCCACCAGAAGAAGAACATGGTCGAGTGGTGGTACACGTGCAAGTAGGTGAGCTGGTTATCCTTCTTGCGAAGTACGAAGAACACCGTGTCCATCAACTCGATCAGCTTGCTCATGTAGTACCACCACAGTGCACGTGCTATCTGCGAGCACGCACCACGGGAAAGAAAGAACAAATGAAACGTATACAATAACAATGGTTAAGCGCAGTCTTGAATGTCATATAGTCAATTCCAGTAGCTCAATTGCTCACTCACTAAAAGGGCTGATGACGTGCATGGGCTGATTTTTAGCTGCAAGCTAAATGCTGCTGATGAAGAAAGAAAATTTAACGCCTAACGTATTATTTTATTGCTTGCGCTTCGGTATGAACTCACCTAAATATTCGGTATCAGTTACTGAAATAAATTTAACTTGTTGCATTTAGAAAGAAATGCGTGAAATTGTAGTGTGCTCCAGACTCCTAATTTTGATATGAGCGAGTCTTCAAAAATATCGTGTCATGACGGAAACCAAAGTAAGCGAAGCCTTCATTAAGCATTATGGAGCGTTGATGCTCGAAAACTTAGATACATGACAAACCGTAGATGAATAAATTGTACAATATACCCTGTTTAGTAGGTTCTTCCTTTTCGTCTTCCTCACAACACATTGATAAACGAGAAGAAAGGGGATTAGCCGAGGGGCCCAATATTTATTAGTCATATCATAAGAAGCCAACAAACACTGACACCAAGGACAACACAGGGGAAATTACGTGGGCTTAATAAATGGAATAAAGAAACGATAAGTTAATGGAAATGAAAGTGGATGAAGAAATAACTTGCCGCAGGTGGGAACTACCCCACAACCTTCGCATGTCGCGCGCGATGCTCTACCAATTGAGCTACCGCGGCGCCGTTTCCCTGTCCACTTTCTTGGGTATTTATGCTTCCTAGTAGAACCCTGGGAGTGTTTGCTAGCGCCACCACTCGCACACCTTGGCGGCGGACGTGGAACGTCCTTTCTGCCGCATGCGTGACGACAACGTGAGCCAATTAGTATCGAAGTGCCCAGCACCAGAGCCAAATTTCAGAAATGAGACCTGAAATTTTTTTCCGTGATTCGATTCTTTACTTGAAACTTTTAATCCATGACCCGGGAGTTACCTCGTAGCATTTGCGCCTGTGAAATCAATGGTATTATTTAATTTTTGAGCCACGTGCAATGAGTTAACTTCACCGCATAAAGACCCTCTGCGCAGTGAAGCCGCCATATTGCAAACAAGACGTAGACGAGCGTACACCTGTCGCTGTTGCTCATGCTCTTTTCTCGTGAGTAGTAAAGGCAAAAATTGCAATTTTACTGAAGCGCTATTCAGAAGTCCGCGATGTCAAAGCTTCCTCGTGGCATCCGGTATCCTTTGCGAAGCCTACCGCTCATCGCTTCACGCGATCAGTTAGTCTCTGTCACCTGTGCGGAGAAAACTTGCCTTTGTTTTGTGCTCCATTCTAACAGCAATAATTTAGCGATTTTCTTCTGGGGAAAGAAAAGGTGCGCGTTATAATAAAAAGAAATCGGTACTTGTTTTCTGTAGAACCAAGAACTATAGAATAATTCCACAGTAAAACGTCAAACTACCTTGTCGTCCTCCGAAACGGTTCGTGGTAATGTTAGCCTTGCTAATTTTTTTTTCTGAGCTTTCTGTATATGTATATTTTCTTTCCGGAGTCGGTCCTTTCTGTACCAGTGTATCTCTGAAATTCCTCCACCTGCTACAATGCCCTCGTGGCGCTGGAGGTATTCGCATAAATAAATAAATAAATAAATAAGGATATAAATAAATAAATAACGTATCAGCAATTTACTTCGAAGAGCTTCTGGGCGCTTTTTCGGTTTTCCGCAGGTTAACTTAAGACACGTTGACAAACAACTAAAGGAAGTCGCGTACAATACCTTCGTGCACTGCCTATGCTGGACGCATAGTTAATCACTCTTATTCGCAAGTGTGCGTGTGTGTGTGATCGCTCTCTCGAATGAAGGCAGTGGTAAGATTTCTCCTGGCGAAATACAACCATTTCCTGGGCGTCACGGAAGCGAAGAAAACATTTGCTCGGCGTTCTAAACGAAAGCGACGCAAAACACGCACCCCAACGGAACGGGTGTTTTTTCAACGATCTACCTGTGTTACATTTCATCACGCAAAGACACTGATATCAGTCTAGAAATAGTCTTTTACACTACACATATTTCCCAAGGAACATGCAAAATTGTAATCATTTCTACATCTTCGGAACTGCTGTGCTGTAAAAATGTAAATTGGTTTTATAATAATTTGTCATCATCCCCCCTTCCCCAAGCCGCAATGATCTCCTAATTAGTGACTCGGCGGTTTTATGATCAATAAATAATAACGAAAAAAAAATTTTTTTGCGGTTGCACTATTGTCATAATAAAGAAATACAGTTCGTTTTCATTTCTCTACCGGGTGTTGGCAGTATCGTGAATTCCCTTTTTTTATTTTTTTATTGATACTCACCCTGATCTCCCACGGATTGTCGCTGTAGTCAACCAGTTGGCACAACCAGCTGTATCTCCGCTTGGTTATGCAATACAATATCTAAGAAACAGAGAAGAAGTCATTAACTTTGAGCAACGCACTTGCGATTGCCTTCGTTTGCGTTCGCTCGCACAGGTGGGAACAACATCTCAAAGGTAAACTCTGCAACCAATTTCTTTTTTGCGAAATGAATTTTTTTTTGTCATCTATACAAAAGTACTGCACACTTCGTAAAATGAACCCGCCGACGTCAAGAAACGCCATGCCGCGGCCATGACGCCACTTCAGGGCACCGCAGCGGACTGTAATGTTTCCGACGGATTCCCGGTGTTTGCTCAGTACTTATATACACCGTGGCTGACACTCTTTTGAATCAAGCGAGACATCTTTCTTTTTATAGAAACTTAAGTCTTTTTGCTTCTCCTGCGGAAAGGGCTGGAGATTTCTGTTTGAAGTGTCTTGAATGTGCTATACACGTAGGGTTCGTTAAAGTTAAGCCGCTAGAGGTGTGTCTTCATTATTCGCGTTAAGTCTGACGGCAGCTGTACGTGCAACTTAGTGCTGCTACTTTGAACATGCCGCGAACGTCATAGAGCGTGTTTCCGAGGCATCCGTCTCGCGTCTACATTTCACTAAGCGTCAGTCGCACGCTGGGAAATCACGGTCGGCATTGATCATATGTGTAGTTGCTTATTCAAGCGCCACTTGTATACGAAACATAACTTTGTCAGTTAACGCAGCGTGGGCGCAGCGCATTGTGAAACAGACGCGCTGACGACCCTCCAAAGGACGCGCTCGATAGTATACATTTCACGTGGTTGCTGCGGACTGCGCGGTGGGGTGCTGCATCAAGCGCTCGTTAAGGCCTCTTGTTTCCTGCATAGAGTTTCCTACAAAAATTTGCGTCGCTTTCCAAGATGTGATGCGGCGGCTGAGCGGCTATGGCTACAGAGCGGATTCGGTCACGCGCCGGGCAGAGGGCAGCGTTCGAATTTAGAATTTGAAGAGTTCTTAAAAATAAAAAAAATGTAAATAATCAAAAAGTTGACAACTACGCCTTGCTTACCGCTGCACCTGAACGACTTGTATGAGCGGAGCCGGCCAACGCTATTCAACCAGATACGACGCTACGCGAGTCTGTACAACGCTTTTCAAATATACACAACGCTATGAAAGCATATACAGGGTGTCCCAGCTCACTTCAGGCAAGGTTTAAAAATATTCCAAGGAAGCGCGCGCTGCCACAGAAGACGACCGCCGAAGGCACTTTCCTCGAGAGCTGACATCACCTACTGACCCGAATGGCCTCCGGGTGTGCGTTCACGGCCCCCACTTTAATTCGCTCTTCTCCTATATCATCAATTTCGGCCTGGATTCTCCGACATAGAAAAAAATGGGAGACCGATCTATAGGACTGGAGGCGAGTATTTGATTTCTGCTTTAAATAAAGACGTTTTTACCACCGCCAAAGCACTTCTAGGAAGACGCGACCGAAAGCATGTTGTTGGCTGTATGTTGTATGGAGCAAGCCACGTGATCTCTCTTTATTCTGCTTTATTGCACAATTAACGGCCACGGCGGCCGCATTTCGATGGGGGCGAAATGCGAAAACACCCGTGTACTTAGATTTAGGTGCACGTTAAAGAACCCCAGGTGGTCGAAATTTCCGGAGTCCTCCACTACGGCGTGGCTCATAATCAGAAAGTTGTTTTGGCACGTAAAACTCCATAATTTAATTTTTTTTTATGCACAATTAATATTCGCTAAGCAAGCTCGCAAGTATACACTTCGGAGCCAAAGTTCCCCTGAGAAAGTTGTAGAACGTTCTAAGAAACATTTGATTCAGCAACTCCTACCTTCCTACTTATTTTGCGTAATCGTTTCTTCTGCATCCTATAGTATGTCCGCAAATTATTATTTTTTTAAAAGCCCGTGAAATGCCCGTTTTCGCGCCGCAATCGCGGCGCTCTCAAACGTGCCGCGTACGAAGGAACAGCGCATCTAGCCTTGTGTGTTCCCGCTCAAAAAGTGACAGGGCGGTACCGCCACATGCGTCGACTGTGCGATTGACGCGAGCGATGTGCTTCTCTCGCGAAGATTCACGATAGCAATAAGTAGACCAAGCAGAACACCAGGCTCAATGCACTGTTCGTCCACACGCGGCACGTTTGAGAGCACTGCAACGGCGGCGCAAAATCGGCCATTTCACGCACACCCCGGGCTTTCTTTAGGTCACCGAATAATTTATACGTAACAAGGAGGAAGTTAGAAGCTGATGAATTGGATGTTTCTTCCTCATTGGGTACACTGCTGTGAACTTTCGCGTTGAAGTTCTGCCCTGATATTCGTACTTTCGGATTTGATTAATTAATATTGGTAAATATGTAATTAAGCAGGATACCATAAGATAGTGTGATTTGCTCCGCACAATATCCCACAACATGAATTTGGTCGTGTCCCTCTAAAATGATTCGGCATATTTTTAAACATTGGCCACCGTTTGCTGGGACACCCTGTGCAGCGCTACACATCCACACGCAACTCCACAACTCACAGCGCGAGGTGTCGGACACTTCAAGCCCGACAGGTGCCCTATACTTGTATTCGCTTCTACCTTGTCTTCGACGCCTTCCATACACGCGAAATCTAAGCATGGCGCGGACACCTAACGTCCCCTAAACGTAACGGCGCGAAACAGTCACCAGCCGCTACAGCTGACAAAAATCCGGCTCCAGTATGCATGGGCCAATCCCGGAGCCAGTGAAAATCGGGCAGTGTCACGGAAATTTACGTTAGTTAATTATACGATGCACGGTTATGTTTAAGGTGTTGTTTATGTACATAAACCGTTTTGTGGTGCCTTCGAATGCATTTCGACAGTTTACGATTTCTTTCTGTGCGTACCTGGTGCTGAAACAGCTTAAAGTGCATGGAGCAATCCCGAAGTCGGCGTCATTCGTTTTACGTATAGACACTTTTCGTACAGCAGTTTGCTCTAGAGGAAAGAGATGCATAGGGCTTTTGGCGACGCGCCGCACGCTGCATCAGCTAAAGCGCACGAATACGAAACCTTCACGACTACTGCCCTGCTTCTGTGCCATCAGCTGTCGGAAATGCAACAGGGTGTTCGCTAACGCATTATGTTCCATTCAGGCTGCAAAATCTGGAGCGCTAGAGGGAAGACGTGAACAGTAGTTGGCTGCTAAAATAGTGACAGGTTTGTTAAGGAATGGAATGAACGTGCCTGACCAAGTCCACGGTACCGCTGCTTTACAAAATACTGCCTGTGTTGCCGGTCACCCTTCTCAGTGCGCGACTTTCCGTGAGAATAAAAAAGTTCACTCATTCGCTAAGGCTGTATCGCTAACATCGAAAGAAATTACCTCAACACCAGAAAGTCGGCAAGAGTGAATAGCGCTCGTTACTAGGGAGCAGCGCCGCTTTCTGACATATATATATATAGTAATTAGTTATATATATATATATATATATATATATATATATATATATATATATATATATATATATATATATATATAATATATTTATAGCACGTTAGCTACACGCATCCAACCCAACGTGCGCGCTAACTTACGTTCACTCTATCGCCAACGTATCAATGGTAAGCGAATGGTCACACACTTGAATCAATGCGCCGAAATATGGGTTATGACAACCATTAATCGACAGCACACGAATGTTCGAAGCTAAGCGTTTCGTGACGGTGCACAGGGTAAGCGAGTAGCGATAATAGAACTTTGCTACAAGCTATTACAATGTAAAAAAAAACACATCTACGTCCCAGGCTTTGTGTGCAACAAGGACATACCTATCGCAGTTGGGCACAACCGCGAGCAATTAGGTAGAAAATTAACAATCAGATAGCGACCGCAGCAAGGAACATTACTGAGTCAAGAACACGACAAACCGCTAATTAAAAGTGTTGGTCAAATAAAGAAGGAAGAGCAGAACTCACCGATCCTCATTTAATGCATAAGCGGAAGGTTTGGACAGCTTGGAATACATTTCTAGCCCCGTTTTTAATGCGATCACCGTAAACGCCGCTCGCGCCATTTGGACAAGGCGTAATAAGTTCTGAAGCTATGGCCGAAGCTTCGTGTTGTACACCTATAGTCGCCGTCTACGATATCCGTCAAAACAGAGGTTTGCTGAGCCGCACCGGCCTGATGCACATCCATTGTAAACATGGTAGCAACGAAGACAGCTGAAGCAAGCAATGGGCGCGTCACCATGAGATCAAACATGGCGGAATCCACGAGATCGCCGAGAAAAAGAATCTATAAACTCACGCCACAAACTTCCCATGTGCGGCGCCTGTATTGGCTCCGCCAATAAAACGTTGGCGTGCTGATATTTAGAAGTGGGCTTGAAAAAAAAAAGAAGAAAGAAAGAAAGAAAAAAAGCTTAAATGATCAGCTGTCCCTTACAACATCCCTGATATGTATAGCGGCATTGGGGCATTGAAAACCACCGGTCGATCCTTCCGAGCAACCTGGGCGTCTGGACCTGAAGCAAGAATACGCGGCGACATTATCTGCAAGCAACTCGTGAAGACTACTCCCACCCGACTCTCAGTCGTCTGAGGAAATCGCTAGCGAACTTCTAGTGCTCTTGTTCTGAAAAAGTTGCACTAAATTTTAACAGTGGTTGTGCTTTTTTTTTCTTTTTGGCTCTTATTACCCATGATGATGCACCAACAACATAACCGTTTGCGCAATCCTTGAAGCTCAATGGGCGACGGCTTTCCAGCACGCAAGACGGCCACAAAATTTGGTGCACGGTTACATAATACCTGCTCTACAAAACTTCGCGTGCAGGCCACATCAAGCAAGCGACGTTTTTCATTGCAAGGCGACGTGGTCTCTACATGAGTGTAGCCATATGGGCATGTTGGTAGGGCGCTTTCTACTTTGCTGTAGCGCAGACAGAACGGCATAGAAAGTCACATTAAACCACACACTGCGCTGTTTGTCTTCAGTATCCTTTCTCTTGTTCTATTTTAAGCACGTGTTGGTATGATTTCGCTTTTACCTAACTTCCCTTGGTTAATCAGTGTCCTAAATACAAAACAAGCCTTTGTATCATGTTTTACAAACTTAGCAGATACTCCATATATCTTTATTTTTGTTGTCATTTCTTTTTTCTTTGTTACGTTATTCCCTGTTCACTGGTGCTATAGTGAAACTGCCTCATCAATGCAGTGTGTTTACTTCACCTCATATATTGTCGTACTGTGATCATTCAACATTTAAGGTAACAGCTGCTCACACATCTTATTACATTGCCACCAGTCGCTCAATCAATCAGACCACATGAAAAAAAGAAATTCAGCTGAAAACTTTTCGCATAAACTGTTATTGAGAGGGCTTGCGATCAAGTTCTTGTCTGCTTTGTACATGGCGCTGCTGATGTAACTACTCTTATTCATCTATCAATGTTTCATGTGCACGATGCCTAATTTACGCAAGCAAGGCGCAGATATACTACATGGCTTGGTGAAGCCTCTATGTTTGATGTGGCGTTTTGTGGTGCCGCTACCTGCCATCATTTCGCGAATGACAGCCTTTGCCTCCGAGATATTGGTGCCCACATTTTCGGAGTCCCCCCCCCCCCCCCCCTCCACCACCACGGACATTTGTGTGTTCTTGCGTGATTACACATCTGACGCACGAACGGCTTCAGACAAGAAGACACGAACCGATGCAAGCACTAACTATAACTTGTCATCGCAAGCGAAATTTTGTGCGAGTATATATCTCGGAGGCACATATGACACACAGGAAGCTCCAGACAAGAGGCTTCACGAACCAGCGCGGGCACTAAGCATAACTCGCATTCGCAAGCAGAAGTAGTGGTAAGCACCGCTCATACCTCTATGGCGATATACAGGTTGAGTGCGGCGACCGTGAAGTTGTAGATGACAAGAAAGGGCTTCAATTGGAAGGGCGGCCTCGAAGCCATGATGCGGGGCCCGTACCGAACCACGCACAGGTAGGCAGCGATGATGAGCAACATCGGGATCGGTGACTTGACGAGCAGCCAGTTCTCCGTCCGCCGATCTGCGCCGGCGCACAGCAGCATATGCGTTTGCTAGCGTGGCAACATCCTCAAAGCTAGTTAGGCGTGTTAGAATTGTAATATTTAATGAAATACAAGCATTCCGAGAAATTGGGCTTCGAACATGGCCTCCGAATATCTCCTTCGGAAAACGAAGACAAAATAACGCCCCACTTCTTTACGAGCAATGAATCTTTCACCTAAGCTGGTGTAGGAAATACAAAGACAGCGTAAGGAAGAGACCACCTCGATCAAGTATAACTGTACTGAAAAAGAAAAATATAAATTCTCCTCCAAAACCGGTGCCTTGAATGATATAATAAATTTTGAATATTGCACTCACCCAAGTAACAATAATTAAAAGGAAACTTTAGCCAGGTTCCATCTCCGGTTTCTCATATTAAAACCATGTAAAATGCAGAAATGCCTTCATAGGCGATCGCTTAACCACTTACGATGAAATTTGTTGCACTGAAGAGAGAAAACCATTACAGCTCCTAAGGAAGCAGAATTGTTATCTACAGCTACAATTTCAAAACAAAAATTGTCAGACATTGGTACATTTCAGGGAGGAAATGAAGCCCGATGTTTATTACTGCGGAAATTCCGCACAATATACTGGTATCAGATTACAATAATCGGCATTTGTTAGGTCGTCTAAAGCTGTGAAGTGTGACGTATTAGATTATGCAGTCTATTTGAAATCGTAGCATCGTTTACGTGAACTTTACAAAAGTCATCTTCACAAACTCTTGGTGGAACTAAATGTGGTGCGTAATACGACTGTTTTTTTTTTTTTTTTTTTTTTGCTTTTTCCGCTTTGGGTGCTCAGTATAATTGCAGTCTACAGAATTGTGCATCCACTTATGAAACCTCGCACTTGCGCTTATAAGATGACGTACAATGATGGCACGCATTCACACCCCACTTTTTGCCGGAAAAAAAAGAAAGCAACATTGACACTTGAGAAATGCTCGTATAAAGGCGTTCTGCGAAAACGCTACCTTTGAAGATCGGCGTTTTCTTACTGATATGATCGTTTCCTCCCAATCGTCGACAACAGTGTCATTGCTTGCTGTTATGAAACACGCACGGAGCTTATTGTTAGGCAACAAATTCGCGACTTCGGCAAGACTTCGGTGCAAGATCTTATTGGCTTGCAAGACATGCCAGCAATTGCTCCGCGCGAGAGCTTCCCTTAAGGAAAGTTTAGCAAATCCAAAAGCTATACAAGTACGTCCTTCAGTGCACCGTCATTTTAGAAGTGCAGCGCGAGTCAGTTGAACAAGACAACGCGGAAAGTGAAGCGGAACAGGACACAAGCCCGCAGTGTGTTAGCCACTCCGCGCACGATGCCGTCTCATACTGATACGATTATCGCAAATCGGGATCTAGGTGCCCCGAAGATGTCCTCGTCCCGGTCTCCAGAGTTAAATGCGTTAGATCTCTTACCTGCGAATGAAGTACACCATAGGTACGTCTGGTAGAAGCTGGTGAAAGGCCAGAGCAGCACGGTCAACGCCTGCTGCGCTAGCTCCATGGTGCGTTCCTGTCAGCTGCAGCAGCGGACCCTGCAGCAAGCCAGATGTCGACGACCGCGTCACGAGCTGTTCGCGCCCCATGCGATTCGAGTCGCCCGTCAATGAACGGAACAAAGTTTGGATGCGCATTGCGGAGAGTATTAACGGTGATTGAGCAACATTAAAGTGCACGACAATAACGAGTTTAGATCGTGCTTACTGCTTTATCACCACTGCTGCGTGTACGAGTCGTGTAGAGGTGCTCATCAATAACTGGGTCACATGTGGTTGTCAGCCTATAAGGGAGAGGAGAACATTTATTTCGGGAAAGACAGACACATCGGTTTGAGGTACATTTCTCCAGCTTGCTATACTCTACACTTGGTGGAGGAAAGGAAGAGATGGTTGTGTCAATTGACGACGAGCGTGAATAGTATAGGGCGGTAATATGTACAGATCCGTTCAAGCACTGTCGTCGACAGACTTAGGAACCGAACACCGCAAATGCATTTCTGCCTCGACTGCAGACTGAGCTAACGCTTACCGCTGCACGTAACAGCTTAGCGTGTGTCTTCTGTTCAAACGTCCGACGTCCGCTCCTTAGACCCTGCCTAACGTTTTCGGCTGTATATTCCGACGGCGGCCTGCACGTATTTCTTCAGTGCATTTCCAAATAGCGCAGCATGCAAAAACACGACTAGCTTCCGGGACGAATAAATGCATAAACGCGCGGTCAGGAACGCACGTACGCTTGAGGAGCCCACAAGCGCGCTCGTCCTAAGCACGAGGAAAGCATTCGCGACCCACAGCAGCTGTCACACTTCTCCCGAGAGACGTGCGTGAAACGCTCCTGACATGTGCCGGCAGTTTAACGAGCCTGTCTGCCATAGACTGTAGTAGTGGTCTCAGGTTTGTCTTTTCTTTTCTTTTAGTTTCTTTTTCTTTAGTCTCACTTACACGTTCAGCTTAAATAGCCGTCGTCTCGGTCTCGCAAAGAAAATTGAGAGTAGCGCCACCTATCAGCGGGGTTCCGTCCCAATGGAGTGCCGGCGGCGTTTTCCCGGTCGGCGCAGCGGCGTGCCCGGTCCATACCTGGTCCGCGCTGCACGAGGAAGGAAGTGTGCCGGAATGCGTATCCTGTTCCGCTACTCGAGAGCGCTGCTGGCTGACCGCGCCATCTCGCTCGTATGCCGTGGATATAGGCGGGCACGTGCGCAGAGATACGGGCCGCCGCCGCCGCCTGCGCAACGCTTTCGAAACGCCCCGCAATCTTTTTCCGGCGCTTTCGGCGATCCGCCGAAGAACCTCTCTGAGTGCGGGCACACTTTCTTAGCAGCCAAGCGCAGGGCGTCTTTTCTCGTTGTACAATGCTGTTGTCATACCATGAAACGGATTTCCCCGGCGGAATGCTATAAGCCCCCTTATGAAAGGAGGAACGTTTAGCGGGGCAATGCGTCTCTGCCTGTGGGTATACAGTTCGCTTTTCGAGTTCCGCTTCTTCGAGCACAGCTGCACGGAAAATGCGGAATTGGTACGAAAGTGTTATTAATTTCGTCTATATATTGAAAAGCGTTAACCGGATAATGACAGGCTGTCCTAAAGTTCATGATCTTGTTCGGCTCTTTTTGTTCACAGAGCATATCAGCCAATTCACGTCTACATTTTGACTATAATTTCCACAAGAACGTAATGAAAACACTTTAAACGTGGGTAGTTTAAACATCGGGAGTAAAAACATAACCGCCAGTGAGGCGCGTTTGCTGATGGGGTGATGAAACTGTAGGTGACAGATAATGTGCAACACATTTGTATACGTAGCCACCACTTGCAGCCACACACTTCTGCTGCAAAACTGCTTTTCCGAGCTCTCAGCACCATGGAGCAGCTGTGCTGCTATGCGAAACCTCGAGTGTCGGCAAAAATTTTCGGCACGGAGCAACAGTTTTGGTGTCTTGCTCCGAGCCGATGCTGTAGGAGTTGTTGCTTTCTACAGTAATTCCATCATACGGTCACGTTTGAGAACAATCGGCGGAATTTTACACTCCTGTAACAGGTGAAGACGAAAGCCTGCTGCTCACGTGGTAATACATTAAGTTATACGAAGGGAGGGGTCAGACTTATTGCAAGACATAACGAGCTGCAGTGGGAAGTAAACGTACTCTGCCGTAGGTCGGTTTCCTCAACGACACATGCGAGCACCTAATGCGCTGTCTACTTTCGTTCTTTCTGTCTTTGCCTTTCTTTCTCTCGTTCTTGTTTTCTTTCGTTCTTTCTTCTTTTTTTCGTTTCTTCATTCATATTCAGCCATTGCATCTTCGCTTGCTTAAGGGGGGGGGGGGGGGGGTATGAGCCATTACAGATGAAGTTTTTTTTTTTTTTTTATGAGCCATTGCCGATGATGATATTTTTTGTACCACTCGTCATTTTTTTTTTTGCCACTCTATTCGATGATGATAGTGTTTGGACCACTCGACTAGTCGCCGATTTTTTTCGGGTATGAGCCATTGCAACGTGCTACTTAAGGCTGAATTTCGCCTTAAATATGACTTATCCATGGGTATCTCTGACTAAATAAAGAAAATGTCTTGCCCTACAGACCCTGTAACTTCGTTTATGATTTTGCTTGCGCAGATAAGTGTCAACGTACCCTTGTATTCCCTTATTTGTTCACCAGTAATTGACACACATTGTGCACTAAATCTACAAACAAAAACATACTGAATGTTAGTATACATAGTATCCCCCTGAAGTGACAATTCCCGATGATTTTTCGTTCATCTTCTGCTTACGGGAACGAAGGCCCGGCACAATTAAGCTGTGCGCCATTTCCGCACTGCCACCTTACTAGCCACTACTACTAGCCACTAGCCACCTTAAGGGCCGAGTAAACGGATTATTGTCCTGTTTTCTTCCGCACAATATCTCCAAACAGTTCGCTCCTCGCTTGCGACTGGAATAAGATACGATGCCGTTTAAGACATCCATACTTTTTTGTTGTTTTGCATAAATGTAATTATTAGATTTCTTACTGCGTCTAATTGTGGCGTTAATATTATTTATTCGTGTTCATATGTGCCTACCACATATAATCATATAATTTCATATAATCTACTTCGCTATGTGAAGCGGTGGTCTTGATGGCATTCGTGTCGCACAGCCGGCACCTTCCGCTTTCGCACCCATTCGACCCGACTCGAAACACCCGCGAATATCTCGCGCCGTAAGAATCACGCCAGACGGGCGCGTGCTCATTCCGTCTTTTCCTCCGTGCACACGCTTAGCCTTTCAACCCTTCACCTTCCCTCCGTCTCGCTCTTCCAGAGGAAGCTACACTGGAAGATTTTTACCGCCACTCGCGCACTTCAAACAAACCCACGCCCACTCGGGTGGGCTTGGAAATCCCGCACCGTGGAGTGCCGGAACTCGGCCGAACCACTCTCGCCTCCTTTCGTCGTTCTTCTCGAAGAAAGGCGCGTCCCCTTTCCTCGCGGACAAAAGGAGTGACCGGCAGCGGCAATCGAGCAGCACCCGTGGCACATCCGCACCGGTTCCTGGTCGTCACGGAGCCCGCGGCACCGGGTCGACCACCTCCGTCGGCGGCGTGACCTCGTTTCCTCGGAGACGCGCGAGCGGAGGCCCAAAAATAGGGCCCGCAGCGGGGAAAGCGACCCACATTCTCTCAACGAGGGGCCCTTTCCCCCTTCTTTCCTCTCGCCGCCTGCGAAAGCGCCGGCTGTCTTGACAGCATCCGTGCATTGTCAAGGGCACGGCTTCCGCGCCGCGAACGAGACGGTTCGCGCTTCCGCGGACCTGTCAGCGCGGGCTGGTGGCGGGAGGGAGGGGGGGGGGGGGGGCTGCGACAACGACACCTCGTATAGTTATGCACACACAAACACACACACGCTTGGCCACTGGGTTTGAGTATATTGCCCTTCGCTTTTTTCTTCTTCTTCTTTCCATCTAAGAATAAACGAAAGTACCCAAGCACCTCCAGTACACCTGGGACCGTTATGTCAAGAGACGGTGATAAGCAGGCAGACAAACAACTGTGCCTTCGGGTTTGTAGAAAGCCGGCGAGCACTCGAGCATCGTAGATGAGGGAAATAACTTAAACGAGAAGGCTATAAAATATTTTCTTATGCTGAGATGTCCTGGAAAAAGCAGGACTTTCAGGCCCTCAAGCGATTCGGCGAGCTCGGTATCCGGGAGGGAAAACGCCTCAGCCCACACCACCGGTAACGCTTAAACATTCGCGCGTTACACAACCGTAACCGTATTGCGAAATTTTCTTTTTCTTAATTTTTTTTTTTACGCGCTAGCGCCCCCGTGTACCAGAAAATCCCGCGTCGGCGTCCAGCGTCGACCATCGCTTTGGCAAACATTCGTTTCGGACCACGCATATCCGACCACGCAGGCCCTCCATGTAGCGCAAGGAAGTTGCTGCATTAATTGAATTTCTCAAAGTGAAATACGTCCGAAAAATCGTAAAATACTACTACGCACAATCTACAGACATGATGGCGTCGGAATGTAATTTGAATATACGAGAAAACATAATTCGGTTGTGCGGAAACTCAAAACGCACCCCTTTTCCAGCGTTTCTGCCATTCATAGAGCGCCCATGGTCTCCGAGATTTGCGCGCGCGGGCGCAAAATCTCAAAGGCCATAAAGCGGCGCGCCCGGTTCCCTGCAACACCTCCAGATAACGCTCGCCTCCGCCGAATCGTGGCCCACGCAAGAGGCCGCGTTTCTACCAGAAAGCTCGCTTTCGTGCACAGCGTTGGCCGCCAGCGTTTCCCGGTAAACATTACGTTTGCATAACTGCAATTGCCGGCAAGCGTGAGAAGCAGTCAGGGATCTTTGAATGCTATCGCGTTCCACTGTTAAAGGCGAAGCGTCCTCCAATCTTTTTTTTTTACTTTTCTTTCACTTACGTACGCTAAGAAAACGTGTTCTTACAGTGCTTCAAAAATCTAGTGGAAAAACTATTTTTTTTTTATTTCGTGGAATTTTCTTACGGCTTCAAAATTTCCGGAAATCTTAGATCTCTACTTTGCACTCAATACCATGACCTTGCCATTAACGCTTTCCCGTCGTTTATTGTCATATGGCATTGAAATAAAGGAAGAAAATGACACAAGAAGATAGAAAAAAAAGGGCTTCCAGTGGAAGTGGGTATGAACCACTAACAAAAGGCAAAAGAACAACAAGCAAACAAGGAAATGCAGTGCCTGAACAGAGCCTGTAAGTCTTCAATATTTTCGCCTCAACAAATTACCATGGAATGGGTGTAAGTTGCCAAATTGAATGAGTGCCTAAAAAACCGCACGACTTTTGACAT
The DNA here is from genome assembly GCF_023375885.2 of Dermacentor andersoni. Taxonomy (NCBI): domain Eukaryota; kingdom Metazoa; phylum Arthropoda; class Arachnida; order Ixodida; family Ixodidae; genus Dermacentor; species Dermacentor andersoni. Next base: position 81,828,222 of record NC_092817.1, read on the forward strand.
GAGTTGACGAGCGAGTCCGATTGCGGCAAATAACATTGCAGCTTGGGCGAGGGGGATTTGTCATTGGCTATATTATCACGGACTCTTAGTACAAGCACCATCAATGGAAATTGAAATGTGACCATAAAGAAAGCAGAACGCCTGTTACACATAATTAATACACGAGAGTGCGATGTGCAGTCGGCTTGTAGCCGATTTTGGGCATGGTGAAGGCTAAAATGTCCGTTTCACAGCATAAGTTGTGTATCATTTACAGATGAATACGACTACGCATTTCAGCCGTTCGCGAGGCTTTAAATTTATGCGGATACGTAGAACATGGCCTGCGGCGAAAGCGCTGGAAGAACCATAATGAGTACCGAAATCCCTACACTTACGCTCTCTTTATTTATTTATTCAATATTTTTATTTTTTACAGGGATAGCTATTATTGGCTCACTCCCGTGGTAGCTTTGATGTCCGCCGCCGTCCGTTGTTGGACTCATACAATCCTCTGTGAGAAAATTACGAAGAAAATTCTCACCGTGCCGCGACGATTCGAACTTACAACCAACATACTTGCAATCCAGGATTCCACCTCATAAACACTGTCTTTCTTTTTCTATCTTTCAATGTATTTCTTACAATTAGTAAACTGGTGTATGTACAGGAAATATTTACACTATTGTAAGCACCAGACGGTCATAACGAATGACAGGACAGCCAGCAGTACGGTACATAAAAAAATCAACTTCATACAAAGCAACACCCTTCATTGCACTGAAAACAAGAAATGAGAACCTAAACACCTAATCAAAGGGGGATATCAACCTGGCTGACATTCACCTTGATAATAAATGTCCTTCAGGTGCATCTGTATTTCGACAGGAAAACGCTATACCAGCAGAGTCAACCCGGCTGATGGTACAAAAAAAGTCCCATAAGTAGTGACGTTGCATACACTCGCAACACAGAGGTGGTCCTTATACGCTTCTCATGAAAGTAGGTAGGGTTAAATGGGGCCAAACCGGAGAGCTTGGAAGCAGCACACATCCGGCGACTTCATTCAACTTACATAGGGAGCATAAATATACGTAAAAAAGATAAATAAATAAAATAAAAATCTAATTAAAAAGAAAAAATGAAAAGAACTTTAGCACGCCCGAGCACTAGCACACACAAGAAGAAAAAGAAACAGTATTGAAGCAAGAGTGCCTCTCTCGCAATGCCTCCTCAGCTGTCATCACAGGGTCCTGAATCCTTTGACACACCGTGGCCATTATAATTGCAAAATTAGTTTTGTTCTTTTACTGCGACAGCAGTTAAGTGATCGAAATTTGGTTTGCCTTGTCCGTTCACTTAGTTACTCTGACGGTGACCACTGACATCGTCGACGTTGTTTTATCGACACCAGGCTGCTTTCTCATACTGATCTTCGCTATCCACATAAGACGAAACAATAGAAGGGAAAAAAATTTAAAAAAGAAACGTCAATGCATCAGCATGCACACGAGAGCCGGACACGCTCATCACTGCGTTGTCACACGTTTTCTTATTGCCTTTTCTTTTTACCTTTTCTTTCTTTCTTTCTTTCTTTCTTTCTTTCATTAAGCAAATGGTATATGTGCAGGAATTATACACTCTTTACACAGTATTGCGAGCACCGAACTGTTGTATCCAACGGCAGGAAAGCGAGCAGTTCATACATACAAAATTAACGTCATGCAAAGCAACCATTCGTCCCCCTAAAACTGGAAAGGAGAAGCTAAACATCTAATGAAAAGAGGAAAAAGAGGAAGTTGGTTCCATCCAGTCCCGTTGATGTCTCATCTTAATGTTTGATTCTTTTAAACTGAAACAGAACGACTACTCTGCTAATTATTGTAGCTTTATTCTACCTATCAGATTAACATTAATTTCAGTGAAATTGGCTTCTCCACATTCTTTATTACCATTGTATTTATTCTCTCATTGATTATAACCTCTTCTAAAGTTCTCCCTCCAGTTAGTCTGACTGCTCATTCGCATACTAGTCTCGTCATTTTGGTATCTCATTTTGTTTTGCCTTTTACATTGAGTTTCTCCTTCTAAAATAAGAATTTTCTTGACCTACCTCCTGCCGCCCGATTCTTGGCCTATCCACCTTAGTGGGTACGAGCCATAAAATATGACCGTCATCGGGATCATCATCATTATAATGATTATCATCATCTTAATGAAACAGCTGATTCTCTAGCACGAGCCTCTTTAAATGGTCCGGTGACATCTGCACTGCCGGCAACTGCGCATATCATGGCGGCTAGATATAAGCAGTTTTCTTTTACCGAAGACAACAAACGTCTCTCTTGAGAAAAATCTACGGACTTTAAGTATCTAAATTATTCTTGGAACCAACAGTGATGCCCTACTCGATGATTCGAAGTGTCATTTAAAAGGCTGCGTTGCCGTATGCCACCGCTTAATTTTTACTCGGACAGATGTGGTCTGGTGGTATCTCCCTTATGCTACTCCTGTAGTGAGCCGGAATCCATCGCTCACTTTTTACTATCGTTGTCGTTGCTATTGTTGTTGACCTCAGTGGTTGTGGCGCATGCCACAGTGAGGGATTGGCCATGAATCGGGTTCTTAAATTAGGTGGATAAAAAAAAAACCAGGGAATTAACAATTTTAACTTTGGAGCTTAGAAAGTAAAATGTTTATGAGAGGGAAAAAGAAATCAGAAGACCATGAATTAAAAAAAGTAATAATAGGTAAATAAATAAATAAATATCGTGCCAGAAGTTTTCTACAGAACGAAAACGATGTTTGGAAATTCCGCTTCGTTGTCTAGACGCTCTATTCTCGACACCCATGGCAGCTGCACGACCGCCATTATCCGCCATCTTGGCTCTCTGATTGGCTGTTGAGAGCTCACGTGCCTTGAAATTTGTGCCGCGAAATGGAAGTTTTGCAAAATGCAATTTTGCGTTTTCATCAAGATGACGAAACGTGACGTGGAGCTGCAAATGTTATCGACTAATACATTTTTTTGGTCCGTGGCAGCTATATTGCGACGTTAGCGCTTCGAGAAAAAAAGTGAGCAGCAGCGTACAAAAGCCCTTGCAGTGCATCTACAATATCGCGAATATGTGGTGGCGATCCAAGATAGGCGCAATGTCAGCTTGCTGATTGACTGAAGGAATATGCCGTGGGGAGCGTCACAGGAAGGGCCGTTTCCTAAACTTTAATTTGATGTTTCGTGATGTTGCACTGAGCTGCCATTGCAGATAATTTCCGCCATAATTTTTGGTGAGACGAGCCGCGCGAATTATGCTAATGAGCAGTCATATGCAATGGCGGCCTAGAGGAATGCGTATCGCCACATTTTCCCCGTCGTTTGGCGCCATGAAAATCTTTTGTTCATTATGCGTGCTCATATTGTTTCCATCGCTCTCGGGTGGTGTTGGCATTTGTGTTTTGGGTCATCATTTTTTAAAAGAACGCGTTTATATAAAATAATATTGGTTGAACATAGCAAAATTTCTGCGGCGTTGTCCACTTTTCACTGCTGCGTTTGTATTGTAATGAAGATTAATGCCTTTTCGCACAATCAGAAGTCATGACAACGGCGTCTCTCTATAGAAAGAAATGTACACAAGGCGGTGCCTTGAAATTTTCTCACGCGGTGCGGATATGCAGCGAAGTGAACAAGTGATGGCAGCGCCGGCGCTTGCGTCGCGCAAGCGGATACCTCTGGCGCGCGCAACGCTGTCAGTGATATTCGGCGTTTCTCAGCCAGCCGAGTCGGACTGAGTCACTTGCGTTTCGCGAGATAGCGATAACGTGGCCGAGAACGTGCGCTAAACACCACTAGTAGGTCGCGTATGTTGTCTCAAGGTAGAAAACAAGCGCGTTGGCGTCAACGTACGATGACTCATTCCGTTTCTCGGTGCGACTTTACAATTGCTAGTAGGCACAGCGGAGCGTGTCACTTGCGGAGATGCCGGACGTTAGCGCGCATGCGCCAGTAAGCGCGGGTGTGAGAGAGAAAATGTAGGGGCTCTTACTCCTTGAATATATGACTCTGTCTAGGCACTACGCAGGAGAAGTTAGCGCGTGTTGTGGGCGTTTGTTTTAGGCGTACCAGCATTGCGGAGTGAGTTTGTTGACGCTTGGAAGCTGGCTGCCGGCACGGTGAAACAGGTGACAACATCACAGATGTTTCCGTGGAAGCAGTAGGGACCGTAGAACAGGCCGGTCCTAGTAGAACAGTGCTGCATAATGATAGCCCCTAGGGCTACCATTATGCAGCACTGTTATACTCATACTTGGGGCACCGGTACAGCGAGAGAACCGTTTACCAAGCCATTAGCAACCATTGTTAAACGGGAGTGACTGAAAGGGCGCCGGCGACGAGAATACGCAGCGCCCCCTAACGGATTTTACGCTAACCTAATCTAACGTTAACCTAACCTAACGGGGCCTAGACAGAAAGACAATAATGCTCACGGCGGAACCATTGTGAGAATACGCCACACCGCTCTAACGGCTTTTACGCTAACCTAGCGTAACGCGACGTTAACGTAACACAACCTAATCTAACGGTAACCTAACGTAACATAACATAACGTGACCGAGACGCAAAGACAATAATCCGCACGGCGTAACCGCTGAGAATACACCGCGGCACCCTAACGTCTTTTACGCTAACGTAACGTAACCTAACCTAACGCGGACGAGACGTAAAGCCAATAATCCTCACAGCGGGACATAAGGCAATCGCGTTCAAGCGTGGTTGCTAAGGCGCTGTGTGTTTATTTCACTCAAACAGGACCGCTCAAGAATGCTCCTGAAAAGTACAGCAGAGCAGGCCCCGCCTATACTACGGCCCCTGTCGCTCCCCCAGGAAAATCAATTATGCTTTTTTTAATGTAGAGTGCCGTCGTCGTCGTCGTTATCATCATCATCATAATCATCATCATCATCAGCAGCAGCAGCAGCAGCAGCAGCAGCAGCAGCAGCCTGGTTACGCCCACTGCAGGGCAAAGGCCTCTCCCATACTTCTCCAATTACCCCGGTATTGCATTAGTGCAATACTTGAAGTGCACCGGCTTACGAGACCGTTTACAGTGTCCCTGTGCATATTGTCCCGCCCACACGCACTCAGTGCTCACTTTATACGCTTTTCCTCTTTCTATTCCCCTTTCCCCCACACCCAGTGTAGGGTAGCAAACCGGATGCTCTTCTGGTTGACCTCCCTGCCTTTCCTATCCTTGCTTTTTTTTCTCTCTCTCTCCCGGTCATGTACTAATTGTGGCCATGTTGTCCCTGCAAACTTCTTAATCTCATCCGTCCACCTAACTTTCTGCCGTCCCCTGCTACCCTTGCCTTCTCTTGGAATCCAGCCCGTAACCCTTAATGACCATCGGTTATCTTCCCTCCTCATTACATGCCCTGCCCATGCCCATTTCTTTTTCTTGATTTCAACTAAGATGTAGTTAACTCGCGTTTGTTCCCTCAGCCAATCTGCTCTCTTCTTATCCCTTACGTTACACCCATCATTCTTCTTTCCATAGCTCGTTGCGTCGTCCTCAATTTAGGTAGAACTCTTTTCGTAAGCCTGCAGGTTTCTGCCCCGTAGGTGAGTACTGGTATGACACAGCTGTTATACACTTTTCTCTTGAGGGATAATGGCAACCTGCTGTTCATGATCTGAGAATGCCTGTCAAAGGCACCCCAGACAATTTTTATTCTTCTGATTATTTCAGTTTCATGATCCGCTTCCGCGGTCACTGCCTGCCCTAAGTAGATGTATTCCCTTACCACTTCCAATGCCTTGCTACCTATCGTAAACTGCTGTTCTCTTCCGAGACTGTTAAACATTACTTTAGTTTTCTGCGAATTAATTTTTAGACCCACCCTTCTGCTTTGCCTGTCCAGGTCAATGAGCATGCATTGCAATTGGTCCCCTGAGTGCAAGACAATATCATCAGCGAATCGCAAGTTACTAAGGTATTCTCTATTAACCCTTTTCATCAATTCTTCCCAGTCCAGGTCTCTGAATACCTCCTGTAAACACGCCGTGAATAGCATTGGAGAGATCGTACCTCCCTGTCTGACGCCCTTCTTTATTGGGATTTTGTTGCTTTCTTTATGGAGGACTACGGTGGCTGTGGAGCCGCTATATATATCTTTCAGTATTTTTACATACGGCTATTTTACACCCTGATTCCGTAATGCCTGCATGACTGCTGAGGTTTCAAATGAATGAAACGCTTTCTCCTAATCAATGAAAGCTATATATAACGGGTGGTTATAGTTCGCACATTTGTCTATCACCTGATTGATAGTGTGAATATGGTCTATTGTTGAGAAGACCTTACGAAACCTGCTTGGTCCTTTGGTTGACAGAGGTCTAAGGTGTTCCTGATTCTATTTGCGATTACCTTAGTAAATACTTTGTAGGCAACGGACAGTAAGCTGACCGATCTATAATTTTTCAAGTCTTTGGCGTCCGCTTTCTTGTGGATTAAGATTATGTTGGCGTTCTTCCAATATTTCGGTACGCTCGAGGTCATGAGGCATTGCGTATACAGGGTGGCCAGTTTTTCTAGAACAATCTGCCCACCATCCTTCAACAAATGCGCTGTTATCTGATCCTCCCCAGCTGCCTTCCCTTTTGCATAGCTCCCAAGGCTTTTTTACTTCTTCCGGCTTTACTTGTGGGATTTCAAATTCCTCTAGACTATTCTCTCTTCCATTATCGTCGTGGTTGCCACTGGTACTGTATAAATCTCTATAGAACTCCTCAGCCACTTGAACTACCTTATTCATATTAGTAATGATATTACCGGCTTTGTCTCTTAGAGCATACATCTGATTCTTGCCTATTCCTAGTTTCTTGTTCACTGCTTTTAGGCTTCCTCCATTCCTGAGAGCATGTTCAATTCTACCCATATTATACTTCCTTATGTCAGCTATCTTACGCTTGTTGATTAACTTGGAAAGTTCTGCCAGTTCTATTCTAGCTGTAGGGTTGGAGGCCTTTATACATTGGCATTTCTTAATCAGATCTTTCGTGTCCTGCGATAGCTTACCGGTATACTGTCTAACGAAGTTACCACCGACTACTACTGCACACTCCTTAATGATGCCCATAAGAGTGTAGTTCATTGGTTTAACACTAAAGTCCTCTTCCTGAGTTAATGCCGAATACCTGTTCTGTAGCTTGATCCGGAATTCCTCTATTTTCCCTCTTACCGCTAACTCATTGATCGGCTTATTATGTACCTAACCTTACTGAGCCCGATTATATCCCATTTAATGCCCGCTAATTACTCCAATGGCACTGCTAGACTCGCTTCACTAGATAACGTTCTAGCGTTAAACGTTGCCTGGTTCAGATTCCAATTCCAATATTTTTTACTGAGGAGGAAAATTGTTTTGTTTTATCAAGAACATTTCATTTCAGTTTCTTAGACAAAACTTCAAGTTTACGTTACGTTACGAAAGCAAAACGGGGCCATCAGTGCCATTTTGTACGCGTCGCGCCTACGTTACGTCTCGAAGAAAACGGCGGAATGTGCAGAATAGAGCCCAAGGGCTACCATTATGCAGCACTGTTCTACTCTCACTTGGGGCATCGGTATTATGATACAGGGACAGGACCGTTTACCAACCCATTTATAGTTACCTCTGTGACACAGCAATATTACCTTATTCGTATTTCCGATTTCCCGTGATTCACTTATTTCTCTTTCAATTAATTATAAAATAATAAATTCAAATAGCAAAAAGACAAATTCACAACAATAATAACAGTATTATTACTAATTCTTTACGTCGACTATTTACTTTACTTACTTTTATATGAAGTTACTGTTACTTTTTATGTGCAAGGCTGGCTACCTTATGACAGCCTGTTTTATTTCATTTATTATCAGTTTCTTTCACATCTTCTATTACTTCTTTCCTTGTTTTTTTAATCGCATAACCAGGCGGTTCGTGGACTATACCCCGCAGTGGCATTGTGCCAATAAATAAGCAATCATCATCATCATCATCATCATCATCGTCGGCGTCGTCGTCGTCGTCATCATCATCACTTCCTGGATTTTTGCATCTTTGTGACGTTTTGTCAGCTGGAATCGTCCTAAACGTCGGACGACTCGCGATGATACGTTTCCTGCAGAAGGCCGGCGAGGCCTTCGCTTCCAGCCACTTTCAAAGGAACCAGGGCAGCGTGATCCGGTTTAGCAGCGAGAGCTCCGTGATCACTACACCTGACGTGACACTGGGCCAGAGGCGACCGACTGAGGGTGAGGGCGACCGTGAACTTAAGCGAAATTATACTGCAGAAACGGACAACGAGTGTACCTTCATTGATGAGGGTGAAGTAGCTGACATCACTGTTGTATCCCGAAGGCGGTGCCGAATGGAAAAGGGGCGCGAAAGAAGACACGGACGCTGAGCTGCTCCTGTGAACGAGCACGAGGAAACTAGCCCCTTTATTAAATCAACAAAATATTCATATATATCAGGTCAAGGTCAAAGAGCACTCAGTAAGGTTGTCAACATAAAATAATAATAAGCTGGTTCCAGCTTACAGAACACAAAATCATCCCATCTCAGAAAACAAGAACAAGGGTAATTGAGCTACACTTTGAACACGACACGGTCCCATGACATAGTCCCGGAAACGTTCTGGTCTTCTTTGGACTCTTGACGATGGTTCTCGCCCAGTCGCCACATTCCCAGTTTGGCGTTTACCAAGGGCGTCCTCGGGATCAGAAGCTGATGGCAGTAAGGACGCATCACATTCCATTTGGCTAGCGGCTACTGCTGCGGATTCGGACGCACTGCATCTTGGAATGGGCTGGGGTGTCACTGGAGGTGAAGGTAGCTCCGCTTGAGTTGGCCACAGAAAAGGTACTTGACCAGCTGGTGCTGGCGGCTCGCGTATCTGCCCGTCTTTAGGAAGACACTCTTTTGGTACCGTAGCCAGTTTAGATACATTCCAAGAGCGTCCATCTTGAAACCTGAATGCCCCCCTAGGCAGCTGTTTGACGACTTTCAGTGGACGAGAATATGAGAATTCTCCCTTTGCACACGCTCATGGGTTGCGAACACGCACAACGTCTCCCTCCTCAATTTTGGGCACCTTTGCACTCCTCTTGGCATCCGTGTACTGCTTCATGCAACGCAGCTTTGCCTGTACACGCTCGCGTAGCTGTTCCATTGCTGCAGAAGGCTGCACTGCGACATTTCTTGATGGCATACCAACATCAAGTCGGGTCCTAGGCTGGCACCCATGTAGGAATCTTGCAGGGGAAACACCTGTGCTGGCGTGTGGCGTAGCCCTATAAACTGCCAAGTAATTCAGGAAAGCCAGCTTCAGAAGTCGTTGCTCCAAAACTGACAGCTGAATGAAATCCTTTAGGCTTAGGTTAAAAAGTTCGACTAACCAATTAGCCTGGGGGTATTACACTGACGAGATACAGTGTAATACCCCTTTCTTCCAAAAAGTTCTCGAACAGTTCGGACTTGAACTGTGGTCAATTGTCAGTCACAAGCTCTTCCGGGTAGCCCTCTCGACTAAAATCTGTTATTAAAAAGCCTATTGCAACTTGTGATGTGACTGTGTTTGAAAAGCAAACTTCGGGCCATTTTGTGTAATAGTCCACCAACGTGATGATAAACTTCGGACTCGTGGCTTCAGTCGTATTCAGTGGCCCAACAATGTGCATAGCCAAATTTTTCCAGGGCTCTCTTAGATAGGGAACAGGATTCAGTGGAGCAACTGAAGCCTTTGCCGACTTATCTGAAGACTGACACATATAGCAGCTTCGTACTGCGTCTTCCACTTGCCTGTCCATATTCGGTCACCAGTACTTGTCTCGCAATCTTTGTTTCGTTCTTGTGATGTCAGGGTGAGCTTCATGGGCAAGAAAACTACATCAGCCGTCAGCACTTCTGGCACTACAATGTCCTCCCTCAAAACCATGCCACCAACAACGGACAGTTGTTCATGTAACTGATAAAATGGCATCTACTTCTGTGGCAGCATCCTTTTGGCTGGCCATCCTGTTTCGCTGTACTTGGCCACCAACTGTAGCATCTCATCTACGGCTGTTGCTGCTTGCATCTGGTCCTTGGAAATGCAAGATGAAACAAATGAAATCACTTCCTCTTCTATATCAGATGGTGTGACTGATATCGTAGATAACCTAGACAATGTGTCTGCCACGACATTGTCGCACCCTTTTTGATAGACGATGTCGAAGTTGTAGTATAGTAAACTGGCTGACCATCTTGCAATACGCAATGGCTTCTTCCCATTGCCTCTTGATGAAAGCAGGGTCACCAGTGCTTGGTGGTCTGTCCTGAGACGAAATTGTCTTCCGCATAGGCACACATGCCAGCGTTCGCAGGCAACCAAGCACGCCCGTGCCTCTTTCTCCCCGGCATAGTACTTCCTTTCTGCAGCTGTAAGCGACCTGGATGCAAAAGCAATCGTCCGCAGCTCTTCTCCAGCTGGCTGCTGTAAGACAGCGCCCAGGCCTGTGTCCAGAAGCATCTGTTGTTCACCACTGTAGGTTGCGGGTCGAACAGATGGATTACTTCACGTGACAACAAAAAGCGCTTGACCTGCTCAAAGCGCCTTTGTGCATCGTCATTCCAGTTGAATGTCTGCCCTTGACGTAGCAATTTCCTGAGGGGTTCCACCACCTCAGCGTAACGTGGCACAAAACAAGAGTAATATCCTGCGAATCTCTGGAATGAGCAAAGTGCTGTCACGCCTTTTTGCACGGGTGCGCGTTGAATAGCTTCCACCTTCGAATGAATAGGAGTAAGACCCTCCTTGCTCATTACATGCCCTAGGAAAGTCAACTGATCGACGCCAAACACACGCTTGTCATTTAGCTTCATCAGCATTAGAGATGCACTGCAGAACCCTTTCTAAATTCTCGTCATGCTCACTGACCGTGCTTCCCCACACGATGATGTCGTCAATGTAGCAAAAAACTCTTCTGCATCCCTGCAGAATAGCACACATCATCTTCTGGGAAGGCTGCTGGCGCGTGAGGCAAGTACAAAACAAACCCGCTTGAATCTGAAGAGACCGTTGTGTGTGATAAACGTCGTGAACTGACAACTTTCAGTTCTCAGCTCCAGCTGATGGTACGCCGCTTTCAAATCCAACTTCGAAAATCTTGTTGCCCCTGCCTACTGGTGAAAAACCATCTATAATACTACCTACAACCATCTACAATAATTGCTTTGTTGACTTCTCGTAAATCACACATAGGCGTATTGTACCATGCATTTTCTTTTTGCCACAACCATGATGGGAGATACCCACTCAGCAGCGTCCTCGCGTTCAATGATGCCGCACTGTTCCAGTCGCTTCAACTCCTCCGACACCCTGTTTCGTAACACAAACGGCAGCCTACGTAGTTGTGCAACGACAGGTGTGCTCGAAGGGTGAATCCTGATTAGATGCACAAAGCCTTTGGCCACGCCTACTCCCCCGCAGAAGAGATGCGAAAACTTGTGCACTTTGGCTGGCAGAAGTGTCGGTGATTGCACCTTGGTCTGAAGACAGCTGAGTGTATCGCCTTGAATTTTAAGTTGGAGGTTCCGCATGGCATCAAGTCCCGAAAGCAATGTTCCGCGTTCTACCACATAAAACCGAACACACGTGCGTGTCTGCTTGTAGACGACATCCGCGAGGAAGCAACCTCTCACTTGAATTTGCTTGCGTGAGTAGTCCAATGGCGTTACATTAGCAACGGCGAGTGAGCAACCACTGAAGGGCTTCCGAAAAAGTTCGTCGGAGAGAAGCGAGACAGAAGAGTCGGTGTCAACGAGGAAACGCATGTTTACGTCGTTAACGCTGACCTCCATGTGAATTCCTTTTCCTGGCGTGTCGTCGGTGCCCAGGGTCAGAACGGTGACAGCATTCGACGCTTCCGACGATTCTTTTTTTCCGCCGTCATCCCTACCATTGTACTTGCTTTTCGACTGGCACACTGAAGTGAAATGACCTTCTTGCGTTTTCGGCACCTTGCGTTCTTTGCAGGGCAGTCCTGCGCATTGGTGCGATGCACATTCGAGCCACAGTGATAGCACGCACCGGAAGCCTTAACGGCAGTCGCACTTGCCGGCTTATCAGTGACGTGGTGCACCACTGTATCAGCGCTGAACTCTTTCAGTTCGCCTTGCGTCTGCTCTATGTGCCTGCCTGTTTCAACCGCCCGACTGAGCGTCAAACCAGAGCCCAGAGCCTTCAAACAAAAAGCGCTCACGTATCTGCTGGGATGCTGCTGCTTCCAAAAGCTGGTCACGTACCGCCTTTTTGGTGCCGTCGCCGAAGTTTCAGCATGCGGCGAGCTCATCCAAGGCAACAGAGTAAGCCTCGACGGGCTCCCCCGGCAATTGTCGACGCTTTCGAAAACGGTGCCGCTCCATCAATTCGTTCACCGTCGTGGCGAAATGCTTGTCTAGCACTGCCAGTGCCTCTTTGAAACGCCGGTGCTGTCTTCCTTGATGTGCCTGCTGCTATCTGCGTCGTCTGACACCAGACTGTAGTACATTCGCTGTCCCTCCAGGCCAAGGGCGTTGAGCAGTATCGCTTTGCAGCGTTTCGTCGACAGCTCCTCTCCGCCGAGGGTTTCCAAATAGTTGACAAACGCTCGCTTCCATTACTTCCAGGGCACGCTTGCAGGGCCTGGCGTAGCAAGGAACAGCGGGGGCGGGTTGCAGTTGAACCTTGTGGCTGATGACCTTCTTAGTTAATCCTCCTCAGAACGCACTGCTCAGCGGGACCTGGCGCAGGTGCCAATCCTCGTAGCGTCCGGGCACAATCCGGTGCCCGCGGCAGCAAAACGGTTCCAAGGAATCTTCAAGGCGTTGTAGTACGTACGGAATACATCCCATCCTCGCAGCCATTTTGTGTTGTATTCAGAAGGCGGCGGCGAATAGATAACGAGCGCGAAAGAAGACACGGACGCTGAACTGCTCCTGTCAACGAGCACGAGGAAACTAGCCCCTTTAATAATTCAACAAGATATCCATATAACAATTCAAGATCAAAGATCACTCGCGAGGGTTGGCAACCCAAAACAAGAATAAGCTGGTTCCAGCTTACAGAACACAACAATCGCAGATCTGGACGATGAAGGCTTGTGCGACATCATAAAGAGACAACTGTTGGCATATAAGTGATAATAACACCAGTAACGGTAGGATCACACCTGAAGAAAGTGAAGTCTATTTCTCTGTACACAGACATTGAAAAAATTATTGGCGCGTCACCTGTTAGCAGCCAGTTTATTGTTCAGGGAGCGATGCTTTTAGATGTCCAGACAGAAGACCATGTGAACGCCCTTCTCAGTTGCAAGTCGGTCTCAGGAATCGCCATCTCAGTGCAAGTGCCCAATTCGTACTTGCGAAACAACTGTATTATCATAGGAGAGCCGAAGCACTGCTGTGGCGAGGGCTTGATAAACTAACTTAGACCACAAGGTGTTTATCACGCAAGGAGGATCAATCACCGCGTGCATATTTCTGAGTCCGAATGGGAGTTCCGGCGCACGGACACCGTGGGATATGGTGCTGGAAGTTCCATTCACACAAGCCATTTGAAACCCTACCAAAACAGAGCAAAACTAGCGCGCCTTAAAACCATTTACCAACTCATAAATAATCAATTAAATCTGGATACCTCACGATACATAACGAAATCTCAAACGAGGAAAACACGTCATAACCACCCCCACACACTAAACGAGTATTCATTCCGCACTGACACTTTCAGGTATTCATTCTTTCCACAGACTATACGCGATTGGAACGCTTTGAACGTGGGCTCTGTTAATAGTTCATCACTAACTGCTTTTATCACGCTTGTTGAAAACGATCTACTTACATCTCAGTAATTGTTTTTGTTTACTGTCAGTATCACTTTGTTACTACCTTTGTTTTGCATTTTAACACAATTATCTGTCCAACCCAAATCTTGCAGCGTGAACCTGATTGTATATTTTTTACTGCTACTGATGTATTAGTTTATTCTGTGTATTAATGTGTATTTCTAAACCGTTATTATTGTCATGTTTGTATGTCAGTGTACTTTTTTGAATGCCCTTTCTGTTACGATCCCTGACGGGATTGATAGTATTGAATAAATAAATAAATAAATAAATGTAGGGAAGACGCTGTTTCGTCTGGCGAATGACTTCGTTCAAATATACTCCTCAGGCCGGTACGCTGGCTCAAACAACCCACTTCCGCTGCTGTCGTTGTCTCTGATGGATGCTCTCTTTACAATGAGAGAGCTGGAGCCATCTTTGAGCATTCCCCGACGTCGCTGCGCGATGATACCAGACTTAATCAGTGACCAGTTGTTCACTAACCTACCGGTGCAGCGACGACGTGAGCTGCTGGAATCTTTTAAAGTATCTGTCACAGGTGACATCCCACACTTATGGAAAATTACATGGGTGGTGCCAGTGATAAAACTAGGAACAGATCCAGCAGCCCTGGACTGTAGAGCGAAGCTAATCGAGAAGGTAGCATGTACAAAACTAACCTGGTACGTCGAGCGGGACCGCAAACTTTCATTGTACATGTCTGGGTTTTGGCAGCGTCTAAGTGTTCAAAATAACGCGTTCGACCTGCTTAGCCATATAGAACACTCTAGTGCGCAAGGTTTCTCAACACTTGTTTTTATGGATGTTTCGAAGGGATACTGTTACAGGTCATTTCCGTATTCTGAAGAAGGCGCTCGGCAGGACGACGAAGATGGCGATCAGAAAAGCACGTTCGTGGTTTTTGTTATTCTGCCATCTTGGCTGTGGCTTCTCTGTTGCACGACTGCGTGTTTCAGTCATCATACGGTTCAATCCCCTCTGATAGGGAAGTTACTAAAATAATTCCCATTTTTCAAAAAGAGGCGACCATTTTAATCCTAGAGCAACCGTCCAATTTCCATCACCAGAGTTTGTTGAAAACTTATGGTGCAGATTATATACTATCACATTGCCACTTTTCTGTCATCCGTCAACTTATTTTCCCCTGATCCACACGCATTTCGTAAAAACAATTCTTGCAACACTCAATTTGCTCTGCTCCTACTTGATTTGCATTCTCACCTCGATCTCAATATCCCCACTGACATCCTCTTTTTGGACTTGAATAGGGCTTAAGACAGACTGTCACATGTTCTTCCCCTGCAAAAGCTCTCGCGCCTTCACCTACACCCAGCCATCATTAACTGGACCCGTGAATTTTTACCCGATCGCCTTCAGTTTGTTTTCGGTAACTCACTTTCTCAAATCCATTCTCCTGTTCTACCCGGTGTGCCTCAACACTGCGTCCTTAGGCCTCTCTAATAACCTCCCACAGTTACCATCCAGCCTACGCCTTTCTGCGGACGATCGCATTTTATGCCGACCTATAACAAATTCGCTAGACTTCTCTGCTCTTCATTATGACCTCTTCCAAAATGCAGGCGTGGTGCAGCAAAATGGCTCGTGTCGCTCGATGTTAGTAAGTGCTCACACGTGCCCACTCATTGCCGTCGTAATTATATATGTAGTGCCCTACTACTCTCTTAACCAGTGTACATTAACACAGTGTTAGACATTTAAATACTTAAGAATGCGTGTATTTTGTCATTTATCTTGGCCCCTATATTTTCGTAGTCACCAGGAACCACCAGCAACTTAATTTGATGCGCATGATAATTTGGGCATCACGATGCCTTTCACAAAAGCCACAATACTCGTTGCAATTGAAGGCACAAAGCAACATTCAACGCCTGGACATTGCCGCCTTCCAACTGGGAGGGATTCCTCCCAATTGAGTGTAAACAATCCGTAATGATGCCAATACCTAAACCAGGAAAGCCGCCAACAAGTTTTGAAGCTCTACGGCCTAATTCTCTGACACCAACGATCTGCAAATTGTTTGCGCGAGTGCTGGCTACTCTGCTTTCGCGGGGGCTCGAACACAACCGTAAATACCATCCCGCTCAGATCCAATTCAGGCCGTACTTAGGTACGGAAGATGGCCTAGCTAAGCTGGCAGACGAAGACCTGCACGTCTCAACTTAGTTATTTGGGGCGCACTGTGATGGCTATTGACATAGCCAAAGCGTACGACAATGCAAATCACGAGGCCATTCTACGAAACATGGGCGCGTTCGGCTTATCGCTCCACGCGAAGAAATCAGTGCACTCATTCTTAACCCGCCGAACATTCTCTATACGTGTACAAGGGCAGGAATTTCGTTCTTTTACATCAAACGTTCGGGTATCAAAAGGCTCCGCTCTGATACCGTTATTAATTGATATTGCATCCAAGCCTCTAACGTATAAGCTACAGCACGCTGATAATATAAGGTTTCTCATTTATGCCGACGACGTCACACTGTGGTCGACTCACAGAGACCTCGAGATACAATGTAAACAACTGCAGATCGTTCTTGATGTGTTACACGAATAGGTGCAGTCCGCTGTACTACAGATATCGACACAGAAATCTCGTTCCGTACGCGTTGCCAACAAACTGGGCAGAAAGTCAGTTTGCATTAGCGACTTTAATCTCAAGATTGGCTCATCGTTGATTCCTCAGACTGAAGAGCTGCGAGTTCTTGGCCTGGAAGATCACCAGTTGGGGTCTAGAATGAAGTGGATCAAAAAGATAAGCAAAACATCATCAGAAACAGTTCACCTGTTTCGCACAATTGCTCCACGGAGTGGAAGGCATGCATTGACGTGGCTCGTTGACTCGTACACTCCGTCCTGCAGCCTCGCATTATATATCAAGCGCCATTCCTGCGACTGACTGCTCAACAATGGGACAAACTTGAGGTTATCAACAGAAGTTCCCTGAGAGCGACTACAGCACTCCCTCGTCTAACATCGGTACCAACGCTACAAGAGCGCTCACAGCTAAACACAATTCCTTAGCTAGTTGAACAGCAACGGCAAACAAGAAAGCTTAAAAGATGCAACGTACTGAAAGTCGCAGTGCTCCATTCCTGTTTCTAGCAAGATTGTGTTATGACTACGAACTTCGACGCTCTTCCACCATGGAAGTATACACCCCTGATCATTAACAAGACGACAAAGCTCCACCGGCTGGACGCGGCGGTTAACTCAAAAGGAGGACAAATAGCCTTCCCAAGTCCTACACAACCTGAGATCCAAGCCCCTTGCAGCTATGCAGCGGTTTTTTAAGACCCCTTATTATTTGAGCTGCGGGCTATGCAAGCTGCGACAGAAATCGTTGTCAACTTGTCCAACATCAACAAGGCCCACATCTATACTGACAGCCTCGGCGCAGTTAAGCATCTCTAACAAATAAAGAAAACGTTGCGTATTTGTGAGCAGATACACAAAATTCACAATTATACAAGCGTTAACATTACTGTCCATTGGGTGCAGGCACATGGTTATGACCACAACAATGACCCTGTGGACCGTATTGCTCACTCTTTCGCGACAGCCGCAACTCCTCCTCTTTCCTTTCTCTCTGACCCCCGCTCTGTTTTCATTGCCCGAAAATCCATCCTCAGGCATGACGCCCGTGCCCTTATCCCCCCGCGTCTCTGCTCTCTTCTCCACAATCTTTCTCGGGTGTAGAAAGTCTTTCTCCGGAGACTTCCGACCGGGGCGGCCCTTACACCAGCCATCACTTGTGCTTGGGGTCAACCATAGAAAGATATTTTCCAGTGTCCAAAATGATTTACCCCCGCTTCTGCAGCGGATGCCCGACATCTACTTTGGACGTGCCCTGGGAGAAAGAAAATTCGCGAAAGTGTACAGTGCTCACGGAATGAAACGCGACACGGAGCATTTAGTAGAACCCTTCATACGTGCAAAGTACGCGAGAGCACCATGTCATGCCGCAAGGAATTTGGTCACCGAAAGTGCCGAGGACTCCGATGTAAGTGTACGCGCCAAAATTACGTCGATGTGACACGAACTGCGGCCGGTTGAAACGAAAGTATGCGCATTACTTAGACCTAAATTGACGCGTTTCATTCCGTGAGCACTGTACTTACTGGTGTGAAATCGAAGAGTGGTCAAGCGGAAGACTACGAAATATGGGTTATGGACAACACATTTTATAAGTCACTGATTCAGTATCTCTAGAAACTTGCCGGCGTGCTTATATTTAGTTCCATACTGGCTTTATGCTGCTTGGCAACCCAAGCGAGAAAAAAAAATCTTGGACCCACTACACTAATCAGTTGCTGCAATTACTGCAATCGCATACTCGATTATCTACGGCGCAACTTCTTGTCAGCATCTCCCTCAGTCAAGCTACTTTAATATAAAACCTTAATTCGATCTAAACTAGAATATACCTGTGCTATTTATGAAAGCAGTCAGGTTATACATTCAACACCCCCTCGAATTGTTTCAAAACCGAGCTGCCATGTTCATTAGATTCTGACTATTCCTATAACACAAGTATCGCAGCTTTAAAATCCCGGTTGTGTCTTCCCTCGTTCGACTGCCGCCAGTAAGCAAATTATTATTCCAGCCCATCGTTTCTCCCGGCTAATGCGTTCTTAATGCTGTGTGTCCAACACGTACCCATTCCACTACATATCAAGGTTCACTTTTTGTGCCTACAGCCCAAAAATAAACTTCCATGTAACGTCACTATCACCGACATTTTTCGTTTCAAAGCTGCTATTGAGGATGACTGTCAAGTAATGACGCTTAACCTGACCCGCCATTTCCATTGTGCCCACACCCCAGGCGCGGCTGTCCCGATTGTTGGGACTTTAGAAGCATAATGAAAAAATAAGGCACTCGCGCTGTGCTGTACAGTTATGTCGAACGTGAATAGCACTGGCGAGTTGGCAATATTGGAGGAAAGGCGAGAAAGACTGCGCTCACTGTGCGGCAGTTTCAGTCGTTATGTTTCCACTGTCTTTGCTAAGTTGTATTCTACGTGCGAACAAAAATTCATGCAAGACGTTCTTTTTTTTTTTGTTTTTTTGCGGCGAAGCCGTCTATATGGCTAGGATCTGGAAAAAGAAATTGTTCGAGATGATGACAAAAACAATCCGCCGGGGCGATTAGTCGTCTAACTGTTTCCGCGTGATGCTATCAGTCGTTGCGCTTGCTCTGAATGTATTCTTTCTTCGGGCAGGCAAGTGGAGAGGGAGGGACAAGGAGGAGTAGAGGGAACGGACTGTCGATTGCTATCTCATTCGCTTGTTTGTCGCGGAAAGGGCTGGGAAAGGAGGCGTGCACTTGGTCAAGCGCCCTTTCCCAGCCCTTGCCGCGACAACGGCAAGTGGATTGTACGATTCTATCATTCCTGTTGGAACGGTGCGGAATTGAGTGCTACACGCACGTCGGTGGGCCGGCCACCCATCACCGGTCATGAGTACATATAACTTTTGGAAAGAACGTGCCTAGCATAGCAGTACATCCAATCGCGGTGTAGCACAGCGACTCCCCCAAAGCTATGGTCACCGTGGTAACGAATGAGACAAAATAAAGACGATAACAACCACGAAGTTACGTGCATGTGTGCTTAATCAATGAATATAGCTACAACCATAAAAAGCAATATAGTTGTCAAAATCCGGGGAGGTTATATAAATAGCGCTGCATGCATGCTTTCTTAGAAAACCAGGTACACTGGATTGACAGCGCCTATTTATGTGGTGTAAATCATTTTCTATTTCCGGTTTTTATCTCCACTTCTCGAAAGAGCCCTACACCTACTCTACTTGTTCCCCTTTCTTTCGCAACACCAAACCGCCCTTTGTCCCTCCCTTTCGATCTGCGGTCCCGTTTCTTACTTTCCTTTATTTTTGTACTTTGACATCAGGTACTCCACACTACGCCCTGGCTTTATCTTCTCCTCCACCCCCATTTAGCATGAGGGAGAGTGAGTTATGCGTGCAGAAAACTACACTAAGGAATACAGTTGCTGAACCGACGAAGACAAATTTCCTTGTCGAAACGTAGACTTCAGCGACGTTCCTTGTTCGACCACTGCGCATCACAGAGAACCAATAGTTACTGTTGGAGAAATCGCTTTAAGGAAGCTTCATCGATGTGGTGGCCATGTTATAGGACAAGCCGAGATAGGGAGTAGTGAACCATTCATGTCCCCGGGATGTCCATGGTGGCACAACACCCGCCAGAACATTCCCATAGACTGTGGCGGCAGGTTTCCTTCTGGGTAACGTTGTACGAAATTATATCTGTGGCACTCCTTTCGCCTTGAAAACGTAGAGGACCAGGGCCAGAGTCGGTCAAAGACCATGTGACTCGATGAGCTAATAAAATAATCTGTTTCGTACAACGTTCACCCTTTATTACTTTTTTCATCAAACCTTTAGAACGGGCTTTAGACACACTCTTGACATCGCCTACGTCTCGGCATGGCATACACAACCCGTATTTTATGTCGCATACGGAAGTACCCTCTTCAGACTGCGTACACTTTGGTGCCCCGGAAGCCTGTCTAGAACATATCCTTATCAAATGTCCACGATTCGGCCAACATCACCAGTCACTTCGTGATCGTCTTGACACCTTAGTTAAGCGCCCGTTATCCGTATAAAGAAATTGCTCGACCCGGCCCCTAGTCCTGCCAGGAAAAACAAATAGAAGCTGTAAAAGCCTTACGCGATGTTCTTGTTGACAGTGATCTTATTTGTTCCTTGTGAATAGCACTATTAGGTGACATAAATTATTCCTTGCAACAACGTCATGATGGCTTTGTCATACCATTTGACGTTTCGTGTGCCTTGGTGTGCCTTTTTTTCATTTTTAACATTTTTGACTATCCTGCCTAATTTATCGCGCCACAGAATTCTTGTATGCTCTGCTTTGAACAGAGGCGTTTATTTCTGAGTGGAGTAATTTTTTTTTCTCACAGGTCTTACGCTGACTGTACTATGCGCTACTGCGTATTATGTAAGAACTTTGTATATTTATAGAGTGCATTAAGGGAGTTTCACTCTGTGTGATTGGGAAAGCTTTTCATTATTTGTTTTAATTTTTGTAATAATACTGTTTTTGTGTAGTTTTTAGTGTGCGTGCGTATGTGTGTGTTTGTGTGTGCGTGCGTGCGTGCGTGTGTGTGTGTGTGTGTGTGTGTGTGTGTGTGTGTGTGTGTGTGTGTGTGTGTGTGTGTGTGTGTGTGTGTGTGTGTGTGTGTGTGTGTGTGTGTGTGTGTGTGTGTGTGTGTGTGTGTGTGTGAGAGAGAGAGAGAGAGAGAGAGAGAGAGAGAGAGAGAGAGAGAGAGAGACATTCTGGGATAGTGGGCTCATCAGTAAACTTTCCTCGCAATTCCAGAATTCTCAAGAGCTCAAGGGATGACGAACACTAACTTGCCGAGCAAGTTTTGCAGAGCACCATATGATGACACAAAGGCCTTCAGCTTCTCACATTTCTTTCCTGTAGCATCATCTTTCCTAACGAATGACCCAATGACAGTGCAGAGGCTCAGAATGTATTCGAATGGCTTTGAAAGAAGAAAACCAACGCAAGGAACTCATAGTAAACAAAGACACAATCTTCGCGTTTATATCGAAACATAAGAGATCGAACTTGAGCACAGTTATCATGAAGAGTTCTGCGTGGATAGAAAACAAGCCACGAAGTTCTGATAGCTTTCAAGAGAATTCATGTTGCTCCCCTAATTGAGATTGTTGTCAAACAGGTGTCATGGTTCATTGAAGCGGGGTGGATAAAACTAGGGGAGGGAGAGTTCCAAGCCCTCGCAACACTTTTCCGTATACGAGGCATAATCGGAACGCAACACCACTACATCTGCTAAGGTCTTACCAACGTTTCAGAGCGCGGTATGTGCTAGCAGGTCAATAGGTATTACACTGTTCAATTGAAGTATTTGACGATCTTATCAACAAAGTCCTGCGATCAGAGAGTTTATTCTAGTGATAACGTAAGTATGATAACGTAATTTTGGTGTTTCATTCACGATGACACCAGTCGTTCCTTAAACATACATCTGAATGTTTGAACGTCGATTTTGAAAACCTTGCACAAATGATTCCGCTAGCACGGATCACTACAACCTCTTCAGTTCGCCTGCATGACGAAAATAGAAAATGAAGAAAAGCTGCCGGTGGGTTCGTCAACCTGGTGCAAGAAAAAGACTAACACCCCATAATAACTCACGCAAAGGTTGGTGTGTAATGTCGTCTGCTGCTATTGTTGTTGTTGTTGCAGCCTTAAAGAATTACTCATACCCACGAAGGGGATTGGCCACACAACGGTGATGACAATACACCACCAGGACAAACAAAATAAAAATAAAAAAGGAAGCATTAGCTGACATATGGACAACAGAATTGTGACTGGACATATTCGAGAAAGAAAAATATGCGCCCCAATCGGCCCTCCCAAGCAGCGTAACCATCCAGATGCTTCAAGAAATTTACACAGGGCCCTAACAATGGACCTGTGTCTGGTACACAGCTGGCATGCACCATGTTCTGAGAATTGAGGAGAAATGGCGGCATATATATATATATATATATATATATATACATATATATATATATATATATATATATATATATATATATATATATATATATATATATATGAGAGATAAGAAATAGCTGAAGAGAGCTTTGTTTAGAATGCGTACTGGTCATTCTGACATTTCGATTCTTTCGGCTATATGCGACATACACTGTTTTCGGTATCGGCCCACATTGCTATAATACTCGCTCGTCAGGGTCAACCATCACCACTGCGGCATGACGACAACTATATAACATGACGACGGCAGTGACTACATTGTTATAACGACAACAGCGTAACGACGATGGCATGAGGACATTGAGATGATGGCGAGTGTATCACAACAATGGAAGTA
The DNA here is from genome assembly GCF_023375885.2 of Dermacentor andersoni. Classification (NCBI taxonomy): domain Eukaryota; kingdom Metazoa; phylum Arthropoda; class Arachnida; order Ixodida; family Ixodidae; genus Dermacentor; species Dermacentor andersoni. The sequence continues at coordinate 81,851,076 of NC_092817.1, forward strand.
AGATGAAAAGCTGGGCGAGTTGCATTGATGCATTCCTTGAATTATTTATTTATTATTTATTTTATGTAATAATACCGCAGGCCAACATACTGGCCCATTCAGGAGGGGCGATACAGTGACAAGGTAATGACAAGGAAAAAGAAAGATATTAGCAGTGCACGAAAAGGATGCAGCCTATAGCCATGTTGCAAAACGTGGCTATGTTTAAGGCAGGTGCTTGCCTTAGCACAGTAACTACAATAAAAAGACCCACCACACAGATGAAACTACACGTGGCCAAAACGCTGTGCCAAACGACAATAGAACACTAAACATGGCAAAATATTGGAAATTTCACATAAAGATGAGAGAATAGTTATAAACACTGCTTAAGGTTATGCTAATTTCTGAGACAAATTATTTTCCACCTCTTTTGTGAAGCTCCTTGGTTGTAATACATGAACAGGGAGGGAATTCCATTCGTTGTTGACGCTATGTAAAGCCTGGAGAAATTAGCGCGGAAAACGACGGCAATACAAAGAAGATGGACACTGGACTACAATGCCGTGACGACGACGGCGCGACGATGATGGCACGACGATAATCGTATGATGTAGATGGAATGATGACGATCGAACGAGCACCATGACATCACGGTGTCTGTATGACGACGTATGTATGAGGGCGACTGTATGACAACGACGCGATGACCACGATATCGTGGTCATCGCGATATCATGCATTAACATGATTGAATAGCGACAGCATGATTACGTTGGAACGACGAAGCCGGTGTGACGACGACAGCATGACGAAAATTGAATGACGACGATGGTTTAACGACAACATCACAGCTGTAAGAGGACGATAGCGTGATGACGACGGTATGATAAGGATGGGTTGACGAAGTTGAAATTACCACAATGGAACGACCACGACGGCATCACGAATGCTAATGCAGTGCGAATGCGATAACGAATGCATCACGATGACTGTATGACCACGACGTAATCGCGGCAATGAGATGACAACGGCGGCTTAATCGCGATTGAAAGACGTCAGCATGATTACGATCATGACAAAGAAAGAATGACGCCGATTGAACGACGATGGCGATATGACAATTAGAAGACCTTTCTGAAATGGTCCGACGACAGCGTAACGACGACGGCATGACGACAATGGTATAACGAAAACAGGCCGACAAAGATGACATAACAAGAGTCGAATGGCGCAGTTGTAATGACGACAATGACACGACGACGACTGCACCACGATAGACTCAAAGTCATGCCTACCACGAGTGACCCAAGTTAACAGACGACATGGATCTAAGGGTAGGCGTGAGAGGATGGATGGATGGATGGATGGATGGATGGATGGATGGATGGATGGATGGATGGATGGATGGATGGATGGATGGATGGATGGGTGGATGGATGGACGGACGGACGGACGGACGGACGGACGGACGGACGGACGGACGGACGGACGGACGGACGGATGCACGGATGGATGGATGGATGGATGGATGGATGGATGGATGGATGGATGGATAGATAGATAGATAGATAGATAGATAGATAGATAGATAGATAGATAGATAGATAGATAGATAGATAGATAGATAGATAGATAGATAGATAGATAGATAGATAGATAGATAGAACTTGAAATAGGCAAATAATCTAATTACAATAAACATTACGAAGGACCAACCCCGGTTGTTATCTAAGAATGCGTTTAGCATGCTTTGGGAGGTAGTTATTCATGGCACTATGTTGCACTATGTAGTATAGGTGACGCTCCCCTTACCACTGTGCCTTACGCGTACTTCATTACCTGCCACCGTGCCTTACCCTTTTCTTGTCGAAGTACCGTCGCCAACCGGTACTTTAAGCCACTTCCTCAAGGACTAGTTCGGCACCCCTTCCAGCGTCTGCGACCACCTGGGATCAAAGACGCCGCCACCAGAGCTGCAGCGTATCACACGACAGCGTTTCAAACCGCTAGCTGTCCCGAGCGAAAAAAAGCGAGAACTCTCCTGTTCCCACAGGTACCAACGATACAAGCGGTACCACGGCATGGTGATATGGCGATACCGTATATCACAGTGTGGTTCCTACCACTGTGTTAGATTTTACTATCTTCCCGATCGGCCCACCAAAACGGTTAAACACACAAGAAATCGTTTTTAGTTAAGATATAAAGCTAAACACTTTAAAAATTGTCAAATGTCCCTGGTTTGTTACAAAAATAACTGAGGTTAGACACAGAAAGAGAAGATATATAAAGATAAAAATTTAGACGCGGAATCGTCTCAACCACATGGCAGAACAACTGGCTCGATCACCAGCCCCCTCATCTGAGACACCTATATTCTTTCCGTCGGATCCCCGTGCTCTCCACCAAGCACTGAAATCTAGCCTCCAGCAGGACACGCGCGCCTTGATTCCCCCGTGTGTCTGTTTCCTTCCCCACAAGATTACCTGGACTCAGGAAGTACTCTTCGGAAGCTTCTGGCTGGAGTAGCTGTTACGCCATTCATTACCAGGGCTTGAGGTAATGTGCCAAAACCTCGATATGATTAAGGCACGTCGTAGTGGCGTACTCCGGATTAATTTTGACTACCAGGTAATCTTTAACGCAGCCCCGATGCACGGGACATGGGTGTTTTCGCATTTCGCCCCCATCGAAATGCGGCCGCGAAATGCCGCCGGGTGCTTCAATCCCGAGACCGGGTGCTTAGCAGCACAGCGCAATAACCGCTAAGCCCCGAAGTGGTCGGCGCCTGTGGCAACGTCAGATGCTCAACACTTGCTTTGGCTTTGCCCCGGAACTAGGGCTATCAGATTGGATTAAGATCTTTACAAACTCTGAACAGACGCCAGATCTACCTGAAAACTATTTGTGTGACAGAAAAGAAGTCTGCATAGACATGCTGGCAGTTTCTTCACGTTGCAGAGTAACAAGCTTTTATTTTATTTTATTTTATCATCAGCATGCGTTGCGGCAAATCCTCCTGAAATTAAAGGAGAAAGAGCAAGGACAGGAAAGGTAGGGAGGTCAACCATACGAACACTCAGTTTGCTACCCTACACTGGGGGTGGGGAAAAGGGGAATAGAAAGAGGAAAAAGAAAGGGAGAGTGAGCACTGAGTGTCTGGGGGAGGATGCACAGGGGCACTATAAACGGTCTCTTAAGTCAGTGCACTTCAAGTAGAGCACTAGTGCACGAATCACTTTTCGTGCCAGTGACGGGTGTGGCCACGGTCCGAGTATCTTTGACTCGGAAAACGGTCTTGATCGAGTCCCGTCGCTCTAGAGTTGCCCGCAGGGAGAGGCGCTGTACGAATATCTACAGTGTCAATTTAATAACATCGTCTAGCATTGTCGTGAAAACCATTGCCTGAGAGGGTTCGTGCTCCATGAAAATCGTAGGTGTCGGAAATCGGGAGTGAGGGATGATGATGCATTGTACCTTAGAAATAAAAAAAAATAACGTTTAAATCAAGCGCATGCAAAATAAGAACATTTAAAACCGTATCACTGAGTGACAACAGTGCAAAAGAACCTGTGGGCTCATTTGGTAAAATTACAGCATGACTGGGGACTCTCGCAACTCGGACTTCACACAAACTGTTCGGCCTAAGAACCGTAGAGATTCGTAGCAGAGGCGAACACCTCTCCAAAGGATAAAAAGTCCAGAACGATAGAGTGTCTGTGATTATTATTACTTGAGATTGCTGATAATCCAACTATCTGAAGGCCAGAATATTTGCTAGAAATTCCACGAGAAAGAATGGTGTGCAATTAGGCAAACGTAGAGCAAAGGACCAGTTGAGTAGGATATCTGCCATCTCCGGCCTTCTCTAAACAGAGTTGCGTCCGTGAAAATACCAAAGTGAAAAGAAAATGGATCCGGGTGATCTTGAAGAAAACCTTCTTGAAGGCTAAATTTCTTCTTATTTTCGCAAGGATGTATTTGTACATAATATTCAAACATTTTCTCTCAAACTTTGTCGTCGTCATCCCTACAGAGCAGCGCTCCACAAGACTATCGTCAAGGCTATTACACTCACTGGTTCACTCAGACAAATGGTTCAGTAAAGAAAGGTGCGCCCGGGAGTTCCGCTTCGATAAGATTCATAATACCTCGCGCAGACCTGACAAACGTTCAGCGGTTTCCCTTATTCCCGCTGTAGCTAGAGCACTCTGTCAACTAACTCCAATGACCGCTTCCGAACCCACGCCTTGAAGTAGTCATAAAGGTCTAATGAGCCACAAAGCCACAATAGCCCCCAATGAAGAAGCGGTTCGTTGCAAGGCCGCTTACCGCATGAGTCTTAAAGGCAATGGCGTTGCCGGTGTTACTCTTACAGCAGTGTCTTCACAGTATTCTCGAAGCGAGAGGCATTCAATTTCAACTTTTCCTTCATTCTTTGACGTTTGTTTTCGTAAGGAATGGATTCAAGCGCAGCAACACAAGGTTTCATTTCACTTTTACTGGTCTTCGTAAAACATAATACATAAGTCGCGTGAGCCCCTTACTATCATCAATTTAGCCTCCTCTTCTCGTGAATGTCTTTAACAGTGGAGATAGAGTGCGTATCTATCTGGACACTATCAACTTCCGCCATGTCTGCGTTTTCGCCCAAGCAGAGTGGGCAAGGCCGTCCTGCGAGCCAACGATAGCTGATAATATGAAAAATTCAACAATATTGAAGAATTTGACCGCTTCCAATGTCATCTTTCCGTTCGAATCACTCTGGGCTGATGATATCATGAGAAGCCAACAAACAAAGACACCAAGGAAAACATATGGGAAATTACTTGTACTTACTAGTTGAATTAAAGAAATGGTAAATTAATGGCGGTGAAAGTGGATGAAGAAGCCACTTGCCGCAGTTGGAGAACAATCCCACATCTTCGCATTACGAAGTAGAAATTATTGTTTACGGTGAAGAAGCAGGAGTAAGAATGGGTTGAAAGTGATGTACAATGAAATACGCTAGCCGCTTTTAAAAAAGGATTCCTGCTCTACCGGTTACAGGATAAGGGTTGAGCATGAATAGCTTGCAGCCTCTATATATCGGCACACACATTGTTTCTCATAATCTTGTCCAACCATTCTCCTGTTTGCACTTACATAATCCTACCACTACTTTCGGCACTTTCGCTACAGGGCATCTGTGGTGGCTCGCGGCAGCGTAAGCCGCGGTCTGGCCCTCGAAAAGAAACGCGAGCCACCTTGTATAGATTAGAACACACACCCGCACATAGTTCAGCACATATTGTTCAGCACACATTGCAACACACACACTTAGGCGTGAATGCAAGCAACTTGCGTGATTCTAGGTAGCTGGAATATCAGTAATATTTTCGCTCGATTCTATTCCGTTCTTACCAACCACCGTTCAAGGGCGGCCGGTCCCGGTGTCGTATATTGAAAATCCAGAAGGAGCAGCGCCTAAGCAACCGCGGTTGAACGCGGTTGGCCGAAACGCCCCCGGCGACGCTCTGATGTCAAGCCGTGTAGAATTATTGCCTTTGCGGGTCACCCACGATAGGTTAGGTTAGGTTAGGTTAGGTTAGCGCAAATGACGTCCGGTAGCACGTCGAACTCTCACAGCGATTGCAAAGGGCGTCGAGCTTCGGCGGCGTTTCAGCCAGTCGCGTGCAACCGCGGTTGGTGAGGCGTTTTCTTTCTAGATTTTCAATATTTGCATACTGGTGATAACTTGGGCGGAGCTAGCGCCACTCAGACCATTGACGGAGCAGGAAAATGAGTAGCATTGGAATAGAATCACTACATTACCCCGGCCCGAGTTTTGACATCCAGTATGATGCATGGTAACACCCCCGACCCCTGAAACAAATGCGCCTCAATGTGATATGCCAAAGGCTAGTATCAAGTGTCACAGTGTTACACTAGATACTTTCCTCGATTGAAGCGAACGTCGGCAAGTTTGGGCCTGGAAGATAAAGAAGACATAGTAGGCGAGATTGGACATATGCGGAGAGGGGGGCAGGGCACGCATCACCAGTGGGCATGCAGTTGCTTTCTACGGAGAGAGGGTTTGGTCGCTGTGCTCGTCCTTGTGTCTGGTATTGCACCAGAAGCGGAAGCAGAAGCACTGGTGATGACGAAACAGTTGCGCGAGACAAGTCATGAGCATTCTCATTCCCGTCAGCGTTCATTCAGATTAGACGTTCGCCGCGAGCGTTGAGGCATGTAATCATGAAGATCGAGGTGTGTAGATGTTCTGATGTAGGGGACCTTTCTCTGCTTTGTTCATCTGTATGGAGTTCGGGTCATTTGTCGGCAGCAAATGCAAGTCCAGGTGCTCCCTGCATCAATAGTAACCTCAACCTTGCCCTCTGTATGGAGAGTGATTCGACATAACTGACAAACGAAGTTTGTTTTATAGCTTCCACGACGGCGAGAGTTTCTGCCGCCTGAGTGGAAGAAACGTCTCTGTGGCGCCTTGCTAACGATCTTCGTGGGCTGACGACGGGCAGTGATGCCGGTGACAGTCCGGAGGGTATAGCTGCAGTACGTGCTGTGGGGAGCATCCCGGAGTATCGTCGAACGCAGCTTGTGTCGTTCTCCATTCCAGTCGGCGTCCATTCGTGTTGCAGGGAATAAACCAAACTATAAGCCGAGATATGCTGTCCCTGGATGGGACTGACGTGAGCATTGGGGAAAGCTCGAGACGCTGCTCTGCCAAGCTGTAGGGAATGTCGCAGTCTTCCAGACGGGTCTCCGATTGTTAACGTTGCATTAGGCGATGTTCTCGATTATTCTCTTTTAGAGAGTTCAAGAAACTGAAGCGAAGGGCCGTACATGACTCGCGAGTAAGTGAGCGTAACTGCATGATCTGCGAGGCCCTGCCATCATCAACCATATCACATGGCATGGGCGAAGACGAGACAATCAATCAACCATATGCGGTATGGTTGATTTGTTTTAACATGATGCATTGAGGCCACACGCAACAAGGAACTGTGGTAGCTTTAGGAAGAGAAGTGATTGATCTCACATAATTTTGTCCGACGTTGTACACATTCACAGTCAGCACAGCTATACAGGGCGATTCTTTAGCCGCACAGATTATTCGAAATTGCCTGTGGCATTCACCCCAATTCAAGCCCTTGATCTGAATTATTCGATGAGGTGGCCATTACTTCTACGAGAAATGAAAATGTTGAATTGTATAATTACGATAAATATGTTAATTAACTGTTGAATTAATTATTTACAGTGCCTATCTCAATTTGCGAATTATAGCCGGTGAGTTCGCAAGGCATATCCATTGGGAACGAATTCTCAGGCCTACGCTAGTTTCGATATTATTAAATTTCAATGTGTCCAACGAAATGCATTGGCGCTCGAGTTACTTTAGTGGTCCGATGTCTATAGTAGTCATGTTCATAAGAAAGTAAGTGGAATAGAGCATGTTTACCGCAAATTTGACAATGCATATCTCGAAACCAACTCACTTCTCGGAATTCGTTCCAAATCGGTATGGCTTGAAAACTCGCTAACCACAATTCGTAGATTGAAATGTTTGCCTTTAGGTAACAATTAACAAATCCATTAGTCTAATTATTAATTATTGTAACTAGCTTTATTATAAATTAAGGATTTAGATTTCTTGTAGAAGTCAGGGAGACCCCATCGAGTAATTTAGATCAATTTTTAGCATTTCGTTTTTTGCCACAGGCGATCATTAAAATTTTGGTGCAGCTAAAGAAAAACCTATATGCAGTGTTCCAGCAAGCACGCACAAAGCCTTCTGTATGTTGCTACGTGTCAATTAAAGTACTTCCAGCATTTTAGTTCCCTCATTATTTAACCGAATTTGTAATCATTACGAAATTGCATAATGATTCAATTTACCACTCGTGTACTTAGATTTAGGCGCACGCTAAAGAACCCCAGGTGGTCGAAATTTCCAGAGTCCTCCACTACGGCGTGCCTCATAATTTAATTTAATTTAACCCATAATTTAATTTAATTTTTAATTTACCACTGATATTATTATTATTATTATTATTATTATTATTATAGCAATAATAGCTAATTAATTAATGTTAATTATTAATAATAATAGTAATTATTATTATTTGTTTTGAAAACATCTATACACTAGACAGGAAAGGGAAAGCGAGGAGGAGGCTGGGAACTGCCAGCGGAAAAGGCGCAACGCCTTCCTAATCTTGAGAAAGGAGGAGTCAGAAAGATAGCAATGAAAGATAGGAAGAAGCGGAGGAAAGAGAAAGGAAAGAGCAAGACGACAAATCTCAAATAAAGCAGTATACACACATAAGAGGTTACACAAAGTAGGGCTGGTCACTGCAAGTCGTGTCACTAAAGAATGTCGAAAATGGCGTCTGAGGTCCCGTCACCCCAAAGCTTAAATAGGCTACGAATGTTGACCTAAGTTAGTTACCTTTATAAAAGTAAGAAGAGCGCGTTGCACCTGATTGTGTCGAGATCCGTAACAACCTGGGTACAAACATTCCTCTAGAGTAGTACACCGCAGGCCGACGAGTTGATGAACGCTCACTAGCGACATGCGCTGCGCAATAAAGCGGGACACTCCAATATCAGGTGCCGAAGTGTCTCGCATCAACCGCAAGACGTACACGATGCACTGGCCACATATCCTTGCCGGTATAAACATTCGCACACGTTCACACAGCCAATCCTTAGCTTGAGTACTTACACTTGATACGATGTATTTACAGTACATTTGAGAGAAGCAGTGCTTCCCTCGAACTAGGGAAGCCCCCAAGATCCTAGCGCGTGCATTCATCTTTCTCTGTGTTTTACTCTCGACAGTGTTACTTCGACAGACAAAAGTAAATAACTATTTCAACATGAGCCTGCGAATTAAATATCGACGTGCACAATGTAAAATGGAGACAATCAAGAAACAGGACAGGGAAAGAAGATAAAGGATAGTTCCTCGTGTCAGTCTCAATTAGTGCGTCGTTGCTTAGCTCAGTGCGTGCCTACTTGTCGCCTACATGCGCTGGCGAGATTTCTCTCATCTAGATTTCTCTTACCTAGATCGCTTAGACTACGACTAATATCATACCATGTACATGCGATAATACTGTCGATCCACTTTTCCAGCCTGCAGCCACCTCCTCTCACGAACACGCGGGTTTCACTGAGCCAGCTAGCCGACAGATATAACCTTGGGATGTAAATTGTAGAGCACCTGTTTCCACTGCAGAGCGAGTTCTCTTTTAAATGCGAAGACTTTCTTGGCCAACGCTTGCCACTCTGACAGTATCTATCTAGCCGCCTTTGTCTTGGTGCTCTCACGGTCGTTTCGATAACTTGGCATGTACCCAAATTGGCATAGTATGACAACAGTGTATGAAGAACATACATGATAGCTCATGACATGAATGTCATGACATGCGCGTCATGCCTACGTCTTGGTGCTCTCACGACCGTTTCGTTAACCTGGTAGGCTCCCCGCACGCTGCTTTGCATAAAATAGATTCCCAGAGGACGTGGGATGTGCCGGCTTTCTCTTTTTTCCATTTCTTTTATTTTTTTACCAATTTCCGTCCTACCTTAACGCAACTTTGTGCGCTGTCTAGCTCGAGATTTCTACGGTGCAGATGCAGCCAACAACGAAGGGACCAGTCGCCATGGCAGAGACAACAATGATAAGGACGATACAATAGCGATATCACATTCGTCCTAGTCAGCACTGCACATCACCCTGTAAAAACAGTGAAACTTCACTTGAACGACTTTGAGTGACATCAAGAAAGCGTTCGCTTAATTGAAAGCTCATCAAGCATAAGTGGAGGAATGTTCGATTGCCAGGACTGTTGTAGATTAAGTTGAATGCTTCGTTCGATTGCGGTATGACTTTGTGATATTTTACCGCACTCCGCGCAAATAATAGCGCAGCGCATGTGTTTGTGTTGTTTCATTACCATGCCGGAATCATTCTTCTCGATCAATCAACTTTCGGGAACATTTTTACTTCGTGAGACTTCATATAGAGCGCCACGCTTCGCGTTGGCTGCGAGAATCGTGACGGTGCGCTTAAGACGAAAATAACACTCGCCGAATGTGTGCCATTGCGCAAATGCGCTTCCGCTGCGTTGCACAGTAAACGCGAGCTGAAAGTTGTATCCCCGGAAGATCGTGAAGCACAAAGGGTCGATACTTATGGAGGAACCCTCGCAATAACAAACTCGAAGCTATAGAGGTAATGTATTAGCGTTACTAGAGAAAAAACTGGCGCTCCGCTCGTTAAACCACTATTGCAATAATAGCGCGTAGAATTTCATCACGATTTGGCATGGCTTTGTTGAGGAGCTAGATTGCAATGGCTGAATAAAAGAAAAGGTATTTCGTTCGTAAATGCTGTTTGCCATTGGTTCGTTGCCCTCGGTAATAATGCGTCTAGCATCAGAAATGGCTGGGATTTGTTCTTACGTTCAATCCTCGCGTAAGAAGTTTCTGTGAATGTGGACCCAGAATCTTTTATTGTTTCTTGCGGTTCAGTTGTGTTGCATGCTCGCAGGTCCACTTTTTTTGCGGAAGCAATGGAAGGTTTTACGTTGACAAATATTTCATTATGTTATATAATTTCGAATGCATTGGAGCGAAGAAGAAGTACCCGTCATCCAGGCGCAATGGCAGCGCTTCGAATGGAGCTGGTTCGTCCAACATGGCCCAAATTGGTTAAAGAGTTTGGCTTATGAGTTTCAGCATTAAAGGAGTCCTACCCCGCACTTGCACCTTATGTAAAGGTGTTTATTTACAGTGTAAGGAAAGGCAGTAGAGACCGGATACATTGCAATAGTTCAACCTTACGAGCAGCGCGAACCGGTTTCTTTGAAGCGCTGCCGACGCCCTCTTCTTCGTTACAGCACAAATAAGCCTCAGCGTGTCTGATTATGCGTGCCGCTAGATCCGAATAGTTTTTCGGCAGGGATGCTAATCATTCTTGTGAACAGAAAAGCATCCTTTGAAATGTCCGTAATACTAAGCTATCTTAAGGTATTCCTAATATGTGCACTCAATGTGCTACAAAAATCGGCAGAAACACTGAAGACTGCTTACGTGTGGGAATGCGAAAGTATTAAAGTCCCTTTGGCGAAACGTCTTCGATCGATGTTCTGTACATAAATTAAAGTTTTTTCTACTGATTCGGTGCGTTTGTTTGCATATATATTCGCCACATACCGGCTCATGACACACTCATGACGTGGCGTCGAGAGTCTATTGCAGGAGACACAGTACCGATGAAATGCGGAGAGAAAGTGACGCGCAGAGTATGCACTCCAGACGTGGCGACACCTCCTCTCCATTGGCTGTGCCGTCACGTGCCCAGTGACGCACGCACTAGACCACATCTTTAGCCAGCCAGAACCGTGGAACCGCTGTGGCGCCATGGCGTCTGGCATCCCGGAGTCCCGGGTTCGATTCCCACCTAAACGAAATTTGCCAAATTTTCTTTCCAAAGCCATTAATTTACTTTGTTTACAGAAACCTCCCTGAGAAATTTGACGTCAATTCGAGCACTTATGACGTGTTCTTACTCTTTGCGCCATCGGCCTTTTTTGGTACCATCTATCGGTCACGCCGACGGATTTTCGCGCAATTGGGCGTATAATGCTTTCGCATTAAAGCAAGGGACGTTTTCTCGGACGATCACTTTCCGAGAGCTTAACTTTCGCGAGCAGCGGCACTGGGCGCATGCGCACAAGCGTCGGGCTAACGCGAGAAAGAAGCTCATCGGCTCTCGTGGTCTGAGTCTCGCGAAATCTCGCGAGAGTTATCGCCCGACAATATCACCCCATTACATACGTGGAAATTACGGGATAAACGAAGCTGATGGTTGCGGCACGGCAGCGTTGAGGTGCCAGTATTAGGTAAAAACGAGTGGTCTAAAGCTTGCTCCAAGCCAAACGGACAAAGTTTCGACAAATTCATACACTACCCACCATTGCAAATACACTAAGAACCGCTGCGCCGGTGGAAGGCGTATACGTAGATGTTAGCGGCAGATTTGCCTCTAGTATTTGTTTCTTTTTCAGTATGAAACTCTGCGCTGCAGGTCACTCCTTGTTCCGCGCTTCAGGCAAGCGACGCCACTAGAACCCAAGTTCGAGAAGCCGATACGAAACGACGCGCGCCGTGCAGAGTCACGTGCGCACGCCGCTGCTCCCGAGAGGAGCGGCGTGTTCCTCACCTGTGCTCGGTGGTCGTCGTCGCTGGACGCGATGCCGTCGTGCGGCCGCCGCCGTCGTCGTAGAGTCGGGAAGGAAGACGTGCCCCGCCGCCGGTCGACTAGCACCGGCAGGAGCCGCGAAGACTTTCACTCTTGGACGGCGAGGAGCAGCGCGGAACCACCTCCTGCCGCCGCCGCCCTCTCCCGGCGTGGTGGTATCCTCGCCGTCTTCCTGGTGACCCAGATGGTCCCGCTCCTGCGAGGAGGGAGCCGATCCCACTCAGTGGCCGCACGTAAACGGACGCCCGCAGAAACATGCTGCCGAAAAAAAATATACCCAGCAAACGGCGGGCCGCCTTCTTCCATCCGATTGGATTAATTGCGTGCAGCGACGCGCGACCATGCATGCGCACAGTGAGGGAAAGGGCCGATGCGTAATTTGCGATCGAAATTGGCATTCCTTGCTTTTCTGCACCGAAGTATAGAAGGCACGGAAGCCCTCCCGCCGCTAACAAATTGACAGCTCAAGGAAAAGACGAATACAAAGGAAACGACGAGACCGGCTTGATGTTAATATTTGTTTCTTCAGCAGGCGCTGGCCCTGTCGTTTTCCTTGGCCTCGACTTTTGCTCGAGCTCTTAATTTTGTTACCCTGAGTTACTAGATAGTCCGAGTGCACAAATTACATAATTTCATTTCTTCGATAGGATAATATCTACTTAGGAAAACACATTTCTGCGGTAATCGTTCTTCGAGCACATATTACATGAGCGCGCTCTGCTTTCGGCAGAGTGCCGTAATACACATCCTTGGACGAGTTGGCGTGATTCTAAGTCGATGCTTACAAAGCACGTGCCGCATCGTTGCTTTGCAAGCGAATTATTCGCTCACCCGCTTCACCATCAACGCCACTGTCCAAAGGAACGTCGCTTACTTTGTCGCTAATAAGGTCGTAATTAGCCTGGCCGGTGAGTTGAGCTTTATGAACAGTAGAGGAAGCATGAACACATTTTCGTCAGAGACCAATAACAGACGGCCGTAAGACTGATAGCGTAAAAAAAAAACAGTTTGAGAAGATAAAGAGGAGATTTCACAGGACACAGAACACAGGACACAGGACACACAACAAATCACAAGGACGGGGCGATTCCTCCCATCTTCTGCGGAGAGCTATATATAAGCTCTTTACCAAGATGCATAGGTATACCAAACATCCCAGCTGAGCATGCTGTTAGCCTAGGAAGAAAGCACTTTGACGGGAACACTACGTATACCCGTCTACTCCTTGTCTAGTCTGATCTACAAGGACGAAGACCAAGAGGTGTAGAAATACCAGGAAAAAAAAACGAGGTTTAAATAACTTATCACCTGTCGCTTTTAAAAGGCATGCTCATATTATTTATCATTCTCTACAGGGCGAATAGATTGCTTGCGCAAGATCTTCTATTTAGATTACCCACACAGGCCCCTCCTCCCTTATTTCGGTTAATGGGAATTTACCTGACTGCGACAGGCTTCGATGCGTATTTTCTCTCTCGCCCAAATGAGCTGTCTCTCTTACGACGTGAATATCTAAAGTGAAGAAAAGGCCGGTTTGCGAACCATGTTAACGACTCCGATGTGAACTGGACGAACAGGTGACGTGCGTCCATTGCGCTGCATAGGTGTTATGGGGTGCAGAGCGGCAGATTTGCGGCGGCGCATATGATGTGGTGCAGCGACGACTTTCTCGAGATATTAGGTAAAGCGATAGTTATCTTTCTGCCTAAATTCATGGCAGAAGTGGATGGCAGGAAAAAAAAACGTGCGGTAATCGCAAATAAGATTTTAAGTAACAAAATGTCGTTACACAACTTTTTAACAGCGGAGCTGTTTAAGCTTTTAGTTCCGCCGTGGAGCGTTACCAGAAAACTCAGCCCAGCTGTGCGCCGCGCCGCGTTGGCTCGCAACCACCTGATAGAGCACCGAGCCACGTAACTTCCTCGCAACCCACGCGCGTAGGGTGGAGTCGTGACGTCACAGGAGAGTAAAAGTTCGGAACAGCCGGCGCGGCGACAGACCTCTCGCCTCATCTACTCCGTGCGCATGTTCTGTTGCCATGGGAAGACCGAAGACAGTCCGGACGCCCGAAGAAGAAGCGGCTTACCAGAGAGCGCGGTAATGCCAAGCGAGAAGCGATGCGTCGCCGCCCAGATGATCCGAAACAGCACGCCGGAAGAGCAGCTGAGACGACGTGACGCCGAGTCGAAGATCCCGAGTTTCAGTCCAGGGAACGCGAGAGTCGGCGCCTGAACACTCGACGTCACCGAGAAAGCGATCCCGGCCTGCGACTGCTCGAAAACTTCCAGCGTCAAGCCCGTTGAGGCAACAACTTAGCAAAACCTAGCATAACCTCGCAAAACCTAGAAACAACTTAGCCCAAGCCTACCATAACCTCGCAAAACCTAGAAACGACTTAGCCGAGCCTGCCAACAACTTAGCAACGCCTAGCAACCTATAAACAACTTAGGCAAGCCACGTAAAAGCTAGGTGATCACAAGCTCCGCTGTTGACTCCAGCCTTGCACCACTTGTGCAAGCTGCACACGTTTTTTTTTCTTTATTTGCCGAATATGTGACGCAAGGCGGCGTGCTCGGAACGGCGTTGAGAGGAGGAAGTAGGAAGGACTGATTAACTCGTTTTCTCATTGAGTCCAGCCTCAGCGCAACGAACCATTCATCGACCGACTCGGACATCGAGCAACATGCCATCCTGGGAGAATCGAGTGAACCAAACGCAGTATGTCAACTCCACAAAGTCCTTGTGCCACCTTAAGGCACTTTCAGCGAAAGTACTTTAAATCAATCACTTAAGAGCCTAAGTGCCCAAATTGTGATCGAGGAATGGAAACCAATCAGTGGCCAACGCATGTTGCCTTGCTAGGAGTTCTGACAATAGCGTAAGTTTTCTCGAAAAGCCGGACCTGGCATCATAGACATTACTGTAACGCCTGCTTCTCGCTGCGCTCGCGTCTGGCAGCCGCATCGATTGCAGGAACGGAGTAAACTAATTTGTCATGACGTCATGACGCATACACCTACTGTGTACTGCAGGGCGCCGAAACTGGTTCACAGAAACAAATATAGTAGTAAGTTTTTCAGGGCATAGCGGGCGTTTGCCAGTATTTGTCTTTCTTTGGCTGAGAGAGCTGTACCTTCCTTTAACGCAAAGAAGAAAAAAAGTAAATACAGGTTGGAACTGTCATGTCATTACTTCTTTAAGAACAGGATGGTCTGTGCACGCTGGATGAATGAAGAGTAAACAGAAAGCTGAGCAAGTCAGTAGGGATCCACGCGGTACCGCGTGGGCAGCAGTGCAAGACACGCACGCAAGAAGAGCGAGTAGGACAACACAAACGCTGACTGTCAACTGAAATGTCTCACAGTGGCAGACAAAGGAAGAAGACGGGAAACTCATCAGTGCATGCCCCGGTCACTGGCAAAGCAAAAACTTTTAGTCATGACAATTCCTTTTTAAGCAATGTAGTCAACGGCCGACGTACACACGTCCCACCGCTATTATGGACACGCCACGCTTTCACCTTAAAGCACGCTTCTCCATTGTTTCTGAATAGCGCTTCACTGTCTGCGAATTTAAAAGTACAATTGCAATCGCGAGAGTTCGTGAAAAGGCTGGTCGGTGTTCTACCGGTCAACTTTCGTTTATGCTCAATTAATCTCTAATTAACCCCAACATAAAGGTGACCGCAGTCAAAAAGTACTTTATACACAACTCGATCCTATACGGCATCCTAAAAACGCGTTAATGTGTTTTGCACAATACCTGTCAGTTCTTTTTTTTTCGTTCAACGGCTCTCCCCTTCTCTTTGTAGCGATGCAAATCATTCCTAACCTACCACCAGCCGCAAACGTAACGTTAACCCCGCATGCCGACTACACCTTCTTTCTTAAATCTATGTAACAAAGAGTGGACGTGTAGGGTGTACCCACGGCTCTTCCTACCCTCTATGCTTTCTCTGTATGCTTTAAGTAGCAGTGCTTGCGGCATTACAGAAGCAGGAGGAGACATCTGCGGTTGAAAAAAAAAAGAAGAGGTTGGGGGAATTCTCAATATTCTCGAGAAGATCACTGAGAATCAGAAGAAGAAATAAATAAATCACTAGAGGAGGCAAGAAGAAAGAAAGAAAGACATAAAGTAAGAAGGAAAGAAAAATGAAACGCTGTTTTTTGCACTTTTGGCGTCGCTGAAGTCCGGCGTTAGCGAAGGTGCGACGGCGATGCAACGACATTGAGCAACGCCTGAGAAGCACTGACACCCATGTCCGCTTCAAAGTGTACGCTTTCAAATGGTCAGAGTAAACCTTACTTCTCAGGTGAGTCAGCACAACTGCACGAATTGAATTAAAACTGATTTCGCCCGAGCGCTGAGCGAGTGTGCTGGTAGCAGCAGGAATGCGTTCTGACGTCTTGTTAAGCAATGCATTTATATAATAACTATGTGCATGCATAAGTATACGCTGCCGCGACAGCACATTTCTACGGCTGTACTGTATCTATATTAACTACCTTGAACGATGCGTGAGCGAGTGTCCGTGCTTCTTCAACGACGCATGGTATTCAGTCACGGTCCAATAACGTAAGCACCGCACCAGGCGGATCGCTGCCTGCGCGCACAGTTTGTGGTCACTAACTGGCTGTCATAAAGAAACAAAAAAAAAAGCATTCAACAAGGAAAACATCCCTAATCGTTGTGCACCAGTATCCGTGTCTCTCCTGACTTCTTTGTGCCCCGCAATCCGTATTGTTTTCATCTTTCAAGATGGATAACCGGGATAAGGATAGCCTTTGCCAGTTCGTTGCCACCAGAGATTTACTTCTTTCTTTTTTTATGCCTTTAACTGGCGAATAGTCAAGTGCTCGTTCCGTCACCACCTCTGGCACACCGAGGAGCCCGCGCGCGCTGCCGAGCGACGAAGCTGACGCCCGTGACCCCTCTCTCCGAGTCGACGCCGAAAGCAGGAAGACCGCGTAACCCTTCCTGCGCGCGCGTGCTCATCGCGGAAAGGGCGAGTCGAGCGCTGGAATCGTCTTTCCCGCGCTGAACACAACTTCCCGGGAGGACCCAGTCTCCGTTACACTCTTAATTTTACCCTCCGCGAGGAACTGCGGCAGCCGCAGAGCGTGCCCATATGCGTATGCATACCTCGTCAAGAATCGCCGCTTTGGGAACGGCGGGACAACTCGGCCGTGACGGGCCTTTCACTCAGCATGCGATGGTGCGCGAGTCCGCGAGAGAGCGTCGTGCGCGCGCGCGCGTGTGTGTGCGGGAACGTGCGTGCGTGTGTGTGTGCGCGTACACGCGTGGCTTGTCTCGAAGAACCGCGCACGGCAGGTATATGGCGTATAGTGCGTACGCCGCCTCGGGAATGTATCGCGCCGAGAACACGCTTCGCTAACGCCGAAAGCCGCGCGATGCAGCCCCGCCTCTCACTTCGCGTCGACCGGTGCCCCTCGGCGATTGACGGGCTCGCCACATTCTGTGTAGGAGCCGGACGAGGCTTCCGAGTGGAACAGTGAGTGGTCAGTCTATTAAGCTGCGCCGCGGGAGTGAAATGAAATTGATATACGAACTTCGAAAAGAAAAAAAAAAACAGAGATAGACGAAGACGGAAAGCCACTCCATATACACTCTACCAGGGCTGCGCAGTATCGAAGATACATGTATCTTAGAGACCATCTTAGATACTCTTTGGGTATCTTGTATCTGTGTCATGATACGCCTGGCAATACGTGTATCAGTATCTGTATTTCCGATACATGAAATAATGTGTCGTGTATCTTAAGATACAAGATACTGCTATCACAGCCTCACCGTGCGAAACTACTGTAAACGTTGGCTGAACACCGCTTCTCAAGCCGATACTGCTGCCTCTAAGTCACCTGAATAACACTCAAGGCAGCGACATTCTTTTCATCTTTCCGCCAGAGCTCTCCAGCGAGGGCAGGCGACAAGGTCTGTGCGTCCCTAATGGTGGAGCAAAGTCACGAGGTGGCGCTCGCGCCATCTCGACAAATACAAGAGCGCGAACATCTGCGCGCAGCTGACCTTTTGTATTCTTGATTTTCCTTCTGTTTGTTTTTAGTTGCGTCACTGCCATGACACTTGCTCGTAGCCAACCTACTGTGCTGCGCACTCCAATACGTTCGGCGTCCTTCGCGCAAATTTTGATGCGCTGAAGTGTCGTTATCGAAGTTTCTCTTGCGTGGTGCTTTGTTACGAAGTCTGAAGAATGCAAGAATGGGGTTGCCTTGCGTCTAGCGGCTTTCACACATTGTTTCGGAACGAAAACATTATGCTTTGAGCAAGAAAGACAAAGCTTTTGAGGTACTAACAGACATTTCATTCAAATGAAACAGTGTTGGTCGGAGTTGAGAAATTTCCAAACACTCATCTTTGTGCATACGCGTTTGCTGCTACATTATGTAGATCTATAATAAGAAATTCGCGAATGTATCGAAGTGTCTTAAGATACAAATGGACAGTATCGTATAGGATAAAATAATTGCGGTAGTATCTTGTAGCGGTGTCTCAAGTACTTGTTGCCCGAGTATCTTGTATGCTATCATGATACATTTGCAAGGCATCTTTGCCCAGACCTGCACTCTACCTACAAAGAACAGGATCGAGTGCTGGCAAATTCTGTGGCAGTGACTGCTTGTCCTGTTTTTAACTACGTTTACAATAGTCTTCGCACTTGTTACAGAAGAAGAGAGACAGAGAGAGAAAGAGAGAGAAAAAGAAATAAATGGAGGTTAATCATGGTTGCGTCCGGTTGGCTACACTACAAGAAACGCCTTCGCTCCTTGATATCCTATTGCGTACAAGAGTTGTTCGTCTAAGCCCTCGAAAGAAAATCATGCATGACATTCAATTTCACTTAGACAGAAAGTTCATCCAACGCAATTGAGAATCATTAAAAACGCAACAAAGCTTTTCTATCGATCTTATAAAGGGGTAACACGATTTCTTGCTTCCAATAACGGTATCACGCGGAACTTATCACTGACAGAGAGAGAGAGAAAATTATAAATGAAAGGCAAGGCGGTTACTGAGCCCAGTTCTGCATCCGGCACTGGGGGAAAGGAAACGAGGAAGGAAAGATTAGGAGAAGAAGAGAAAATCCGCTGTGAATATCGCCGACGTAGTAACAGTTTTCTTCTCTATATCACAGATGGTCACTCAGTTAGGATCAGAGAGGGTCACTCAATCCGGTAGCCTTCAGAAATGGCAGTAGTTGATTTTGGGGTCTTTTGTAGCTGCGACATGCAAGGCCATGGTCCCAAGGCCTCGTACGAGGTGAATGGTTTCCTGTTGACAGAGTGCACATAATTGCAGTGTGCTCGGGAGTAGGAATCAAAAAGTGCAAATGCATTTATTCTATTAATTTTTATTATTACTCATTTCGAGCAGACAAATTCTGCAGGAAGTCTGGCTATAGCGTATGTTACGGAGATGCGGGGAAAAGAAACATACAAGAGAGCGAAGATGGGAGCAGCAAAGGGGGCCGGGAAATGAAACGCTATTTAAATAGACCAAGTTTCTCACGTGACTCTCCGTTAGTGGAAGCACGCAGTGGTTGCAAATATGTTTGTGTACGTTGACAGAATCAGACCGTCACAGCGCTCCACCGCGGCGTTTCTTTTCGCCGAGTGTGCGCGCTATTTTGGAGCATGTAACCGTCCTTGCGCACGACTTTCGTCGCACTTCCTTCCGAGACTCGTGCAGTTCCTCAAGTCCACATAAGAAGCTTCAGTTGTCGTTTTTAGTCGTGCCGTGCATACTCCAGTGAAAGGATACTACTAGTTCTACTATACTTCCTGCCTTACTACGTTTTCACCAAGGTGAACAAAAAAGAAACGAAAAGAGAAATAGTAGTTTGTATGTGATGGTGATGAAAAACACCGTGAGAACAGGACGCCGGCTGCATCCTGTGTCCTTATTCTACGCCTCGTCTTGGGGTTGTTTCTCCGCCGTTATCCGCCTTCCACTTGTGTAAGGCGCACGAAGTCGGGCGTTAGTCCGGTTGACCTTCCAACCTTCCAGGCTACTTTTCCGTTGCTGTCTCTCCATCTCTTTTTTCCCATCTCGAGATGAAATTGTGTCATAATCACGGTCAATGGTTAAAACGAGCACCGTGTAAATAGAATATAAAGTGGTTGGAGCTAAGAAAGAAATGCTGCGACTCCGGGATATCAATCGGCTTGTAAATGCTAGCACAAAATCTGAACAATATCGGTAAGGGAAATGCATGTAAATACAGAGTATGACTCGCTCTTTAAAGGAAGACACATTTAGTATTGCGCTATCGTTAACATCCGGAATATGGCATTAACATATGTAGACAGCTTTCATCGGCATAGATGTTTGTATAACGCATCAGATCATCAATAATAAAGGGTAAGAAAAGTCCAAGATATATTCCATTGACTACGAGCTAGATGAATTGCCTTTAAGAGGGCAATCAACAGTAGGCCCTGAACCAAGACATTGAATATGACCTTAAAACGTATGCGAGAACAGCATCAAGCGAAATGAACTAAGAGAAACTTATTACTCAGTACGCGGCCTCCCCCTTGCAAACGCAGAGGGGGCAAAAAAGCGAAACCTTTGCAGTAATAATGCTCGAAAAAGAAACAGGCAGCTTCACCAAATGGGTTCTGCGGAAATGCAAAAGTGATGCACTAGAGCGAAACTGTCATAGATGATAATGTAGCCACAAGCCACAAACGAAACCCGTGGGCTTTCCTTGGGAAGGAAACTTTATGGTTGAAGAAAAATTTCGTTAGTAACGTCGCGATTTTCTTTAGCTGGAGGACGCTTTCTTTCAAGAGCAGGCAGCCTACGCACCTCCCAG
This sequence comes from Dermacentor andersoni, assembly GCF_023375885.2. Lineage (NCBI taxonomy): Eukaryota > Metazoa > Arthropoda > Arachnida > Ixodida > Ixodidae > Dermacentor > Dermacentor andersoni. Next base: position 81,872,186 of record NC_092817.1, read on the forward strand.
ACAATATCTCAGCCACGCAAGTGCCATTCCCGGCATCAGAACGGAAGGACAGCCCAGCAGTTATGTCTAGCGAACCTGACGCGCTGGAAACTCTGAATCACTTTGTCATGTACTGCTCGCTGTTTTTTTCTTCCTTAAATACGTCTACACTTGTGCGAGATTTCACCTTATTTCGATAGAAGTTATACAGAAGTTATAGGCTCACTTGCGCCGTCATAGTGCTGTCACGGTATTGAGGCGCATGCGCGGGCCACGCGTGGAGCGTTAGGAGGCCTCCATAGAAGCGAGATACGCGTTTCCATGGCTCTAAAAGTGAAAAAGCCGAGTGGACACCCCTTCAGGCTATATGCTCAGTCGACTCTGCAGCGGAGCCAGCGCGGCTTTCTCCCTCCCTCTTCTGTCACGAGCGCTGTGCGCGCAAATACTGAGCAGCTGTACGCATATGCCACGCCGTGATGGAGACAGTGGTCCGAGCGGAACGGACAGTGCACTTCAACCTACGAACTTCGGCCTCATCTCGCGCACCATTGAGGTGCGACGCCTGCAACGCCGGTGACGGCGGTCCTCATCACGCCAGCGTTCTGAGACGCCTGCATGGTAACTGACAGGGCGCTGTCTCTGGTGCGCAGGAACAGGTTACCTGGCGTGCGGTATCATGCCAACACCTCGCCCCCGTATTCTTAGAACTTCTGAGGAGTTTCGGCACAACGCTAAACCTTGCTCACCATCGCTTTCAGCGCTTCGCCTTTTGAGCGAGGCTGCCCATTTTTTTTCTTACAAAACACACACACACACACACACACATACATACATACATACATACATACATACATACATACATACATACATACATACATACATACATGCATACATACATACATACATACATACATGCATACATACATACATACATACATACATACATACATACATACATACATACATACATACATACATACATACATACATACATACATACATACATACATACATACATACATACATACATACATACATACATACATACATACATACATACATACATACGTGTCTTTATTATGTGCCCACAAGCACCACTAAGGTTACATGTATCGTGCTTTGTCTTTGTCACACTTCACTGAATCTTTGCGGACGGCTTAGCTGATGCTCTGATACCCTCGCAGATATCACAGAATTAGCTTAGCTGAAGTTCACACGCTGTTCGCAACTGTGAGAAGGCCTTCCACTGGCTACCACATCAGTCACTCGCTCTGCTAAGCTTAATTTCAACATTAGCAATTCATTGAGAGCTTTTATAGGGTTTTGTCACACACTCTTTGCGGCTTTCGCTAGTATATCATCATCATCAGCAGCAGCAGCAGCAGCAGCAGCAGCAGCAGCAGCAGCAGCAGCAGCAGCCTGGCTATGCACACTGCAGGGCAAAGGCCTCTCCCATACTTCTCCAACTACCCCGGTCACGTGCTAATTGTTGCCATGCTTTCCGTGCATACTTCTTAATCTCATCCGCCCACCTAACTTTCTGCCGCCCTCGGCTACGTTTCCCTTCTCTTGGAATCCAGTCCGTAACCCTTAATGACCATCGGTTATCTTCCCTGCTCATTACATGCCCTGTCCATGCCCATTTCTTTTTCTTGATTTCAACGTAGACGTCATTAACTCGGGTTTGTTCCCTCACCCAATCTGCTCTCTTCTTATCCCCCTTAACGTTACACCCGTAATTCTTCTTTCCACAGCTCGTTGCGTCGTCCGCAATTCAAGTAGAACCCTTTCCGTAAGCCTCCAGGTTTATACCCCGTATTTGAGTACTGGTAAGACACAGCTGTTATACACTTTTCTTTTGAGGGATAATGGTAACCTGCTGTTCATGATCTGAGAATACCTGCCAAACGCTAGTATAGACGCAAGGCCTACTATGCTCCTGCGAAGCATAAGCCCATGGCCCAGTCTGTGGCCTTGTCTCTATAGGAATGCCTCATTCACTTCGGTACTCGCCGTCATCGTGGCGATGGCGATCGCTTCAATATCGCCCGCAAGTTCTTTCTGTGCGGACATAGATGACCAGTTACACGTGCCACGTGCGTTTCACAGGACGCGCACTGAACAGCTGACGAAGCAAGTGTGATGGTCATGACTGGCCGAGCATCGCGAGTGCCGCACGTGCTGGCCGGTAGGTAAAGATGAGGTACATTGAGGAGGTGGGGAGAGGAAGGAGGAGGATGACACGAAACAACTGTGGCCTCGAGAGGTGTTGTAGAGCCCCTTCCGCAAAATGATCAGTTCTAATAGAAAAGAAGCCATGCGACAACGAAAGTCTAGTGTTCACGGCCCCGCATCTGCGGCGGAACACTTCATCTCTCCATATTGAACAAAACACGGACGGTGTGCGCGGCACTGGATCCACCGTGTTCCTTAATAACAGCTTCCTCCTCACTCTCGTCCTCGACGTCATTGCGAGGCAGCTCCTCGCATTGAGCTCGTCGCTTTTCAAGATCTTTTTTTTTTTTTTTTTCGTTCCCTCACCTCGTCTCCCTGTTGACTCTGGGCATCAAGCTCGTTTAACTTCCACCGACTTGGAAGAAACGCCGACGGCGTACCCGCCAGACAAGCGCATGCACTGCCGGCCGTGTCGAGGTTCGATATTCCGAGGAGAGCACCCGGCTGTTTCCATATTTCACGGGTCCCAAGGCCCAGTTCCCGCGGTTTCCATATTTAGTCTCTCGTGGATAGAGGGCGCGTTTGCGATGCACGCATCGCGCATTTCGAGGACGGCGTGGCTGCTTTCGCAATGCGCATTTCGAAGTGGCATTCAAAATGGCTAAGGAAGCGCGTAGCATGAAAACAGCTTGCTCTCTTTTTTTTCTTTTTCTCGTTCTGCCACTTCCCGCTAAGCTCATTGCCCAAAATACTTTTACATTGTTTTGTTTCAATAGTTTGCATTGACGCTTTAAGTTATTCCCTAAAGTAGTCCCCATGTACATATCTTGCTGTGTAGCGTTTATACAGGTATTTCCTACAGATGGGGCAATTAGATGACATTGTGAGAGCTACTACGTCCAAGCTTTCCTGGCGACAGTCATGCAAGAAAAAGCCTTACATAATGAAGTCATGCCGAAGAACGGCAAACTTCAAATGTGTTGCGGGTAAGTATGCTCCAAAAGCAGTAACTTATATGCCTAATACAATTATCTAATTACAATTATCTAATTTATAATTGTAATTGACCGTGGAGGCTATGACAACCTGTCGACACAAACCTGTTGCGAAAGCAGAATCACGTTATTTAGCACTGGTTATTTTGTTTTTCTGCATTTGTTAAGGTTTTAAAAAATCGTGTCATTCTTCCCTCGAGTGACTGTAATGCGATAGCGCTGCGAGATCCTATGATCCTATTCTACCATCATATCCTACCGACGTCGTCATGACTTCGTGTATCTCGTGACCCATTTGGGAGTTATACCAATACGATTTACTCCTGCTGCTGTACTGCGGCTGTATACGAGCACGACGATGCATATGGCGCTCTGGTATGAGGGTTCGCGTTTTTTTAGCACACTGCCGGCGAAATTGGACCACTCATTCATTTCCGTTCAGCGCCGACACACAAGAGAAGCGGGTCTCAATACGAGAAGGCTGCCAGATTATCTCCGGACTTCATTGTGTCCAGCATCGGGCCCTACCGAGGTACTGCATTTCGCGAAAACTGTCCTATACATGCATATGTATAACAATTCACGTTGCTTGGAAAAACATTGAAATAAAGAAATAGGTTAAAGAAAAGTGTTGTCAAAGGATAAGCCCGTTCGCGGTTGCTCTGTGCAGTTACTATTAAGGGAGCCTAACAAACAAGAAGCAAGCAAACAAGAGACTTAACATCAACGCGTGGCACGTCAAAGCAGGCGCGAGAGGAGAAATCGGTGTTCGTAAAGAGGCCACTACTTGCGCTTCGGCAGCAAGCTCGTTTTCTTTTTTTTCTTCGTAGGGGGCACCGAGGTAAGAGGACAAATACAGTTGGCCACGAGGGTCAGAAATCGACCGCTTCACCGTCGCCTCTGTTTACCTGGCGGAGGCCCCCTTTCACGCCTCGCCTTTCGTGCGCCGTCAAGGACGACACGTCTTGACTGAACAGTTTGCCGAGCCGGTGTTCCGATTCGATTCATCATTCTCCTCGTTGCCGTGAAGAAAAAAGAAAAGAAAGAAACAGAATAGAAGGGACTCCACAAGGAACCGTTTCTATACACGGAGCGAATATCGTATCTTTTTTTACTTGGGCCATGCACTATATCCGGCATATACACTCGCTTTCAGGCACCGCTCAATTCCTTCCGTGTTCTGCCCTCAATGAGCTACCTGCTTTCTGCGGTGATTTGATTATTTCACCCTTTTTATTTGTGACCAATGGCCGTCGGCCGTCTCGCGGCTTCTTCATTAAATATCATGTCTGGCCCGATTATTCACTTTGTTTCTCTCCACCTAGTTCCTCGAGACGGACATCGCCATTCTCTTGAACACGAAAGCGCTTTTGGCAAATAAGGTCGAGCAGCAAACGTTTTGCCACAACTACCGGCAAAACTTGCATGTCCCGGTTGGCAAGCATGTGAGTCGCACTGCTATTTTTAGCTTAATACAATGTATTTTACATTGAGATTTGCTCATCAAGCACGTGCATATCTTGCGGGCTTACAGAAATTTGTAGCCTGAAATCAAGACAATCTCGGTGGCAGGCACTCTGAAGCCAGCCTAATCTGTCATGTCACCTCTTTCGTTGAGATGTGCGCCTTTTGTTTTAAGGCTGCTACGTGCTGTTGCAGTTTTTAAGGGCTACAGCATTGGACAAGCGGCTGTAGCATGAACAGATGTTCATAGTGCTGCAAGTGCTACTGTGCTGTGCGGTGACAGTGTGCGGCGACAGTGACCAACTGTGATAGCATGTCTGTGCTCCTTTCTTTCTTTATCTCTGCTTTGTTATCACTTTACCTCCACCGCCCCTCTTTCCCCAGCGTAGGGTAGCAAACCGGATCTTCCCCTCTGGTTAACCTCCCGGCCTTTCCCCTTTCCTCTATCTCTATCCCTCTCTCTACGTGCGTGTTGAAGCCTGCCAAGAATGCATAGTCGTCGATACTTGGGCGATAGTTCTGTGCTTTATGCGTCCGGTACTTATACTCCAACAGCCGACTATCAGCCCGCCGTGTGAACAGTTTCATCGTATACTCCGCTTAATATCTAGCGTCCAACGCTGTGGAAGCTGCGCATGGAGTTCTGTGATCAAAATCTATCACTCCGCACGTTTCCTGGTCGTGTCTCGCGGTCGCACGTGATCGCGTGAACCTGAGCCTGAGGCGGCCGCAGCGGGCCGCTAATGAAAAACTCGAAAAGAAAGACGACGTAAAGCAAAATGATCTAAAACGACGTAACAACAGCCGTATAACAGAGTTTGTTCACTTTTAGGGATGGAAACTTTTTGAAGACAGTATCTTCCTTGGCAGTTACCGCAACATTTTCATAAGGAGTATGCCTGTTTCGAGACTCTAACCTCTTTCGTGGGCCGATCCCGAGCATAATGCAGCCTAAAAATTTGACATAACTGATGATGGTCACTGAGGATGATGACGACTGTGATCACGATGATGACGACGACAATGATGATCATTATGATTATTGGGGTGATGATGATGACAACGACGACGATGATGATGATGATGATGACAAAATGTTAGAAGGCGATTCGACCTCTAGTTAACGTCGATCAAACGTTGTTGCTGCAGCGCGGCTTTCCCAATGAATTATGCGGTTCATGCATCCCATACTTGGCCCCAACTCGCCCAGGGAGACATTGTCTTTCATCGACTGCAACAACTACAGGTTGAATCGTCTTCCAACTTTTTATTTAGTACTGAGCCTAAATAAAGAATAGTTCCACATAACTGCTGGAAAAAGACACCATTTCTTGTTGCGAACGCTTCTGATGCAACAACTCTTGCTATCCTCCACGGAGTCGCACGTTATATATGAAACGGGGTACAGTGTTGCGCCATCCAGTATATTGCTGTTTAAAAGAGTGCACGTTATACACATATCCAGTATAATATATGTATGCTAAACTTCTTTAGTATGTTATGTGTATATGTTACATATATGGTGCTGTCATAATAATCCACTTGTCTGTCGGCTTTTTTAGGATTGTGACTAATGAAAATCTGGCCCCTCGGTTTCCTTTCCTCTCGTTCACATATGCATACTGTACCTGTTATGCCTACGTTGCATGCACTGTGATGTACGAGGTTAACACATGTATATAGCGTCATATGTGAAGAACGCTAAATTTTCATTATAGAAGGTCGGCGCCGCATTCGTGCGCTAGTAACCCCTATTTATTTATTTATTTATTTATTTATTTATTTATTTATTTATTTATTTATTTATTTAGTTATTTATTTATTTATTTATTTGAATACCTTCAGAGACCATAGGGCGTTACAAAAGAGAGTGGGGACAATAAATAGGAAATATAAAAACACAAATCAAATATTAGGTAACATATTCAAGCGCATTTTTAAAGTCACTGGGGTCCGTAATAGATACAATGGAGGTGGGCAAGTGGTTCCAAACATTACAATTTTGAGGGATGAAAGAATGAAATTGTTGGTTAGCGTGACAACGAGGAACAAGCACTTTATAACGATGGTCAATACGAGGTGATATGAATGAAGGATGGGTAAGTAATTCGTGCTTAAGGCGAGGGTTATGGTAGTAAATATTATGAAATAAGTAGAGACGTCCTAGTTTCCTTCGTAAGGAAAGGGGTGGAAGCTGTAACGCTGTTTTCATGGATGAAACACTGGCAAGACGGGAGTAGTTGGAAAAAATGAAGCGTGCGCTGCAATTCTGCACAGTTTCAAGGTGACTAATAAGACTTTCAGTAAATGGATCCCACACAGCTTATGCATATTTTAGTTTGGAACGAACAAAAGTTTTATAAAGAAGGAGCTTAAGAGAAGAATGGGGTCATTGAAAAATTACGCCGCAGGTACCCAAGCATGCGGTTAGCATTACTGACAATATAATTAATGTGTGGTTGCCAAGACGGGTTAGAATTAATGTGGACCCCTAAGTATATGTAAGTAGTCACTTCTTCGAGAGAGGAACCATTTATGTTATACTCACAAGCGTTAGTGGAAAGTTTACGATAAATTTTCATTAGTTTGCACTTCGTTGCGTTGAGTTTCATTTTTCATGTGTTACACCAATCACAAATATTGTTAAGGTCAGTCTGTAGTAGCGATGTGTCATCATCGGAGGAAATCATGCGATATACAACACAGTCGTTTGCAAAAAGCCTAATAGAGGAATTAACACAATCAGGTAAATCGTAAGCCACTTCGCCCACCTTCCAATCACAAGGCAACACACCAGAATTTAAAGTCCGAGCGAAAAGTTCATACAAAAAAATGGACGAGTAAGCAACCGCACTTTTCAAAAACTTTGCGTTTACGCCATCGACGCCGCATGATGACGAAACCTTTAAATTGTTCATAAGGCCAACGATACCATCGCAATCAGTTACTACAGGATCCATTGTAGGAAAGCTCACGTCACAAAATTCGGGCAGGCGCTCAGCACGCTCATCTAAAAATGTTTTCGAAAATACATCGTTGAATACGTAACAAAACTGCGAAAGAAAAACGGTAACACCACTGTCGTCAGTTATTGACAACACGTTTTCGCAGGCACCCTTACTAACACTCCAGAACTTTTTGGGACTGTCAATTAAAAAACTCCCGCGGCGTAATTTTTGCTGCCAGATCACTTCTGCACAAATTTTCTCGTACCTTCTTTCTCAGCGCAGTGGATATTGGGAAAACTGAAGACAAAAAAAATGTATATTATCCTTATGAATAGAACCATTTAGTGCGTGTCCGAATTTGGGATTTCACGTGCCGAAACCGCGGTCTAATTATGAAGCCTGCCACGTAGCAGGGGACCGCAAATTAAATTTGACCGCTTGGGGTTCTTTGACGTGCACCCAATTGTGCTCGGTACGCAAGCGATTTTCTATTTCGTCCCCGTCGGAATGCGGCTGCCTCGGTTGGGATTGAACCCGCAACCTCGAACTCAGCAGCGCAGTTCCGAAGCCATTGAGCTACCGCGCCGGGTAGCGCAAGCCTGTCTCTCGTGCTTATGGTAAGCACTCGGCCTTCCTTAAAGTACAAAGCAGCCCTAAGACAAGTGATTGTTAACTGGAGAAAGCTTTGGTTGGCTTCCCTGCCGTTGTGTCAGTAAATAATGGGGCTGCAAGACAAAGGAACCAGTAAATAAAGAAGTAACACTTCATATAAAGGCGAAAAGGCGATGTACGCGATAGGAACGCTGAAAGGGGAAAATGTCATCCACTTCACTGTAGCAAGAAACTATGAAGGAAATTTAGGGGTTTCTCGGAAAGAAAAAAAGGAGGAACCTTCGCAGTGGAAGAAGTTTTGTAGCTTCATGCTGCCGCCGGGTGGATGATTATTTTCCCTTTCATAATTTTCCTCCAGCATGCAGACTTCCGCAGAACTGCTTTGCCAGCAATAATAACCTTGTTGTTTACAAAGCAACTCTAAAGACAAATACTAACTAAAGTTATATTAGCAGAGTGCATTCCTGTAGTTGCAAACATGTCAGCCTCACCATGAGTAAAGGCCTGGCAAAGCAGAAAGTAGGCGAAAACGAATGGTGGCCAACAACATCACTTCGACATTGCCGCACCACCACCTGACGACGTCGCTATTTCTTGGCAGTTTCTCGTTGAGGCTGCCTAATAGTTTGTCAATACATATTACCGTGTACCACAGTGTTACAAAGTATCGTGTACATTCTAAAGAAAACACACTCAACCTAGTAACTTTAGTGGATGGACTTTACCTTCACAAAGCGTTCAAGAAACCCAGATGATCAAAGTCAACCTGTCCTAGTACGTCGTCTCTCATAGTCCTTGTGTTGGTGTGGAACGTCAAGCCTTAGCAATGAATCCTTTAGCTGCGCGAGAACGTCCCCAGTAGGCTGAAATGGTGCGAAGTCGGTGACGTCACATGTTGGTGCTGTTCTTTAGGCGCTAATTGAAAATTGAAAGCTCGGCCTTTGCTTTATCATATAATAGTCAATATATATGCTCCCCGTAGTGCAAATGGAGGTTTAAAAGAATAACCCATTACTCTAAACAGACCCCATTGCGGGTATGTATCACCAGCGGAACAGCCCCTTGAAAACGTTCAGCGCAAATGTAGGTATCCTTATTTGGTCTTCAAGGGGAGTACGGTAGCGCGATTAAAAGACGGGACAAAAGAAGACACATAGGGACACACACAGCGCCCACATTGCAACCCTCATTGCAACCCTCGTGAACTTATTTGGTCGCTGTATACGGTGCTAAGCGTGTTTGTCTTGCATAAGTACATTTACTGCGGCTAGAAAGGGTGGATGCGAACCACGTTAAGTACCGCTCTGTGGAAGGCCGTCAATTCCGTTTTGTTTTAAACTGCCTGCTGTGAATACTCCATTTCTGTAGAGAGAGAGAGAGAGAGAGAGGAGATATGATACAAGAATTTTGAAACGCTAACCGTGAGCGTACTTATCTATGTCAGCACCAACAGTGCAATAGTGTCAAACCTATAGCAAGATATATTGTAATTTTAAAAGTTGTGTTGTCGGTCGCAGATGGTCGCGCGCTGTGGAAACTAGCCCATCCTGGCAACGGTGGATAACGACATTTAGCATATATTTTGGAGGCACAACAATGGTTACTAGCCCATGAAGTACAACCACTTCCTTCAATTCGGTGAACAGCTAGCAAATAGGAGCACACGCTTTCTCCATTGTCCGTCCCAAATTTCTTTAATCTCACAAACGTTATCTTTCTTGATACGCGCATTTCAATACCTCTAGGTTCTGCTTTAAAGCACGAGAAACTTGACTCAAAGCCCATAGCTAATGTTTTCGATATCCTGGAACGGGTCTTCAGTCCCGCATAGTCGAGAAAAGCCAGTTAATGATTACTATAGCGATTGATTGTAGAGTGAAGTAACATTTCACTGTTTGTTTGTTTGTTTGCACGACTGTACCCTCTGCGGCCACGTATAAAAAGCGAACTCTTGCCGCGGCGTCGTCTCTGGGCCTTAAACGAGCGGCGCCTAATCGCGCTCGCCGTAACGAGCCGGGAAAAGCAGCGCTCTCTCGAGCGCGGTCGCACGTCGCGTGCGTCTCACACCCACAGCAACGGCGTACGCGTCGTGTCGATAAACCTGCAGTGCACGCCCACCCGCTATACCACGCTCTCGCTTTGTCCGCAGCCACGACGCACTGCCGACGTGAAATCTGCGCGAATTTCGCATTGTTCCTTTTCCCTCCCTTTTTTTCTCGCCACGCCGGCTTCTTGCATAATGACGTCAGAAGCAGCTTTCCATCACCGAGTGTAGCTAGAAGCCGTTACACAACGTCCTGTTCCACCGATTCAGGAGGACTGACGGCAAACTCGCGACGGCGTGCTTCGGCGCAGCTCCCGTCTCGAACCGGCATCACTGGACAACTCTCTGGATGAGCACGGGACAACCGATCATCTTCCGGGAATGCGGGGTATTGGCGACACACCCTCGCGCGACGGCTGTCGCGATCTCGCGCTCGGTCGCTTCACGTCGAAGCGAATAGGTCGGCTACAAAGAGGTTATACTCACGCATCGGTCCCATCCTTGGGTTCACGCCACTCCGGGCCGGGCGGCTGACATCTTGCAAATCGATACCCGCGGTTGCTACGGGAGACTGACACTATGCGGCGCCCTAGTCGGTACAGTGGCATATAGAATGTCTGTCACGGTGATATATAGAACGGCAATGCAAGACGTAAACTTGGAACTGTTGAAGTGGGTAGGGAAAAACTATATACTGGAGGAACTGCAGAATGGGTTCAGGCCAGGCGGACGCTTGGAGAATATGTTAAGTCGTAATAACTCAGTGCATAGAAATTTCAGTAGCTCAGAATAGACCTTCATCGATAATATTTCTAGATATTAAAGGAGCCTATGATAACGTAGACAGGGAATTGTTGTGGGATATCCTTAAGAGGAAGCTTTAGCTTGGGCCCAACTCCGAAGCGGCCTATTCAAATACATGTAAAATGAAAAAAAAAACATGTTTCTGAGATAACCCCTGGACTGATTTTAACGAAATTTGTTGCACTTGAGGGCGAAAGTTAAATTCTAGTGACTGTTGGAAGCGGAATTTGGATTTAGAGTCTGAATTTTCTTACAAGAATTTTCAAAAATACGAGAGTTTGAAAAAATATAGAAGCACGAAATTTATAAAGCAATAGCTCTGCATCAAGAACAGATATCGCGGTTCTGCAAAGGGCATCATCATCATTAGATCATTGAAAGCGGACAAATTTTATATGTCATTTTACATCTTACCTGAATTTGTTACGTTGTTTACAAGGGTTTTGCAAAAGCTGTATTTACACGTTACTAAATTTTTTTAGATTATTGTGTGACATATCAATTTTGTCCGCTTTAGATGTACTATTAGATGCGATTCCCAGAATAGTAGTATCATTTTTCGTTGCTGAGTTACAGTGTTGTAAATTTGATAGTTTCGTTTTTGAAATTTTTGATTTTTGCCCATTTTTAATAAAAAATTGACAACCTAAATCGAAAATTCGAAACCAACAGTCACTAGATTTTAAGTTTTTCATTTAAATGCAACAAAGCTCGTCAAATTTGGTACAGCGGTTACCGAGAAAAACGAATTCTCCTTTTACATGTATTTAGATAGGAGCAGCCGAGCTAAAGCTTCCTTTCAAGCACGAAGGCATAGAGGACGATTTCGCGGAGCTGCATAGGGAGCTATATAGAGACAACCGAGTACAAGTTGTATGGGAAGGTCGAAAAGGTAATGAAGTGGTGAGAATTCACCAAGGGCTGAAGCAAGTATGTCCGCTGTCTCCATTATTGTTCACGCTTTATGTTAAGGGCATAGAAAGACGACTACAAAAGAGCGAATTAGGGTTTGATTTATCCTATATGCGTAATGG